>NC_081413.1:36145654-36779543 GCF_030272615.1 Cryptomeria japonica | reverse complement strand
CTTTTGGAATTCTCTAGTAGTTATTCCTTTTTCATTGTAGATCAGATTATTGGCTTTTAGAGATGTTTTTATTTCTTTTTCTAGATTTCCAGTTCAATTGGATTCTTTTTCGACAAGTTATTGCTTTCAGAGTGTATATTTCTTGGTTCGGGAGCAGTTTTGGTCATATAATCTACATTGGGGATTTCTTTTTCTGTGGAGAAATTCCTTGACTTGTAGATCTATTTGGCACCACACTCGATGCTTGGGCCCTTGTCCAACCTCCCTATGTGGTATGTGCTTCTTGTTTTTTTTTTGGCAAATGAGTTCATATTTTGGGGCCGACCTATTTTACATGTTTCATTTTCCTTGGTAAATGTAATTTTTTGTGGTCGACTCAAATGTGCTCCAGATGGTATATGCATTGTTTTATGTGATCCTTTGGGAAATATCATGGATATATAATAGTGATGATGTATGATTTTTAATTTGGATACCTTTGGAGATTTGGATAAATTGTGTTCTGAGATGTAATTTGTAACTGGGCATGTTACCCTGCATGTAACTTGGATGTTACCGAATGTTCTATGTGTTAGGATTCCCAAAGATACTGAGAGGGGGGGGTGAATCAGTATCTAACCGGTTGGAAAGTTTTCTTAACATAAAACATGTAAAGCATATCGATACTGTATACCGGTAAACAAAAAGTAATGCAATAAATAGAGATAACATCAACCACATGAAAAGAACACCATAACATAGTAGTTTAACGAGGAGACCTGGTGTAGGAAAAACCTCAGTGGGATTTGTGACCCACAATATTCACTTACTGGCCAATAAGAGAATATTAGTGCTGCAATAGGGGCCTACACATGCAGGAAGGCCAAGTGCCTAGAGCTCACTGCAAAATTACAAAATGGGAAGTCTCACTAACTTTAAAAATGGATTATACAAATCCAATGTCTTGTACTGCTTTAAAATAACATCTACTATGCAAGATCTAGTACCAGTTTTAGCTCTGCTTCATACACAAACCCTTAACCTATAATTTGCATATTAGGTCTGCCTTATTTCATCTATCTTCTTTTTTTTTTTAAATGTTCTATAATGATCTCATACATATATGAGTCATTTTACAACTTGCCAAGTCAGCCTACAATGATTTTACGATTAATTACAAAATATATTATAAACAAAATTCCTATCGGCCTGGGTGCCGGTATACTTCCTTTTACTGTCGATGTCCTGTGTGGCAGTGTAGAGTCTATTGTTGCTAGTGCCGGTATATTGTCTTGCCGATATCATATGATTGCAAGGTTGCCATCAATGACAAAACCTTCAATCACCTACAATATCTCATTGGAGTGTGCATTTTCCAACAATCTCCCCCTTTGGCATTGATGGCAACACTCATGAGAAAAATCCAAAAAGTGTCATCCAAAAAGAATTTGCCAGAATTGTCTTACCAAAAATTTTGTACCAAAAAGATATGTGCTCCCCCTAAGCTAATGAGAAATTTGCTGATTATTTTTCTCATTACCACTACTCCCCCTTCGGCATTAATGACAAAGGTTGTCAAAGTGTCAATTTAGTGTGGTTTCCAACTTCATCCTTGTAACCAGTTGGTTACAATTTGAAAAAGATATGCCAATACTAGATTCAGCCTCTGAGTGAACTGTTCACTGTCCTTTAATGCAGCCTCTATCCTCTGAATTGTACCAGTGAGGTGTTGCATTTGTTGTTCCGGTGTTTTCTATCCTTGAACTAGAGCCTTAGATATCTCTTTCCTTAAGGAGGCGAGGTAGTCCAATCTTGGACTAAGTTTCCATTTTAGATCCTTTGCCTTTCCTTTTATACTTTCCTTCTCTCTTTCCAATTTTAGAAGTTCCTACTCAAAACTTGTTGTTTTCTGCTCAAAAACTGATAATGGTTCAAAGGAATTAATGAAGTTGTCAGCTAATTTATTTATTTCTTCCTATACCTTGCTGATCTTCTTGTCTATATCTACTATCAAGAAGTTTGTTTTGCATGTATCTCTGTACAAAGTTTTAAACTCTTTTAGTGTATTACATAGTGCCGGTAAAAGAGTGTCAAATTGTCTCATGCACTTCTTTATTTCCTCTTCAAAGAATTTGTGTTTTTCCTTCTCTATTTTCTCTTGGAATGCTTCCTTATTTATTTGTTCAACTGAAAAAATATTGTTAGTAATATACTTAGACAATGTGTCAAGTTGATTCAAAGAATCTTTATTATCCACATTACATTTGGATGCTATCATTTTCAAAATTGGGATTGTATCATCGATATCTTTGTATGCTTGTGAGCTACACTCTATTATTTTCTTGATAGAATCCAAAAGAACTTTTGTCACATTTGTTGGTCTGATTTCTGCAATGGAAGAACCAAAAATCTATATTCCACCGGTGTGAGTAATTTCTTTGCTTGTAGTGACCTCTAGGAGGTCAGTTTCTATTTGCATTTCTCTAAGCAAAGGTTTGGATTGCTCAGCTGTTGCTGGTGGCACTATCTCTGCATGAACCTGTTCCTGTGAGGGAGCCTGTTGCTCTGCCTATTTCTTAGTGTTGTCCACTGCCGGTTTTTCTTTTGTGCTACCTGTTGTTGGTGGCCCAGTTGCCACATCTATTTTCCCTATTGATTCCTTATCTACCATAACATTGACTTTCTGAGTGTCAATGTTCATTGTATATAACACCTCAGATTAGGATTTGTATCCTCACGTGGTATGTCCATACTCTCACTAGCCGGTTGATTGTCATTAGTAACTACCGATGGAGTATTTAGAGGTGGTGGGGATAAATTGTCTATTATTTTTATGCTGGGTGGTCCACCAACCTTTCCTTTTCCCTTATCATTCTGATATACCTTGATGGGTTTAGGGCTTCGATACTCTTCCTACTTTTCCTTCTCTACAAGGAATATGTCCCATTCATTAGTTGTTTCTTCTATTAGCTCATTCACTCTCCCTACAATTAGTGCTACATGTCGGTGAGCAGTTGAAAATACTAACCAGTTAGCCTCTGAGATCAATTAATTTATCTCATCAGGTGAGTTGACAGGATGTACAACAAGTAATTTTTTTATTTTTATTTTCTTATCAACTTCAATAGTACCTACTCTCCTAGCTTCAAGTCTACTGTAGAGATCTATCAGTATTTCATCAACAACTTGCATCAAAAAGTTTCTTAAAAATATCTAAGTGCAATATTACACTGTTCTCTACTTTATCTTTGTCATCATCTGATAATGTGTTATACATTTTGCTGATATTTTTCAATTTACCATCCTCAGTAATTTCATCTAGTAATTTACCAATAGCAGCTATGGACTTCTTCTTAGGAGTCACCTTTTTCTTCTTCGGAGTTAATTTCTTTGCTGGGGGCCTTACTGCTTGTTGTTTCTGTCTTGTTCTTCTAGGAGAAGGTGAAGATACCGGTGAAGATTTCCTTTTTCTCACAACTCTTTTGAATGTTGCTAGTATGTCACTTTCTGAAGAACTTCCAACCGGTGAAAGGTGAATTTTCAGTTGAAGTGCTTCTCACTCATCTTCAGTAATACCAGTTTGTTTAAGTACATCTTCCTTAATAGCTTTTGCTTGCCTGGATCCTTTTTTGACTGTTGCCTCAACCTTTTTAACATTTTTCTTGGATTGAATTTGTTTTTCAATAGTCTTAGCACTGCCAAATACCTCTTCTTTAGATTCTTTAGGTGCTTCTAGGAGGGATTTTGCATATGTTTCTATTATGTGGTCATCGGTTTCATACCCCATTCCAATAACCCAGATGGTTCTTGGGATAACTGCCTCCATCCAAATTTCATCCTTCTTTATTACAAAATAGATTTCATCCTTATACTTGTCCACAATTGCTTGTGACAATCTAACTCTGGTATTCATTCAGGCTTTCAATTCCTGAAAATACTCATTTATGTTATTTTCTATGTTCTCTCCCATGCTGTTTAGTAAATCTAACATCTGTTTTCCTACCAGTACATCAAAACCAAAATTTCTAATACCAATACCAGGTACTTGTTTGGTTATGTGCAGCATTAGACAAACAAGTAGGTTTCCAAATCTGAATGTTCCCTTTTTGTCTTTCTTTATCTTTCCCAAATTTTCAATCAGTTCATCTTGAAGCCATTCGTACACATCTATCCTTGCATTATCATTAATCATATCATAAGCACTTTTAATGCATAGGCTAGAGACTGAGTTTAAACTATTTGCATGTGTAGTTTTGTAGCCTAAGATCATACTGATGAATTTGACATTGATATCCATTACATCATTTACCCTTAAAATCTCTTATTAGATGTTGCACTGGTTAGGTTTATCACTAGGTCATTTGAGACCTTCTTTGTTTTGTCAGGTCTGTTACCAGTGGAAAGTAACCCTGTCACAACCTTTACTGCTTCTTTAGTGATTTTGTGAATTGAGTCCAACTAGAAGAATTCACCATGTACCCTACTTAGTACTATCCTTATAACATCCTTGGGAAAATTTGGGATACTAAGAATTTTAGTGAAACCTAGGGTTTCAACTATCTTGTGTTCAGGTTTGATATTTCTGGATTCATCACAAATTATAGATTTATACATATTCTTAATTTCCTCATCACCTAATTCCTCTATATGACAATGTATATACATTCTAGGGTCTTCAGCAAAAACTACTCCCTTAGGAATTTTAGAAAATGCACCAAAGTTATCATCTTTCTTGGCAATTTTAGGAACTAATTGGAATACGGGTCTAGGGCATTTAATAACTTCAACAATAGTAGGTGTGAGATTTTGCCAAGATCAAGGGCACAATGAAAAGTATAAAAATAGAGACAAAAAAATGACAAGAACAAACTATATTCTCATGAATATGAAAATGATCAACTAGATTCACCAATAAAATGAATATAGGCCTTCTTATATAGGCAAGGCCACATGGATGTATGAGCACACAATCATGACATGTGGCTCAATGAGAAACAAGGGTAGGTAAGAAATAATAGGGGTAGGTAGGAGAAATAATATAATATTCCTCAAGAGGTGGATGACCCACTGAATGTGGAGTGTAACAACAAAACAAGACCACAAAAGGTGGAATTTCTCCTACAAGCTCTATCCCTATGTGCACACTTCCCTAAGTGTCTCAAATCCAAACTATGAAGAAATGCATTATCCTAAGTTAACTTATGTAAAGTGTAATAATATCCATAATGAATATTTATTTACACCAACACCCCCCCTTAAGTGCAACTTAGGGGAATGAAGACTCAAGTCAACTATGCAAGATGGGTCCCGGCTACTAGGCCATTATAGGTACCCATGTACAATATGAAAATGCAAGCAAAACCATGCAATGCATTCTCTCACAAATGGAGAAAAGGAGAAAACCCAGTGGGAAAAAACTCCCCCCCAAAAGAGAGATGAAAGTACAAAAGACTCTCAAAGAAGAAGGACAAAACCTCAAAGAGGAAAAAGTCCCCGCATAAGAGAGGAAGGAAAAGTCAGCTGACCCCCCCTAATGACACATCTCGCACCCCCAAGAGAGCTCGCAACTACTAGAACTTACTCTCGGTGAAAGGTTTGGTGAATATGTCTACAACCTGCTCCGCTGTAGGAAAATATTGCAAATCAATGACCTGCTCCTGAATCAGCTCTTGGATATAGTGCATATGAATCTCGATGTGTTTGGTCCACTGGTGCTAGACTAGGTTCTTTGAGATAGCAATAGCACTCTAATTGTCGCAATGTAGAACTGTCGGTCGTGGAGTGGTGAACCCAAACTCTGTGAGAATCTGTTGAAGCCAAATGGTCTCAGTCACTGCGTTAACAGCACCTCGATACTCAGCCTTAGTCGAAGAGAGAGAAATAACATGTTGCTTCTTGCTTTGCCAACAAATGGGGCCTAAACCAAGGTGAAAACTGTAACCGGAAGTAGACTTACGATCATCAAGATCGCCAGTCCAATCAGAGTCTGTGTAACCAACCAAGCGAAGTCTTATGCCTGCTACATAGTGAATCCCATAGTGATGTGTACCCTAGATGTAATGAAGGATGTGTTTGGTGGCTTTCCAATGAAGCTGATGTGGTTCCTGCATGAAGCGGGAAACTATGCCAACTACAAATGAAATATCAAGGCATGTATGGGTCAGGTAGATGAGACTACCCACAAGCTGACAATACAAAGTGGCATCAATTGGTGGAGAAGAACACTGAGCCTCAAGCTTGACTCCAGAAAGAAAGGGAGTCAATGCAGGCTTACAATCAGCCATATGAAAGTGTGCAAGTAGATCAAGAGCATACTTGGGCTGTGATAGTGTAATCCTAGAAGGTGACTATGAAATCTCTATCCCGAGAAAGTAGTGCAAAAGACCCAAGTCAGTCATAGCAAATCTATCATGCAAAGCAGATTTGACCCTGCTAATGATGGATTCGGTACTCCTTGTAATGATCAAATCATCAACATAGAGCACAAGGATCAAGTGAAAGTCATCCTATAGAAAAATATAGACATTCAGATTGGAATGACACCTGGTGAACCCTGCTGAGAGAAGAAAGGAATCCATCTTGGCATACCAAGCCCTGGGGGCCTACTTAAGGCCATAGAGAGATTTCCTTAGTCTACAAACCAAGGAAGTATCCTGGATGAAACCCTGCGGCTGCTCCATATAAATCTCCTCGTCAAGGTCACCATGAAGAAAAGAACTCTTCACATCCATCTAATGTACAACCCAGCCATGAGCTGCAGCAATAGCAAGTGTTAAGTGAATGGAGTTCATCTTGGCTACGGGTGCACAGGTCTCAGTATAGTCAACACCTGCAACCTAAGAGAAACCTTTCACAACAAGCTGAGCCTTATACTTATCCACACTACCATCCACAGCATACTTGGTCTGATAGATCCACTTACATCGAACCATCTTTCTCCCCTTAGGGAGATGGACTAAATCCGATGTGTTGTTCCTCATCAAGGAACTATACTCTTCCTCCATAGCTTGGTCCCACTCAGGAACCAATGTATGTGTATCAAAAGTGGTAGCAATGAATGCATGTGGAAGATCCCGATGCTATGATCAAGTCCTCTGTGTATCTGAAGGATCCCAAACAAGAGAACCCGCTAACTCAACTATCTACCGAGCCCAACGAGGTCTAGGTAGAGGTGGAGAATGAGGCTCCTCAACTGCAAGTTGACCCTGCGAAGGTGTAACCCTGCAAGTCAGAGTTGAAGGAGTCTCATCATCTAAATCAATAGCATCACTATCCACAATGGAGGAAGGTGAAGGAGGTAGAGAGGCTAAGCTAGGAGAGATTTCCTCAAAGTGAACACTCCTCTCAATGAACACCTCATGTGTCTCAGGATCCATCAATCTATATGCCTTAACACCCTCAGGATATCCAACAAATATGCAAGACCGACTCTAAGGTTCCAATGCCTTGTGTTTCTGTGGAGGTATGCGAACCCATGCTGGACACCCAAAGACTCTGAAATGTCTCACAATCGGCTTCCTACCAGCCCAAACCTCAAAAGGAACCCGATTCTGGAAGTGTGTGGCACAACTAATAGCCTCTGCCCAAAAGGCGGGATGAAGAGAACATGCATGTATCATACAACTAGCCATTTCTTTGAGAGTTCTATTCTTGCATTCTATAACTCTATTCTACTATGGAGTGTATGCGATAGAATGTTGAAGATCAATCCCCTCAAACGTACAAAAGTCCTCAAGTCTTTTGTTCACATATTCCCTTCCATTATCTATGTAAAGAATCTTCACCACTTTCCCAGATTGCTTCTCCACATGAGTCTTGAAGTCCTGAAATCTGTCAAATACTTCACTCTTATGAATAAGAAAGTAGACCCAAGTGAAGTGGAAGTAGTCATCAATGAAGGTGAGGACATAGTGGGCCTTACTAAATGAAGGTATTAGAAATGGACCCGCTACATCGCTGCGAACAAGTTGAAGAACTTCCAAAGCTCTCCAGGCTTTCCCTTTATCAAAATTTTCCTCGGTATGCTTGCTCATGGAACAACTTGAACATACACCCTCTGAAAAACTGATTCAAGGTAGACCTGTGACCATGTCTTTAGTGCTAAGTTGCTGAAGATAGCGGTAGTTGAGGTGAGCAAACCACTCATGCCATAGCTTACTTTCTAAATTTGAATGAGTAAGCAAGGCCCTAGAAGGTGAACTTGGCATAAAGTGGGAGAATTAATAAAGCCTTCAGTTGTCATTGACTTGTCCCACTGCTACCAAGGCATCATCATCAAGTTCCTTTACCACAACTAAATCTGGTGTAAACTCAACCTTTTTCCCATTCCCATAGTGAGTGATTTGGTAGATAGAGAGAAGGTTGGTAGACAAGTTAGGAACATAGAGAACATTCTCAAATGTTCTATCATCCATGTCAACTTAACCCTTGCCTTCAACCTCTACTTGTGTATCATCACCTATGTAAATCTGAGGTACCTTAGATGGCTCCAATGAAGAAAACTGCTCCTTTGTAGAACCCATGTGATATGAGGCACCTGAGTCAAGTATCCACTACTATGAAGAACTTGTTGTAGCCACAAATGCTTACCCTTTTCCCTTAGACTGTGAGGAAGAGGAAGGAGATGAATCCTTCTTTGTGTAGGTGGATGGCAAGTTGATGTTGCTTTTCTTAAGAAGATTAGTTAACTCATCAACTTGCTTTGTGTGGCATTGATGCTCATCATGACCATACTTCTTGCAATATGCACAAGTTGGCTTATCCTTCTTAGGTGGTGTCCCCTTCTTGGAAGAGGATGAAAAGTCACCTTGTGATGGAGAGGATGATTGTCCTTTTTCTTGTTGTGCTATGACTTAGATTGCTTCTTCTTCTTGTTGGAATCTTTGCCTTGACTTCCTTGATTCCCTTGATTAGCCACCAAAGCCTTGGACTTTGAAGACTTGAGAAACCCCATGTTCAACAACTTAGATTGTTCCAATATCAACATTTCTGTGAAAGCATCAAATGAAGGCATAACATAAGAACTCCCCACTGTCAAAACGATGAGTTTGGAAGCTAGACACAAATGTTGTATATTTTGGTGCAAGCTTGTCCAACAAGTTGAATATCAACTAAGCATCCTTTTTGTCAATTCCACAATCCTTAAGCTTTGCTCTTAGCTCATTTGCTTTGGTGACATAATCTTGGATTGTATCAAAACTCTTAGGATACAAGTTGGTGACCTCATTGTCAATCTTATAACCTCTGATTTCATCAACTTGACCATACAATTTTTGAAACATATCCCAAGCATCTTTGATTGTAGTACACTTTTCAATATAAAAGATGAGGTCATCTGATACATACTTGCACAAAGTTCCAAGAGCCATGCAATTCTTAGTGAGCCATTCTAATTGAGCATTAAGATCAGCCTTAGGATTAGGTGGTGTTGCTATTGTTCCATCTATGTAATGCGTGAGACCTTTTTCCATTAATTTGCTCCATACTTTAATTTTCCATGATGCATAATTATGTGGAGTTAAAGGTGGAAATTTATGAGGACTCATTGCAACAAAAATGAAAGAGCACAAGGAAAGAGAGGCACAATCACACAAGACACTCCCCCAAATTCACTCAATCAAAGAATCCCCCCAAAAGTGATGATTTGGCACTTTATACTTAGTGCATGTACAATGGGCCACTTGCAAAAAATGGAAAAGTGGACTTCTAATTTTAATTTTACAACTGCCTCAATAAGGCCAAAAGAGACTCAAAATAATAATGCAAGAGATCTAAACTAAGATCCAAGCAATTTACAAGTACCAAATAGTCCAAATAAGACCAATATCTAAAAGTACAATTTATACTTGAAATCTCTAAAATCTGATCATAGATTATGAAAGTAGATGAAAAAACATGCACTTTCAAGAAAAATGACACCTAAAAAGGAGGTCGTATGAGCTCAAACAAGGCCTTTGAAGTTGCAGAATTGAGGATTGGATAGGTACAACTGAGAGAATCTAAAATTTTTGAAATCCTTGTGCCCCAAAACCATAAAATAACCACACCACTATGAAGAGCATGAAAAATTAGCCCAAATCAAAAAAAATTGCACCCAAAAAGGAGCAAAATTGAGCAAGTTATTGGCCTCCAAAGTTGACTCAAAAATCCAAACTGCTCATTGGAGAGGGGTCTAAAAATTTCCAAAGAAAATGTTGTCTGGGCGTTGACTGGGTGCTATTGGCTGGGCACTGACTGTGTGCTACTGACTGGGCAGAAGGTACAGATCCCAAAAAAAAAATTCAATTTTTTTTTTTTTCAAAAAAAAATTTCAAACTGGAAAATAATTTTAAGAAATTTTTTTTTTTTTTTTTTTTGAAAAAAATCTGAAAATTTCGTACCATACCGCCCGAATTGGGCAGAAAATTTCCTCCACACGCAAAAATTGATTTTCGCCAAAATAGGTCAAATTTATACTTGATTTTTATGGAAACGACCTCCCAGTCACAATGGTGAGGTTGAAAACCCTCTAGTATGCCTCCAAAAAATGCAGTCCCTCATATCTAAAAATAGGAGCCTTCCACGATGTCTCCAAAAACCAATCAATGAAGCCCTAATGGCTCTGATACCATGTGAGATTTTGCCAAGATCAAGGGCGCAATGAAAAGTATAAAAATACAGACAAAAGAATGACAAGAACAAACTGTATTCTCATCAATATGAAAATGATCAACTAGATTCACCAATACAATGAATATAGGCCTTCTTATATAGGCAAGGCCATATGGATGTACAAGCACACAATCATGACATGTGGCTCAATGAGAAACAAGGGTAGGTAAGAAATACTAGGGGTAGGTAGGAGAAATAATATAATATTCCATAAGAGGTGGATGACCCACCGAATGTGGAGTGTAACAACAAAACAAGACCACAAAAGGTGGAATTTCTCCGACAAGCTCTATCCCTATGTGCACACTTCCCTAAGTGCCTCAAATCCAAACTATGAAGAAATGCATTATCCTAAGTTAACCTAAGTAAAGTGAAATAATATCCATAATGAATATTTATTTACACCAATAGTAGGGTTTGCAATGAATTCAAGAGTAGATGAAGAAGCTATGGTTATAAATACCTTTATCTACCTTAAGGAATGACTGTTTGATGAATTGCTTCACTTCTTTTCTTGGAATGCCTTCGCTTGGGAATTTTTGCGCTCTCAAAGATTTGAATGCTTGGTGAAATAAAAATGGAGCCAAAACACTTGTTTTATAATGTTAATTTTGCCAACCACCACATTTAATGCTTGTCGGTTAAGTAATGTCTTAACTTATCTATCGGTATAGAAGTAATTTCAACTTTTCACCATCAACCGAGGGAATAATAGCATGTTTCACATTTGGTTGCTAAACCCTCAAAGGAATTTTTTTCAGTTAGATGAAGAGTCTATTGCTGGTGGAATGTTACTCTGTTGTGCCGGTGGAGTGTTACTCTGTTCTGTCGGTGGAAGAGTATTCCTATCAACATTTAGATCTGACTTTCTGATCCATTGTTTTGAGAATTCTTTCTTTACCTCTTCAACCTTTTCTTTACCTTTCAAACTAGCACCATTATTACTTGCTAGTGATGCCTTACTTCTATAGAATGTACAATCTTATTGCAAGCATAACAGGTCACATTGTTTTTTTGAATAGCTTTCCCATATCCTATGTCAGTTTGTGTTCTACACTGATTAGATAAGTGTCCAAATCTTCCACAAACATAACATCTTACATTCATTGTGCAATTTTATGAATTATGACCAACTTTGTTGCATTTGGAGCATTGACCGGTAGGTGTATTAGTGTTCTGATAATTTCTAGATCTACATTGATTTTCTCTATGACCATACTTGTTATAGTTAAAGCATTTTCCATTAAATTTATAAGCAGTAGGTTGTCTTACCGGTTTTCTATGATCATGTGTATTTGTAGTACCAGAGCTTTCACCAGCTTCAAAGCCAAGGCCATTAGTGTCACCAAGTTCTTTTGAGCTTTTCTTGAATTTCTCCTTGTGTTGATTTGTAGTAGCTAGTTCTCTTTCCAAGATTTCTTTCTATCTCATTAGTTCATTTGAGTCATTTTGTGTGTGCCTCAGATCTATCTTCAACATATCATTTTCATAACTAAGTCTTGTGTTTTCATTTGCAGCATCATTCAGTCTTCTAGTCAAGTCTTCTTCATTCTTCTTTCTATCTTCAATTTCTTCACAAAATCTCATAGTCATATCCTGCATCTCATTCTTTGTTGTCATGTTTTCTTATTTCAACTTATTCATTAGATCACTAAGAGTTTCCTTTTCATCATTCTCATTTTGCATCTTTTCACAAAGTTCTCTTCTCTTGTTTCTTGCAATGGTAAGATTTTCTTGAAGTGCTTGAATAATATCTTGTGCAGCTTTTAGCTCATCTTCAAGTTTGATATTTTTCAACTTTTTTGTATCATAGTCTGAGAGAGCTGCTTCTAATTTCTTCATCAAGTTTTCCATCTCTACTAGTGTTAAGATCCTCCTCAAGTTGTTAGGCTTCTGAAAATAGAGGATCAAACTCTGATACCAATTGTTAGGATTCCCAAAGATACTAAGAGGGGGGGTGAATCGGTATCTAACTGGTTGGAAAAATTTCTTAACTTAAAACATGTAAAGCATATCAATATTGTATACCAGTAAACAAAAAGTAATGCAATAAATAGAGATAACATCAACCACATGAAAAGCACACCATAACATAGTAGTTTAACGAGGAAACCCGGTGTGGGAAAAACCTCAGTGGGATTTGTAACCCACAATATTCACTTACTGGCTAGTAAGAGAGTATTACTGCTACAATAGGGGCCGGCACATGCAAGAAGGCCAAGTGCCTAGAGCTCATTGCTCAATTACAAAATCGGAAGTCTCACTGACTTACAAAATGGATTATGCAAATCCAATGTCTTGTACTGCTTTAAAATAGCATCTACTATGCCAGATCCAATACTAGTTTTAGCTCTGCTTCATACATAAACCCTTAACCTGTAATTCGCATATTAGGTCTGCCTTATTTCGCCTATCTTCTTTTTTTTTTCAAAATGTTCTATACTGATCTCATACATATATGAGTCATTTTACAACTTTCCATGTCGGCTTACAATGATTTTACAATTAATTACAAAATATATTATAAACAAAATTCCTGTCGGCCTGGGTGTTGGTATACTTCCTTTTACTATCAGTGTCCTGTGTGCTAGTGTAGAGTCTATTGTTGCTAGTGTCAGTATATTGTCTTGCCGGTATCATATGATTGCAAGGTTGCCATCAATGACAAAACCTTCAATCACCTACAATATCTCATTGGAGTGTGCATTTGCCAACACTATGATGAATATATGATGATGTAGATGTCTGATCTTGCATTTTCATTGTTTTGTGATGTTTCTTCCATTGTGTTACTCTTGTTGCATGATTTGGATTGTTCTCATTGAGGACCCTCTAGTTTAGGTAGCATCAAGTGGTATCAGAGCTGGTTGTGAACCTTGGGGCATTCCTTTGGGTGAAAAGATTATCGATTTGAGGTAGGCTACAAGTGTGTTAAATAGATCACCAATGGAGAGGCAATTGAAACTTGTAGTCAATTCATTGAGCCAAGGAAGTTGTACCAAAGCAAAGGAGGAGATGCCACTAAGAAGGATTTTCTCTCAAAGGGTAGATAAAATCATGGAGGATATCAAACATGAGATGAGGAATGAGACTTAAAACGCATTGGTGGGCTTCAGATGAATCCAGAATTAGAGGATGAGTATGAAGAGGTGGGAGAATAGATAGAGGTCAAAGAGGCTAAAGGACCGGAAAATGAAAGGGAAGAAAGATTCCTTAGAGTGATGGCACATGTGAGTAAAGTTCATAAAGTGGAGGTTTCTAAATTTTTGAGTACATTGTATCCGGAAGACCTGATAGACCAAATCGGAGAATTGGAGGACTACTTTGAGTTTGAGGATATTAGAGATCCGTAGGGGGTGAGGTTGGAACAAACTAAATTGAAAGGGCATGCTACTTTATGGTGAAAATAGTTGTAAAGAGATAGAGTGGAGAATGGTGAGATGAAAATCACCTGGTGGAGACATATGGTTGCAAGATTAAAGGATAAATTAATTTTGCGAGACTATGAGTTGGAATTGTTTATGAAGTTATAAAACTTGAAGCAGATGAACACGAGTGTGAAAGAGTATAAAAAGGAATTATACAAGGTAATGATCATATTTGGACATAGAGAGATGGATAGAGAGAAGGTGGCTAGATACTATAGCGTCGTAAATTGTACACCCTTGCTAGGGTGGTACAATTCCATGCTTGGTTTAGCACCTAGCTTAGTGTCTTTTGCATCTTACATTTCTAATATCCTTTAAGAATTTAATTAATTAATTTAATTAAATATAGATTCATATTTCATCACTTCACACATTATAAAGTTGGGCCCTTTACCCTATTTTGTGCCACTTTTCATTTTATTCCTTCAATTAATCATTAAATCATAAACCCTAATTATGTCCTATTTTGATCTTTAAGGCTCGATTTCGCATATCAAAACATCTTGGAATCAGCTATAACTTTTGGATTATCTCTAATATCATCATATCTAATGACCCTAAAAATTTGGTGAAAAGTTGATCGCACCAGGTGCACTTTGCACCTGATCCCTGACATTTTTCTTGAAATTTTAAGAGAACAATTCTATGATATTATAATGCTTAACCCCAAAATATTGGCAGGAAATTTAAATCCTAGGTCATCCTAAAGATGAAATTAAGATCCATGGTTTCATACATAAGAGCTTTGTTTCTTCATTTGAAGGCCTGAAAGTTGTTGGGCTAAGGGCTAGTGATCACAAGGAGCCTTCTATGTAGTGAAAGGGAAAATATTTGAAGTCTTCAACAAAATTCAATAACATCTATAAATCATTAATCAAGCATTCCTTCATCAATTGGGGGCTTTTGAAGATATAGGAAAGCAATAGGAGATCACTGAGTGAAGATTGGATTATACATCTCCCTTGGGGTTGGGTATGGTTTCATGTTGTTTCGATGTATTTTGCATGACCTTCATTATATCAATTTGATTTACACTCATGCTTTAGATCACTTTACATCATTGATTTAGAGGATTTACTTTATCAATTACAAGCATTTACAATTTACTCTTTAGGGTTGCTCTAGATTGTTTGCATTCATCCTAGGATGTTGCACACACTATTTTACTATATAGATCATCTATTTGTTGAGGTGAAAATCACCATAAAAGGTTTTTGACTAAGGAAAAACCACATATAGCCACCCAAAACCTTATTTTCAGCTACAGGTGTAGATTCAACATCTGAATGTTGCTATAAGTTTCAGAATTGATAGAGCACACATAAACTATTCTGAGGGTCTAATTTGGACATAAACCCTTAAGATAGGGATGTGGAGCCCTCGTCCTACATAGGAAAGGGGCGTGGCACCCTATTCCTCTCTTTTTTAGTAGAATTTGGTAGATCAGTAGTTTAGAACCCTCAGATTCCAACTTATCAGGTACAACTTCCAATCTACAGAATCAGGATAGGAGCGTAGCACTCCAGTCCCAGACATTTTGACTCAAATTTCTGGCATAAGTGCACCTCTAGATTTATCTCTTAATCTATACTTTTCAGGAGTATATCATTTATTCTCAGTTTTGCATTTCTAGATTAGGGTTGTTTATACATACTTGTATTCTAGGTTAAATCATTCAAATCTGCACTTTGCATCACTTCTTCCTCTCATTTGAAGAAAAGTAATAGAAACACTAAGATGTAATCCTTGGCTCTCTCTTCCTTACAAGAAGTATCCAAAGTGTGTTACCTCCCTAGGCTCTTTCATATTCTACAGTGTGTACAGAAGAGTGGGATTAAGGCTTGTTTGCTTAGTCTCACATTTTCTCCTACACATTTTGGTGAACCCAACGTGCCAATGTTATTTTCATGGCATTTCATTGTTAGATCTAAACTTAGCATCTTTTGTTTTCTTTATAAACATAAAATTTGTGAAAAAAAAAGAGATTTTCCTTTATATGCTTGCATTGTGTGCTTAAATTTCATTCAATTTCCATTTCAAAATGTAAATTTTTTATTTGCAAGATGTTCATACTTTTGATGATGTATGTGATAATGTTAATTATGAGTTTAGTAAGGATTAATTAGATGAAGCTCTAGATGAGTTTTTGAATCCTAAGCCTTCTAAACCCTCATTTTGCCAAAAACTAATCAATCTTGTTACTATGCCATTTCATGGTGATGAGAAAGATAAGTTGAATGATTCCTCTCATGGGTATAGTCCTATCAACTCCTCCACTAGATCTAGGAACATTGTTTCCTATGACAATTCCCTTTAAGAGGACAAGTCTCCCTTTGAATCAAAATATAAACCTTTCAATCGATATGAGCATGCTTTGTTGGATGATGCCCTTGATGAGTGTATGTCTTTTCCTAAAACTTCAAACAAAAATAATACATCTTAAAGGTTAATCAACATGAAAAATGTGAATGAACATAGCAAGCCTCTTTTTTTAGTGCAAGGTGCATATCCTTCTTCAACCTCACAACTTCCCAATCAACCTCTTTTCACTATTCAAGGTGGATATATTCATGATTATTTTAGTACTCCTATCAAACCTATGATTACTATGCAAGGAGGAAACCCCACTCAGATTCCATATAGTTATGCTAAAAAACTAACAAAGCAGAGTCATGATGTAGATGCCCAAACTTATAACACAAGAAACAATAGGCAACCTTATCCTCTTCTGGTTATTCCCACTTCTCTTCCTGATACTCAACCTATTCTTCCTCAAGCACCTCGCATTTTACAAACTCTTGGTAAGGAATATGATCTTATTGAACAATTCAAATCTACTCCTCCCAAGATGTCCCTTTAGGTCTTGATTCAAACATCTTCAACCCATCATGGAATGTTACAAGATACCTTGAAAACTTCAAATGTCCCACTCGCAACAATATTCAATAATATGGCTTCGTTGATTGTTTCTATCATGTCTCCTAAGGCTCAAATTGTGTCTACCCAAGATGAGTTACCCACTAGTGAGGTCCAACATCAATATCCTCCTTTAATGATTGTGGTTATCATAAAAAATAGTGCAATAAGACGAACACTAGTGGACAATGGCTCTGGCCTTAATGTTTGTAGCATTAACTTGTTGCATAAAATCAATGTCGACAAATCTCTCATTAAGCCTAATTCTCTCACTATCCGAGACTTTGATAATGTTGCTAAATATTCATTATGTATCATCACCTTACCTGTTAAGATTGGTCTTGTTACTTTTCCCACACCTATTCATGTCATACCTATAAATCTGACATATAAATGTTAGGAACCAGGAAGGACAATTGAGAGAGAGGTGAATCGGTTGTCATAAATTATAACTCAAAATAGATTATTCCAACTTAAAACTTAGCGTCGGTAAAACAAACTTTAATGCTCCTAAAATAGATTAACAGTTATAGTAGTGTCGGTATAACTTAATGTGTGGAACAGAAAGAGAAACAACATCCACAACACATGAAACAAAGATTTTGATGTGGAAACCTTGTAAGAGGAAAAACCATGGTGGGAAACCTTACCCACAATCAGATGATACTACTACAAATAATAAGTGTACACAAATGGTGTCTGCACATGCAAAAATTCCAACCGCTTAGAGCTCACTGCTCAATCACAAAGTAGGATGTTGGTTTGATGATGATTGTAATGTATTAATTATTTTTTGTCATTGATGAAACACTCTCTCACACACATATGATTATATTGACTACCGGTGTAACTTCAATTGTTTACTCTTTCAACTGGTATGCTAGAGGTTATACCAAGAGGTTTATCTCTAACTGGTACTTTGTGTCAATAGGTATGTGCATATGAGATAGTCTATGACTATACTAAATCAGTATCAAGATGAAGATGAAGATGGAGATCAAGCGGAGATTTAAGGACAATGGTTCATATGTTTTATTCAAACCGATATTTGATTGTTCCAACTAGTATTTGGTAATTTTGTGATGAGTTACCACATTTTGTGATGAGTTACCAGCACCAATTGCTTGGTGGTAATTTTTGTGATACGTTATGATCACTTGTCCATATACACTGCACCTTGGAAATTGTGTTCTGATTTCTTAAGGTCGACATGAAATCATAAGGTCTATATATTGACATCACAATGAATTATTTGATATAGTGAAAAGTGTTATGTTATGTGTGAAAGGAAAAAGAGTTAAGTTGCAGATTATGAAGGAGAGCAGTGTTGAATATGTTTAGAAGGATATGATTAAGCAAGTATTGTGCTACTCAGAATAAATCAAACCATTCTTGTTGTTTTCTAACCATTACAGCAGAATCAAATCACATAATCGGGTAATCTCTAACAAGCTTCAATGTATAAATCCTTTAACAGGGTGATCCATTAGTTTGGATTCTAAAATACTCCACCGAGGTTACTCCTAATAGGGTAGTACCTTTAACAGGGTATAAGCTTCTAATCAAGCTTTGGGATCTCTAACAAGATTCACTCCTAGCAAAGCACTTAGTAGACCTTAACTGGTCTGTTATCTATTACTACAGATAGTTAACTTGAGTTTTCAACATACAAACACTTGTGTTATGGTGGATGCTTTAATTTTTGTGGATGTTGTTATATTATTTTGGATTGCATGCATTGTATTTAAAAGATTTGTTAAGTGCATCTATCGGTTAGTGTTTGAAGTAGTTTTTTTTTTGGTGTCACTAATTCACTCCCCACTCAGTTCTTTTCAAGTCCATCAATTGGTATCAGAGCCTAACTTCTTTGAAGCCTAATCGCTTAGAAGGGAGCCTTGAAACCACCATGGGGGACATGAGCTACTTCGAGATGGCTAGAGAGCTAGAAGCTAGCATAAATGAACTTGAAACCCTTAGGGTCAAACTTAAAGCTTCACAAGTCAAGAGGAGAGAGGTAACTGAACAACTATTAGAGATCTCTTATAATTGTTCTTCAGATGAAGCCAATATTGATGCTTTAGCGGAGGAAGTTGAAAACTTAAATAGTGAGAAACTAAATCTAAGGAGAGAGCTAGAAGGTCTCACTATCCACATGAGTCAGGAATTGGAAGCCAGTAGAGTTGTTGAAGATCTTATCAAGGAAAGAGATCAAGAGATCACAAAGATCACATGGGAAAGTGTCACTATGCATGAGAATTTGATTGCAGAAAGAGAAGAAAAGGAGAACCTACAGCTAGATCTTGAACTGGCATCATCTTTGAGAGAGAACCTATCAAAGCATAATGAAGGTCTCATCAAACAACTTACTGAAGCTAATGAGAAATTGGAGAAGTTCAACAGAAACTCTACCATGTTGGAAGAATAAATTCAATCACAAAGAATGAAGGGTGATATCTTTGGACTTGGTTTTCACACAATTAAAAAAGGTGAATCCTCCGGTACAAAGAGAAACAATCCTAAAAATAAATCTGCTCCTAAGATCAACAAGCCTACCGATAAGAAGGTCTTTAAACTTGTTTGTTTTGTTTGCCATAAACCTAGTCACACTACAAATGTTTGTAGAGACAAACCTAACAGAAATGCAAGTTACAATAGTAATGCTATGTATGTGTCCAAGAAATTTGAAGGTCATTGCTTCACATGTGGAATGTATAGATAGATTTGTTGAGTGAAGATATGGAGCAAACAATCATGTACCACACATGCATCCAAGACCAAATGGTGACCGGATGAGGAATTTTGACAACCGGGTAAACCTGAACTGGCAAAGACCCTATGGCAACTGGTTTAGTCCATTTGAGATGGAAAACAAATGTTATTTTCACCATCTGTAATAACTTTGGTCATGTGGCTATGAATTGCCGAAGAAGAATAGGAAGAGGAAATGTAGGACCTTGGAGATCATCTAATATGGCTTGTTATCACTGTAACAAACCGGGTCACTTAGTAAAATTTTGTAGATCCAAAAATACCAAACCGGTCAACTCTTCTAAGGATCATAAAGGAAAGAAAAAAGTTAATGTTGAAGAAACCAGAGAGGAAATGAATTGGATTTGGAAGAAGAAAATTGATGACTCACATGGAGAAGAAACTGTTCCTCCACCTAGTGAAGAGAACCCTTCACCGGTACCTTAAGCCTTTTTAATACGAATAAGGGGAGCTTAAAAGTTAAAATACCTTTGGACCCCTTGAGAAAAATGAGCGGGAAAAGAATTTTGAAACATGAAATTTTGATAACTTTTGGTCAATATGTTATCAATTGGTTTTCCCCTTGAGTGGTGAAATTAGGATTTGTAACCCTAAACGGGCGAGCATTTAATGTAGTAGGTAAAAAGGATAAAAGTGAGTTTTAATTTGTCATTTTTACCCTAATGCAGTCAAGAAAGAATTTTGAAGCGCTTGCTGAGCTGAGAAAGATTGTTTTGCTATAAATTGGTGAATTGTTTCATGAATTGTGAAATTAAGTTGAATTGAAGGTTGCAGAAGGTCGAACTGGTGTGCACTTGGGCATTTTAACCAGTAAACAAAGCAATGTGCAGAAAACAAGGTATTTATTTGCACATACTACTTTGAATCTTGTTCATTTGGACTGGCATCAACTTCAAAGTCTGTAGAGAGGTTAATGATTACTTCTAAGCCTATAAAAGTTGTAGAGGCAGAATAAATTGTGTCGTATAATGCATTGTAAGTTCAAAGTGGATTTGTGATCAAAGGTGAAATTTGTCTAGTTACATTGACTGCAAAATAGAGGATTTAGGATCTCTATACATTTATACACAGTTGAAATCACTTTATGATAAGAACAAAAAGATTGAAACAAAATATGCTAAGGTTTTCAAAAAGGGTTTTCATAATGCCGCTTACTTTCTTGAAGATTTTGAGGATGAGAATATCATAATCATTTAGAGTTGAGTTCATGGAGAGAATATTTATTTATAGAGAACTCACACAATAAGTAAGGAAGCCATTCAGGCTATAACTGGTTATTTCTCAACTAGTGAAGTATCGGTTCTCAGAAGAATTTCAAAAGACACGGTATTCTCTTTAACCAGTTCGACTTCTGATAAGCATGCCTTTTATATCAACAATATTAGAGACCCTGTAGTGAAACTAGAAGCAATGGTAATAGGCTACGAAGTATTTTACTCTAGGAGACTTAATTTTGTTCCATCTGCAGCAATTCATACTACTCACAAAATGATTGTTGATAATGCAGATTATGATCTTTGTGAAGCCGTCAAAAGATAATTATTTCAAAATTTGCAATTAGTTAAAAAGGATAACAGTCAGAAATTCAAGTATGGTCAACTATTCGTTGGATTATTCTTCTATTTTCAGAACTCTCTACTAGGAATTGGAGACATTGAGTGGTCAAAGGACTCACCGGTCTCGGGACAAATTAAGAACAACATCAAGGTTGTAAACAATACTTTCCCTACTGCCATGAACAAATATTTTAATGAGTTCTAAAATAAAATGAGTATGAGAATGAGACTATCAAAAGAAGTGGTAAAGAACTTTGAAAAGGATATAATCTATACCGTTACCACGGATTTTTGCCTGATGCAAGCAATTGAGCCAAGAGAGGAAGAAATGGATGACATGAGTTATGAGGTAAACTATGACCCACTGGTTGGTTATGCTAATACCCTATTAGCATCATCTAAAGACAAAAAGAAGGCAAAATTGGACATTGTGGCAGTCCAAGATGCACCTATTAAAAGTGTAAAAGGAAAGAATAAAATATCTAAAGAAGCATCGCTAGCAAAAAAGAGTACTAGGGTTACTCGGAGTGTCCTAACCAAAGTCTGAGGGAATGGATTTTGATGAAGAACCAAAGAAGACAAAAGCAACTGGCAAAATATCCAAGAAGGTTAAGGAAGTGCCAAACGCAACTATGCCTATTGATATAACATCCCTTAAACAAGAAACCAAGTTTGAAAGAACTAAGAAGACACTAAGGAGGAATAGGTTTGACAATGTAAAAAAGCATTTTGATTCCTTTACTAAGAATGAGAAAGAGCAAGTGATTCAACAGGTAATCACTCATCTGTGTCATTACAATAGATATCCACATGAACTAGAAAAGGATATCTCAAATTCTTTGTACCCTTTTCTTTTGAATAAATGGGAGGAAGCTATTAAATTAGAAAAAGAAATCATTGATGAGGTATTTGTACAATATTTCTCTAAATTTTCTAAAGATGATATTAGTGCCTTAGTTGCTTGATACAAATCTCAGTTTACATTCAAAGCAAGAAGATTGAAGTTACTCAGTGGAAAGAAGACAATTGTTGAAAATGAGACCCATCAAATAGCCTATGAAATCAGAAGGATGGAAGAACTCATCCAATCCTCTATGAATGACGATAATGTTGTTAATGATGTTTTATAGATCAGAAATGGATGAAGAGGAGATTATTCAACCTGATGAGGTCAACCCTCTCAAGAAAAAGGATGACTCCATTATTCATGTTGTTGTTGATGTTCACGACACAATTGACCTATCTGGAGATAACACTACACCAAATATGGAGCCTCCTGCAAATGTTGATGTACAGGCTACCTTAGTTGAACAACCGACAACTCAACAAAAGTGGACAATCCATCGACAACTAAACAAGTAGAGAAACCTCAATCTCCATCGGTCATTCAAACTATTTAGAAGGTGCCTACTGAAAATATTGTCACACAGTCCTTTGAAAAGGAAACAAAGAAGAATACAGAGAAAGCTATCATTAAGGTTGTATCCCCTGAACTGACAAATAAGAAACAACTTGAAGAAGATGATGATGGTTCTCTAAGTATCTCAGGATGTATCGATATGAACAATTTGAGCACATCAGAAATGATGAAGATTGCAGATGTCATGCAATCTAGAGTGCATAAGAAGAGATTGAAAGAGAAAAGGGTTGAAGTTGAAACAATTCAGACTGTAGTAGATATTTTATCTGGTCTATTACCAGAAACATCTACAACACATCTATCTACATCCATTAGCAAACTTGGTCATCTAGTTGCAGATGCATCTGATCAAATCAAGTCACTAGAAGATGTTGCTCAACTGTATAGTAAAAAGAGTCACAAGAAGAAATATGGAGAAAAATTGGCAAAGGATATTGATAGTGGCAAAATGGCTCTATCACACAATAAAAGTCTATTGAGTAAAGCTATTGAAACAGGAGGAAAGTATCTTTCTTCTACCTCCAATGTTATTTTCCTTTATTCTGACATTTCAAAAAGTCAAATTGAAATAGAGAAAGAAATGGAAAGGATACGCAAGGCATATGTCCCACTCAAGGACTCCATACATGCCTTTAACAAATCTATAGATGTTTTTCATAATAGACTGGACATCTATGATAATGAGAAAGAAAAGAGACTCCGATCTCTTAAAGAACTCAAAAGTCAACTCACATCACAGGTAGACATACTTCAGAGAGCCCACTCCAAAGCAAAAGCTATTCTTCCAACTCCTAAAACTTGCACACTGGACTCAATGGAAGAATGTCATTCACAACTATTGTCCACATTTGAGTATACTGAGAACATATTGGAATCATGGGAAAATGCTTTTCCATAGATTAAGAAGAGCTACAATGCTATGTTTATGAGATTAGCTAATGCATGAACTTTTAAGTTATTGTTGTATATGCTAAACACTTTGATACAAATTTTCTATATATATATATATATATATTACTTTTTCAATTTGGCATTGTTGTCAAAGGGGGAGTAGAAATATTAATGTGTGTTTTTGAAATTTTTGTAGAATGTATGCATTAAGGGAGAGAATGAGTATATGTGTAAATTTTTTGTGTATGCACACTTAGCCATATTATTATAAAATTTTCTAGGTGTTGCCATCAATGCCAAAGGGGGAGATTGTTGGCTTGATGATGATTGTAATGTATTCATCATTTGTTATCATTGATGAAACACTCTCACACACACATATTATTATATAGACTATTTGTGTAACTTTAATTGTTTACTCTTTCAACCTATATGTTAGAGGTTATACCAAGAGGTTTAACTCTAACTGGTACGTTGTGTCAACTAGTATGTGCATAAGAGACAGTCTGTGATTATGCTAAGTTGGCATCAAGATGAAGATCAAGATGGAGATCAAGCAGAGATTTAAGGACAATGGTTCACATGTTTTATTAAAACCGGTATTTGATTGTTCCAGCCGGTATTTGGTAATTTTGTGATGAGTTACCACATTTTGTGATGAGTTACCAGCACTGCCTGCTTGGCTGTAATTTTTGTGATGAGTTATGATCACTTGTCTAGATACACTACACCTTAGAAATTGTGTTATGATTTCTTAAGGCCGACATGAAATCATAAGGTCTATATATTGACATCACAATGAAATATTTGATATAGTGAAAAGTGTTATGTTATGTGCAAAAGGAAAAACTGTTAAGTTGTAGAGTATGGAGGAGAGCACTATTGAATATGTTTACAACGATCTGATTAAGCAAGTATTGTGCTACTCAGAACAGATCAAACTATTCTTGTTGTTTTCTAACCATTATAGCAGAATCAAATGCCCTAATCGGGTAAGCTCTAATAAGATTCAATGTATAAATCCTTTAATAGGGTGATCCATTAGTTTGGATTCTAAAATCCTTAACTGAGGTTACTCCTAATAGGTTACTATCTTTGAAAGGGTATAAGCTTCTAATCAAGATTTGGGATCTCTAACATGATTCACTCCTAGTAGAGTACTTTGTAGACCTTAATCGGTCAGTTATCTATTACTGCAGATAGTTAACTTGTGAGTTCTATCTCACCATGTTTTTTACTTACTTGGATTTTCAATGTACAAACACTTGTGTTATGGTGGATGCTTTACTTTTTGTGGATGTTGTTATATCATTTTGGATTGCATGCATTGTGTTTAAGAGCTTTATTAAGTTCATCTACCAGTTAGTGTTTGAAGTAGCTTTATTTTTAGTGTCAATGATTCACCCCCCGCCCCCTCTCACTGCTTTTCAAGTCCATCATAGGAGTCAAATTGACTACAATTGAATGGTTAAATCCACTAACAATGTACTGCTTCAATATAGCATCTGCAATGTTGAATTAAATACTGGTTTAAGCTCTGACCATGAGTGTCAAACACCTTCATAACCTTTCCTTCAACCTTCAGATAATGCCTGCATGATTTGCATAAGGATCTCCTTATTTTCACTCTTCAATGATCTTCAATATTCACACACTATCATAATGATGATCTTCAATAAGATATTACAATCATTTATACAAAACCTAAGACCAAATGTTAAGGTTATCTCACTAAAGATATTACAATTAAATCAATTACAAATAAGTCTTGATGCGATACAATATGTCGGCTAAATACATTTACACATTATCCAATAAATAAACCATTTCCAAAACATGCCATGCTGATCTAGAATAAGTTATCATGTACCAGTCCATAACCTAGACCTATCTGCTGGTAAAGGCAAATATGTGAACTCAATTAGACCAATAAGAAAAACACCAAATCCAAAAATCCAATCCATGTCTTCAACATAACCAAATGATCTCTAGATGATAACAAGTCATCATCACTATCGGTGAACCATATAACCTATCGATGAACATATACCGGTGACTGTGCATAAGCCACTAACCATGTTGGGACCACAATGTGGACCTCCATAAGGATAAGTGTTGACATAAATGATAAAACCAATGCAACACATGACAAAGTCATCCATAATATTGATGGTATGATGAAAGAATAAGTATCTGATAAAATACTAAGAGGGGGGGTGAATCAATATACTGAAAAACTTATACAAAGTTCCAAAATGCAGATTCAACCACACAAAGTAAACATATCTCAACCAAGATCAATATTCATAAGTATACTTGACATCAACTGGTTTTGTTGTTATGACAACTTAACAGCAAACAACTTCAAACTTGTAAACATCAACAATGCTTAATCATTACTCAACATATTCATCTCTCAATGCTTCTAGTTATCATGCCTTATCAGTAGGTAATCAAATAAACAAATAATATCATAACCACAAAAACATTCACCACTTGACACAAATGTTTATATGTGGAAAACCCAAATAGGTAAAAACCATGGTGAGATGAGACTCACAAGGATGGCTATCTGAACTCTTCTGAAGTTCTCCCTGTTAGGAGCGAAGCATGTTAAAGCTTTACAATAAGTCCTGTTAAGAACTAATTCTAGTTAGGAATCACCTGATTAAGGGATTTACAAATATGCCTTGATGAAAAGCACAATACCTTGTTAGTAGTAACCTCGCAGGAGGATTTAAGAATCCAAGCTAATGGATCACCTTGTTAGAGGATTTAATGAGTAACCAATCTTGTTAGAGCTTACCCGGTTAAGGGATTTCCCTTTTGCTATAATTGTTAGAAATCAACTGGTTTTCATGATCTGTCTGAATAACACTACATTTGCTTGATCAGATCCTTTTAGGTTTCAATCTTCCTTCACTCAAAGTGCAAATTGATTCACTCGTTAGGCAACAACATACTCAATAGGTTTCTTCCAATCTTGCCAACAACTTTTACAAGCAACTTCATTGACCTTAAATAAAAATCAAATAGGTCGGTAACACAACAAAAACCTACTTCTCATCATTGATATTACAAATAAATTGGTACAATCTTGACCATTAGAAATCATGACAATCTCTTCACATTCTTCAAGAAAATTCCAACTGCTACATGATCACCACTCCATCGAACTTTGTAACTCATCACACACTGTGCATTAGATGCAATCCACTTTTCTCCTTCCCTAGATAATAAACAAACATGCAAAAATAATTTGAACTTATTCTTATACAATGATCACATATGTCTTCATCATTACTACTCATCAAATAATAAACCAACAAACTTGATCGGTTAGGGTTTAACAACTGATAGGGTTTATCGGTTACATTGCATAGAAAGGTTTAACCCTTTACACCGTTTTACTGGTTCAACTCACAAACTTAACATACCAGTTTACAACATCTTCCACAAATCTCTTCTTACCAGTTACTAGCCAATATCAAAAACAACAATATCAGCAATAACATGAATACCATTACCGGTTCAATTGACACCAATGACAACATATCATTAATGCAATCTCTATGCAAAATGCCAAGAATATCAAAATGCTAACAATGTCCCCCTTTGGCATTGATGGCAATACAAATATCAATGCCTCTAATTGCTCCTGAGATTGGTGAATAGAAATCCTAGTTTACATTACCAAGTATTCACCTTTCTCTGTCTGTCTTCAGCCTACCACTAGTTCACCTAATCAGACACATAATTCTTCTCCCCAATCACATAATTCTTCTCCCACTTTGACAACAATGCAAAAGTGAAAGTAAAAACATGTAATTTTGCTCTCATTGTGCATCAACATCTTCTCCCCCTATAGATTCTAAAGTATAGCTCTAATTTTTACTACTCCATGAAACTAGCCTTCCTCTTAGAAAGAATGCTCCATCCGTAGTACTCTTCCATTCATCAATATTTCTTGCCCAATCAACATCTGTGTATGCTTTCAAATCAAAATTTCCACCATATGGATACCATAACCCATAGTCAACAGTACCTTTGAGATATCTAAAAATTCTTTTGGTTGCCATTAGATGTGCCTCCTTTGGATTCTTTTGAAATCTAGCAACAATACCAACTGCATGGGCAATATCTGGTCGATTATGAAAAACATAGTGTAATTTTCCAATCATTGACCTATATTCCTTGTCATCTACAGACTTAGATGCATCTTCCTTTGACAACTTACAACCTATAACCATTGGGGTTCCAATTGGTTTATAGTCACTCATACCTAAAGTCTTCAAAAACCTCTTTCACATACTTGGATTGAGTAATGGAAATACAATTCTTCATTTGTTGTATCTACAAGCCTATGAATTTTTTTATTTCGCCTACTAATGACATCTCAAACTCATTCTTTATTTCATCCGCAAAACAATTACTCATGTCATCATTACCTCCAAATATAATGTCATCAAAAAAAACTTCACTGACCAGTATTTCATCTCCTTCAGACTTGAGATAAATGTTGTTGTCATCATTGGTTCTAGCAAAGCCTATCTTCATTTGATGAGTATGAAGCCATTCATACCATGCTCTAGGTGCCTTCTTTAATCCATACAAAGCTTTATGCAATTTTCATAACATGTTTTCCTTATCTGTCAATGCTTAACCATCAGGTTGCTCTATATAAACCTCTTCTTCCAATATCCCATTCCAGAATGAAGACTTAACATCCATCTAGTATACTTTGAACTTATTATGAGGTGCAAATACAAGTAATGTTCTTACACCTTCCATTCTTGCTACTGGTGCAAAAGTTTCTCCATAATCTTCTCTTTCTTCTTGTACATAACCTTTGCATACTAATCTTTTCTTGTTGAGAAATACAACACCATCTTCATTTAACTTGTTTCTGAACACCCATTTCGTACCTATAACATTCTTGTTTACTAGTTGGGCTACCAAGGTCCAAGTGTTGCTCTTCTGAATTTGATCCAACACCTCCTCCATAGCTTTAACCCAATGATCATCACCAAATGCCTCCTTAGAACTTATAGGTTCAAAGGTGGAGATCATGCAAGAGTTCTCTCTTATTCTCCTTCTAGTTAGTACCCCAACATCCTTATCCCCAATAATTTGTTCAGGAGTGTGATTTAGTCTCACATACCTACGAATAACATGATCATTCTCTTTAAGTTTAGCTTCTTCATTATCATCTTCTTTTGAATTTATTTGTTCCGGTTGAACAAGTATATCAGGATTTGCTTTATCGGTTTCTGATTTAATAGTTTCAGGTTCCAAAAGCAAAATGCAAGGATCATCATCCTTCTTCTTAGAAATGGTTCCTTCTGAAACTTTAGGACATTCATCTACATGAACATCAACACTCTCAACAATTTTTTATGTCTAGTTGTTGAAGCATTTATAGGCCTTACTCTTAGTGGAATAGCCAATAAATATTCCTTCATCACTCTTAGCTTCAAACTTGCTTATGTAATCACCTCTTTTAATAAAACATTTGCTTCCAAATATCTTAAAATAGCTAACATCAGGTGATCTCCCATACCAGTATTCATAAGGGGTCTTGTCCTTACCTCTTTTCACCAAAACTTGGCTCATTGTGTAGGCAGATGTACTTAAAGCTTCTTTCCAAAATGTTTTTGCTACACCTCCTTGTATCAACATAGTCTTAGCAGCTTCAACCACTGATCGGTTGCTTCTCTCTGCTACTGTGGTGTCCTTGGTACAAAAATCTACTCCTTGATACCATTCTCATCATAGTACTTAGTGAACTCTTCATAAGTAAATCCACCAGCTAGATCTATTCTGAGACATTTTATCTTTTTCCCACTCTCTTTCTCAGCTAAGTCCCTAAGTGCCTTGAATTCACCAAAAGCTTCATTCTTATCCTTCAAGAATGTGATCCACATCATCCTTGAACAATCATCAATGAAGATCATGAAATATCTATCACCTTGAATGCTTCTTATTCTTATTGGTCCACATAGATCTGTATGAACTAAATCTCACAAGTGCCCCGCTGAGAAGGACTTGCTCTTGAAAGCTGAAGAAGTCATCTTTCCTAACTGACATTCTTTACAAAGAGCACTAACCAATTTGTCTAGCTGACGTAGACCTCTTACTATCTTAAACTTTCTTACTTTAACAATATTATCAAAATTTATATGAAAAATTCTCCTATGCCAAAGCCAGCTATCATCTATTTTTGCAATCAAATAGTTGCTAACTTTAGGATTAAGATGAAACAGATTACCTCTGGTCTATTTCCCGATTGCAATCAATTCACCTTTGTTGTCAAAGATTTTGCACATGCCATTTCTAAACTCCAGTGGGTATCCTCTATCATTAAGTTGTGCCACACTCAAAAGATTATGCTTTAGGCCTTCAACCCAATAGACATCATTAGTACTTCTCTTCTGATTAAGGGGAATAACTCCCTTACCTTTAACCATATAGGGTGAGTCATTGCCAAATCTAACAACATTGCCATCAAATTCCTTCAGGGAAACAAATTTGCTTCGATCATCGGTCATGTGTGTTAGCTCTGATGCCAATTGTTAATAAGATGAGAGGGGGGGGTGAATCATACAAACTTAATCTTCAATATATTCAACAGATTCAACTTCGGTAGCTTTAACAGATATATGTAACCAAAACTGTAAAACATGTAAACTCATAAACAAATAACACCACAAAACATATAACACTAGATTTAACGTGGAAACCCAAATAGGGAAAAACCACTGTGGGATTTTGGACCCACTAAGAAATATACTCTTCTAGAGTATGCTCGGTTAAAAGCAAATCCTATTAAAGATTACAAACACATTGCTAGATGTGACCCGGTTAAGGGATTTCCCTCAAATCTGTTAGGATCTTCACCTTGTTAGAAGTGACCTTGTTAAAGGGTTTCAAACACTCAATTAGAATGTCACCTTGCTAAAGGATTTACAAATAAGGCTGTTAAGTCCACTCGGTTAGGAGATTTTCTGTCACTTACAAATCAACAAAAGTAATGAGTATGTCTGCAACTTTGCATCTAAAATGCTAAAGCAGATTCTTATTTGCTCAATACAATCTAGTCATAGGACTTATCTTGTCCCTTTGCTGGGCTCCTTACTCTGTTATTAAAAAAGGTCTTCAAGCTTCTATGCTCGGTAATCACTATGTAGCATCCCTGTGCTTACACTTGCCCGCATACATTGTTTATCAACAGTTCCTTATTTATAAACAATTTGCTAACCTCTTAATATCCTTGATCACATTTCCCATGATCAATCATAGCCATCAGATCTTCAGTCTTGACCAGGTTCAATGTATCCTTCGATCTGAAAACATTTTACCTCACCTTAGAACTTGTGCTAGGGTATTGCGGTTCAATCTGAGCTGTAGATCTTCCTGCCGATCTTCCATTGCCATAGATCCTTAACAAAATTCATACACATTGTATCAATCATTTAATCATATCCATCTCATCAGCTTCCATCATTAAATAACACATGCATTCATCCAATGCATTCTATTATTACTCGATTGCAACTCGGTAAATACTAAACTTCACTCGGTAGACATTCTGCCTTCATTAACTGATAGCGATAACCTTAGGGTTTACCAACTAGGTTCCTTGCTCGGTAATATAGTATAGTATTAACCTTATAAATAATAGCATATGTAGGATATAAAAACAATCTAAACATCATGATCTCATCATTGTCTAACTCGGTAGTAGTTGCCCATTGAATAACTTATTCCTCCCCTTATTCATCACATTCTTTCTGTGTCTTTTACTGACATCTTAATTCTCTTCAAAACATACTTCTTAAGATATGGAAACATCATACTAAATCAAAAAATCAATTTCTTGACATCAATGACAAAATAATATTGTTAAGACAGTAAACATCATTAATCAATTATATCCATAATCATCAACAACCTTCTCAATATCCTTATTGAAATTCTAACAATCTTCTCTTGTCTGTTATAATGCCAACAATCTCCCCCTTTGGCATTGATGGAAAAACCAATTGATTCAACCTAAAAGATTCAAATTCAGATTGCTATGATTGCTGAAATGCTCTCCCCCTTTCATTAGTCTTCTCCCCCATACATTATTCTTCTTCCCCTTTGACAACAATGCTAAAAGAAAACTAATACATAATTTCTTCCTCTATGAAGTAATTCCTTTGTTGTTTGGTATCAACTCAGTCTCGGTCAGAGCATTTTGTCTTCAATTCCTATTCCTTATTATTATTATTTCCTGTACACCTTTAGAAAACCTCCTAAAGTGTGTAAATCAACATCAACTCCTAAAAGGTATTCTTTAGAGTCATCGAATTGATGCTTTCACCGAACTCGGTCAGTGAGTAGAAGATAGGGGTAGGACCCCTAATTTACTTCTGAGATACTCAAAAGTGTCCCTTGGTAGTGGCTTGGTAAAAATATCTACTATTTGTTCCTTTGAGCTAACATATTCCAACGCCACTTTCTTCTCTTGAACTTCTTCTCTAAGATAATGATATTTGATAGAGATGTGCTTTGTCTTAGAGTGCATAATAGGATTCTTTGAAATGTTAATGGCACTACTATTGTCATAGAATATAGTTACTAGCTCGGTAACTTTCTCATTTATGCCTTCCAATAGTTGTTTGATCCATGCTATATTGGTACAATTCAATGCTACAACAACATATTCAGCTTCTGCTATTGACTGTGAAATACATCCTTGTTTCTTGTTAAGCCAACTTACTAGTCTTTCTCCTAAAAACAAAGCTCCTCCACTTGTGCTTTTCCTGTCATCAATGTTGCCTGCCCAATCAGCATCAGTATAAAATTTTAAATCAAAATTATTCCTCTTTTCATATACTAAGCCATAATCCTCAGTGTCATTCAAGTATCTGAAAATTCGCTTGATTGCTGTCATATGTGTTTCCTTGGGATCTATAGAAAATCTTGCAACTATACCTACTGCATGTGCTATATCTGGCCTACTGTGAACAACATATTGCAACTTTCTAATCATAGATTGGTAAAGTGTCTCATCAACAGATGCAGATTCATCATTCTTTGATAGTTTACAGTGGGTAGTCATAGGAGTACTTACTGGTTTTGAATCCTCCATTCCAAATTTCTTCAAGATTTCCTTTATGTACTTGGATTGAGTAATGAAAATCTCATCTTTCATTTGTAGTATCTGTAGACCTATAAAATACTTTATTTTACCAATTAATAACATCTCAAATTCTTTGCACATTTCATTTCCAAAGTTCTTACTTAAAGAGTCATTTCCACAAAATATAATAGCATCAACAAATATGGCTAAGATCAATATTCCATTATCCCCATCTTTCTTCATGTACATATTGTTGTTTTCACTTGTCCTTATAAAACCAATCTTGATTAAATAGGAGTGCAATCTTTCATACCATGCTCTTGGTGCTTGCTTTAGACCATATAAATCTTTGTTCAGTTTACATACCTGATCTTTATTCTCTCCTTCAACAAATCCTTCAGGTTGTTCAATAAAAACTTCTTCTAATATACCATTCAAAAATGTAGATTTGACATCCATTTGATATACCTTGAAATTTTTGAAAGCAACATATGCCAACAATGGTCTTACTCCTTCAAGTCTTGCCACAGGTGCAAAAGTCTCACCATAATCAATTCCTTCTTCTTGAGCATAACCTTTGCAAACTAGTCTTTCTTTATTTTGAATGACCTCACCTTTTTCATTCAGCTTGTTTCTAAAAATCCACTTTGTACCGATTAGATTATTGTCCTTTGGTCTTGGGACCAGTGTCCTTGTGTCATTCTTCTTGATTTGATCAATCTCTTCTGTCATAGCATTTATCAATTCTTCACTATTAAATGCCTCTTTCACTATCCTTGGTTCAAATTTAGATATCAGACATGTGTTCTGTCTCAGTTTGTTCCTTGTCATCACTGGATCATTCTTATCTCCTATAATCTAACTTGATGCATGATTCCTTCTGACATATTTTGCTAGTATAGTCTTGGTAGGTTCTATATGATCTTATTCATCACTCGGTAACTGGATATTCTCTTCATTTTCTTCAGCAGTTTTATCGGTAGGACTTCTCGGTTGAACATATACAAATCCTTCATAATCTTCTGGTTCTTTGGAGTTTCCTTTATCATTTCTATCTGCAAATTCATCAATTTTCACATTTGCACTTTCTACTATTTTGTTAGATGATTTGATCAGTCATTTAAATGCTTTGCTTCTAGAAGAATAACCAGGAAATATTCTTTCTTCACTTTTCTGATCAAACTTACCAGTTTTGTCATCTTTGTGAACATAGCATCTACTTTCAAAGATTTTAAAGTAACTTACATTAGGTTTCTTGTCATACCAGATTTCATATGGTGTCTTCAAAGTTCCTTTCTTCAGTTGTACTCGGTTCAAGGTGTAAACTGATGTGCTTATTGCTTCTCTTCAAAATGTTTGTGGCACTTTCTTTTCAATCATTAGGGTTCTAGCACAATCCACAATAGATCTCTTTCTTCTCTCAACAATTCCATTTTGTTGTGGAGTTCTTGGTGCAGAGACTTGTCTTTTTATACCATGATCATTGCAGAATAAGTTGAACTCATCAAAGGTGAACTCTCCTCCTCTATCAGATCTAAGACATTTCAATTGTCTTCCTGTTTCATTTTCAACTCTTGCCTTGTACCATTTAAACATTTGAAAGCTTCTCATTTTTCTTTTAAAAACATTACTGACATCATCCTTGAGTAATCATCCACAAATAATATGAAATACTTATCACCATAATAACTCTGAACTTTCATAGGACCACAAAGATCAGTATGCACAAGATCTAAAATTCCCTTAGCAGTGTAGGACTTACTTGTAAAGCTTGGTCTTGTCATCTTACCCATCTAGCATCCTTGACACATAGCATTCTTAGGTTTTTCAAGACTCGGTAGACCTCTTACTCGGTTCTTTTTGCTTATTTTGATCAGATTATCAAAATTTACATGACAAAACCTTCTCTGTCATAACCAAGTATCATCTATCTTTGCATAAAGACACTTGATCTGAGTTGAGTCAAGAAGAAGTGTATTACCTTTTGTTTGTGTCCCGGTAGCTGCTAACTTTCCATGCTTGTCATGAACTTTGACAATTCCTTTCTAAAACTCTATTTAGTATCCTGTATTGTTTAGCTGTGCTACACTCAACAAATTGTATTTCAAACCTTCAACCCAATAAACATCATTACATTTAGCATTGTCAAGAAGTGTTATAGATCCTTTACCTCTTACTGGACATGGTGCATCATTACCAAATCTTACATAACCTCCATCATAATCTTATAATATAACAAACTTGTGTTTATCACCTATCATGTGATGTGAGCATCCACTATCTATGATCCAAGAATCATTAGTATTTATGTGAGATATTAATGCTTTTTCTTCATACCTTTATTCATCTGATCCATCTTTGATAGCCACATAAACAACTTCCTCTATATCAGTTTCATCTAATTTATTATCATTAGATTCCTCATTAGCTATTAGACATGTCTTTTTATCTCTTCTTCTGAAGTCTTGGTGTCCTCTGTAATGATTATCTTTCTGTCTATCATCTCAATAATCTCTCTTTTCACTGGATTCTTTGTCAGGACAATTAGAAGCCATATGTCCTATTCTATCACAGTTAAAAAATTTCAAAGGCAACTTTCCTTTATACTTACCTTTTCCTCTCGGTAGCCTTTTGGCTAATATTACTTCAAGCTCTTCTTGCTTTCTGATTTCTTCATAAAGTTTGTGTACCTCCTCCATGTTTTTGCAAAATCTTTCAATTGCTCCATTGTGATTCCCTTCAGAATACTTATACTTTCTATCATTGTAATTATCAGATTTATCAAGATGAAAAGAAATAAATGCAGACTCAACTTTAGTTACCGAAGACCCACTACTATAAAAGTTACTTAACTCAAATGCATGTAGCTTACCAATAGTAGCATCCAAACAAAATGGCATATTGGGTACATACATCAATTCATTGATTGTAGAGACTTAGATTGCATAAGCAAGTAGAAGGGTTCTTAATAACTTACTTGTGACATCCTTCTCTTCAATGGTTCCTCATGCTACTTTGATTTGATTGACAATCTCCTTTAACCTTGTACTGTACTGGGTTATGTTCTCCCCTTCATTCATTCTCATAGATTCAAGTTGTCCTCTTAGACTGTCCACTTTTGCTCTTTGAACATGTTCATCACCACCATACACAGATATGAGCTTGGCCTACATTGCCTTGGCATCATTGCAACCTTCTAGATCATTAAACTCTGAGCCAGTCAATGCAGATGTTATTTCAATCATTGCTTGAATATGTTCTTCCTTTGCCTTTATCTCTTCCATTGTCAATGGATAGGTGCTAGGTGTAATGAAATCATTCTCCAGATAATATACAACATATTCTCCAATTCATGATAGGTGCAGCTTCATCCTTTTTTGCCATGTAGAAAAACTTGACTTGTTCAGCTTCGGTGCTTCCCTCTTATACATCTTTGGATCTTTACCTCGAGTACCTTTAAACTTTTCTTCCAGAGTCCAAAGCTCTGATACCAATTATTAGCTCTGATGCCAATTGTTAATAAGATGAGAGGGGGGGGGTGAATCATACAAACTTAATCTTCAATATATTCAATAGATTCAACCTTGGTAGCTTTAACAGATATATGTAACCAAAACTATAAAACATGTAAACTCATAAACATATAACACCACAAAACATATAACACCAGATTTAATGTGGAAATCCAAATAGGGAAAAACCACTTTGGGATTTCGGACCCACTAAGAAATATACTCTTCTAGAGTATGCTCGGTTAAAAGCAAATCATGTTAAAGATTACAAACACATTGCTATAAGTGACCCGGTTAAGGGATTTCCCTCAGATCTGTTAGGATATTCACCTTGTTAGAAGTGACCTTGTTAAAGGGTTTCAAACACTCAATCAGAATGTCACCTTCCTAGAGGATTTACAAATAAGACTGTTAAGTCCACTCGGTTAAGAGATTTTCGGTCACTTACAAATAAACAACAGTAATGAGTATGTCTGCAAATTTGCATCTAAAATGCTAAAGCAGATTCTTGTTTGCTCAATACAATCTAGTCATAAGACTTATCTTGTCCCTTTGTTGGGCTCCTTACTCTATTATTCAAACAGGTCTTCAAGCTTCTATGCTTGGTAATCACTATGTAGCATCCCTGTGCTTACACTTGCTCGCATACATTGTTTATCAACAGTTCCTTATTTATAAACAATTTGCTAACTGCTTAATATCCTTGATCACGTTTCCCATGATCAATCATAGCCATCAGATCTTCAATCTTGACTAGGTTAAATGTATCCTTCAATCTAAAAATGTTTTACCTCGCCTTGGAACTTGTGTTAGGGTATTGCGGTTCAATATGAGCTGTAGATATTCCTATCAATCTTCCATTGCCATAGATCCTTAACAAACTTCATACACATTGTATCAATCATTTAATCATATCGATCTCATCAGCTTCCATCGTTAAATAATTCATGTATTCATCCAATGCATTCTGTTATTACTTGGTTGCAACTTGGTAAATACTAAACTTCACTCAGTAGACATTCCGCCTTCATTAATCGATAGTGATAACCTTAGGGTTTACTGACTAGGTTCTTTAGGGTTCACCGACTAGGTTCCTTGCTCAGTAACATAGTATAGTATTAACCTTACAAACAATAACATATGTAGGATATCAAAACAATCTAAACATCATGATCTCATCATTGTCTAACTCGGTAATAGTTGCCCATTGAATAACTTATTCCTCCCCTTATTCATCACATTCTTTCTGTTTCTTTTACCAACATCTTAATTCTCTTCAAAACATACTTCTTAAGATATGGCAACATCATACTAAATCAGAAAATCAATTTCTTGACATCAATGACAAAATATTGTTAAGACAGTAAACATCCTTAATCAATTATATCCATAATCATAAACAACCTTCTCAATATCCTTATTGAAATGCCAACAATCTTCTCTTGTCTGTTATAATGCCAACAATGTGATGTGCACAACCACTATCAATGATCCAATCATCAATGTTATTCATCCTGGATACTAGTTCCTTCTGATCTAATATTTCTTCCTTAATAGCTACAAACACAATATCTTCATTAGCATCATCATCAGATTCTTCATTAGTAATACCACTGCCAATAGCTACAAGACAATATCTCTTTCCTTTACCCTTATACTTCTTAAATTTGGCTCTCTTGTATTCAATTTCACCATTAGGGAAATTAGCTTCTATATGACCAATCTTGTTGCATGCAAAACATTTTAAAGGTAGCTTACCTCTATATTTACCAGTGCCTCTAGGCAGTCATTTTGCCAACAATGCTTCAAGTTCCACTAAGTTGTCTTCATCATCAGTATCTCTGTTGGATCTAGATTCATAACCATGGCTGATATCTCTACTTCTTCTCATAGATGGGTTAGAGACAGAAGCTCTGAATGTAGATTCTAATTTTTGTACACTACCATCATATCCATTTAGTTCAAAAGTAGTAAGTTTGCGAATAATTGAGTCAAGAGTTACCTTAGTCTTGTCAATGGATTTCAGATCCTAAACAACTACAGCTCGGATATCATAGACTCGTAGCAGGGTTCTCAGTACCTTACTTATTACTGTGGCATCTTCCACTTTCCCTCCTGCACTCTTTATTTCACCAACTATCTCTTTAATCCTTTGACCATACTACTAGAAATTCTCACCTTCAGACATTCTCATATCATCAAACTTTCCGCTTAAACTGTCCTCTTTGGCAATCTTAACATGTTCATCACCGCTATAAATATCTTCATGTTTTTGCCACACTTCATGTGCAGTTTCAAGACCATGAACATCTACATATTTAGCATCAGATAGGGAACTAATAATAGCCTCTAATGCTTGGTGATTTTCTTGTTGTTCTTTGTTCTGATCATCAGTCAGGATTCCAGTAGGTGTAATATACTTAGTTCCTATATGATCCCAATACTGATTACCAACACTCTTATTGTAAATCTTCATTCTGTCACTCCATATTCTATAGTTATCTTTGTTGAACTTTGGACCTTCTTTCTTCATAATGATCTTCAAGATCTTTTCCTCAAGTTGTTAGGCTTTTAGATTAAAGAGGACCTGAGAAGCTCTGATACTAATTGATGGTATGATGAAAGAATAAGTATCTGGTAGAATACTAAGAGGGGGGGTGAATCAGTATACTAAAAAACTAATACAAAGTTCCCAAACTCAAATTCAGTCAAACAAAGTAAACATATCTCAGTCAAGATTGATATTCATAAGAATACTTGACATCAACCAGTTTGACTATTATGACAACTTAACAAAAAAAAACTTCAATCTTCTAAACATCAACAATGCTCAATCATAACTCAACGTATTCATCTCTCGATGCTTCTAGTTATCATGCCTAAATAGAAGTTCATCAAATCAACAAATAAGATCATAACCACAAAAACATTTACCACTTGACACAAATGTTTATACATGGAAAATCCAAATAGGTAAAAACCATGGTGACATGATACTCACAAGGATAGCTATCTGAACTCTTCTAAAGTTCACCCTATTAGGAGCCAATCCTGTTAAAGGTTTACAATAAGTCCTGTTAAGAACTAATTCCAGTTAGGGATCAACTGGTTAACAAATTTACAAATATGCCTTGATGAAAAGCACAATACCCTATTAAGAGTAACCTCATTGGAGGATTTAAGAATTCAAGCTAATGGACTACCTTGTTCAAGGATTTAACAAGTAACCAAGCTTGTTAGAGCTTACCCAGTTAAGGGATTTCACTTCTGCTGTAATTGTTAGAAAACAACAGGTTTTCTTGATCTATTTGAATAGCACTACATTTTCTTGATTAGATCCTTTTAAGCTTCAATCTGCCTTCACTCAAAGTGCAGATCCATTCACTGGTTAGGCAACAACACACTTAATAGGTTTCTGCCAATCTTGCCAACGACTTTTACAAGCAACTTAATCGACCTTACATACAAATCAATTAGGTTAGTAACACAACAAAAACCTAATTCTCATCATCGAATTACAAACAGGTCGGTACAATCTTGACCATTAGAAATCATGACAATCTCTTCACATTCTTCAAGAAAATTCCAACCGCTCCATGATCACCACTCTATCAGATTTTGTAACTCATCAAGCATTGTGCATTAGATGCAATCCCCTCTGCTCCTTCTCCAAACAATAAACAAATGTGCCAAAACATTTTGAACTTATCTTTATACAATGATCACACATGTCTTCATCATTATCGCTCATCAGATAACAAACCAACAAACTTGATCAATTAGGGTTTAACAGTTGATAGGGTTTAAAAGTTACATTGCATAGAAAGGTTTAACCCTTTACACCGTTTTACTGATTCAACTCACAAACTTAACATACCAGTTTACAACATCTTCCACAAATCTCTTCTTACTAGTTACTAGCCAATTTCAAAAACAACAATATCAACAATAACATGAATACCATTATCGGTTCAATTGACATCAATGACAACATATCATTAATGCAATCTCTTTGCAAAATGCCAATAATCTCAAAATGCCAACAAATACCAACAATCTCTCCCTTTGGAGTTGATGGCAATACTAGATGTAAAAACATCTAAGTGCCAAAAACAAAATGCAAAAAGCCAATAATCCAACAATCTCCCAAAATAGATCAATGCCAGAAATCAAAACCAAAATACATCTCTATCCATAGTACAAAGTTTTTCTGTTTTTCCATAGATATCTATCCCCCTTTGACATCAAATGTCAAAGTAGTTAAGAATCAAAACATTTAACATACAACTAACTACTCCGCTTGAGCAACAACTCTCATTCATCAAAGCGGGAAAAATATTTTTCTGCTAGTCCCTGTTGGTTTGATGTCAATCTTCATCATTCAAGTCTCTATCAGTGGGGAAATTACCCCAAGCTACTCTCTGAGATATTCAAATGTTTCCTTAGGCAAAGGCTTTGGAAAAATTTCTACAATTTTCTCTTTAGTATTCACATAAACCAATCTCAATTCATTTGCTTCAACATTCTCTTTCAAAAAATTGTACTTAATAAAAACATGCCATGTTTTATAGTGAAATACCAGATTCTTTGATATATCAATTGCTGTTGAATTATCATAATAAATAATTATCAGTTCTTTGCATTTTACCTTTATATCCTTCAACATTTTCTTGATCCATAACACCTGAGTGCAACTAGTTGCTGTTACAACATATTCTGATTCTGCTATAGAAAATGATGTACAAGTTTGCTTCTTGCTTTTCTATGAAATTAATCTTCTACCTAGAAAGAATGCACCACTAGTGGTACTCTTTCTGTCATCTACATCTCCTACTCAATTTGTATCAATATATGCACATAACTCAAAATTTTCATCCTTAGGATACCATAAACCAAGATTTGTTGTGCCTTGTAGGTACCAGAAAATCCTTTTAACTATTGATTCATGATTTTCTTTAGGACTGCTTTGAAATCTAGAAACAATACATATTGCATTCATTATATCAGGTTTGGTTTTAGTCAAATACCGTAATCCTCCAATCATATATTTGTACCTTATCAGATTAATATGAGTTGAATCATCTTTTAATGTCAATTTATCTGTTGTAGTCATAGGAGTACTTACCGGTTTGGATTTTTTCATACCAAATTTCTTCAAAAGTTCCTTCAAGTATTTTGTTTGACATATGAATATACCTTTATCTGTTTGTGAAATCTGCAAACCTAGAAATTTTTTAATCTCTCTAATCATAAACATTTCAAATTCTTCCTACATCTTGTTAGCAAAGTCTTTACAGAATTCTTCTTCACCTCCAAAAATGATATCATCCACAAATACTTCAATAACCAAAATATCATCATTGGTGACTTTGTAATACAAATTGTTGTCAACCTTAGCTTTTGTGTATCCAAGCTTTAAAAAATATTTTTCCAATCTAGCATACCAAGCTCTAAGAGCTTGCTTCAATCCATATAAAGCTTTTCTTAACCTACAAACCATATCCTTATCATCTGTTCATGAAAATCCATTAGGTTGTTCAATGTAAACTTCCTCTTCAAGATCTCCATTCAAAAATGCAAATTTTACATCCATCTAGTAAACTTTATAGTTCTTATGAGTTGCAAATGCAAGAAATAGTCTAATTGCCTCAATTCTGGCTACTAATGCAAAGGTTTTATTATTATCAATTCCTTCTTTATGTGAATAACCTTTACAAAATAATCTTGCTTTGTTTCTAATTACTTCACCATCCTCATTAAGTTTATTTCTATATACCCATTTAGTTCCAATTACATTTTTTTCTTTAGGTTGGGGAACTAATGTCCAAGTATTATTATTTTCAATCTACTCTAATTCATCTTCCATTGCTTTTATCCAATGTTCATCTTGACATGCTTCAATAACAGATGCTAGTTCAACTTGAGAAATTAAACATACCTATTCATTTGCCAATCTTCCTCTTGTCATAACACCTTGATTCTTGTTTCCAATTATCTGATTTTCTGAATGATTCAATCTTACATACCTGGGTTTATTCTGATTTCCAATTACATGTTGTTGTTCTTCAGTCACAGTTGAGTTTTTTGATGATGCCGGTGTGACTGGTTCTTCACTCTAGACCAGTGCAATCTATGTCGGTTCATTTATAATCATTTTAAATGTCGGTTCTACAGATCTTGAATCTCCTCTAAAATGTTCATCTATCTTCACATTAGTACTCTCAATGATTTTCTTCAATTTTTAATTATAACATCTATATGCCTTTCTTCTAGTTGAATAACCAATTTTATTCCTTGATCACTTCTAGGATCAATTTTTCTAATATACTCATCTCTTCTAATATAACATTTTCTTCCAAACATTCTGAAATATTTAAGAGTAGGGGTATGACCAAACCATAGTTCATAAGGGGTCTTACCTCACTTTTGATGTGAACTTTGTTGAAAGTATAAATTGTTGTATTCGTGTTGCTTCTCTCCAGTACACATGAGGTAGATTTGCTTCCATCATCATTGTTCTTGTTGCATCCCGAATAGTTGTGTTCTTCCTTTCCACAACACCATTCTGATGGGGTGTCTGGGGTGCTAATAGTTGTCTATTGATTCCATTCTCCTCACAGAATGAATTGAATTCCTTAAATGTAAATTCTCCTCCTTGATCAGATCTTAAACATTTGATTTTCTTACCAGTTTCATTCTCTACCATTGCCTTGTATATCTTGAACTTTCCAAAAGCTTCTGATTTCTCCCTGAGAAAAGTAACCTAACACATTCTATAATAATCATCAATTATTAGCATAAAGTATCTATCACCCTAAATACTTCTTGTTCTTGCTGGACCACATAAATCAGTATGAATTAAATCAAGAATATTATTAGATTTCTCTTAAATGCTCTTAAATGTTGTTCTAACTTGCTTTCCCATTTCAAATTCCTTACATATTGGATTATGAGGTCTCACAATCTTAGGTAAATCCCTTACTTCCTTAGTTGAACTGATATTTACAATGCAATCAAAATTTGCATGACAGAGTCTTTTATGCCACAATCAACTTTCATCAATGTGTGCAATCAAACATGTCTTATCACTGGTATTCAAGTGAAAGATATTACCTTTAGCCTAATTACCGGTTGCAATCTCCAATCTAGATTTGTTCATGATTTTGCATTTCCCATTTTTGAATTGTAACTGAATTCTTTTTTCCACTAACTGACCAACACTCAAAAGATTATGCTTCAAACCTTCTACATAATAAACATTGTCAGTATTATGTTTACCATCCAAAGATATAGTGCCTCTTCCTTTGATTAAAAACTATTTCTCATCTCCAAATCTTACTTGACCTCCATGAATTTCTTGTAAAGATAAGAATTATCTTTTATCACCAGTCATATGATGTGAGCATCGACTATCTATGATTCATTCATCCTTTTCTTCAATTTTTGCTGCAGTGCCTGTAGACACCTAAAATTGTCATGTCTAATTAAATAAATATTTTATTTATTTAATTATCTAAGCCTAATTCTTCTATTAATTAAATAAATCTTAATTTATTAAATTAATTCATTTATCCTCTTCTAGCCTTATTTCTCATTTAAATAAATACATTTATTTATTTAAATTATCCTTTTCCTCAATTAAATAAATATCTTATTTATTTAATTATCCTATTTCTTCTATTAATTAAATGACAAAATTATCCTACTTCTTCTATTAATTAAATAAATCTTTATTTATTTAATTAATTCATTAACCTTTTGTACCCATGACACATGTCATTCATCTCTTAATTCATACACTACCTACCCCTTTCATTATTTTATTATTTCTTTTACCTACCCTCTAATCCTAGCCGACCTCCTTTTACACCTTTCAATCTTATCCCTCCATTTCATATAGTGTCTTCTATATAAGGAGATGCTTCCTTCATTATCAAACCCTAATCAATCACCCTAATCATTGATCCTAATCAAGCATTCTAATGACCTAATCGACAATTTGGAGGACTTGACTATACTACGATCCTACTTGCAACCACATTCTGTTCTTTGTTGAGCTCTTGTGCACATAAAATCTGAGAGCAAATATATCAAGCAAGATCAATGGAGATAGGAAGAATGGAGATCAAAACCCTATTGGACATGTGATGGTATAATCTTTGTGATTTCATGTGATGTGCATTGTCTTAGGTAATCTTCATATGTTATGGTGGATCTTTGTTGTTGTTAGGCTAGGGTATTGTGGTTAGATTCATTTAGCCTTTCAATCTTGTTTTTATTGTTATCCATTTTCACCATATACAGTGCCTACTCTACCGGTTTGACAATAGGTTCAGTTGATCTTCTTTTATTGCAACAAAATCCCATCCACTATCTATTGGATATTCATCTGAATCATTTGTAACACCTTCATTTGCATAGTAACATGACTTATCTCTCTTTTTCTTATATTTGTAACTCTCATATTCAGGGTTAGGCTTATATGTTCTTTTTGCTTCCTCCCTTAGTCTTGCATGTCTATCAGGACACATAGAAGCCATATGACCTACTTTATTACAATTAAAACATTTGAAAGGTGCTTTACCTTCATACTTACTTCCTGTTGGACCTCTAGGCATCTTCCTTGCAAATAGTGCTTCAAGTTCTTCAAGTTCTTCATTTTCTCTTCTCATATCTTCAAGTTCTTTTGCATAATGTTCTTTCCAATTAGTTTTGTCAGATGATGATGATGATGATGATGTTGATGATGATGCTTTGAAAGCTATATCAATTTTGATTGTAGCAATAGGACCAAACTCTTCAAGCTCAAATGCTGAAAGTTTTCCAACCAAAGTATCTCTAGAGGCTAATGTATTAGGCATTGTTCTCAACTTATTAATAGCAGTCACTTTCATTTTATAAGCCGATGGAAAAGCTCTTAACACTTTAGAAACAATTTCATCTTCACTTAAAGATCCTCCACAACATTTTATTCATAAAATAATTTCATTAACTCTTTCCATAAATGCATAAATTCTTTCATCTTCTTCCATTTTTAAATTTTCATACCTGACCCTGTAATATTCCAGTTTTGCAATTTTGATAGTGGTATCTCCTTCATTCAATGTTTCCAGTTTATCCCAAATAGCTCTAGCAGTAGATCTGTCTGATAATCCCATGATTTATTGATCTGATAATGCGCTCATAAGTGCTTCTCTTGCTTTGTAGTCATTCTCCAAGTCTTTGGCCAATGTCGGTGGATGAGGTTGATATAGAGTAGGACCAACATAGCCATTCTTAGTAACATCCCATATATCTTTTCCAATGTAGTTCAGATGTGTTTCCATTATGATCTTCAATATACCATAGTTCCATCAAGTTTCAGACTATCCTTCCTGAAAATATTTGCTACCATAGGATCTCCTCAAGTTGTGAGGCTTCTGCAAAAAGAGGACTTGGCTCTGATATCAATTGTTAGGAACCAAGAAGGACAATTGAGAGGGAGGGTGAATTAGTTGTCACTCAGTTATCATAAATTATAACTCAAAACAAATTATTCCAACTTAAAACTTAGTGCCCATAAAACAAACTTTAATGACGGTAAAATAGATTAATAGTTATAGCAGTGTCGGTATAACTTAATGCATGGAATAGAAAGAGAAACAACATCCACAACACATGACACAAAGATTTTGATGTGGAAACCCTGTAAGGGGAAAACAATGGTGGGAAACCTTACCCATAAATAGATGATACTACTGTAGATAGTAAGTGTACACAAATGGGGTCTGCACATGCAGAAAGGCCAACTGCCTAGAGCTCACTGCTCAATCACAAAATAGGAGTCACACTGACTACAATTAGATGGTTAAATCTAATAACAATGTACTACTTCAATATAGCATCTACAATGTGGTGCAGGAGCACCCATGGTGTAAGGAAAATATATGGTCAAAATAATCATTTGAAATATAATTGATATTTGAAGGTCATTTATAATGTATTTGAATCCATTTGGAATTATTTGTAAGGCTTGGAAGCCTAAAAATGTAAGCAAGTCTTGATTCTATCCTAGTTGTCGATATAGGCCCTTATAGGTCAAGATGGTCAAAATTGTATAAAAGGCCATGAGAAGTCTATCAAGTATGTAAAAGGTATTAAATAGATTATTTGGACATTTTTAGGGGTTTTTTACAATTTGGAGAGTCATTAGGAAAAAGTGTCGAAGTTGAAAGAAAATTGCAAAAGTGCAACATTTGCAAAAATGTAAAAGTACAAAAATTGCACATAAAGTTGTAAAAGGGAATATGAAGGGTCATAAAGGTAGTTGGATGGTTTATAACTACCAAAGAGTCTATAAATATGTTGTATTGGTCAAACCAAATGATTATTGGAAGAATAGAGAAGAAAGGAGAACATTTTGGATACATTTTGGTGCATTCTACTATTGTTATTTTGGTAGAGTGTTGATCATGATGGATCAACATGATCCTAGAGTTTGTGATTGGTTTTTCATGATGTTGTGCATAAAATTGGATATCATGTTGATCCATCCATATTTTAATCATGATAACAATTCATTAGAGGCATATTTCATCATTCTTCAACAATCAATCAATCAAGAAAACTTAATCTAGGTATCAAACTTGCCAACTTGCTGCCCCTTTGGAGAGACCTATACACAGAGGTCTATAGCTTTTTAAAAGAACTAAAAATATCAATCCCTTCAGTCAGCCCCTAAATAATTGAATTATAAAAAACATATCCAAAATTCAAAAAGATCCAACGGTGCAATAAAATGTTATAATCTTTACACCGAGACCAATTTTGACTGTCATAAATCTAGAAAATGTATGTTTGCTGCCTACTAGGGAATCATATTTCACAACAAATACTTAACCAAACTAAAAAAATACCATACTCAAATGAAATCCCTCTAAGTATACTTTCATAATATGCAATTCAATAATTTTTCCAATGGTGAAATTGCAAGATAAGTACAAACCCTTTCCAACAACTCCATTTAAGACAGTTTAAAACCAGGTTTCACCAAAATCTTCATAACTTCCACAAATATAAACCAAAATGCCTCAAAAAAAAGGGAAAATAAAGATGATTCACATATCTTTCCAATAATTCTATTTATAGGTCTTAATAATCTCATATGAGTTCATACCATACGCTGCAATGTGATTGTTCTCAGGAAGTATCAAATCTACAATTAACAACTTTCACCAAAACTTCCATATCTTCTTCATTTCTAAACATAATAACTCCAAAAAAAAATAAAAAGAAATTTAATTAACATATATAACTATCCATTATACATATACAATGGTTTCCAAGCCATACATGGTCGTACAAGGCCTCGAACCAACATAAAAACTGGAAAGCCAACCAAAATAACAATAGTAGAATGCACCAAAATGTATCCAAAATGTTCTCCTTTCTTCTCTATTATTTACAATAATCATTTGGTTTGACCAATACAACATATTTATAGACTCTTTATTAGTTATAAACACTCCAAATACCTTTATGATGCTTCATCTTCCTTTTTACAACTTTATGTGCAATTTTTGCACTTTTACATTTTTGCAAATGTTGCACTTTTGCAATTTTCTTGCAACTTTGACACTTTTTCCTAATGACTCTCCAAATTGTAAAAACCCCCTAAACATGTCCAAATAATATATTTAATACCTTTTAAATACTTGATAGCCTTCTCATGGCCTTTTATACAATTTTGAGCATCTTGACCTATAAGGGCCTATATGGACAACTAGGACATAATCAGGACTTGCTTACATTTTTAGGCTTCCAAGCCTTACAAATCATTCCAAATGGATTCAAATACATTATAAATGACCTTAAAATATCAATTATATTTCAAATGATGACTTTGACCATATATTTCCCTTATACCATGGGTTCTCCTGCACCATACTACCAGCCTTGAAAGATTTCCAAGTCACCTGGAAATGAGTAACATGATGCCTCTGCTACATTTTGCTTCAATCAAGACTCCTATCAATGGAGTTTATACTAAATGCTTCCAATGGTGCATCTCTCATCTGAATTCCACTCCTCCAAGCTGCTACAAACACCCAACAACTTTTGTCCCTCACCTGGGAGTCCTCTCTTGCCTATCTCCCCAAGACTCTTGGCGACACACTAGACCTCCTTCTCAGGCCCTTTGAACCATCTCCTATGGTGCTCTCTGGTAGACCTTCCTTTCCACCCAATTTCAGCTGAGTGAACTTTCACCAAACCTACAACCAAGAAACTTTAATCCCAAGAATCAAACAAACAATCTCATGGGCTAGGTCCTGGTGTGGATTGCCTCCTTTGGTGCTCTACCCACACACTCAAGGTCTTTCTAGCTCTGATACCAATTTGATGCAGAGCTTCATGAAAAAACAATAAAAAACTCTAGGATAATGTTTATCCATCCATATTTTAATCATGATAACAATTCATTAGAGGCATATTTCATCATTCTTCAACAATCAATCAATCAAGAAAACTTAATCTAGGTATCAAACTTGCCAACTTGTTGCCCCTTTGGAGAGACCTATACACAGAGGCATATAACTTTTTAACAAGAACAACAAGTCACAATCCCTTTGGTCAGCCCCTAAATAACTATATTATAAACAACATATCCAAAATTCATAAAGATCCAATGGTGCAATAAAATGTTATCATCTCTGCACCGAGACCAATTTTGACTGTCATAAATCTAAAAAATGTATGCTTGCTGCCTGCTAGGGCATCATATTTCACAAGAAATACTTAACCAAAATAAAATAATAACATACTAAAATGAAATCCCTTTAATTATACTTTCATAATATGCAATTCATTAATTTTTCCAAAGGTGGTATTGCAAGATAAGTACAAACCCTTTCCAACAACTCCATTTAAGACAGTTTAAAACCAATTTTCACCAAAATCTTCATAACTTCCACAAATATAAACCAAAATGCCTCAAATGAAAGGGAAAAGAAATATGATTCACATATATTTCCAATAAGTCTATTTATAGGTCTTAATAATCTCATATTAGTTCATACCATACGCTGCAATGTGACTGTTCTCAGGAAGTATCAAATCTGCAATTAACAAATTTCACCAAAACTTCCATATCTTCTTCATTTTTAAACATAATAACTCCAAACCAAAATAAAAATAAAGGTAATTAACATATATAACTATAAATTATACATATACAAAGGTTTCCACACAATACATGGTCATACAAGGCCTGGAACCAACATAAAAACTAGAAAGCCAACCAAATTAACAATAGTAGAATGCACCAAAATGTATCTAAAATGTTCTCCTTTCCTCTCTATTCTTCCAATAATCATTTGGTTCAAAAAATACAACATATTTATAGACTCTTTGGTAGTTATAAACCGTCCAACTACCTTTATGACCCTTCATCTTCCCTTTTACAACTTTATGTGCAATTTTTGCACTTTTACATTTTTGCAAATGTTGCACTTTTGCAATTTTCTTGCAACTTTGACACTTTTTCCTAATGACTCTCCAAATTTTAAAAACCCCTAAACATGTCCAAATAATATATTTAATACCTTTTACATACTTGAAAGCCTTCTCATGGCCTTTTATACAATTTTGACCATCTTGACCTATAAGGACCTATATGGACAACTAGGACATAATCAGGACTTGCTTATATTTTTAGGCTTCCAAGCCTTACAAATCATTCCAAATGGATTCAAATACATTATAAATGACCTTCAAGTATCAATTATATTTCAAATGTTTACTTTGACCATATATTTGCCATACACCATGTGTGCTCTTGCACCATACTACCGGCCTTGAAAGATTTCCAAGTCGCTTGGAAGTGAGTAACATGATGCCTCTGCTACATTCTGCTTCAATCAAGACTCCTATCAATGGAGTTTATACTGGCTTATTCTAATGGTGCATCTCTCATCTAAATTCCACTCCTCCAAACTACTACAAACACCCAACAACTTCTATCGCTAACCTAGGAGTCCTCTCTTGCCTCTCTCCCCAAGACTCTTGGCAACACACTGGACCCCCTTCTCAGGCCCTTTGGACCATCTCCTATGGGCCCCTCTGGTATACCTTCCTATCCAACCACTTACAGCTGAGTGAACATGCACCAAACCTACAACCAAGAAACTTTAATCACAAGAATCAAATAAACAATCTCATGGGCTAGGTCCTGGTGTGGATTGCCTCCTTCGGCACTCTACCCACACACTCAAGCTCTTCTAGCTCTGATACCAATTTGATGCAGAGCATCATGAAAAACCAATAAAAAACTCTAGGATCATTTTGATCCATCCATATTCTAATCATGATAACAATTCATTAGAGGCATATTTCATCGTTCTTCAACAATCAATCAATCAAGAAAACTTAATCTAGGTATCAAACTTGCCAACTTGCTACCCCTTTGGATAGACCTATACACAGAGGTCTATAAATTTTTAACAAGAACTATAACTCTCAATCCTTTTAGTCAGCTCATGCATAGCTATACTATAAACAACATATCCATAATTATAAAGATCCAACGGTGCAATAAAAAGTTATCATCTCTGCACTGAGACCAATTTTGACTATCATAAATCTGGAAAATGTATGTTTGCTGCCTGCTAGGGAATCATATTTCACAACAAATACTTAACCAATCTAAAACAATACCATACTAAAATGGAATCCCTCTGAGTCTACTTTCATAATATGCAAGTCATTAATTTTCCACTGGTGAAATCACAAGATAAGTACAAACGCTTTCCAACAACTCCATTTAAGACAGTTTAAAACCAGTTTTCACCAAAATCTTCATAACTTCCACAAATATAAACAAAAACGCCTCAAACCAAAGGGAAAAGAAAAATGATTCACATATCTTTTCAATAACTCTATTTAGAGGTCTTAATAATCTCATATGAGTTCATACCATACGCTGTGATGTGACTGTTCTTAAGAAGTATCAAATCTGCAATTAACAACTTTCACCAAAACTTCCATATCTTCTTCATTTCTAAACATAATAACTCCAAAACAAAAGGAAAAAAAAGTTAATTAACATATATAACTATAAATTATACATATAAAAAATTTTCAAGGCCATACATGGTCATACAAGGCCTGGAACCAACACAAAAATTGGAAAGCCAACCAAAATAACAATAGTAGAATGCACCAAAATGTATCCAAAATGTTCTCCTTTCTTCTCTATTCTTCCAATAATCATTTGGTTCCACCAATACAACATATTTATAGACTCTTTGGTAGTTATAAACCATCCAACTACCTTTATGAGCCTTCATCTTCCCTTTTACAACTTTATGTGCAATTTTTGCACTTTTACATTTTTGCAAATGTTGCACTTTTGCAATTTTCTTGCAACTTTGATACTTTTTCCTAATGACTCTCCAAATTGTAAAAACACCATAAACATGTCAAAATAATATATTTAATACCTTTTACATACTTGATAGCCTTCTCAAGGCCTTTTATACAATTTTGAACATCTTGACCTATAAGGGCCTATATGGACAACTAGGACATAATCAGGACTTACTTACATTTTTAGGCTTCCAAGCCTTACAAATCATTCCAAATGGATTCAAATACATTGTAAATGACCTTAAAATATCAATTATATTTCAAATTATGACTTTGACCATATATTTACCTTACACCATGGGTGTTCCAGCACCACAATGCTTGATTCAGTACCGATTTAAGCTTTGACCATGAGTGCCAAACACCTTGATAACCTTTCCTTCAACCTTTAGATAATGTCTATGTGATTCGCAAAAAGATTTTCTTATTTTCTCTCTTCAATGATCTTCAATATTTGCACACACTCATAATTATGATCTTCAATAAGATCTTACAATCATTTATACAAAACCTAAGGCCAAATGTTAAGGTCAGCTCACTAAAAATATTACAATGAATCAATCACAAATAAGTCTTGATGTGATACAATATGTTGGCTCAATACATTTACACATTATCCAATCAATAAACCATTTCCAAAATGTGTCATGCTGATTTGGAATATGTTATCATGTACTGGTCCATAACCTAGACCTATCTACCGGTAAAGGCAAATATGTGAACTCGATTAGACCAATAAGAAAAACACCAAATCCAAACATCCAATCCATGTCTTCAACATAACCAAATGATCTCCAGATGATAACAAGTCATCATCACTATCGGTGAACCATATAACCTATCGATGAACATATACCGATGACTGTGCATAAGCCACTAACCATGTCGGGACCACAATGTGGACTTTCAGAAGGATAAGTTTTGAAATCAATGACAAAACCAATACAACACATGACAAATTCATCCATAATACCAACAATAATTTTTTATTAGGGAGACCTTGGATTTATAGCATGCAAGTTTTCCCCTCTACATTGCATAGACAAGTTAAATTCATTTACAACAATAAGATATATACCTTGCTAGGTGATACTAATCTCCACGCTTGTCTCCAAACATCAACATCTAAATCCTCTTCAACTTGTTCTTCTGCAACTATCTTAGATGATTCTTCCAAAACCTCTACTCCTACTAGTATTTCTATTTCCTCAAATCCATCTCCTATTTTTAGGTTGTTTCCCAATGATTCCTCAAAGGAACCGAGGATTCTTGAGGAAGATCCTTATCAACTCGATTCTACTGCTGAAGATTACTTCTCCCTTGAGAAGATTCTTGCATAAGGTGATTGGGGATCCCTTGACTTTAATCCTACTTTCATAGGAGAATATAAAATTCCCCCTAGGGAACCCAAGGCCAGAAAGAAGAGAGAAGGAGAAGAACCCAAAAAGCAAACTACTTTATCTGGGCCATTAAGTAATAACTTTGTGGTGGTTTCTCAGACTTTGTCTCCCTTGGTTTCTGATCTAGAGGATTTTGATCTTTTACTTTATGAAAACCCTCCTCTTTTAAAAATGGCTAACCTGTATGGTCCTAGTTTTCATATCCTAGCTAGGTGTGGATATAATGGTAGTGGTTGTGGTGCCCAAGAACAAGGGATAAAGGCTCCCTTGGAAAATAACTTCCGTGATAGAAAATTCAAACTTGGCTATGATCCTTTTTAGCATACTAAAGCTTCTATGAAACTATCTATTAGTGTTAATGTCATCTCTGCTTCTCTTTCACAAAAATATCCAGTTTATATTGACTGTGACCCTTCTAGTGTCTTTGCTTTGGATGTTTTTCTAATTGATGATTCCTTAGCTGAATTCCTACGAGTCTATGACAACCTTCCTCATTATAATCATAATCGTGGTCTTCCCTATTTTTTGAATATAGAGGCTTAATTTGGGAAAGAAAGAAATAATGATGACATGGTTAAATAATTTCCTCCACACCACTGTGAAGAGCACGAAAAATTAGCCCAAAAAAAAAAAATGCACCAAGAAAGGAGCAAAATTGAGCAGGTTATGAGCCTCCAAAGTTGACTCAAAAATCTAAACTGCTCAATGAAGAGGGGTCTAAAAGTTTTCAAAAAAATGTTGACTGGGCAGTTGACTATGCATTGCTGACTGGGCATTGATTGTGCGCTACTAACTGGGTAGAAGGTACGAACCCGCAAAAAAATAAAAAATTCAAAACAATCTTTTTCAAAGCTGGAAAAAAAAATTCAGAATTTTTTTTTTGAGATCCGAAAATTCCGTACCGTACCACCTAAGTTGGGCAAAAAATTCCTCCAACACCAAAAATTTGATTTTCACCAAAATAGGTTGAGTTTATACTCGATTTTTATGGAAACAACCTCCCAGACACAATGGTGAGGACGAAAACGCTCTAAGATGCCTCCAAAAAATGTTGTCCCTCAAATTCAAAAATAGAAGCCTTCCAAGATGTCGCCAAAAACCAATCAATTGAAGCCTCGATGGCTTTGATACCATGTGAGATTTTGCCAAGATCAAGGGCACAATGAAAAGTATAAAAGAGAGGAAAAAGAATGACAAAAACAAACTGTATTCTCATCAATATGCAAATGATCAACTAGATTAACCAATACAATGAATATAGGCCTACCTTTATAGGCAAGGCCATATGGATGTATGAGCACACAATCATGACATGTGGCTCAATGAGAAACAAGGTTATGTAAGAAATTCTAGGGGTGGGTAGGATAAATAATAAATATTCCACAAGAGGTGGATGACCCACCGAATGTGGAGTGTAACAACAAAATAAGACCACAAAAGGTGAAATTTCTCCTACAAGCTATATCCCTATGTGCACACTTCCCTAAGTGTCTCAAATCGAAACTACGAAGAGATGCATTATCCTAGGTTAACTTAAGTAAAGTGTAATAATATCCATTATGAATATTTATTTACACCAACAAGAAGAAGGCCAAACCAGAAGTCTCTGCTCCAAAACCTAGACAAGCAAGGAGCTTTGCACCCTCCTCCGGTCTTCAGAATCTTGCAAGCACAACAAAATCTCCAGTCAAGCCATCTAGCAAGGGTGAGAAGAGGAAGAAAGTAAGGTTTGTGACTGTAAAAGATGATGAGGAGACTAAGTTCAATGAAGAGGTAAAGAAACTAAAGACAAAGGGCACCAAGGCATCCAAAGTCACTTAGGACAAGCCCTCTGGTGGAGAGAAGCCTAGCAAGAAGACAAAGACTAGATATGAGCAATCTGGTATGTTAGTTGGAGATGTCGAGAAAGAAGTCATTGTTCATGGTAATCTTAAACCACTCTCTAAATTCCATGATAAGTGTGATAATGATAGTTAGAGGACTCTAGAAGAAGTCACTATCAAGTATTTGAATAAATTAAATATGACTCTTGTATAAATAATGTGAGAAATTCCTAATAAATTTATATGATGTCCTAAAAATGAGGAGAGTGAATGCTCAAACTGAGGATGAAATGCTATGTGAGATTATCTTGGTTAATATATGTTCGGTAATATCTAAGGAAGAAATTAGTAGAATTCTTAAACAAGCCAAAAATGAATTCCAAAGCAAAAAGAGGGTTAATAAGATCATGATTGGACAAACTAAAGAAGTCATTAAAGATATAAAGAGGATCTTGAGATTAGTTATTCTCAAAAAACAATATGAGGTTGTTCTTGAGAAAACTCATGATAATACTACTAAGTCCTCTACTTCGGAAACTCAAGGTAGGCCATCCCAAGGTGAACGGGTTAAGGTAGATACTCCTTCTGTTTCAAAATGAAAGTAGTGAATTCTCAAGGTGAACAACTTTTGGTAGATGCTTCCCCTATTCCAGAAGAAGCTAAGAAACAAGATGTGATGCATAAGGGTGAAGAAGGAGAGAATAAAATATATGACGAATTAGTGGATGTGTTTGTAGTGGAGGAATCTCAGAATCCTCTGGTTGACACTATTGAGACAATAGAGAAGGAAGAAGAGAAGAAAGTTGAGGTCAAGAAAGAACCTTCTTCTGAAGCAAGAGACTTGAGGATGTCAAGGAGTTTCTTGAAAATAAAAAATGAATTTTTGATGATCCGACATTGTTCCAAGGACCAATTAACTTGGATTCTCTCTCTCCCATCCAAAAGATAAAGTTAGCATCACCTGCACAAGCTAAGGCAAGAGAAGAGATCTTAAAATCTCAAATAGATAGCGAGCTTCTAAGTCTTGTATCCGATATCCTGGAGAAAATAATGCCCACATTTCAAAAGGATACATCTGATTCTTGATCGTGCTAGCTGAAAAGTTTGATCAATTCAGTGAGTACTCATTTTGAGTCATTAGAAAAATATGGTTAGGTAAAGGTCCACAATAAATTTAATGCCAAGAGGTTCTAGATATTGAAGTGAATTATTGCATATGATACAATTGTGTTAGATACTTGTATTAAGAGCATTCAAGATGTGTTATCTAGTGGTGGTAACATTTAAAAATCATGTCTATCATTGTAAAAGTTCACTGAGGATATTGAGAAGAAGTACAAAGAGCATGGAATGCAATTACCTAGAATATCCCAGTCTCTTGATTTTTTGTCAGCCTCAATGAGCAATCAGGAAGATCAAGTAATATCCTTGACAAAATCAAGAGTTTAATCCATGATAAGAAAAGGATTATTGGAAGAGTTGGTTAACTTCAGAGTCATATCACTCCCAAATTAGACACATTGCTTAGTGCCTGCTCAGGATTCTTAGGATGCTCAGGCCACCAGTGAACCCTTAGATCCTAAATTAGTAGAGATGCAAGTATACCTACTCAGTGGTCTCATATCAGTTCTTGAATGTCTCAAGAAGGGATGCAATAGTCATTTGGGCTCATTAAAAAACACTTTTGAAGATATCTTCAAGTTTTTGTTAGACAGTAAGGTTTGTGTATATATGCTTCTGTATATACACTTTTGTGTAAATTTTTGGCATCTGGATCTCTACCTTTGCCATTGATGTTGAAGGAGAGTGTAGGATAGTGAAAAATGTTGTATTCATCTTTAAAAAAGTTCCAAAATTTTGGAATTTTGAGATTTTGTAGTGTACATATGTTGGTACTGATTCTAACACTTGTCATTTTTCACTGTGTTGCCATCAATGCCTAAGGGGGAGATTGTTGGCAAGAGGCATTGTAGAGATCATCTGTGTTGTCATTGATGGTAACTCTAGTCAGAGAACCTATTCACAGTGTGTGATTTGATCCTACGAGAAGTCAGAATGAAGATTTGGTTAAGTCTGCTGAGTTAGAACAAAGCTTCCGACAAAATGCAGTATCTTGGTTGGAATTTCATTTTGGTTGAATATTTTGTATTACAGAGCTATAGGGAGATAGTTAGATGTCTGGAGTACCTTATTCCAGAATCTTAGCCTGGAGGGTGATGATTTTTAAGTGAGTTAGAAGATCTGCTGTACAGGTTTTTGGGTTGAACAGTATAATGTGACCGACTTGTATAGTTGATCATTGTGCGAAATTGATGGACTAATTTTGGTGATTGTTATTGTGATCGAGGATGTTTAGCCGACATCTAGGAAGCATGTGGACAAGTATTTTTGGTCCACATATGCATTGGAGTTCAGATTGAGCCGACTATGTATGCACGTTTCATTATTTGTATAGTGTTCTTGAAGCCGACATGTAGAAGACCTAATTCATCTTGTGGATATATAAGACCAATGGATATGATCGATTTGGACATTGGTGGGTAAGTGGAAAGGTTTTATGATCAATTGTGTGTAGTTTCATGTATGCAAGTGAAGGATTTATGCTATGAAATAATGCAAAATAGTGGAACATAACAGTATGAGTTGAAGTGTATGCAGTATGTGTTATGAGCTTAACTGAAACTATAATTTGGCATTGGTAGATGTTATTCATTAGTTTTTTTCACTCTTGTGATCTTTGTAATTGTTTGTAAGGCAACGATCCTTCCCAAGGGTTGTAGCCCTTCTTGCTTTTTAATTCAACAGTGGGCTATGGGCAATGTGCTCAAATGCATGTGCATTCCCTTGTAATACTTTTAAAAGAGTATAATTTTGAAATGATGTAAACTAATAAATTTTTATTTTTATAAAAATTAAGATGTAAATTTTTTAACAATATTTAAAAAAAAAATGATTTATTGATCATGTGATCTAGAAAAAGTACATTACATTTAATTAAATCAAGTACATTACTGACTCTTGGCATCCCGACATTGCATTGAAAATCAAAATTGATCGCTAGCGTAAATCTGTGCATGATGGCGGTTTGAGGCCAACTTCCCAAGCAAGGCAATCAAACAAACACATTTGATGATGGGATAGACAATGACAGACTAATTTATTGCTTTTATAGACTCAAACGTGCTTCAATAATTAACTGTAGCTAGCTACCACATTTCCCCCAGAAGCAACTCCGGAAGAGCAGTGCAACTCTATATTATTTGAAACATATAATTTGACGGTCATTTAATGCTTGAAAGAACCCTACTAATATTAGAAAATATGAGAACTTTTATCGATGGTGCCTTTTCAACTTGCTTGCCATGAACCTGGTATTTGTGGCATATGGAATACTTTATAATTTTTTTTTTTTTTTAAATGTCTAAATTTTGACTGAAAAATAATAAATGAGAATAGCTGGAGGGCACACGTCTATGCAATGACTCGATCTACTAAAATATTAGCAGATAATTTTCCTTGCTTTAGAGATTCAATGAAATGTATCTACACATTATAATTATTATTAATATATGTATACTAGCATGGGTAGCTTCTAATTGACATTATTAACTAGCTTATATATATTTAATAATATATATAGAATAAGCCAAGAGGTATCCTTCTAGAGGCGCCTATTTTTTTATTGATTTATCAACATTAAAGTGCAATAGGTGCCTCAAGAAGGATACCTCTCGGCTTATTTTATATATATTATTAAATATATATAAGCTAGTAGCGGTCGTAGCATGAATTGAAAGACATGACATAAATTAATTTCAATATATATATTGTTGTATAGTTTAGGATTCTATTTGGTTCAATTCTAGATTTATAATTATAGTTAGGATTGGAATCAAAATAGTAGGCCTAATTCAATAAGGATTAGGGCTCATTATGGTTTACTATTAGGGTTAGGATTTGATTTGGTTTAAAATAGTAGGCCTAATTCAATAAGGAATAGGGTTCATTTTGTCTTGCTATTAGGGCTAGGGTTATGGTTGTAGTTAGGGTTTACATCATTGTTTAGGTTAGGTTAATGGTCAGGGTTTGGATTTATATCATGTTTAGTGTTATGGTTAGCGTTAAGATTGTGATTAGGCTAGGATTTAGGGTTATGGTTTATATGATAGGGCTATGATTAGCGTTAGGATTATAGTTAGGGTTTACATCATTGTTAGGGTTAGGTTAATGATTAGGGTTTGGATTTACTTCATGATTAAGATTAGGGATAGGGTTACGATTGTGGTTAGGCTTCGGATTTATCATTATGGTGAGGATTATGTCTAGGGTTAAGGTTAGAGTTAGGATTATAGTTAGGGTTTAAATCATTGTTAGGGTTAGGTTAATGGTTAGGGTTTAGATTTACATCATTGTAAGGGTTAAGGTTCTAGTTAGGCTTAATTTTTAGGTATATGGTTAGACTTTATATCATAAGGTTAGGGTTGTGATTGTGGTTAGGGTTAGGGTTAAGGATTAGGTTTCGGGTTATAGTTAGGGTTTACATCATTTTTATGGTTAGGTTAATGGTTAGGGTTTGTATTTACATCATGTTTAGTGTTACAATAAATGTTAAAATTGTGGTTAGGCCTAGGATTTAGGGTTATGGTTAAGATTATATGTAGGGTTAGGACCTTTATATCATAGGGCTAGGGTGGTTATGGTTATGGGTTAGGGTTAGGATTATAGGTAGGGTTTACATAATTGGTAGGGTGAGTTTAATGGTTAGGGTTTGCATTTACATCATGATTAGGGTTAGGGTTAAGATTGTGGTTAGGATTAGGATTTACATTTTTGGTTAGTTTTTATGTTTAGGGTTGTTGTTTATACATCACCGTGTTAGGGTGAGGGTGAGCACAGTGGTTAGGGTTATTGTTAAGTTTAAGATTATGGTTAGACTTAACATTTATAATAATGGTTAGGGTTATGTCTAGGGTTAGGATTTATATCATAGGATTAGGGTTAGGGTTAGGATTATAGATAGATTTTACATCATTGTTAGGGTTAGGTTAATGGTTAAAGTAAGGGTTAGGGTTAGGGTTAAGATTGTGTTTAGGCTTAGGATTTATGGTTATGGTTAGGATTATGTGTAGGGTTAGGGTTATAGTTATGGTTTGTATCACTTTAAGGGTTAGGTTAATGGTTAGGGTTATGGTTGCAGTAAGGGTTTATATCATTGTTAGATTTAAGTTAATGGTTAGGCTTAGGATTTAGTATTATTGTTATGATTATTTCTAGGTTTAGGGTTAGGATTAAGATTTATGATTATAGTTAGTTTTACATTTAGGGTTAGGGTTTATATCACAATGTTAGGGTTAGGATTAGCATCAGGGTTAGGGTTATTGTTAAGTTTATGATTGTGGTTCAAAGGATTAATATTTAGAATTATGGTAAGGGTTATGTCTATGGTTAGGGTTAGGATTATAGATAGATATTACATCATTCTTAAGTTTGCGTTAATTGTTAGGGTTAGGGTCGAGGTCAAGATTATGTTTAGGCTTATGATTTATGGTTATGCTTAGGATTATGTGTAGGGTTAGGGTTATAGTTGTGTTTTGCATCACTTTTAGGGTTAGGTTAATGGTTAGGGTTTGCATTTACATCATGGTTAGGGTTAAGGCTAGGGTTAGGGTTAAGATTGTGGTTATGCTTAAGATTTAGGGTTCATATCATAGGGTTAGGGTTAGGATTAGGACTATGTTTATGGTTTATATCATTGTTAGGGTTAAGTTAATGGGTATAGTTCGGATTTACAACATGGTTAGGGTTTGGCTAATGGTTATGGTTTGCATCACTTTTAGGGTTAGGTTAATGGTTAGGGTTAGGATTGTAGTAAGGGTTTACATCATTGTTAGGGTTAGGTTAATGGTTAGATTTTGGATTTAGGGTTTAAGGTTAAAGTTAGGGTTAGGGTTATGATTATTTTTAGGGTTAGGATTTAATGTTATTGTTATGATTATTTATAGGGTTAGGGTTTATATCATGGACTTAGGATTAGGGTTGGGATTAGGATTTACGATTATGGTTAATTTTATTTTTAGGGGTATGGTTTATATCACAATGTTAGGGTTAAGGTTTATATTAGAGGGTGAGAGTTAGGGTTAAGGGTTGGGGTTGGGATTATAGTTAGGGTTTACATCATTTTTAAGGTTAGGCTAATGGTTAGGGTTTAGATTTATATCATGGTTAGGATTAAGGTTAGGGAAAGGGTTAAGATTATGGTTAGGCTTAGGATTTAGGGTCACATTTAGGATATTTTCTAGGGTTATGATTTATATTTATTGTTATGGTTATGGTTTGGATTTATATTTATGGTTTACATCACTTTTAGTGTTAGGTTAATGGTTAGGATTAGGATTGCAGTACGGGTTTATATCATTGTTAGGGTTAGGTTTACAATTGTTGTTAGGATTAGTATTTATTTTTATTGTTATGATTATTTATAGGGTTAGGATTTATATCATGAGATTATGATTAGGTCTAGGATTAGGATTATGTTTATAGTTTATATCATTGTTAGGGTTAAGTTAATGGGTACAATTTGGATTTACAACATGGTTAGGGTTAGGGTTTGGCTAATGGTTATGGTTTGTATCTCTTTAAGGGTTAGGTTAATGGTTAGGGTTAGTATTGTAGTAAGGGTTTACATCATTGTTAGGGTTAGGTTAATGGTTAGGTTTTGGATTTAGGGTTTAAGGTTAGAGTTAGGGTTAGGGGTTATGATTTAGAGTTTTATATTAGAGGGTTAGAGTTAGGGTTTTGGATTTAGGGTTTTCAATTAGAGGGTTAGAGTTAGGGTTAAGGGTTAGGGTTAGGATTGTAGTTAGCATTTACATCATTGTTAGGGTTAGGCTAATGGTTAGGGTTTGCATTTATATCATGGTTAAGGTTAAGGATAGGGATAAGGTTAAGATTATGGTTAGGCTCAGGATTAGGGTTACATTTAAGATTATCTCAAGGGTTAGGGTTTGTATCATAGGTTAAGTGTTAGTGTTAAGGGTTAGGGTTAGGATTGTAGTAAGGGTGAAGTTAGGGTTATATTTAAGTTTAAGGTCAAGTTATGGTTTAGATTTCAATCAGGTCTAGATTAGTGATATTGTCAAGGTGAGGGTTTTATTATGGTAAGGTTTTCATTATAGTTAGGGTTTGTATTTTTTTAATGTTGTTAAATGAATCAATAATTAGTTTTAGAATAAATTTAAAACTAAAACAATGATTAGAGTATTCTTTTAATGTTTATCAAAGCCTAATGGTAATCAAACCAAAATATTAATGAAGGGTTTAACCTTTATGATATAATTTTAAAAATTTAAAAATTATATTGTTAGGGTTAACTTTAAGGTTAGGTTAGGGTTGGCATTCAATTAGAGAGATTAGGTTTAAGGGTTAAGGTTATAGTTAATTAAATTTTAGTTTGAAGGTAAGGCTAGTAGGTAACTATTGTAGGATAATGCATTCATAACACTTCCAATCATTTTTCATAAAATATTAAAAGAAACTTTATTATTATGTACTTTTCTTCTGAATATTTTATTTCCTTATTTATACATTTTAAAATAAAACTTAAAATTATACTCTATAGGCATTAGTAAAAGTAAATTGATAATAAATTGTTAGATTATGCTTTGTTGGCAATATTGCATTATAACAGACAATGAAAGATTGTTGGCATTTCATAAGGATATTGAGAAGGTTGTTGATGATTATGGATATAACTGATTAAAGATGTTTTACTATCTTGATATTATTATTTTGTCACTGATGTCAAGAAATTGATTTTTTAATTCAGTATGATGTTGCCATATCTTGAGAAGTATGATATGAATATTATAAAGATGTCGGTAAAAGACACAGGAAAGAATATGATGAATAAGGTATTCAATGGGCAACAACTACCGAGTCAGACAATGATGAGATCGTGATGTTTTAGATTATTTTAACATCATACATATGTTGTAAATTGTAAAGGTTAATACTATAGTATGTTATCAAGCAAAGAACCTAGTCGATAAACCCTAAGGTTATCGCTATCGGTTAATGAGGGCAGAATGTCTACCGAGTGAAAGTTTAGTATTCTCCAAGTTGTAACTGAGCTATAACAGAATGCATTAAATGTTTACATGCAGTATTTAATGAAGGAAGCTAATGAGCTGGAGTGGATTAAATGATTGGTAAGTCATGGAAGAAGTTTGTTAACGAATCTAAGGCAATGGAAAATCGGCATGAAGATCTACAGCTCAGATTGAACCGCAATACCCTGGCACAAGTTCCAAGACTATTATGCAAGTTCCAAGGCGGGGTAAAATGTTTTCAGATTGAAAGATGCAGTGAACCTGGACAAGATTGAAGATCTAATGGCTATGATTGATCATGGGAAATGTGATCAAGGAGATTAAGTAGTTACCTAGCTGTCTATAAATAGAAAACTATTGATAAACAATGTATGTGGGCAAGTGTATGCACAGGGATGCTACATAGTGATTACCAAGCACAAAAGCTTGAAGACCTGTTAGAATAACAGAGTATAGAAGCCCAGCAGATAGACAAGATTAGTTCTATATCTAGATTGTATTGAACAAATAGAAATCTGCTTTAGCATTTTAGATGTGAAGCTGCAGATAGATTTTATTACTATTATTTTGTGAAAGTGATAGAAAATCTCTTAACCGAGTGGACTTAAAAATCTTATATGTAAACCCTCTAGCAAGGTGACATTCTGATTGAGTGTTTGAAATCCTTTAACAAGGTCACTTCTAACAAAGTGAAGATCCTAACAGATGTGAGGGAAATCCCTTAACTGGGTCACATCTAGCAATGTGTTTGTAATCTTTAATAGGATTTGCTTTTAACCGAGCATACTCTAGAAGAGTATATTTCTTAGTGGGTCCGAAATGCCACAGTGGCTTTTCCCTATTTGGGTTTCCATGTTAAATCTAGTGTTATGAGGTTTATATTGTTCATATGCTTTTGAGTTTGCATGTTTATCAATTTTGGTTATATTACTGAAATATATGTTACCAAGGTTGAATCTAATGTTTTTATGGATGATTAAGTTTGTATGATTCACCTCCCCCCCCCTCATCGTGTTGGCTATTGAATCTGTACTTATATTAAGTATCAGAACTATCAATTGGTATTGGAGCTTTGGACTCTAGAAGGAAAGTTTAAAGGCACTTGAGTTAAAGATCCAAAGATGTATAAGAGGGATGCACTAAAGCTGAACAAGTCAAGTTTCTCTACATGGCAAGAAAGGATGAAGCTACATCTATTAAGAGTTGGAGAATATGCTGTCTACTATCTGGAGAATGATTTTGTTGCACCGAGCACCTATCCATTGACTATGGAAGAGATAAAGGCAAAGCAAGAACATATTCAAGCAATGGTTGAAATAACATCTGCATTGACCGATTCGAAGTTTAATGATCTAGAAGGGTGCAATGTTGGATAAGCTCATATCAGTATATGGAGGAGATGAACATGTTCAAAGAGAAAAAGTCAGAGGACAACTTGAATCTATGAGGATGAATGAAGGTGAGAACATAACTCAGTATAGTACAAGACTAAAGGAGATTATCAATCAAATCAAAGGAGCAGGTGGAACTATTGAAGAAAAGGATATAACAAGTAAGTTTTTGAGAACCCTTCTACCAGCTTATGCAATCTGAGTCTCTGCAATCAATGAATTGAGGTCTGTACCTAATATGCCAGTTTCTTTGGATGCTACTATTGGTAAGCTACATGCATTTGAGCTAAGTAATTTTGATAATAGTGGATCTTTGGTAAATAAAGTTGAATCTGCATTTAGTTCTTTTCATCTTGATGAATCTAATGATTACAATGAAAGAAAGTATAAGTACTCTTAAGGAGATCACAGTGGAGCAAGTGAAAGATTTTGGAAGAACATGGAAGAAGTACACAAACTGTATGAAGAAATCAGAAAGCAAGAAGAGTTTGAAGCACTATTAGCCAAAAGGTTACCGAGAGGCAAAGGTAAGTATAAAGGAAAACTACCTTTGAAATGTTTCAATTGTGATAAGATAGGACATATGGCTTCTAACTATCCTAACAAATATTTTACTTAAAAGAGAGATTACTGAGATAACAGATAGAAAGATAATCATTACAAAGGACACCGAGACTTCAGAAGAAGAGATAGAAAGACATGCTTAATAGCTGATGAGGAATCTAAAGATGATAAATCAGATGAGACTGATACAAAGGAAGTAGTTTATGTGGCTATAAAGGATGGATCAGATGAAGAAAGGTATGAAGAAAAAGCCCTAATGTCTCACATAAACACTAATGATTCTTGGATTACAGATAGTGGATGCTCACATCATATGACAGGAGATAAACACAAGTTTGTTATATTAGAAGATTATGATGGAGGCTATGTTAGATTTGGTAATGATGCATCATGTCTGATGAGAGGTAAAGGATCTATAGCACTTCTTGATAATGCAAGTGTGTGGGGGAAAAAGTGACACTAAGAAAACATGCCCTAATCTCACTTTCAATCACACACTTGCGGAATACGAAAGAGCCTAGAGGTATCACACAATTGGCTACTTTTTTTTTTGGAAGAGAGAGCCACGGGCTACCTATTAGGATTTCTATTCCTTTGTTGCAAATGATAGATAAAATGATGCAAGTTCAATTCCTAACCCCAAAGTCCAAGTATGAACTAATAACAAGATTGCAGAATTGAGATTAAACAATGGAAAGCTATAAACACAAGGATAAAAGGAGAATGCAGATGTGTACCTGGGGTTAAAATTTGAGCGGAAATGTTCAGGACGGGGGTGCATGCGCCACTGACCTGATTCTGCACCTGAAACTGCTCCTTTTGGCAACCTGAAAGCTATCGAAAAGTGCTGAAAACTGCTGTTGTCTGAGGGACCAGGGCACCCAGTGCCCCTGTCTTGTCAGGACCAAGGCACCCCACCCCCTGTCCTAGGTTTCTGCTCTGCAATTTGGTGTGTTGTCCTGTCTCAGTCTGCTCCCATCGGATCTGCAACTTGCGGCGTCCTTCGAATTCAGAAATCTGCACTTATATCTGAAAAGGGTTGTAGTTGGCTATATAGGGTTTTGCCTTAGTCAAACCCCCGCTTCAGTGATTTCCACCTCCATGAATGGCCAAGTTGTATAGTAAAAATTGTGTGTGTGCAGACCTTGTGTGTGTGCAAGATCCTAAAATGAAAGTACGCAAACTAGAGCAACCTAGAAAGTAAACCCTAATTGCTTGTAAATGATAATGTAAATGCTCTAAATCAAGTGCAAAGTGATCTAAAGCATGAATACAAATGATATAGTGAGGCTTATGCAAAGACATGAAAACAACATGAAATCATACCCAACCCCAAGGGAGGGGTACAAGACAATCTTCAGTCGGTGATCCCCTATTGCTCTTCAATGTCTTCAAAGCCCTAAATGGATGAATGCTTGATGGATGGATGTTGAATGTTGTTGAAGTCTTCAAAGATCTGCTCTTTCGCTATGTAGAAGGCCCTTAAACAAAAAATCGGATCCTTTCAAATGAAGAAAGAGAGCTCTTATATATGAAACCCTAGGTCTTAATTTCAACTTTAGGCCGACTTAGAGATTGAATCTCCCACCAATTTCTTGGGGTTAAGCTTTATTTTATGATTGGATTGCACTCCTAAAATTTCAGGAAAAATGTCCGGGACCATGTGCACGCCGGGCACCATGGTCCTGACAACTTTTCACCAAATTTTCAGGGCCGTCGGATATGATGATTTTAGAGCGAATCCTGAAGTTACAGCTGATTTTGAGATGTTTTGACCCCCGAAATCAAGGCCCCAAGTTCAAAATAGGACCTAATTAGGGTTTTAGATTAAATGATGTATTGGAGGAATAAAATGAAAGGGGCACACTTTAATGAAAAGGGCCCAACTTTATGATATAGAAGATGATGAAATAGGACCTTAGACCTAATTAATTTAATGAATTAAGTGCTAAAGGGGAAATGCAATGAAAAATGAAAAATGGGCCAAGGCGGGTGCTAAACTAGGTGTTAAATTGTACCACCCTAGCAAGTGCGTACAATTTATGACGCTACAACAAGATGCAATGATGTTTATTGGGTTGAAGGTTTGAAATACAATTTGTTGAGTGTAGCACAGCTAAACAACATAGGTTACAGAATTGAATTTCAGAAAGGAATTGTCAAAGTTCATGACAAAAATGGAAAGTTGTCTGCTATCGGGACACAAACAAAAGGTAATACATTTCACCTTGACTCAACTTGGAATAATTGTTTGCATGCAAAGATTGATGATACCTGGTTATGGCATAAAAGGATTTGTCATGTCAATTTTGATAATTTGATCAAAATATGTAAGAAGCATAGAGTAAGAGGTCTACCGAGTCTTGAAAAACCTAAGAATGCTATGTGTCGTGGATGCCAGATGGGTAAGATGACAATATCAAGCTTTACAAGTAAGTCTTACACCTCTAAGGGAATTTTAGATCTAGTGCACATTGATATTTGTGGTCCTATGAAAGTTCAAAGTTATTATGGTGATAAATATTTCATATTATTTGTGGATGACTATTCAAGGATGATGTCAGTAATGTTTTTAAAGGAAAAATTAGAAGCTTTTCAAATGTTTAAATGGTACAAGGAAAGAGTTGAAAATGAAACAGGAAGTCTATTGAAATGTCTTAGATCAGATAGAGGAGGAGAGTTCACATCTGATGAGTTCAACTTATTTTGCAATTATCATGGTATTAAAAGACAAGTCTTTGCACCAAGAACTCCATAGCAGAATGGAATAGCTGAAAGAAGAAATAGATCTATTGTGGATTGTGCTAGAACACTGATGATTGAAAAGAAGGTGCCACAAACATTTTGGAGAGAAGTAATTAGCACAACAGTTTACACCTTGAACTAAGTTCAATTGAAGAAAGGAACTTTGAAGACACCATATGAAATCTGGTATGATAAGAAACCTAATGTTAGTTATTTTAAAATATTTGGAAGTAGATTCTATGTTCATAAAGATGATAGAAATGGAAAATTTGATCAAAAAAGTGAGGAAGGAATGTTTCTAGGTTACTCTTCTAGAAGCAAAGCATTTAAATGTCTGATCAAATCATCTAACAAAATAGTAGAAAGCGCAAATTAGAAAATTGATGAATTTGCAGAAAGAAATGATGAAGGAAATTCCAAGGAACCAGAAGACTATGATGAATTTGTCTATGTTCAACCGAGAAGTCTTACTAAGAAGACTGTTGAAGAAAATGAAGAGAATATCCAGTTATTGAGTGATGAAGAAGATTATGCAGAGCCTACCGAGCCTGTATTAGCCAAGTATGTCAGAAGACATCGTGCACCAAGTCAGATTATAGGAGATAAGGATGATCCAGTGATGACAAGGAAAAAACTAAGATAGAACACATGCTTGATATCTGAATTTGAATCGAGAATAGTAAAAGAGGCATTTAACAGTGAAGATTGGGTAAATGCTATGACAAAAGAGATTGATCAAATCAAGAAGAATGACACATGGACACTAATCCCAAGACCGAAGGACAAAAATGTAATCGGTACAAAGTGGATTTTCAGAAACAAGCTAAATGAAAAAGGTGAAGTCATTCGAAACAATGCAAGACTAGTTTGCAAAGGTTATGCTCAAGAAGAAGGAATTGATTATGGTGAAACTTTTGCATCTGTCGCTAGACTTGAAGGAGTTAGAACATTGTTGGCCTATGCTGCTTTCAAAAATTTCAAGATATATCAAATGGATGTCAAATCTACATTTCTGAATGAAATATTAGAAGAAGAAGTTTTCATTGAACAAATTGAAGGATTTGTTGAAGACAATAATAAAGATCAGGTATGTAAATTGAACAAAGCTTTATATGGTTTGAAACAAGCACCAAGAGCATGGTATGAAAGATTGCACTCTTATTTGATTAAGATTAGTTTTATAAGGACAAGTGAGAACAGCAACATGTACATGAAGAATGATGAAAATGGAATACTGATCTCAACCATATTTTTTGATGATATTATATTTTGTGGAAATGACTCTTTATGCAAGAACTTTGGAAATGAAATGAGCAAAGAATTTGAGATGTCATTAATCAGTGAGATAAAGTATTTTATAGGTTTACAGATACTGCAAATGAAAAATGAGATTTTCATTACTCAATCCAAGTACATAAAGGAAATCTTGAAGAAATTTGGAATGGATGATTCAAAACTAGTAAGTACTCCTATGACTACCAACTACAAATTATCAAAGAATCATGAATCTGCATCTATTGATGAGACACTCTACCGGTCCATGATTGGATAACTATAACATGTTGTTCACAGCAGACCAGACATAGCACATGTAGTAGGTATAGTTGCAAGATTCTCTGCAGATCCTAAGGAAACACACATGATAGCAATCAAAAGAATTTTTAGATACTTGAAAGGCACAGAGGATTATGGCTTAGTATATCAGAAAGGAAATGATTTTGATTTAAAAGTTTATACTGATGCTGATTGGGCAGGCAACATTGATGATAGCAAAAGCACAAGTGGAGGAACTTTCTTTTTAGGAGAAAGACTAGTGAGTTCGCTTAGCAAGAAACAAGGATGTGTTTCACAGTCAACAGCAGAAGCTGAATACGTTGTTGTAGCATTGAATTGTACCAACATTGCATGGATCAAACAACCATTGGAAGGTATAAATGAGAAAGTTATTGAGCCAGTAACTATATTTTGTGACAATACTAGTGCCATTAATATTTCAAAGAATCCTGTTATGCACTCTAAGACAAAGTACATATCTATCAAATATCATTATCTTAGAGAAGAAGCTCATGAGAAGAAAGTGGTGTTGGAATATGTTAGCACAAAGGAACAAATAGAGGATATCTTCACCAAACCACTACCAAAGGACACTTTTGAATATCTTAGAAGTAAGTTAGGGGTCCTACCCCTATCTTCTACTCACTAACCGAGTTCAGTGAAAGCATCAATCCGATGACTCTAATGAATATCTTTTGGGAATTGATGCTGATTTATACACTTTAGGATGTTTTCTAAAGGTGTACAGGAAATATTACAGGGAACAGGAATTGAAGACAAATGCTCTGACTGAGACTCAGTTGATACACAACATCAGGAAATCACTTCTTACAGAAAGAAATTATGTTTCAGTTCTTTACTTTTTGGCATTGTTGTCAAAGGGGGAGAAGATCTACAAAGGGGCGGAAGAATACTACGAAGGAGAGACGACTGAGAGAAGACCTATCAGGGGAGAAGACTAAGAGTAAACTAAGCAGACTACAGACTGAAAAGTAGACTAAAGAAATGAGGAGAAGTCTAATGTATGGGGGAGAGCATTTCAGCATTTCAGAATCACAGCAATCTGAATCTTTTAGGGTCCAATCAATTGGTTTTGCCATCAATGCCAAAGGGGGAGATTGTTGGCAATATTGCATTATAATAGACAATGAAAGATTGTTGGCATTTCATAAGGATATTGAGAGGTTGTTGATGATTATGGATATAACTGATTAAAGATGTTTTACTGTCTTGATATTATTATTTTGTCATTGATGTCAAGAAATTAATTTTCTAATTCAGTATGATGTTGCCATATCTTGAGAAGTATGATATGAAGATTATAAAGATGTCGGTAAAAGACACAGGAAAGAATATGATGAATAAGGTATTCAATGGGTAACTACTACGGAGTCAAACAGTGATGAGATCATGATGTTTTAGATTGTTTTAACATCATACATATGTTGTAAATTGTAAAGGTTAATACTGCACTATGTTATCAAGCAAAGAACCTAGTCGGTAAACCCTAAGGTTATCGCTATCGGTTAATGAAGGCGAAATGTCTATCGAGTGAAAGTTTAGTATTCACCAAGTTGTAACCGAGCTATAATAGAATGATTAAATGTTTACATGTGGTATTTAAAGAAGGAAGCTGATGAGCTGGAGTGGATTAAATGATTGGTAAGCCATGGAAGAAGTTTGTTAATGAATCTAAGGCAATGGAAAGTCGGCATGAAGATCTATAGCTCAAATTGAACCACAATACCCTGGCACAAGTTCCAAGACTATTATGCAAGTTCCAAGGCAGGGTAAAACATTTTCAGATCGAAAGATGCATTGAACCTGGACAAGATTGAAGATCTGATGGCTATGATTGATCATGGGAAATGTGATCAGGGAGATTAAGTGGTTACCTAATTGTTTATAAATAGGAAACTATTGATAAACAATGTATGTGGGCATGTGTATGCACAGGGATGCTACATAGTGATTATCGAGCACAGAAGCTTGAAGACCTATTAGAATAACAAAGTATAGAAGCCCAGCAGATAGACAAGATTAGTTCTATGTCTAGATTGTATTGAACAAATAGGAATCTTCTTTAGCATTTTAGATGTGAAGTTGTAGATAGATTTTATTATTGTTATTTTGTGAAAGTGATAGAAAATCTCTTAACCGAGTGGACTTAACAGTCTTATATGTAAACCCTCTAGCAAGGTGTTCTTAACAGTGTTTGAAATCCTTTAACAAGGTCACTTCTAACAAAGTGAAGATCCTAATAGATGTGAGGGAAATCCCTTAACCGGGTCACATCTAGCAATGTGTTTGTAATCTTTAATAGGATTTGCTTTTAACCGAGCATACTCTAGAAGAATATATTTCTTAGTGGGTCCAAAATCCCACAGTGGTTTTTCCCTATTTGGGTTTCCACGTTAAATTTGGTGTTATGAGGTTTATATTGTTCATATGCTTTTGAGTTTGCATGTTTAACAGTTTTGGTTATATTACTGAAATATATGTTACCGAGGTTGAATCTAATGTTTTTATGGATGATTAAGTTTGTATGATTCACCCCCCCCCCCCTCTCATCTTGTTGGCTATTGGATTTGTACTTATATTAAGTATCAGAACTATCATGCTTTTAGTTGTGAAATTGAAAAAAGAAAAGTAATTAATCTAAATATGTTAACAAAATTTCCATTCTACCCTTTTTGTGTTTGCATGAAAGAAAATTCAAATTTTAAAATTCAAATAATGGTAATCAAACCAAAAAATTAATTAAGGGTTTAAACTTTTATGGTATAATTTGGAAAATTTAAAAACTATATGATTAGAGTTGACTTTAAGATTAGGTTAGGGTTTGCATTTATTTAGAGAGATTAGGTTTAGGGGTTAAGGTTATAGTTAATTAGAGTTTAGTGTTAAGGTAAGGCTATAAATAGGTAACTATTGTAGGATAATGCATTCATAACACTTATTGTCATTTTTTATAAAATATTAAAAAAATCTTTAATATTATGTAATTTTCTTATGAATATTGTTTTTCCTTATTTGAATTTTTTTATGAAATAATTACCGTGAAGCTTTGTTCTAATGAAATAAATACATTTTAAAATAGCTTCAAAGTTTATTATAATTAAAATATAGACATTTTAAAATAGTTCAAAGTTTCTTATAATTAAAATTATCTTACTCCTAACCTTTAATTAATTTAGACATATAACATTTTTATTCTACCTTTTCTTTTTGCATGCAAATCATTTTAGATTTTAAAATTGAAATAAATTCATTGTTTTTAATTGTTAAATGAATCAATAACTAGTTGTAAAATAGATTTACAACTCTCACTGACATCTTGCATTCCTTCTGCAATGCATTGATCTCCTCATTTCTGCAATTCAAATGAGTTTATTAAAATTGAAAAAAGTTATTCATAAAGATAATGAAAACATACTATGCAACATATACAAAAATATAAAATGCAAAACCCTAAATTAAATACAACAAAACCAAACATTATATAAAAACCCTAAATCTTTTGAAAGTGAATAAATGTCAACCTAGAAAAATTCACAAATGAATAAATGTTAAAGAATCCCTCTACAACCTCAATCCAGATCAACCCTCCTCTACTTGTGACTTAGTAAAAATGACGCATTGAAAATAGGATATCTATTTTTTCGGTTTGTAATTTCTTACTTCTTTTTTTCATCATTCTTAAGTAGATTAAACTTCTTTAAAAATACTCATTATTTTCATTCAATCTTTTTGGTAAATTTGGACTCACCTTCATGGATCGAAAGACATATTAAAATAAAATGATGCATTGAAAATAGGATATCTATTTTTTAGTTTTTTTAATTTCTTACTTTTTCTTTTTATCATTCTTAAACAAAGTTTCAATCACAATCTATTGAAAGAATTATTTTTTAATCAAAGTTTCAATCACAATCTATGACAAAAAGTTATATCAATCTTCCAGGAAAACTTCTAGACATTGCTAAAGTGCTCCTCAATTTCAAAACTACCATTAAAACTACAAAGATGAACTGGATTTAGTAATTTGTTTTTCAGTGTGTGCACCATAATTTTTTATTTTTTTTTCACTATAATAGCCAGAACAAGGTTTTTTATAGATACTTTTTTTTGCAAATCTATTTATGGTATAAAAATATCTACTTTCATCCACAAAGCAACACCATCATACATGCAGGTAAACACCTTACAAATCTATGGAGAAACAAATAGCGGAGCAAAAACCCTAATCTCTAGGGTTAGGGTTTCAAAATCCACTGCCTTGCAAGTTCGACTGGCTTGGTTGTACATGAAATGAAGGTGGAGGAGTTTGCCCCTCTGAGTTACAATCGTTTAGACCATTTTCTTTCCCCTCTGAGTTACAATCGTTTAGACTATTTTCTTCACCGTTTTCTAGATTTGTAAGCTACAAGATGGAACAGACAAATATTAGTGTTACAAAGTTTAGCTGGAATTTGTATCCTTTTCATATTATTGATTTTGTAATTCTTCTGAAGATATCATTTGACTGTAAAAATCTAAAGTCTTTAACCAAATGAATGAATTTGTAGGTAATACCCACCTATTCCTTGAGAATAAAGAACTTATGCTGGAATCCAATTACCTGTACACAACCAAGATCAAAGTAAACACATTTAGGAGGTGAAGACTCAGTATGTGTAGATTTCTGGATTCAGTTTTGCAAAATTTTATAATATCAATATTTTGGATCATATTTCCATGATCCTATAAGATAAAATTGGTTTCATTTATTTTCATCTTGGCGATTTTAGATCTTATATTACAATCCATTAGTAACATGAAACTGATTTTATTTTGTTTTCATATCTGAAACATTGATGTTGGTAAATATCAAGAATCAAAACTAGAGATCAATGCATACTGAAATTATAAAGTGTGGAAAATTCATGCTATTAATAGATAACAACTATTTTAAAAAGAAAATTAAATGCTTGTGTCAATGTTACCTTGCTTTCTGTCTTTGGGCGTTCATATTTTAAGACTTCTATCTGTTTTGAAATACCAAGTAAAACAGGTAAACTGATCAGTATACAATATTTTTTGTTCAATTCATATACGCGTATTAATATGTTTGCCTTTCTCTCTCAAACTTTCTTTCCTGCCAGAACAAGATTTTCTTCAAGATAACCCAGTTGTTTTGGTGTAAATGTCTCCACATCTTCACCCGTCACACAACTACACAGAAGAATCAATCTAGATAGCTTTCCAAAAGTTGAATATTAATATGCTGATGATTTTGTAAATAAACTAGATTCAACAAACCTACAATATGAAAACAATATGAAATCTATAAAACAATATTACATACCTCTATCTCACAATGAAACTGCACAATTGATCCCTTTGAAGAATGGTGCACTACCGTTTTTGCAATTTTTAATTATCGAATGGAGTAAAACTATCTCGTAACCGTTTTGAAAACCAAATCTATTAATCTATTAATTATTTTACTTTCTATATTAGTTAATTATTATTTTAAACCTTAAATAATTGAAAACCAAATGACCATCAAAATTATTGAAAACCCCCAAGTGTTGACGCATAAATTTGCTACCATTGTAGAAGCCTCTCGGCTTAATGATAATATTGATTGTAATTAAAAATAAGAACACCAAGTTCAAATTTATGACTATAGGAACAATGTCGTAATATAAATTTTAAAATAAATTATATAAAAAAATGACAATCTTTTCTATAAATTTGGGTATTAAATCTAATTGATATAGATATTTTAAAATTTATTTCATAAAAAATAAATTATATTATTTATTATTTAAATATAGAAATGTTATTTTAATGTAAGAAATAATTTATTTTATTTAAATAATAGTTTATTTTTAATTTTTTTTATTTTGAAATATATCATCAATATTATATATTTATATGTTACTTTTTAAAATTTTAATTTCATAATTTTATTTTTTTAATATATGGTAATTGCTTTTGGTTATTAGTGGATGTGTTCATGATATGATGTCTTGTTTTCTTTTTATAATTGTAGAACCTTTTTTTATTATAATCAATTTTAATAAAATAAAAAAATTAATTGTGTTTTTGTATTTGATTTTAGAACTCAAGTAAAAATAAAATCAATAAATGTGTATTTTTATATTAATCAAGGAGATTGATTTTACTATGATTAAAGACTTCTCAAAATATCATGTTGTACTTGAAAATAAATAGTTATAATGAATGTGCACTTTGAAATCTAAAATATTGCACAAAGACTCGTAACAATGCTACATTTGTAGCTCTAAACCTTTTGGAAGACCAAGGATTTTTCAAATGCTTAAATTCTAACATGGAAAAATTAACATCATAAATTACCTATAGGGGATAGATTAAGGCATCTTAAGATTGTTCCAACTCCTTGCCCCTTTTGTAAACATGCTAAAAGTGTTAAACATATTTTTTGGGACTATGTTTGGGCCATGAAAAAATGGACTTCAATTTTTGAACATTTCCCTACTATTCTTCAATCATATTTTGGGTTGGAAGGAAGTTGTTTTGGGTGTTGTCCTAACAAGGAATATTATTGTTGACTCAATGAGACAATCTATTTTCCTACATATTTGGAAAAGTGGATGTTCTGTGGCTTTCTCTAATCATATTATTTGTCAGGAAGTGGATATGCTACATTTTTACAGTGACGTCATATTACAATTTGTTTTTTTGTGTTCCGAGTTGGAAAAGAAGGCCACCTACAACAAGATATTGAAAGAGACTAAGTTCCAGATTGTTCAATTGCATGTTGATGATGTTGATTGTTCCAGACAACTTCAGAAGTTATTCAAATTTTATATATAATGCTAATTATCCTCAAGCTTTCTTCAACTACATGGTTTCTTGTTTATGTTGTTAAAGTTTCTTATGTTGTAGCATTATTGGCTCGAATTTTTAGACAATCCTTTGGACAACTGTTATATTGTAATATGTATTGGTGACTGATCTAGTTCATCTCTTCCATTTCTTGTAGCTCTTTTCGCCTGCTCATTATAAAAAAAAACTTTGATTTCCAAAGTGAAACCTTGAACCTTAGTGTAGTCATGAACCTTTTCTCTCTTTCTTATTTATTGTAGGGACACACCCTTACTCAATGAAGTTGATATAAAATAACTATAACTAATAAAGAAAATTATTATGATTAAACATGGCACATGTACTTATTTTTTTACACCTTCAAGCATATAATATTAGGATCAAACATTAGCTTTGCAAATACCTAGTGTTCTCTTACTGATGTTAATGTTGATCCCATTCACTTCATTTTTATTTTTATTTTTAATTTTGAAACTTCACAAATATTCAATTATTTATTTATTATTATTATTTTCTTTTAACATTAGTGGTATCCTCGTGACCCAACCCAGCACCCTACCTTTGTCTTACAATTGTCAAGTTGGGGACAGGAAGGGGCGAGATGAGGCAAGACTAGTCCACTGGGGATGTACCCAACCGCCCGCAAGCCAGGTGCATCAATTAAGTCCAGGCCTCAGAGTCGAACCCGAGACCAATGGGGAGCAAACCCACGGCCCAAGCCAATTCTGCTACCCATGTGGGCTAAAACTTCAACAAATATAGTTAAATAATTTTGTATATGTAATTATAATTTTTTAAATTGTATTTAAGTTTAGAGTAACAACAAAAATAATATTAGATGTTAATTTCAAGAGTACATTATAGCATGTTAACACTCTACCAATCTAATATAATCATATGACAATGAAATGGTTCAAAGACCATAATAGTATGACAATATAACATAGACATTTATTATAGAAAAATACTAGTATAGTAGGCTTAAGAGTCAATATACTATGGCATTAGAATATAGTCAACACAACAAATGAACAGTAACATAATGATAGCTATCTTCGTCTTCATGATATCTCATTTGTGTAATCTAAAAAAACAAAGAGTTAAGTTTGCAAACTTTAAACTCGAAACAACTAAACTACTAATGTTTTGTAATCAAAAGAGAGATCAAACCAAACATTTTCCTGTTTTTGTTTACTACCCTCTTTATTTGTCTATCTAGAGACATCTTTATCTCTCTATTTTCATCTCTCCCTTTTCCTGTTCTCCTCTATCTCCATCTCTACCTTTATCTACTCTAAACTATCTACACTATTGACAGAAACACGCATTGCGTCCCTTATTAATAACAAAAAAGACATGAGATTAATGTGAAGAACTAATAAAAGAACAAAAATAACTGTCAAGGGTACTGCTGAAACCTCTGCGATGCTTGTAGACGTTAGATTTAGTCATACTTTATACTCCCTTGACATAAAAAGATTACCATTAACTTACTCCATCGCTGATGAAAACAATTTGTCGGTCGATTAAAAAACAAGTAATCCTATTTATCATTTGGCATTAGACACATTATAAGTTGAATTAGTGTTATTTTATATTTTATGCCGTTTTTCATACGCAACACCACGTGTGGTTGAAACCTACTCCTTGTGGTCTCATCATTACAAGAAGATATGACTCTCTGAAAGCAACCTTCATAAGACACGACACAAAGTAGGAAACCTAATCATCAACGATTTGCATGTTTAAGTTTTGCCTATCCAAAATCGGATGTTTATGGAGGGCGTGCCGCCGAAATTGCAATAGTAAGAATGAATACTTGTTTTTATTTTTAATAATATCCTCAAGATTTTATGCGAGTCAGCTAATGATAATCATATATAAAAAATTCAATAAATAGTGATTACGACGAGTGATATTCGCTTTTGACTTTTGGATATTGTACGATAAGTTTTGGTTTCTTTGGAGTTAGGAAAAGGCCTATCAAGGACAAAGGAAAAATAAAAACGTGAACAAGCATTCCATCTACATGTAAAATATTCTATAGATAAAAAAAAATTAAAGTCTTTCAATGGATTAGTTGTATTAGTTTCTGTAGATTTTTTTAAAGTTTACGTGGAGAGTTTTTAGACAATATTTTGGTAAGAGTGGATGGTGAGATTCATTCGAGGACTTTTTCTTAAACTTAACTTCCGATTGATCAAGCCTAAACCCACTTTCAGATGTTCAATTTTTTTCTTAGATAAGACTTTAATGAATAGTTTTTGATTTATAGAACTCAAGCTTAACTGTTCATTATTGGTGACTCCTCTTCTTAACTTGTATCTCATATCAATAGTCTTTTGCTCCTTCTATGAAAAACATGATTCTTTGATAGAGTTATGGCCGAATTGTTCAAACAAAACATTCAAGTTGCTATTTCTTGCTTTCACTTTCAATCAAATAAGATCATTTCAATCCACAATCACTGAAATGCTACTTATTTAGGGACACTTGAACACATGTCATTCCAACCATGATTTGAGACCCATCCTTCATCAATTTCATTTCTTTCTAGTGGCCATGTCTATAATTATTCATCTAACGTGTCTTGTTTTTATTCACTTACGAATCAAAATGCTTTTGAATGGTCAAGCCAATGATTCCCTAGACCCAAGTGCTTTATGAACTTGGTCTAATTTGCATTAAAAAAAAATTAGCTCCACATTTCTAGATGGAAGACCAATTCTCAAGGTCAACGAATTATATCATCTTTAGGATAGGGAAAAGAACCCTAATTAGAATTTGGGCAAGGAGAAGCTATTTTTTTCAATGTTCGCTCTTTAAATTATGGAATGTGATCCTAGATGACTTAACATAATATAATTAATGATACATAAAGGACAAAAATTAAGGCCCATAGTAAACCATAACTTATTTTTGAAGATAAGTAGATCAAGCATGCTCTTGCAATGCATCAAAAGATAACAACTATCTTATATCCCAACAATTGAATTCACTTACACTGTGATTACACATATGTAAGATGAGAGCATACTATCATGACCCTTTATGCATTTGTTAGTTTGATATTGTTGAAGATGTGGATTCAATTAAATTTTGAATTATGAATGAATGTTAGATAATAAAATAATTCTACAATAACACAATGATCCAAATAGATAAATCTATAAAAGTGAAGGATCTATATTTTTCCCATCAAGAGTAATGCATATATTATAGGGAACATAATCAAGAAGAAAAAATGTAAAATATTGTGTAAACTTAAAGGAGAACAGTATAACAACTTTCCAACCCAATAAAATACATAATAAAACTTAATCACAAAATTAGGCATGTTTATCCATCTAAAACATACATAAATATTTCCTTTGCATAAAATGCACCCAATACAAAATCCTTACATTGACTTAAAGTATTGTGAGACTTGTGAATCCCCAAAAATTATTTTAGCAATTTCTATGGCATGAGGAGTCTAGAGTCTCACTCTCATTAATCATTAATGTACCTTTGTGCAACATTGAGGGGCCATAAATATGAGTAAGAATTTGAGCAGTTATAGGTTCTCGAAACATATGAACAAAATGAATTCATTGAAATAACTATTCCCTTCCAAGAATCGATCTTGTAAAATCAACTACTAGAAAAATATGGCAGTGTTCATGTATTACATTTTAACTTTTAGGATTTTTAGTGTGTAGAATAAATTCATGAACACATTCTATTTTCCAAATTCAAGTGACTATAATCATTATTAAATCTACATCCTAACAAAACAATGAAAAAGTGCTCCAATGTCAAGAGAAACACCTTCAAAATTAAATTTTTACATTAGGATCAAATTTGCATTGACTTTAATAAATTCATCCAAGCAAAAGAAATTTGAAATTTGATTTAATTAACATGCATTTTTTGTAGGGGGTTTGAGTAGATGTTGTGGAATTCATAATTTTAATTTGTAAGGAATTTATGTAGCAAAACAACTTCCTACACTAACCTTGAGAGCAAGGTAATGCAAAAATTTTTATAGAACATAACAATAGTTATAGAAGATTAACAAAAATAGACATAAATAGCACGCAAACCATAACATGGTGATTTACATGGAGAAAGCTCTATTGGGAGAAAAACCCCACGCTCCAAAAGCTGCCCAATATGTTATTTAGAAATCAATAATAGATTACAATATACTTGCAGAGAAAGTTTTTTCCTAGGAGTATCACCAACAAGAGATTCAGATGTAACTCAATAGCTATAATACTCTTCCATGCAACCTTCATCACACACACTTCATGTATAGGAGATACAATACATGAAACTGTCAAATGGTATTATGGATGTGTTGCATTGGTTTTGTCATTGATCTCAACACTTGAGAACACTTATCCTTGTGGAGATATTTGGTTATGTTCACTGGCATGTTCAGTGACTTATGCACAGTCACCAGTATCTGGTTCACCGAGAGGTTATATTGTTCACCGACACTAAGGACGATCTGTTATCATCTGGAGATTACTTGGTTATGTCGAAGACATTGTTTGGACACTTGGTTTTGGTGATCTAATTATTGGTACAATCGAGTTTGCATATTTATTATTACCGGTAAATAGGTCTAGGTTATGGACTGATAAGCATTATCATTCCAAATCAACATGACACATTATGGAGATGATTTGTTATTGTTGTAAATGCATTGAGTTGACATCATGCATTGCATATTGATTCATTTGTAATTAATTTTATTATAATATCTTAGTGAGCCGACCTACACATTTGGTCTTAGGTTTTGGTATATATGTAAAATCTCATTTATGAGATTAAGTAGTAGTAGAGGAGTGTGAAAAGGATTGTAATAAGGTATATGCGAATATAAGAAGAGCTATACTCAAAGACATTATTCAAGATTCAAGGAGGATTTCTAAAGAAGGCAAATAAGAGCTTAACTAGTATTGAATCCATCATATGAAGATGCTATATTGAGTAGTACATTATCATTGGATTTAACCATCCAATTGTAGTCAGTGTGACTCCCATTTTGTGATTAAGTAGTGAGCTCTAGGCAGTTGGCCTTTCTGGATGTGCAGACCCCATTTGTACACACATACTATCTACAGTAGTATCATTTGATTGTGGGTAAGGTTTCCCACATTGATTTTTCCCCTTACAAGGTTTCCATGTACAAATAACTATGTTATGTATTGTGTATGTTATTTATCTTTCTGTTTCATGCATTAAACTTTACTGGTACTGTTAGTAACTGCTAAACTGTCTATCAACATTAAAGTTTAGTTTACTGGTATTATTCACTAAGTTTGGTTAAGTTATATTTGGATTGAAATTAATAAACAACTGATTCTACCCCCCCTCTCAGTTGCCTCCAGGACCTAACAATTGGTATTAGAGTGTAGTCCTCTTTATGTAGAAGTTTAACAACTTGAGGAGATCCTATGTCTACTAACTATTTCAGGAAGGATAGTCCAAAGCTTGATGGAACCAACTATGGTATATGGAAGATCATAATGGGGACATATCTGAATTACATTGGAAAGGACATATGGGATGTTACAAAAAATGGCTATGTTTCTCCTCCTTAAGGTCAACCTAATCCACCAACCTTGGCTAAAGATGAAGAAAATGATTGCAAAGCATGAGAAGCACTTTTGAGTGCATTGTCAGAAGCACAAATCATGGGATTATCAGACCGATCTACTGCTAAAGCTATTTGGGATATATTGGAGACATTGAATGAAGGTGACACCACTATCAAAATTGCAAAATTAGAATGCTTCTGGATCAGGTATGAAAATCTGAAAATGGAAGAAGATGAAAGGATTTCTGCTTTTATGGAAAGAGTTAATGAAATTATTTTGGGTTTACAATGTTGTGGAGGATCCTTAAGTGAAGATGAAATTGTTTCTAAATTTTTAAGAGCTTTTCCACCAGCATACAAAATGAAAGTAACTACTATTAATGAATTGAGAACAATGCCTAATGCATCAGTATCTAGAGATACTTCGGTTGAAAAACTTTCAGCTTTTGAACTTGAGGAATTTGGTCTTATTGCTGCAATTAAGACAGATTTGGCTTTCAAAGCTTCATCATCTGCAACATCATCATCATCATCTGAAAAATCTGATTGGAAAGCACTCTATGCTAGAGAACTTGAACAAATCAGAAGAGAGAATGAAGATCTTGAAGAGCTTAAAGCACTATTTGCAAGGAAAATGCCTAAAGGTCCAGTTGGAAGTAAGTATGAAGGTAAAGCACCATTTAAATCATTTAACTACAATAAAATTGGTCATATGGCATCTAGGTGTCCTGATAGACATGCAAGATTGAAAGAAGAAGCTAAAAGAACATATAAGCCTAACCCTGAATATCAAAGGTACAGATTTAAGGAGAATAGGGACAAATCATGTTACTATGCTGATGAAGGAGTTACTGATGATTCTGATGAGGAACTGATAGACAAGGGATGGGCTTTTGTTGCAATAACAAAAGATCAACTGGTACCTACTGTTCAACTGGTAGAGCAGGCCCTAGCAGCTAAAATTGAAGAAAAGGATGAATGGATCATTGATTCCAGATGTTCATATCATATGACTGGTGATAAGAGTAAATTCTTAACCTTTCAGGAATACAATGTAGGTCTAGTAAGATTTGGAGATAAGAAAGCTTATTTAATCAGAGGAAAAGGCACTATATCTTTTGATGGTAAGCATAATACTGATAATGTTTACTATGTTGAAGGCTTGAAGCATAATCTTTTAATTGTTGGTCAATTAGTTGAAAAGGGATTTCAATTACAATTCAAGAATGGTAAATGCAAATTCATGAAAAGAACTGTTTAGAAATTGCAACCGGTAATCAGACTAGAGGTAATATCTTTCATTTGAATAACAATGAGAAGACATGTTTGATTGCACATATTGATGAAAGTTGGTTATGGCATAAGAGACCGTGTCATGTAAATTTTGATTGCATTGTGAAAATCAGTACAACTAAGGTAGTAAGAGATTTACCTAAGATTGTTAAACCTCACAATCCGGTATGTAAGGAATGTCAATTTTGAAAGCAAGTTAGAGAAACTCTTAAGAGTATTCCAAAAAAATCCAATAATGTTCTTGACATAATTCATACTGATTGATGATTATTCTAGAATGTGTTGGGTTACTTTTCTCAAGGAGAAATCAGAAGCTTTGGGGAAATTCAAACTATTTAAGGTCATGGTAGAGAATGAAACTTGCAAGAAAATCAAATGTTTGAGATCAGATCAAGGAGGTGAATTCACATCTAAGGAATTTAATACATTCTATGAAGTGAATGGAATCAGAAGACAATTATCAGCACCTCGGACACCCCAGCAAAATGGAGTTGTGGAAAGGAAGAACATAACTATTTTGGATGCAACTAGAAGCATGATATCAGAAGAAAACCTACCTCATATGTATTGGAGAGAAGCAGTCAATACAACTGCTTATACATTCAACAGAGTTCACATTAGAGGTAAAACTGGTAAGACCCCTCATGAACTATGGTTTGGTAATACTCCTACTCTTAAATATTTCAGAATATTTGGAAGCAAATGTTATATTAGGAGATATGATTATATTTGCAAATTTTATCTTAGAAGTGGTGAAGGAATATTTCTTGGTTATTCATCTAAGAGCAAGGCATATAGATGTTTTAATAAGAGATTGTAGAAAATCATTGAAAGTGCAAATATGAAGATTGATGAATAGTTTAGAAGGTCTATAGACACTGAACCGGTAGTTGAGATAATCACAAATGAACCTACTATGAGTACACCGGTACAAAATCTTGATCCAATCACACTGGAATCATCTGAGAACTCCACAATAACTGAAGAACAGCAGCAAGTGAACACACTAAGATATGTAAGACTGAGTCACTCTGAAAGTCAGATAATTGGGAATAAGTATCAAGGTGTTATGACTAGAGGAAGACTGGCAAATGAAGAGGTATGTCTAATTTCTCAAATTGAACCAGCAACTATTAATTAGGCATGTGAAGATAAACATTGGATTAAGGCTATGGAAGATGAGTTGGAACAAATTGAAAAGAATAACACATGGACATTGCTTCCCTCGCCTTAAAACAAAAATGTAATTGTAAGTAAATGCATATTCAAAAATAAAATCAATGAAGATGGTAAGGTAATTAGAAACAAAGCAAGATTAGTGTGTAAGGGATATTTACAGAAAGAAGGAATTGAGGTAGTCAAATTATTCTTAGCTTTTACAGCACAAACTATAAAGTATATCAAATGGATGTTAAATGTGCATTTTTGAATGGTGATCTTGAAGAGGAAGTTTACATTGAACAACCTGATGGATTTTCTCTCACAGATGACAAAGATTTGGTTTGCAAGTTAAGGAAAGCTTTATATGGATTGAAGCAAGCTCCTAGAGCTTGGTATGCTAGATTGGACAAATATCTTTTGAAGCTTGGTTACACTAAAGGTAATGCTAACAGCAACTTATATTACAAAGTGACTAATGATGACATCTTGGTTATTGAATTTTTTTTTGAAGATATAATTTTTGGAGGAGAAGATGGATTGTGTAAAGACTTTTCTAATAAGATGCAGGAAGAATTTGAAATGTCTATGGTTGGAGAGATAAAATTCTTTTTAGGATTGCAGATTTCACAGACTGATAAAGGTATATTCATAAATCAATCAAAGTACTTAAAGGAATTACTTAAGAAATTTGTCATGGAAAACTCTAAACCGGTAAGTACACCTATGATTACAACTGATAAACTATCATTGAAGGATGAATCAACACCTGTTAATCCGAGAAGATAAAAGTGTATGATAGGAGGTTTACTGTATTCGACACAAACAAGACCTGATATTATGAATACAGTATGTATTGTTTCAATATTTCAGAGTAATCATAAGGAAAATCATGAATTGGTAGTAAAAAGGATTTTCCGGTACCTACAAGGCGCAACAAATCTTGGTTTATGGCATCCTAAATATGAAAATTGTGATTTTTGTGCATACACATATGCAAATTGGGCAGGAGATGTAGATGATAGAAAAAGCACCACCGGCGGAGCATTTTTTCTTGGCAGCAGACTAATTTCATGGTTGAGCAAGAAACAAAGTTGTACATCTTTATCAATAGCAGAATCAGAATATGTTGTAGTAGCAACTAATTATACACATGTATTATGGATTAAGCAAATATTGAAGGACATTAAGGTAAAATGCAAAGAACCTATAATCATTTATTGTGATAATATGGCAGCAATTGATATATCAATGAATCTGGTATTTCACTCTAAAACTAAACATGTTTCTATCAAATTCAATTTTTTTAAATAGAATGTTGAAGAAAAATAAGTGAAATTGGTTTATGTGAATACTAAAGAGCAGATTGCAAATACCTTTACTAAGCCTTTACCTAAAGAAACTTTTGAATATCTAAGAGAGCAACTTGGAGTTATACCCTCATCGGTAGAAACTTAGACAGTTTGAGCATGGCATTAGACCGATAGAATTAACAGAGAATTTTTTTTTTCGGCTTTGATGAAGGAGAGATACTTCTTAGGGGGAGTAGATTGAATAAATGTGGTTATAGCAATTGGTATTGGTTTGTAACAAGTTCTATGAATTGATTGTATTTGCTTTGGCATTTGATGTCAAAGGGGGAGAGCTATCTATGGAAAAACAAATTATCTTTTGGGGAGAGATTATTCATTGGGGGAGAGATTGTTACTCTCTGTATTTGTATTTTGAGTTCTAGTTAATGATCTCTTTGGGAGATTGTTGGTTTTTGGTTTTTGTCATTTCTGCTTTGGCACTTCGATGGTTTTTCCATCTTGTGTTGCCATCAATGCCAAAGGGGGAGATTGTTGGTATTATGGATGTGTCGCATTGGTTTTTTCATTGTTTCAACACTTTTCAACACTTGAGAATACTTATCCTTGTGGAGATCTTTGGTTATGTTCACCGGCATGTTCAGTGACTTATGCACAATCATCGGATTTTGGTTCACCGATAGGTTATATTATTCACCGACACTGAGGATGATCTGTTATCATCTAGAGCTTACTTGGTTATGTCAAAGATGTTGTTTGGACACTTGGTTTTGGTGATTTGATTATTGGTACAATCGAGTTTGCATGTTTGTTGTTACCGGCAAATAGGTCTAGGTTATGGACCGACAAGCATTATCTATTCCAGATCAGCACGACATGTTAAGGAGATGATTTTTAATTGTTGTAAATGTATTGAGCTGACATCATGGATCACATATTGATTCATTTGTAATTGATTTTATTATAATATCTTAGTGAGCTGACCTACACATTTGGTCTTAGTTTTTGGTATGTATGTAAGATCTCATTTATGAGATTAAGTAGTAGTAGAGGAGTATGAAATGGATTGTAATAAGGTATATGTGAATATAAGTAGAGATATACATGCAAACATCATTCAAGATTCAAGGAGGTTTTTTGAAGAAGGCAAATTAGAGCTTAACCGGCACTGAATCTAGCATATGAAGATGCTATTTTGAGCAGTATATTATCATTGGATTTAACCATCCAATTGTAGTTAGTGTGACTCCCATTTTGTGATTGAGCAGTGAGCTCTAGGCAGTTGGCCTTTCTGCATGTGCAAACCCTATTTGTACACACATACTATCTGCAGTAGTATCATTTGATTGTGGGTAAGGTTTCCCACTGTGGTTTTTCCCCTTACAGGGTTTCCACGTACAAATAACTATGTTATGTGTTGTGTATGTTATTTATCTTTCTGTTTCATGCATTAAACTTTACAGGTACTGTTATTAACTGCTAAACTGTCTACTGACATTAAAGTTTGGTTTATCGGTATTATTCACTAAGTTTGGTTGAGTTATATTTGGATTTAAATTAATAGACAACTGATTCACCCCCCCCCACCCTCTCAGTTGCCTCTGGGACCTAATAAAAACCACCCAATAAAATGGAACTAACCTTATCTCTAATTGTATATGCCTTATGATATGTCAACACACAAATTAACATGTGCACCTCCTGTTTACAACTCATTTATGTGTCTAGTGCATTTCTATATTTCCAATTCCAAGAGACCAAACTTCTGGAGGCCATAAGTTGTGAACCATGTGTCTAGGACTCATGAATCGTTTGAAGCGTTGGGAATCTTGTGACTTTCTCTATCACGTCGTCAGTTACAAAAAAAATTTAGGATGTTTTAGAGTCACTAAATCCTCCAAAATTTAAATTAAATCTTTCATCACAACTTTCAAAATGAAAACTTGAATATCTTCAACCCTAGTTATGACCATGTAATGAAAATTTACTAGCATGTATATCTAGCCAATATAAAGCTTTAAGAATTTTTTTGAACCGAATCATGATCAAACAAAAATTTACTATAAATATTAACCTTATGTAAATGCAAGGTTTAGACACCGTTTTCAAACATAACTAAATTCCTTGTTACCTCATCAATGCAACAAATTAATTTCCACTCTCTTAGATTGATGTGTCACATATCTACATTATTCGATATAGGCATCCTTATGCTTTTCCACCATTGGAATATCAAAATTTTAAATGCCCATAGGTTTCATGCTAACCAATTATTTGTCTATTGATTATAATTCTAAATAATTTTAATGCCTACAAACACTTTGAAATGAGATCACCACCTTTAGATCATGTCATGTTGTAAGAGAATTATATTTATCTATTTAAATATATAGAGCACATATCTCACCACATGACATCTACATGATTCATTCTTTGTCTTTATTGAAGCACATATACTACATGAAACAAATGCAAATAATTTGAATTCGCCATGTGGAAACCTCACAACATCTCATAAATTAACAAATTTATTGTGATATATTGGTACACTACATAGCATCGAGATGAATCAACTATTTGCTAGGAAAATTATTAAATGAAATGAATAATAGGAGATGATATGGCTAGAAGTTACATTATTTCATAATGTGGTGGATATAAAAGGTCCAACAACACTATATGATATCATAAGTTATCCAATTTAGAATAGATATAGCAAAGCCAAAATTGTTTGACATAGTGACTTTGTCATGTAGCATTAGTAAGATTTCCAACATTAAATAAGGTTCACTAATAACTTCTTATTACACAATGTTTCATACTATTTATCTATAATAATATCAAAGAAATGTGATATCATTATATTAAATCTTGTCCTTAAGAACCATAGATCATTATTAAATTACATCTCTAATAGTCGCATGTTCATAACACCATATGTAGCATACAAATATTACAAGAAACAATTATGATGAAAAAATGACCATAGATAAAGGTCCAACCATCATTAGGGTGCTTAGTAAAAGATATCAACAATGAAAAGGAATTTAGTTGGGCATATTGTATTCATCTTTTCAAAAAAAACCAAGCAAGGACCAAAATTGGGATAAGGGAAAGAGGATAATTTATATGATAAAAATCAAATGCAATATACATAAAATAAGAACAAAAGAATATATGTAAACAAACCCAAATAATACTCTTTCAATGGCCATTTCTCAAGAATATTTTTGTTGGATTAAGTGGGTCATGAATTTTGTGGCTTTTTCCACCTTAATTTTTAATAATCAAATCCCCCTTTTTTTTTTTTCTTCTAGATCATTGTGACAAGGTAGTCCCCTCTCATGTTGTATCTCCATCCTTATAGATGAGGGTTTAGGATGGTTACATACTCATAAATGTGTTAATGGTTGTTCTACATAAAATATTATTATTATTATTAAGCTAGATATTTCTCAGACATATAATAGGGCCATATGGTCCTTCCTCAATAATATACTACATAATTTTTGGTTTGTGTTTAAGGTGTACTAAGTGGGTCATACTTTGTGGGGAATACTCTTCGTTTTCTATTATCATTATTATTGAAATACCTTCTTCTTCTTCTTTTGAATCATAAAGGATTATGACAAGGTGATGGTTGTTGGTTTCAGAAGGATCCTAACTCATAAAGAGCTAATGGGTGTATTCAAATATTTGAATTCCTTAGACATCTTTTCAATTTTTGGATGGCCTTTCATTAATGGGTGTTGTTAAAATTTATAACATTGTTACTCTTATGATTACTTTAGATATGTTTCTCATAGTTTCTAGTTAGGATATTAATGACAATAAATCAACTTTTTTTTTATCAATACTTGTCTGCCTAGCCGATTAGAACAATAACTAGACTTATAGTCTTAACTCACAGATTAGCCATCCATTTCGAGTAGCTATCATTTCCATGACTGAGGTTCATTTACTTGTCAACCTAGGGATGTATTACTAGAAATGGGCCTACATTGTATATGTACTAAGTTCCAGTAAGAATCGTTTTGTCCTACTGCAACAACTGAGTCTATATAAAATAAACAAGAGGAAATATGATAACTGAATGGCTATAGGAAATCTTAACATTAACGGATGATTCTAACTAAATAACGGTTAACTAAGTTCAAAGCTAACACATAGGGATTACTATGTCTTTTTTGACTACAGGAATAGTCAGTTGCTAGAACATCTACTGCAACAAAAGAAATCTTAATATAACAATTACACAGGAGTACTCACCAAGTGGGCCCTATTGGATGAGTGAATCTATACTTCAAAATGATTCTATATGCTCAGAATAACATAGCCTTTATTCATTATTTCCAAAAGTTGATACAATGCATAAAATTAGAGAAATGCTTCTAATTGCGAAAAATGTTGTCTAACCTCTGCGAAGAGGTGCAGGTCTTTATTTATAAGAAAGTTATAAAAAAAATTCAACTACTTAGATCATGCCCATGAAATTAGGCAAAAAAATTTGTTACAGCAAGAAGAAGAAGTCAATCCACAGAGAACATAGGACTTTATTACCACGTAACTAAGAATATAGCATGACAGTTTTTTACTAGATCTCTTCTTGGTGAATACAACCATATATGAGTTTGGTACTACCTCGCTATTCCTTTTCCACTTCACTCAAAAGTCATCTTCTCCACTGTCTTAAATTCTCAACTGCCTTGAAATGTCTCCAACTGCTTCCATGGTGTGATTCTCCATCTGGCTTAACTCAATCGCTTCTTCAACAACTTATTTACTTCTGCATCAAAGGTTAGAACACACAAGCATATATATATATATATATATATATATCCATTTTCCATTAATCACAACATTTATACATCCACGCATGATACTACCATAATAATCCCCATAGCTATAGGAATATTTAGTCAAAATAATACAGGGTTTAGTGGGTTTAGCTATCAGTCAAAATGCACATAATCAAAAAATCTGATATATATTATGACCTTCACAATGTCCAAATATGCAACTTAAAGCACAGGAAAAACTTATCAGTCATAGAAATAAAAGTGCTATTATTTTATCTCATCATTTGCCCCCCAACCTAATGTCTTGCTATTCCTCCTACAAGAAGAAAATTCCTTACTCGGACACTGACTCGAAAACCACCTACAACACCCTGCCTCGTACCTCCTATAGCTAGGTTTCAATAAAATCCTTTCATCTTCTCCAAACTATCCCACCTGGCTTCCTTTGTGGTCTTGTCATACGGTTTATCTATAGCTCTGCATCCCATTAGTAGCCACATAAGAATAGCTGGTTGAAATATTAAATGTAGCCAATTGTTGCCTTTTGTCCTGCCCAAGTGAATATACTTGGGAGCTCTTTGTATGGCCACATGATAGTTGGCCAATGAATGGGGTTCACCCTATTTAGATCCTCTAGAAGGCTATTCCAATGTTGAGCCAGATGTTCAACTACAATTTGATTCTTAGTTCCAACAAAATTTTCATACTCTTGAAATACTTCCTCTCTCAATGGTAAAACTTGGCTTCTGATATTGGGTCTTTTCAATAGCTTTTTTTAGTCATAATACATCTACTGTGGGTTTTTAGCCTCAGCTCTCAGTGGTAGCAGACAATCAAGTTCCAAGTTCCTATGTGTTCTAGATTGTACTCCCATACTAATTTCCTTCTGTATCCAGGGAATCAATGCCTTTAATTGAATATCACCAATGTACAGTAGGGGATTCCATTCATTATCAGAAGAGACAACATAATTATGCAAATAAAACTCACATGATAACAAATTTTTAATAGTTGTAGGAGAGCTTTGGTAAGCACTGTAAAACTCTTGCGAAGTCTCCAAAGAAGGACTTAGATCCCTAACAATGTGATTAAGTTTAGAACACAAATACCGTTACTTTAGATACAAAGCATAAACTCTTGGTGGAGCCTTGCATTGCATTAACTCGGGAACCATGATTGCTATAATATCTAATTTAGTTTGCAATGCAACAATTTGTTTCTCAATTTTCAATTTCCTTTTGTTGTTTGTCAATTATCCCCTGTAGCCTACTTTTTTCTATTTCCCACTCTCAACAAAATGTAAGTGCAGCAGATAAGCTAGTGAGATATGAAGGGAGCCTATGAGTAGTTACCTAAGGGCTCAAAATTTAATAACTTGCATCTGCAAACTGCTCTGCAATTCAGGCTAAATTTGTCAGTCTTTCAACTTTCTGTCCCTCCTGCGACTGGCTCTCTTTCTGACTGTCGTTCCCTAATTCTGATGTTTCAATAGAAATAACCTCACTCACACCTCATTTTGCTTGGGATCTCTACCTTACTCGATGACTTCTTCTTAATGGCAATTCTTGTGTGGTTGTAGGAGGTTCTTCCAAAGAAAAAATCTCCTTCATTTTCCACTTTTTAGCTGTAGGAGGAACCTGCACTTCTTGAGGTCGTTCAATGGTTTCTTCCTCTGCATCTCCTTTTTCTTTACCCTTCCTTTTATATAATGTAACCCCACTTTGATTTTGAGTGGAAGGAAGCTCAACACTTGGCTCAATTACTGTTCCTTCTGTGCCAAGAAAAGCTTCCTCGGGAATAGGAGGTTCGACGACCATAAAAATCCTAGAACATGAGACTTCTCTAATATTTTCTTCTTGAAATGGAATTACTTCTGCAGAAGGAACATTACCTTCTCCAAATTGCCCAATATCCTCAAATTCACCCCATATTTGAGAGACATCCCTAAGAGATTGTTCTACCAATAATTTGATTAATCCATAATGACTCACAGAGCGGGTACTACCCTTCTACATCTCTTTTGCACTGATAGAAATGAGGTGATACAAAAAATTTGGGATATTCATTCTTCGACCATGCCTCAGATGACTCAATAATTTGAAGTGAATAGAATGCAGATTAGAGTACTTACCATCACATGTCAAATACTTCATCACATGATATGCAACCTACGACCATTCTCCTGGAAGAGACATCCTCTTAGTTCATTTCTTGTCCATGCTAAGAGGTCCATCAGTTGGATGATTGAACTCTTCCCTTCCACTTCTTGAATCCTTAGACTTAGGAAATAATTATCCATCTTATGACAACTTAGTGACCTCTGCTATTCTCTTCTCTATGGATATAACCCGTAAAACTTTCATAGAACCTTCCCCTTCACTGAATGTACACATAAATTCCTACGCAATCTCCTCATTAAAAATATATAAATTTTAAAATATAATTGATCCACCCATAAGTCCGTAAATAGGGTTCACATTGGTTATCCTGCAACAAGGCATCATGAGTCACAGGCTCATGGCGAATAGGCACACCTCCCATGGCTAACTTGACAGTAAAAAATTCCACTACAACAAAATGCAAAGTGCTGAGATATCTTGCGAGATTTGAAAATTCATGCCTCGTAAGCTTTGATTTTTCCTTCAGCACCTTTCATCAACTATGGCAGTAGGAAAGGTATACTCACTCATGCTATAGGCTTTCACATCAGTAGTACACTCATTTAAAAATGATGTCAAGTAAATTGAAACACATCATGGACAAGACACATCATTATGCAATTGTAAATAGAACCATAAAACACCTCTAGCAACATAAGATGACACATGTCCACACATGCTAAAAAGGACAGAGTGGGAAGGGAATCCAGATTATGTGAATCATATCAGGTAATCATCATACAGGAAATATAAATGCATAATTAAAGAAAAATAAATAATATGTGTACCTACAGTTGTGCTAATTAATGTTGCAATAAAATGGTTATTTATTTATAATATGAGGTGAGGTGACATGAAGTGGGTGATGTGGTAGAAATAGAGATGAAATGAGATGAGGTGGATGAGAAAATTTATTAAAAAAGAACAATATTTCCATAAAATAAGGAAATTTTTATTATGAATACATGCAAAAGGAATTTTAAGACTGGCCCGAGAAGGCCCCCTGCAGAGGCTGCAAGAACTGTGGTCTGTACTTGGTTGTCGAATTTTTGTAGGTATTATTCTTTTGTAGAAGGCTTATGATAAAGACACAATCGATGACCATTGACCAAAAGTTTGAATTTGACCAGGTCTATTGTTGCCAACTGAACTGCTCGATTTTTAAAAACTTCAACAATCTCATATGGGCCCAACCAATGTGTCTGTAGATTCCCCATTTTATCCTTATACTTAGGATCATATAACATTTCCCAATCTCTAGATTTAAATTTTCTCTCCTTAATATATCTATCATGCCATTTAGCACATTGATGTTGAATAATTTTTATATGCTAGACAAGCATCTTTCTTAGTTCATCTAGAGCATTCAATTTCATAATGTAGTCTTTTTGTGCTTCTGATAGAGTCATATTCAATTGCAGGGTTGTCCTAAGATTTTTATGCTCAAACTCAATGGACATCATGGTTGTTTTTCCATACACCATTTCAAAAGGTGTAAACCAGTTGTTGTCTTCCATGTTGTTTTGTATGCCCAAGTGGCTTTAGGAAATCTATTTGACCAATCTTTCTTATGAAGAGATATTGTCTTGGTGAGAATAGCTTCTAAATCCCTATTTGTAATGTCTACTTGATCATTTGCCTGAGGATGGTGTGGAGTAGCTTTTCTGTGTCTAATATTATATTCATTAACCAATGCTACGATTAGTGTGAAAGTAAATTGTGGTCCTTGATCTGAAACAAGCTCTCATGGCACTCCATATCTTGTAAATATTTCCTCTTAGAGAAATTCAACTACCTTATTATCTCTTGCATGTGTCAATTCTCTTGCTTCCACCCATTTTGTAACATAATTAGTACATACTAGAATATAAGATTTCCCATAATTGGAAGGAGGATCAATTGGTCGTACAAAATCCAATCCCCATTTTTCAAATGGTGCAACCAATATTTGGGGATACAATTGCATTTCATCAGATCTGGTGGGCCTACCTATTTGTTGAGATCTATCACATTTTCTAGTGTATTGAGCTGCATTTTTATGCAAAGCTAGCCAATAATACCCTATGTTAAGGATTTTAAGTGTTGTTCTTTTAGCAGCAAAATGTCCTCCACATGGCTCATTATGACATGCATGAATAATATCATATGTTTCATCCTCTTGGACGCACCTTCTTAAGACTTGGTCATGTCTAGTATAAAATAAACAATCAGCAATCCAAGAGAAATTTAAACTTTTCTCAACTAGCAACCTTCTTTCTTTGGGAGAAAAATGAGAAGGCATCTTATTAGTAGCTAAATAATTTGTAATATTAGCATACTAGGGAGTGTGAGATTTTATCAATAAAAAATGTTCATCTAGGAAATCATCATCTATTGCTTGAGGAGTGTCCTTCAATTGAAGCCTAGAAAGATAATCTGCAACTACATTAGCTTTACCTAGTTTATCAACTACTGTAATATCAAATTCTTGCATCACTAGTAACCATTGAGCCAATCTTCCTGTGATTGAAGGGTTGTTCATAAGATATCTTATTGTTGTGTGATCAGTATGCACATATATTTGATATCCTTTTATATAATGCCTCAATTAGTTAAGTGCATATATCACTGCCAACATCTCCTTTTCTGTGATAGTATAATTAATCTCAGGTCCCTATATATTTTTGCTGATGAAACAAATTTCATTCTCTAAATTATCCATCTTCTGGCCCAAAACTGCTCCTATAGCATAATATGATGCATCTCCGTGAATATGAAAAGGCAATGGCTAGTTTGGACCATTGAGCACTGGTGCTTGATTTAATGCATGTTTGAGCTTCAAGAAAGCTTCATGGCATGTAGTCCACTCAAACTCCATATCTTTAGCCAAAAGACAATATAAAGGACCTACTATTTTACTAAAATCCTTAATAAATATTCGATAATATCCAGCATGACCAAGGAAACTTTAAACATCCTTTTATTTTGTGGGGACATGAAGGTTTTTAATGAATTCAATTTTGGTTGGGTTAACCTGTATTCCAGTTGTAGAAATATGATGCCAAAAAACTATTCCTTCTTCCATCATCATAAAGCATTTTTCAATGTTCAAGGATAAATTGTAATCTTTGCACCTCTGTAAAACTTTCTTTAAATTCCTAAATTCCTCTTAAAACTCTAAGCCATAAGTGGTAAAATTATCCATATAGATCTTCATTCTATCCTGGGAAATGTTTGAAAATATGCTTATGATTTCTCTTTGAAAAGTAGCTAGAGCATTACATAACCCAAAGGGAAGAACAAAATATGCATACGTTCCCCAAGGGCAAGTAAATATAGTCTTTTCTTGATCCTCTAGAGCAATTTGAATCTAGTTGTAGCCACTAATTCCATCCAAGAATGAAAAGTACTGCTTCCCTACCAAAGAATCTAATACTTGATCCATAAATGGTAATGGAAAAAGGTCCTTCTTAGTTGGTGAGTTTAGAGATCTATAATATACACATACCCACCATTTACTTCCTTTCTTTGGAACTATGACTAGAGGCGACACCCACTGACTATTTGATATTAAATCCAACATTTAATAATTTTTATAGTTCCTCTTTAACTATCTCCCTTAATGCAGGATTGATTCTTCTTTGTGTTTGTCTGATCGGTCTAATGTCTTCTTTGATATAAATGTAGCGTGTACAGATCATAGGATCTATTCCTTTCATATCTTTGTAATCCCACACAAAAGTGTGTTGATTACATTTGAGAAAATCAACCAATGTTAGCTTTTGAGTTTCTATGAGCTGATTATTAATATTCAAACATTTATTTGGATCAACTTCCACTTTGATGGTAAGATCGATCTGAGATACTTCAGAAAGATAAGAAGTGCGGACTTCCTATGGAAACAAGGTATGCAATATGTCAGTGGCTGTAGGAAAATCCAATGCTGTAATACATGATGTTAGGTCTTGCTATTGCTGCTCCAAGCCATACTAATTTTCTAGAATATTAGAAAGGACAAAATTGTCATCTTGAAGTCATATAAATGACTCTCTATTAATCATCATAATATGACTAACAAAGTTGACTTCCCCTTCCAGTTACTTCCCCATGTCAGGCCAAACAACTTGTTCTTGATCAAGTTGGGGCTGAGCAGGCGAATATAGAACAAGAGTTTTAGTGGAATTTCCATCAAAAATAGTCATGTCCCCTGATCGACATCCAATATATGCATTAGCTATAGCAAGACAAGGTCTCCCTAAGATGACCGAATATCCCCCCAATATAGCTTTACGATATAAGATCGAAAAATCTACTGGATATTCCCAGGAATCTAGAGTAACCGCAACATCTTCAGTCATACCATCAGGCCAAACTGTAGAACTGTCAGCATGTTGTAGGACCGTAGGAGTAGGCCTGAGACTGGTTATGCTAAGTTTTGGCATAATTTCCTTTGTCACTACATTTATGGCTGCTCCCAAATCTATTAGTTCATTCCTTATTTGAGTGCCATTGATGACTATTTTCACAATACGACTACCAGGATCATAATATTTAGGTATTGAAACCTTGCCCAACATAATATCATCCAGTTGACCCAATACATGTACTGGTTGCGGATCCTTTTTCTTCCTACCAGGTTTCTTTAAACATGCTTCTTTAATTTCTTTACCATAGATAGGGAAATCCTTAATAGCCTGGAATAATGAAATCTTAACACGTGTTTCAACTGATCAATAATATCAAAATTTATATCCTCTTGCTAATGACTCTGTTCAGCTTGCAGCCTTTGAGGAAATGGTGCTATTTACTAATTTTAAGGAATTTGGTTTGTTGGACTAGATATTTCCTTTTCCTTTTGTACTCTAGTTATAAATGGAGGGGACAAGTTAGGCAAAGTTGTCCTGGATCTAAGGTGAATATCACTTATATTAAGAGAATATGATGGGTATTGAGTAGGATCAGCTGAATATACTTGTGGTTGTAGTTGGGGTTTTCTATTAGGATTTGGCATGGGTTGAGCGGGCAACTATGTGGGTTTAGGTGGAATAGTATTAGGAGTAGGAGGTGACATTATAGCAGGCTGTTGAGGTTGTTGCAGCCGTTGCCGATACCCAAAAGACTGATTTGACCATTGTTGACTTCCTCTCCATTGAGGAGTAGGTTTCCAATTACCTTGGAATGGTTGCCATAGTCCTTGAGATTGAGACCAATTTCCTTGTGGCTGTTGCCACTTTGAAGCTTTATTTGTAAAATATTTCCCTTGGCCTTGAGGGTTATACCAATTTTGATAGTTTCCAAAATTTTGAGCATATGGAGGTTGCCACTGATTATTTTGTGCATCGAAATTCCCATTATAACCAAAAAAAGAAAGTGGATAAGGAGAAATACCTTGTCTTGGAAAAATTGGCCTTCTTTGATAAAAATAAAATATTTGTTAATCATCTCCATCTATTTACCTAAACTTAGGAACCTCAAGATTTGTAATCAAATTACATCTACATTATCTCTTCTTCTGCCTACAATGTGGAGAACATTCTGCAAGCATTTCCTCAGCTTCCTCATGCTTCTTCTTAGCTATAAGTGTGTCTAACTAAGTGGCCATATTGTTTATGATATCCTCTTTAAAATCCTTCAAAAGGTGACTGAGCTCCATTTGTGACACTCCAGGCTGGAAATGCCTATTCTTCTTAGTAGTGGATCTAGAATATTTTTTGATAAATTTTGCCAATGTCACTCCATGTTGATTGAGTTATATTACCACCTCCCATAAGGTCTAAAGCATCTGTGCATTCTTCACTGATCCCTCTCAGAAATATCAACTTAGAGAGTCTTCATTTAAAGTACTATGCTTGGACTTCTTGACATAGAATATAAATCTCTCCACATAATCTTCTAGACTCTCATCCTCCCTTCATGTCATTCTAAAGATATCATCCCCATGGCGGTTAGTCCCCCAAAAATAATCCATATATTTATCAAGAAACAACTATTTCATCTCATCCCATGTATTGATTGTACTACTCCCTAGACTCATAAACCATCTAAAAGCTGATTCTTTTAAAGTGGCAGGAAATATTTTAAGTCTATGGGTATCTATAGTGTAGTCGTAACTCCTAAAGAGGACATCAAATTCAAACAAAAAAGTATCGGGGTCCTCTGTCACTAGTCCATATAATCTAGGTAAACAAGAAGATGGAATATTATTGAGGTTAGCATTATCATACAAATCAGAAATGGGGAACTCAAATGTTGGGTTCACTAGTGGAGGTGGGTTATTCCCTCTGCCTCCTAATGGATTTCCTACCATTGGTCCTTGAGGAACAGTTACTGGGCAAGGGTCCTCTTTAGGAAGTCCAAGAGAAAATGAAGACTGTTCTCAGAAAGTTCAAATGCAATATGGTTCAAATTATCGGGGGCTTGATAAAGTATAGCAAAAGGGTTTACATCTAGGGTTTAATATGGATTGAGTCTTCTATTATCAAGATGGTTAGGAAGGAATCTACCACTAGAATCTCTTCTTCATCTATGCATGCAGATTCATGAGAATTACTTAGAACTAACTTAACTATCAAAACCAACTATACTAAAAACTTAAAAATTCATGACTATGACAGGTTCTTAGTTTGACACCATCCCCGACAATGGCGCAAAAATGTCTGCGTAGACAATTTGAACAATAAATAGACTTACAATCTTAACTCAGGGATTGGCCATCCATGACTAAGGTTTATTTACTTGTTAACCTAGGGACGTATTACTTGAAATGGGTATGCATTGTATATGCACTAAGTTTCGGTAAGAGTCATTTCGTCCTACTCCAGCAACTGAATCTATCTAAAATAACAAGCAGAAATATGACAACTGAATGGGTACAGGAAATCTTAACATTAACAGATGATTCTAACTAAATAAATGTTAAATCTGTTCAAAGCTAACAAACAAGGATTACTCTATCTACTTTGGCTGTAGGAATAGTGACAAGATCTAGTTCTAGCGGCTGCATGAACAGTCAATTGCTAGAACATCTACTCTGGCAAAAGAAAACTTAATCTAACAATTACACATGAGTACTCAACAAGTGGGCCCCCCTTAGATGAGTGTATCTAGACTTCAGAATGATTCTATATGCTCAGAATAACATATCCTTTATTCATTATTTCCAAAGTCGATACAATGCATAAAATAAGAGAAATGATTCTAATTTTGGAAAACATTGTCTAACCTCTACGGAGAGGTGCAGTTCTTTATTTATAAGAAAGTTATAAAAAACTTTCAACTACTTAGATCATGCACATGAAATTAGGTGGAAACTTTTATTACAGCAAGAAGAAGAAGTCAATCCACAGACAACGTGTGACTTTATTACGACCCAACCAAGAATATAGCATGGTGGTTTTTTACTAGATTGTTTCTTGCTGAAGACAACCATAAATGAGTCTGGTACTGCCTCGATATTCCTTTTTTGCTCCATTCAAACACTATCTTCTCCACTGTCTTAAATGCTCAACCAGCCTGAAATATCTCCAACTACTTGCATGGCATGATTCTCCATCTGGCTTAACTCAACCAACCCAAAATTTCTCCAACTCCTTGCAAGGCATGATTCTCCATCTAGCTTAACTCAACTTCTTCTTCAACAACTTATTTACTCCTGCATCAAAGGTTATAACATACAAGAATATATATATATATATATATATATATCCATTTCCCATTAATCACATCATGTATACATCCATGCATGATATTACCATAATAATCTGCATAGCTATAGGAATATTTAGTTAAAACAATACAGGGTTCAACAAGTTTATCTATCATTCAAAATGCACATAATAAAAAATCTGATATATCCTATGACCTTCACATTATCCCAATATGTAACTTAAAACACAGAAAAAGCCTATTAGTCATAGAAATAAAAGAGTTATTATTTTAGCTCATCAATACTCATTTAGACATTTAATAGAATGTTTCTCTTATCTTGAAATTTAGGATTTTAAATATTCCCTTGGATTATATTGGCATGTATGTATGTATGTATGTATGTATGTGTGTGTGTGGTGTAAGAGCACCTAGTTGAGTAGAACTCCCATTTTTGAGTATTTAATGCTTTTATGTTTGTAAAGTCTTGTGTTAGGTTTACTATGTTGTTTTAGGTTGTTTTAGGTCATGTTTAGTGGTTTTGATTTCATTTTGGGCTCTAGAGATCAAGTTTTGCCTTTTAGGCCTTCACTTGACAATTTTTGGCAAAAATGTGAAGAATTGCCAAAAAGGTCTCCTAATGTCTTCAAGAGCTTTGAAACATGTTTTTTAGTGTTTTTAAGCATGTCTAAGCTTTTTAGGAAAGTTTATAAGGCTAGGTTGTCAAAAATGCCTTTTTGAGCAAGAAAAGTTGTCATTTGGCTTGAAAAGTTGTCAAAATTGTCATTTTCTTGAAAAATGAAGTTATTGAAACCTCATGTCCATAATAGGGCTTGAAAACCAACTAGAGAAACTATATAAGGCCTCCCTTTTCCTTGGAAATGGTTGGTGATTGTATTTACAAGTGAAACTTAATAGAAATCATGTTTTTTTGGCTTTTATGACTGCTTTTCCTTCCTTTTGAAGAGCAGTCCATACTGTAGCTGTGCAAATCCATACTGTGCCTTTTTGGAAGTTGAAAAGTTGATGTAATAAAGCTTCATATGTAATTGTTTCATTGGTTTTTCATTTGCAAGGTGTTTTTACAAAAATATTTGTAAACTGGGAACCTGCTGCCCTGCCAGGGGTTTGGAGTTGTAAAATGCATCAACTTGGTTGATCCAGGTCTAGGATCCCTCCAATGGATTTTTACAAGTTGATTCATATGTATAGAATGTACATATATTTATTTTTGTGCCAGAAAAGTGGTTTGAAGATGCATTTGAGTGTGAACTAAGCAAGTTGGAGCAACTAGGCTTGTTCATTGTTAAAACTCAACATTGTCATCCAAAAGTAATTTGGAATGAACAAATCAATGAGGCAGTGATATGGAAGTATGGTACATAGTGTTGAGCATCATCTTAGCTTGTTGGATTAAGCTTGTTTTATCAAACATTCCTATTTTTGTAAACAAACAGTGTGGTCACTATTTTGTGATTGGTATCTTGTAAAATGCTCGTTGGAATGCTTCCAAAAGCATCATCCATGCCTTGTAAGTCAGAAGGAAATGTAATAGGAGTGTCACTAGAATTTTGTAAACCTCTTTGAGGTCTTCTTTCTATACAAATTATTCTTTATGCAGGTCTAAAGAGAGGGCAACAATTGACTGGTAAAAGGCAAAAAAAGGATAGTGACAGGGGCAATTTACTATTTTCCCACTTGCTTGCCAAGTGTTTGACATTTTGATTGCAGGGAAGAAATAGGGGAAGGTTCCTTATGATGTGGCAGAGGTCCTAAGCCATTTTGGAGGCTTTAAGAGTGGTGTTAGAGAGACTTTCAAAAATTACTTGCTCCAAACCCTACCAAACCCTCCAAATATGCCACAAAAGGTGGACAGTCCTAAACCTGCACAAACAGTGGGCTAAACCTTGAAAATCTTCAAGCATAGACCTCATAAACACCATCAAAAACAAGCTCCTAGGTGGAAATTCCCATCGTTGGGCTAGGTGAGGAAAAAAGGGCCAATTAGGCCTCCACGGGCTAGTAGCCCATTGTTGCATAACACACAAAAAAAGAATTTTTTTTGTCAAATGCATGAACCCGATGGAAAAATGAAACTTGGGGCTTATGAAACATAATGAGAACAATCCAAGCAGTCCAACAGGTGTTACATGGGACCCTTAGATAGTGTGCAGCCCCATCTGGGGGTATGTGAGCTTTGTTAGTGAATTTGAGCAAGTCAAGGGTTAAAGACCTCAAACAAAATTGTGAGCATTCAAAGGTGAGCAATACCATACTTCCCCTGCATTTCCATGTGGAATCTCCCTAGTTCACTCTGAAACCTAAGGTTGAAGGCCCCAAGAGCCAAGTATGAGAAAGTGTAGTTGGAAGGAATAAGCATTTTGAGTAGATCTGTGGATGGGCAAGAGTCATCACCAAAAAGGGAGTTTATTAGGCAAGTAAACCATGGAGTACTTGGCATTAAAACAACAAGATAGATTGAGTAGTCATACACAACAAACTCTACAAGTCTTTGGCTAATAAATTGACCCTTATTGAACAAAATTAGCCTTGTGAGCACTTTCCTAGTAAGCTCCCTATCAGTGTGTATGTGTGTGTGTGTGTGTATGTATGCATGTGTATGTATGCATGTATATATGTATGTATGTATGTATGTATGTATGTATGTATGTATGTATGTATGTATGTATGTATGTGCGTGTGTATGTATGTATGTATGCATGTATGTATGTATGTATGTATGTATCCAATTTAGAAGGAATTGGGGTGTGCCAAGGGGCATCTCAACAAATAACATATCAATTCATTTGGATAAAAATAATGCTATATAGTTTTTAAAAAGAGGAAGAAATAGTAACAATTCTTTTTTTCTGATAATGTATTCTTCTATAACTTTATCAAATAATCATGAATCTCAAAGAAGGAACAATGACATTGATATTAAGTAACACTTAATTTAAGGACTAGTCAATAATTGAAAAAATTAATTTTGATTGGTTAAAGTAGGATATGCCTGAACCTTTTACGTACCTACTATAAAGAAACCACCTGGGGTGCATAAGGGGTGCACGCCTAGAAAAAGACCAAACTAAAAACACACAAAAAGTAGCAAAAAAACTAGAATAAAACCACTACACAACTAGACCACAAAAAAATAGACAACCAATCACGCACCATAGGCACAAAGAAATGGTCTACTTCAAGCGGGGTATTATTATCTTGCCAATCATGGAAAAGTACTTTAACTTTATCAACAAAAAATATCAATTTATTGGAGCCTTTCCCAGAGGACATAGCTATTGAATCTAGACTAGCCTTAACTATGGAGGTGATGGGGTCCAATGTAGTTGTTAAAGCCTCAAGATGTCACTTCCTCTTATCCTTTGTCCTTTCAATCTCCTCCTGAATGACATGCAAAGAGCTAGAGTTCTTCATAGCCATATCTTTGCTAAGGGTATTTATATCCTCCACTTTCCATTTTAGAGCCTCATGGTTTTCCTTCATTTCTTCAATTTCCTTCCTCTCATTTCTTATTTTGATCTTTGCACTGATTTTCTTGATTTTCTCCTCCACAACTTCCCAATATTCAACTTTTTGTACCATTCGTTGGCTGCCATACAAAACCTATCTTTTTCTTCCATAGCCCAACTGGTACCACAAGGCTTTGCCTAAGCAACTTCTTTTAACATGTTGATATTTTTCTTAGCTACATTCAATTGGGAAAGGAGCCAGTGAATGACACCATCTTGTCTATTAAAGGCCTCAAACAAACCATTAACTTTATCTACCAAAGTAGGGGAATCAAGCTTAACAATGGATTCACTGGGGATAGGGGAAGGGAGGCCTAAATAGGACCTTCTCCATATAATTAACCAAAGACCAATCTAAACTAGTGGACGAGGAATAATTAGAATCCTTAGATACTTTTTCCTCCTCAAATCTCACTAAATTAATTCCCTTAAAAGGGGGAGTAGGGGAATTCTTTTGTTTGGCCACATGAATTGTGTTGATCCAGATAGTTTTCTTTTATTCGTGGATGAGAAGATCATATTGGGGTCAACCTTGGAAATATGGGATCCAAAAAGTTTCACGACCAAGTTGAAATCAAAAGTAGGACCAACCAAGATCATAGGGGTCCCACTAGGTAGGGTTTTAGCCAAATGAAACTTATAACGTCTCATAACTAAATCTTGGTGAATAGGGAGAGTGTTCTTGACTCTAGCCAAGACAACCTAATGAGATAAGTAGGAGCAAAGACAAAACATAAAATTCATTTTAGCTCCATACTTAAGATGTTTCAACTTAGGAAAGAGTTGGGTGTGGAAGCATTTGAACCTCCCATCCAACATGATATACTTAATGAGATAATTGGGAAATTAAGTTGACTTTTGTAGATTGAAAGAATAGTTTGCCAATGTTTTCATGAAATCCTTGTCTAAGGAAAAAATGTTAGTAGGTAAGAGCGAATCTAGGCTTCATCAATCTAAACTCGAGTTTAAGGTACAATGTTAGAATTAATACTATCATCCACTCACTAAACTTTTGCCTAAATAGATCCACCACTTAAATTTTGAGGAATCTATAAAATACATTTAATGAATACCACAAATATATACAAAAGAATTTAATATTTTGAATCATTTATGTATGGCATTCACTTATGATAAAATTGTGTCTATCTAATAACATTACGATACAAATTATTTCCTTATATTTACATAAACACATATATACATGCATATCTATCTATGTAATAATATATAAACAAAAGATTAACAGAAAAAAAAAACTACAATATCTCTATTTATAAACATAAACAAACAATTTTCCCATCTACCCATCTACCCATCTACCCATCAATCAGATCTTTTGTGTATATGTCTAGATTTATCTCTCCCTATAAATACGGCATATAATATTAAGAACTGTGTATGTAACTCTTTTGTGTCTAAAAATCTATCTATCTAATGTATTGCCTCTACCTATAAACAGTGCACATAAAATTATAGAACTCTGAACAAAAAAAATTCAAACTAGATCTATGCATAGGTTAAACTAAAAGCTTGTTTGAATACACAAACCCGGTATGTGAGAGATGCCTCTACGCAATATTAATACTTCGTTAAATCTGCTTCTTCCCATGATACTTGGCTTTCCTTCAACAATGTAATAGATTGCTGTTAATGAGAATGAGTTTAGAATGAGTTTACAACTAGAAGGCATTGTATCTTAGATGTTTTATTTGTCAATTGTTCTCATAATTTTTTCAATATTTAAATAGAGATTAATTAAGAGTGAAATCTAAGATCCTTCATTTATTACTATTTTATTTTGTCATTGAATTACACCATCTCATGATGATCATTCAATACAGATATGACTCATTTTCCAAAAGCAATTGTAGAAATTTAAAAAAAAACAATTTTTATTTGAATACAAATAATTTATTCAGAAAGTTAACAAATTATATAACAAAAAAGTATTGAAGTTATGTACTTAATACTGATATAATCTTTATGGTACAGTCGCATGCGGAAATTCAAGCAATTTAAGAAGGAAATTGACGGTAAGATAAAATTAAATATATTTCTAAATAGTGAGGAATGATATGCCTCCAGACAGCGAATTCCAATATGTACGCTTCTCTTAAATTTATACAGCCCATAGCGGTTCCCACAGCATCATTGGATCCACCTCCTCACACACACTATATTCACTTTGTGGTGACGTGGCACATAAAACATGTCCAGCATCAACAGATAGAAGATTCTCAGATGCAAAATGCATATTCATGATCTCTTCTTGCTTGGCTGCCAACTGGGATTCCAGCTCAGCTATCTGCTTCTGTAGTTCATGAACTACCCTTGCACACCCATTTACGGGGTCCTCCATTCTGGCTCTTGCCTCATACACCAAACTATTTACCGCATCTCCTCTTTGCTCAGGTTTAACATCCTATACACATTAAAACCATCAATTCCATTAGCCCTCAATTAAAAACTAGAACGCCATACTCTTTCTTTTTATTCTAGAGGAAATACTAAATTTGGAACAAAGAACCCGAACTAGTATGTTTCACAGACACAAACCTTCTCTATAATTCCTTCACTGAAATATAATAGGTTGTGGAAGGATAAATCTCTACTATTTGCTGTATTATTAAAAGAAAACATTGTTGCAAAAGAATTCAGATGCAGAGAATTTAGAATTATTGACAATGATTCCATGATATGTTTAAAAACAAAGAAATTGGGTACAAAGACGTTACTTTGAGCATTCTGACGATATTGTTGAACCCGTACACTTTCTGCACAATCGAATACCTCTGCATATCGTCAGAAGGGAAATGAGGGGCTATTAAACATTCATCTGAGCACTTTTTCCGTTGTGAACGACAAGCTGCGCAGGCTTTTGGGGCCATCCTTCCTTTCGCCATGCCCAATATCGATCGTGTCACTTGTATTTGTAAGGAACTGAAGGAATACCTTCTTGACTTAGAACTGGCAATGTGAACTAATTATAGGGCTAAACTTGAGAGGTTGTACTTCACACGTTTTTCGTTGTCGTGCAAAAGGTGGGACTAAGCGAAAAAAGAATAGAAGAGAAAAGCAAATTGTCGTAGAAGAATCCAAATGAAAAAGCGAATGTCACTCATCTTAGATAGCATCTATTAGAAAATTATATATTGTTATCGTTGGCTCCCATGAAATCTTGTGGATATTATTAAAAACAAATTTTCATTTATTGTATTGTGCTTTTCAGTGATGTTGTCATTGCCGGTCTATAGCATACAGCCTTTGACAGCCCCATGCCTGTTTATTTTCTTAGATTTGGATACCCAAAATTGTAACATGTGAAGCATCTTGGCGTGATGGTTTAGGTTTCTTTCTGTGTCCTCTCTGATTAGGGTTGCTTTCGGAGTGTCATATCTTGTTGATAAGGGAAAATGAGTAAAACCAATCTCCATATGAATAGTAAAGTGTTTTTATTTGTTGCCCTCGTCTCCTTTAAGTTAAGAATCAATCGAATCAATTCGTAATATCCTAGCATACAAATTAGCCTGCATGTAAAAGAATACAATGAATTAGGTGACACAAGGGGTGCGCTTGCATTCTTTTGCTATGTTGATCCATGCAAGGACTGACTCTTCGAAGTTTACTTTGCAGTCGTATGCTGTGATTTGGTCGGATTTTTTTTAGTCGTTCAGATTCATTTGGTTTTTTTCGGGGTTTTTTGGGGTTTTTTTGTGGTCCTAGGTCTACGTATGGTAGGTTGTACTCCGGGAACCTAGGCGGTCCCATGGCTTTGCCTTTTAAGGAAGTATTTCAGTTAATGATGTTACAATTTCTAGTCTTAAAATGTTTTATTCTTCTTAAGTAGGCTAGGAATAAAACTAAATATGACAATATGAGTGATATATATTTTTTAATTAATTGGTTGTTTGTAAAACAAAGAGGTTCACCCCATTCTTGTTATTAACTCTTTAGAGCATGTTTTGATTAGTAAATTTCTGGTTTTTAAAACTAAAATATCATTTATTACGAATTGAATACATCATACTTTGCAACTAAATGAACATGTGGAGGTTATTTTAGGTGAAAATTGTTTCTTCTTTATAGTTTTTTCTTAAAATGCTTAATTGCGATTTAGTTTTGAGGAAGGACTTTACTTTAATAATCAAGTTAGCTTGTTCATTAAATTAAACCTTTTCATATAAGGTGTCATTTAGTTGATGAACTCATACCTAAGATTCTAGTCTTCATTGATCTTCTATCTTCTCATGCAATTATAGAGACCTTGGGAAACATTGGACCCCTAGTCCTCAATACATGCTATAGAGAAAGGTAGCCTCTTATTATTGTGTTTGTGTGTAATTTGATGCTAATAATTATTTGTTTAAATTTACAGAGACTTAAAACTTATCCTTCATTATCATCATTTAACTAATTAAATAAATTCATTTAATTAATTACTCTAACTATTAAATTAAAGTAACTGTATATGTCAAATTTGAACCCTTTATTGCAAACCCTAGTTCCAACCACACAACTTTAGATCTACAATGAAATTCAACAATACATCAATGAACAAAATTGAAACATGCAATATCATAAAATAATTCAAATGACACCTTCAATCATTCAAATGGGTTTGATCTTAATTTTTCTCCCATCTCCATTGATCTTGCTTTAATATGGTTGCACTCAGATTTTTATGCTTGCACAAGCGCTCAGTGGGTAATAGATGTGGTTGTGATGATGTTACATGATTTTGATGATGTAGGCTAAAGTCAATTTGGCAAAATGTAAGTATGCTCCATGATTGATTGATGAAAAGAGGGAGGAGGAAGTCTCTTATATAGAGAGCATCCTAAAAAGGAAGGGATAGGATTAAGAGGTGGGATAAAAGATGGTCAGATAATAATGAAGGGCAAGTAGAGGAAATAATAAAATAAAGGAACTAGTTAAGATAAATATGCGGAAAAGGCTAAATGTGATAATTAAATAAATTAAAATATTTATTTAAGTAATAGAAGCAGGGCCACATACATTAAATAAATAAAATATTTATTTTATTTGGGAAAAGAATTGAATTTAAATAAATAATTTTTTTATTTAATTAGTATAAAAAAGGGCATCAAAGATGTCTAGGGCTTAGAGACCTTTGAGACTTGTTTGTTCCATGCATGGTAGTTTATCATAGCCCTTGTTCAATATCAATTTTGTATCAGTTTTTGTATTATGATATGCAAACACCTAGGATAATTTTGATCTCTCAATAAAGATTTATGATTTTGACATCATTATATATGACACTTTATCTTTGATATATATGAGATTAGACCTATTCTTAGCAACATCTATATGCATGTGTTCCTATATGATGCTCTATATGATTTGATGATTCTATATGCTTCTTATGATGTTTATGTGATGCAGTTACTATTCTATGATGCTTGTGATGAGATGCATTTGTGATATGATCATATTGATAATGAATGGTATGCTTTATCATGATGGATACATATAATGATATTATGTGGATATGTATATATTGACTTATGATGCTTCTATATGTGATATGTATGGATGATGATGTACTATGATGATTTATGCGCTAACCTATGTGGATGTAGGATATATTATGATGATACACATATATATGTATGGATAATATATGGTGATTGCAAGATGAATGCTAATACAATGCATGCACCTTGTATTTTTGGTGTGACAATATACTCAATTGAAAAAAGAACGACTACATGAGATGAAGGCCAAAGGGGAGTTGATAGAGGGAATCATGGAAGGTAGAAACTATGAGGGTGATGAGCTTCTTGTGCATTTATCATCATTGAGATTATTATGGAAAAGGATTGTGACCATCCAGATATATTTTTGATAGATACTTAGCATACCATTTACCAAGAGACAAGACATTTTGAAACAAGGAATGCCCTTGTGTACACCAATCTCATTACATCCTTGATGGTCATAGACCACCATATCCTCATATGAGCAATAGTGTAACTAGAGAATAATTTACAAGCAACAATCAGGTGAACATGCCCCATCCCAACCACTCTAGCTGATAGACATCCTCGAGAAGCATAAGGGTAAAAGCACAAACCTGTGTCACACTTTTATAAAGGCAATGCCTAAGACAACTAAAACTATTTAACTTCATCTACATAAAAGTGACACTTCTTAATTGAATTTAAAAATGATGTAAACTCATGAAATGCAGAAATATTAATTAAATTTGTGTATGTTATTTTTAATTTTTTTTTTTAAATGATTTTTTTTTTCATATATTTAAAGACAAATTTTTTATTGTTGAAAATCAGGGGTTCTAGTTGATGTCACCAAAAAAAATGAAAACAAACTTATTTTTTCCTGATTTTAATTTTCCAAATAGATGGCACATATATGCAATGCTAAAAAAAATAAAAATTAAATTTTGATGTATATTTTTCTCCTAATAAAATTTTGAAGTCCAACATAGATAAATTTGGTAGTTTTCATTCAGTGTAACCTTTTGTCTAGTAAATTTATCATTATCAAAAACCAAATTATACCCTTTTGGAGAAGATTCTCTCATCTATTCAAAAATATATTTTGTAAATTTTTTTAATATCATTTATTTTATTTTTTTAAATTTCAAATTAGCCTCTTTTTGAACTTAAAAAACCTACTTGCAATGTTTAAAAATAAAATATATTAAAATTAATCAAAACATTAGATAAATTATATGTCTAGATTCCTAACTTCAAGCTCAACAAAATGGTGTTTTTCAATTTTTGTAAAAGAATATTCTTATTGAAAAAAATTATAGTAGAAGTGGAAAGTTTTAGAAATGCAGAGGAAGTGGTGATTTGACTGCCACATCAAATGACACATTTACAAGTTTAGCCAAACTTATTGCTTTAAAAATAATTTTCATCAAACTAATTTTGGCCATACTTATTGTGCCATTTAGGTGCCACACGACTGCTACATTGTTGGCCATTTGGTGGAATTGATTATGTGTTGCATTGATTTTTTTTCATTGATGCCAACACTAGCTATTTGGATGCTTTATCGACACCCTTCTGGTCCTAGTAGGTTGAGTGGTTTCTAGTTGATTTGGATCTGTCATGATTCGGTAGGCTCCGGTATAGTTTGGTGATGCAATTGGCTTGTTCATGATACTCATGCTCATATTTGGTCAGTTGATTTTGGTCTGGTGATCGGATGCTATCTTACTTGCTTAGAAGCTTGGTTTCTGGTTCTAGCGAGGGTTTCATCGGTAGAGCTTTTGATGAAGATCTTTGATGAATTGCATAAATGGTGTTGGTGCAGCTTCTGGTGGAGTTGCAGGATGCTGTTGGTGATCATTTTTGAGACTTGGTGGATGGAGATCATTGCTGAAGCTTGTGGACCTATATTGGGTCTTGGTTGATCTAGGTTATGGACCAACGTTAATGCAACGTGTGGATTAGACCTCTTGATGTATTTCCAAGATGTATTATGTGTTGGATATTATTTATTTCTTCTAAGGCCGATATGGTATGTAATTATCTAATTGGTTTATTATCTGGTGGCTGGCCTGATTGTTTATGGTTGAGGGTTTGTATATATAGATGTAGATCTCACTGTAGATCATCATGGTTATGTTAGAGGTCATGGTCAAGTTATTTAATGTGCAAATAATGTAATATCATTCAGGCAGAGGATTTGGTTGATCATTGGAGATCGAATTGGGTGTATGTAAGAGGATTTAGTCCTTCAGTATTAAGCTTAACCAAAACTTTACTCAAGCACAGGAGATGCTATCTTTTGTAACTCAACACTTCTCCAGATTGTAGTATGGATTTCTATGTAGTCAGTGAGGCTCCTTTTGTGATGAGTAGTGCCCTCTAGGCTGTTGGCCTTCCTGCAAGTGTAGGCCCCTCAATTGTAATTCACATACTTACTGCAGAAGTATTTTTTTACTGTGGGTAGGCTTCCCAGCATGGTTTTTCCCTTTACCAGGTTTTTCACGTATAAATCTTGGTGTCATGTGGTGGTATTTATTCTATGATTATTGTTTATGCTTAATTGGTTTAACTACCATTCCAGTATTAATTTTTTGGGTTCCAGTATTAAATTTTAAATTGCTAATGGTTTCAATAATCTATGACAACTGATTCACCCCCCTCTCAGTTGTCTTTCAGTTATTTGAACTATCTAATAATTGGTATCAAATCTTTGGGCCTCTCTGCAAAAAGCTTAACTGCTTGAGGAAGATCTTATGGCGACTAACAGTTCAAGATCATCCAATTCTTCTGGAGCTATCTTTTGGAGGGATATTCTGAGGCTTGATGGAAAAACTTACATAGTATGGAAAATTCGGATGGAGACTCATCTGAGATGTCTTGGCAAAGAGATTTGGGAGATCACACAAAATGGTGTCACACCTTATAATCAGGGATTTGGCAATCCTCCTTTGGAAATCCTAAACAAGGAGCTTGAGAATGATTGTAGAGAAAGAGAAGCCCCCTTGTGTGCACTTTTTGATAAGAAAATAATGGGATTAAGCGACAAATCATCTAGAAAGGCTACATGGGATAAGTTGGAGAATCTTAATGAAGGTGACCCTATAGTGAAGATTGCTAAACTTGATGGTTACCAGGTGAGATATGAAAACCTGAAGATGGAACAAGATGAAATGATTATTGCATTAATGGAAAGGGTAAATGAGATTGTTAATGAGAATTCAATGTTGTGGTCGAACTCTAAGAGAACATGAAATTGTTTCTAAAGTTCTGAAAGCCCTACCACTGGCTTACAAAATAAAGGCTACTACAATTAATGAGTTGAGAACAATGGCTAACACATCTATCAATAGAGATACTCTGGTTGGGAAATAATTTGCTTTTGAGCTTGAGAAATTTGGACCTTCTGGAGCTATGAAGTTTGAACCTGATTTTCATACATCTACATATACAATCGGTAAGAAAGACTAGAAAACTTTGTATGCAAAGGAATTAGAAGATATGAAAAGAGAAGATGATGAGTTTGAGAAATTTGAAGCACTATTTGCTAGAAGAGTACCTAAAGGACTGGTAGATAGTAAGTATGAAAAAAAAGGACCTTTTAAATATTTTGCATGTAATAAGATTGGTCATTTTGTATCTAGATGTCCTCAAAGGAATTCACGATTTGAAGAAAGAGTTAGAAGATCATTTATGCCTAACCCCAGATATCAGAACAAGTACAAGTACAAGAAAAATAGAGACAAATCATGCTACATAGTGGATGAGGAAGGCATTACTTATTCTGATAAAGAACCGATAGAAGACTCTGCTTGTGGTTCTGACAATGGGAAGGAATGGGTATTCCTGGCTATCAAAGAAGATGATCTGGAATTGGAAGAGAATATACCTGAAGAGAAGGCACTTGCTACTAAAATTGAAGACAAGGATGAATGGGTGATTGACAATGGTTGTTCACATCAAATCACTGGAGATAAAGGGAAGTTTCTATCTTTGCAAGAATTTGATGGCAGTCTAGTTAGATTTGGAGATGACAAAGAATGTATGATCAAAGGAAAAGGAACTATATCACTGGATGGTAAGAACAATACTGACAATGTTTATTATGTTGAAGGTTTAAGGCACAATATTTTGAGTGTAGGACAATTGCTAGATAAGGGATTTAAATTACAGTTCAAGGATGGAAAATGAAAATCATTAACAAATCTAGTTTGTAGATTACAACTGGTACACAGACAAAAGGTAATTTATTTCATTTGAACTCCGGTGAGAAGATATGTTTGATTACACATATTGATGAGAGTTGGCTATGAAAAGGCTGTGTCATATGAATTTTGATTGCATTGTGAAGATCAGTTCAACTACGGTAGTAAGGGATATACCTAAGATTATGGAGCCCTATAATCTAGTATGTAAAGAATGTCAAATGGGTAGATCAGACAAAACCTCTTTTAAGAGAATAAAAGATAAATCAAATTGTGTTCTTAATCTTATTTATATTGATTTGTGTGGCCTTGCTAGAGTTAAAAGTTTTCAAGGTGATAGATATTTCATGCGAATCATTGATGATTATTCTATAATGATGTGGGTTACTTTTCTAAAAGAAAAATCTGAAGCATTTGAAAATTTTAAAATCTTTAAGGCTAGTGGAAACTAAGACATGATTGAAGATTAAATGTTTGAGGTCAAATCATGGTGGAGAATTCACATACGGTGATTTTAATAACTTTTGTGAGAAGCATGGTATAAGAACACAATTTTCTGCTCCCCAGACACCTTAGTAGAATGTCGTTATGGAAAGGAAGAAAATAACTATCTTGGATGTTGTTAGGTCCTGGAGACAACTGAGAGGGGGGGGGGGTGAATCAGTTGTCAAATAAATTCAAAACAAAAACAACTTAACCAACTTACTGCTTAATACCGGTGAACCAGTCTTTTATACTGGTGGATAGTTTTATCAGATAATTGCAATACCGGTCAAGATTGCATCAAACAAAAAGACAAAGTCATCCACAACACTTAACACCAATATTTGTACGTGGAAACCCTGTAAGGGGAAAAACCACTATGGGAAACCTTACCGACAATCAAATGATACTACTGTAGATAGTAAGTGTATACAAATGGGGTTTGCACATGCAGAAAGGCCAAGTGCCCAGAGTTCACTGCTCAAACTAGCATCTTCATAGGAGTCACATTGACTACAATTGGATGGTTAAATCCAATAAGGATGTACTACTCAAAATAACATCTTCATATGCTGGATTCAGTACCGATGTAGTTCTGATATGCTTTCACAAAAACCTTGCTTCATCATCAAATGATGTTTGTGTGTATAGCTTTGCTCAATCTTGCATATACCTTCACAAAAATTTTCTTCACATTCCTCATCCGATCTTACATTTATATTATAACCTAGGACCAATTTTAGTAGGTCAGCTCTAAGAGATATTACAATAGAATCAATTTACAAATAAATTAATGCTCGATGCAATAACTGATTCAACATGTTGGTTTAATGCATTTACAACAATAATAAGTCATCTCCATAGCATGTCATGCTTATCTGGAAAAGATAATCCTGCCAGTGTATAACCTGGACCTATTTGTCGGTAACAACAAATATGCAAATATGAATATACCAATAATCAAATCTCCAAGACAAGGTGTCCAAATGATGTCTTTGACATAACCAAGTATTTTCCATGCCATTCCAAGTGTCGGTGATCATTATATCCTATCAGTGTACCAGATACCGGTGACTGTGCATAAGTCATTTTCTTGCCGGTGAATGTTGTTGATTCTCCAAAGTGCTAGAGTTGATAAGGTTTAGTAGGTGTTGACATCAATGACAAAACCATACCAAAATACCAACAATATCCCCCTTTGGCATTGATGGCAACACAAGATGGAAAAACCATCAAAGTGCCAAACAGAAATGCCAAATACCAAAATACCAACAATTACCAAAATATAAGTAATCTCTCCCATAGTAACAATCTGTCCCCCTGAGAGTGACATGTGTTTCCTTATGTTTTTCCATACCAATCTCTCCCCCTTTGACATCAAATGCCAAAGTTACTATAAAACCAAGTTCATATACAAAATACCAACCAATTTAGTATACCAACTACTCCCCTTGAGAAGTAGCTTCCTCATCAAAGCTGGAGTAAAAGATTTCTCTGTTAATTATGCCCGTTGATGACAAACATCAACTCTCTAAGTATCTACCGGTGGGGGAATGACCCCAAGCTGATCTCTAAGATATTCAAAGGTCTCCTTAGGTAGAGGTTTAGTGAAAATATCTGCAATCTACTCTTTAGTATTCACATAAACCAGTTTAATTTCTTTTGCTTCAACATTCTCCCTTAGAAAATTCAGTTTGATAGAAACATGTTTGGTTTTAGAATGTAGTACCGGATTCTTAGATATATCAATTGTTGTAGTGTTGTCACAATAGATAGTAATAGGTTCCTTGCATTTTAACTTTATGTCTTTCAACATTTGTTTAAGCCATAGTACATGTGTACAATTAGTTGCTGCTGCAACATATTCTGATACTGCTGTTGATAAGGATGTACAACTTTGTTTCTTACTCATCCAAGAAATTAGTCTACTTCCAAGAAAAAATGCTCCGCAGGTGGTGCTTTTTCTATCATCCACATCTCCTGCCCAATTTGCATTTGTGTATGCACATAATTCAAAGTTTTCATCTCTAGCATACCATAATCCCAAGAATTATAGTGCCTTGTAAGTACCAGAAAATATTTTTTACTACTGATTCATGATTTTCTCTAGGATTACTCTGAAATCTTGAAACAATACATACTGCATTCACGATATCAGGTCTGGTTTGTGTCAAATACAGTAAACCTCCTATCATAGATTTGTACCTAGTTGGATTAACAGGTGTAGATTCATTGCGTAGTGATAGTTTGTCATTTGTAGTCATAGGTGTGCTTACTAGTTTAGAGTTCTCCATCCCAAATTTCTTTAGTAACTCCTTTAAGTACCTGGATTGACTCAAGAATATACCTTTGTCTGTCTATGAAATTTGCAATCCTAAAACTAATTTTATTTCTCCAATCATAAACATTTCAAACTCTTGCTGCTTTTAATAGAAAATTCTTTACATAGTCCATCTTCTCCTCCAAATATTATATCATCAAAAAAAACTTCTATAACCAAGATTTCATCATTAGTCACTTTATGATATAAGTTACTATCAGCATTACCTTTAGAAAAACTAATCTTCAAAAGATACTTATCCAATCTTGCATACCAAGCTCTTGGAGCTTGTTTCAATCCATACAAAGCTTTCTTTAACCTGCAAGCCATATCTTTGTTACCTATCAAAGAAAATCCATCAGGTTGTTCAATGTAAACTTCTTCTTCAAGATCTCCATTCAGAAATGCACATTTAATATCCATTTGATATACTTTGTAGCTCTTGTGTCCTACAAAAGCCAAAATTAATCTGACTGCCTCAATTCTGTCTACCGGTGCAAAGGTCTCATTGTATTCAATTCCTTCTTTCTGAGAATATCCCTTACACACTAGTCTTGCTTTATTTCTGATAACCTTACCATCTTCATTAAGTTTGTTTCTAAATACCCATTTGGTTCCAATTACATATTTATCTTTAGGCTGGGGAACTAATGTCCAAGTGTTATTCTTCTCAATTTGTTCTAATTCTTCTTCCATAGCTTTAATCCAGTGTTTATCTTCACGTGCCTCGTTAACTGATGATGGTTCAATTTGAGAAATAAGACATACCTCTTCATTTGCCAATCTTCCTCTTGTCATAACTCCTTTATACTTATTTCCAATTATCAGATCTTGAGAATGATTCAGTCTGACATACCGGGGTGTCTTTGTTTGTTGTTGTTCCTCAGTCACAGTGGAATTTTCAGATGGTACTGGTGTAACTGGATCTTCATTTGGTACTGGTGGGTTCAGTGTAACTTCATTTGTTAGATTTTTTGTTGCCAGTTCAGAATCAATATACCTTGAAGTTCCTATGAATTGTTCATCAATCTTCACATTTGTACTCTCAACAATTTCTCCCAATCTTTTTATAAAACATCTACATGCTTTACTCTTAGATGAATAACCAAGAAATATTCCTTCATCACTTCTAGGATCAAATTTGCCAATATACTCATCCCTTCTAATATAGCATTTACTTCCAAATATTCTAAAATATTTAAGAGTAGGAGTAATACCAAACCATAGTTCATGAGGGGTCTTACCGGTTTCACCTTTGATGTGAACTTTGTTGAATGTATAGACCGTTGTACTTACTGCTTCTCTCCAATATACATATGGTAGATTTTCTTCTGATAACATACTTCTAGCAGCATCCAAGATGGTTCTATTTTTACTTTCAACAACTTCATTTTTCTATGGTGTCCAAGGTGCTGATAGTTGTCTTCTGATTCCATTCACTTCACAGAATGCATTAGATTCCTTAGATGTAAATTCTCCTCCTTGATCTAATCTTAGACATTTGATTTTCTTACCGGTTTCATTTTCTACCATTGCTTTGAACAATTTGAACTTCCGAAGTGCTTCTAATTTTTCTCTCAGAAAAGTAACCCAACACATTCTAGAATAGTCATCAATGATTAGCATGAAATATCTATCACCTTGCAAGCTTTTGGTTCTAGCTAGACCACATAAGTCAGTATGAATTAAGTCAATAGCATTATTGGATTTTTCTAGAATACTTTTAAAGGTAGTTCTAACTTGTTTTCCAAATTGACATTCCTTACATACTGTATTGTGAGGTTTGACAATTTTAGGTAAATCTCTAACTGCCTTAGTAGTACTGATTTTCACCATGCAATCAAAGTTTACATGACAAAGTCTCTTATGCCATAGCCAACAATCATCAATATGTGCAATCAAGCATGTCTTTTCACTATTATTCAAATGAAATATATTATCTCTAGTTTGATTACCGATTGCAATTTCTAAACCAGTTCTATTTATGATTTTGTATTTTCCATTTTTGAATTGTAACTGAAATTAACCAACACTCAAAAGATTATGCTTTAAACCTTCAACATCATAAACATTGTTAGTATTATGCTCACCATCAAGAGATAATATACCTTTACCTTTGATCAAACAAGCTTTATCATCTCCAAATCTGTCTAGACCTCCATTATATTCTTGAAAGTTCAAGAATTTACCTTTATCACCTGGCATATGATGTGAGCAGCCTGAATCAATGATCCATTCATCCTTTACTTCAACTTTAGCTGCCAAGGCCTAATCTACCAGTTTTCTGGTAGGTGTCGGTTGGTCTTCTATTATAGAAACAAAAACCCATCCATTGTCTGTCGGATCCTCATCAGAATCATTAGTCACTCCTTCATCAGCAAGATAACAAGATTTATCTTTATTCTTCTTAAATCTGTATCTCTGATATTCAGGGTTAGGTTTGTATGTTCTTCTAGCTTCTTCTCCTAGATTGGCATCTCTATCAGAGCATCTTGAAGCCATGTGACCAATCTTATTACCGTTAAAACATTTAAAGGGTGCTTTACCTTCATACTTACTTCCATCTGGACCTTTAGGCATTTTCCTTGCAAATAGTGCTTCAAGTTCTTCAACTTCTTTATTTTCTTTCCTACTTTCTTCAAGTTCTCTTGCATAAAAGGCTTTCCAATTAGATTTGTCAAATGATGATTCAAATGATGTTGATGCTTTAAAGGCTAAATCTATCTTGATAGTAGCAACAAGACCAAATTCCTCAATTTCAAAGGCTAAAAGTTTTCCAATCAATCTATCTCTAGTTACTGATGTATTAGGCATTGTTCTATCTATCTTGATAGTAGCAACAAGACCAAATTCCTCAATTTCAAAGGCTAAAAGTTTTCCAATCAATCTATCTCTAGTTACTGATGTATTAGGCATTGTTCTCAACTCATTTATAGCAGTGACTCTAGTTACTGATGTATTAGGCATTGTTCTCAACTCATTTATAGCAGTGACTTTCATTTTATATGTTGGTGGCCATCCTCTTAAAACTTTTTAAACAATTACATCTTCACTTAAGGTTCCTCCACAACATCTAATACCCAAAACAATTTCATTAACTCTTTCCTTAAAAGCATAAATCCTTTCATCTTCTTCCATTTTCAGATTTTCATACCTGACATGGAAGCTTTCAAGCTTTGCAATTTTGACTATGGAATCTCCTTCATTCAATGTTTCCAAATGATCCCAAATAGCTTTAGCAATTGATCTATTTGATAATCCCATGATTTGTTGATCTGTTAATGTGCTCAAAAGTGCTTCTCTTGCTTTGCAATCATTTTCTTCATCTTTAGTTAAGTTAGGTGGATTAGGCTGGCTTTGAGTAGGAGCAGTATAGAAATTCTTTGTAACATCCCAAATGTCCTTTCCAATGCAATTTAAATGTGTCTCCATTCTGATCTTCCATATGCCATAGTTGGTTCCATCAAGTTTAGGACCGTCCTTCCTGAAATAGTTAGTAGACATTAGATCTCCTCAAGATGTTAAACTTCTGCAAAAGAGGACTAGGCTCTAATACCAATTGTTAGGTCTTGGAGACAACTGAGAGGGGGGGTGAATCAGTTGTCAAATAAATTCAAAACAAAAACAACTTAACCAACTTACTACTTAATACCAGTGAACCAGTCTTTTATACCGGTTGATAGTTTTATCAGATAATTTCAGTACCGGTAAAGATTAATGTATGAAACAAAAAGAAAAAGTCATCCACAACACTTAACACCAATATTTGTACATGGAAACCCTATAAGGGGAAAAACCATAGTGGGAAACCTTACCCACAATCAGATGATACTATTGCAGATAGTAGGTGTATACAAATGGGGTCTGCACATGCAGAAAGGCTAAGCGCCTAGAGCTTACTACTCAAACACAAAATAGGAGTCACACTGACTACAATTGGATGGTTAAATCCAATAAGGATGTACTGCTCAAAATAGCATCTTCATATGTTGGATTCAGTACCGGTGTAGTTCTGATATGCTTTCACATAAACCTTGCTTCACCTTCAAATGATGTTTGCATGTATAGCTCTTCTTAATCTCACATATACCTTCACACAATTCTTCTCCACATTCCTCATCCAATCTTACAAATAAGATCTTACATTTATATTATAACCCAGGACCAATTTTAGTAGGTCAAGTCTAAGAGATATTACAATAAAATCAATTTACAAATAAATTAATGCCCGATGCAACATGTCATCTTAATGCATTTACAACAATAATAAGTCATCTCCATAGCGTGCCATGCTGATCTAGAAAAGATAATCTTGCTGGTCTATATCCTGGACCTATTTACCGGTAACAACAAATATGCAAATATGAATATACCAATAATCAAATATCCAAGACAATGTGTCCAAACGATGTCTTAGACATAACCAGTGTTTTCCATGCCATTCAAAGTGTCAGTGATCATTATATCCTACCGGTGTACCAGATACCAATGACTGTGCATAAGTCATTTGCTTGTCGGTGAATGTTGTTGATTCTCCAAAGTGCCAGATTTGATAAGGTTTAGTAGGTGTTGACATTAATGACAAAACCATACCAAAATACCAATAGATGCTACTAGAACAATGATGATGGAAGCTAGTCTACCTCATATCTACTGGAGAGAAGTGGTGAGCACAATGGTTTATACATTGAATAGAGTACATATGAAAGGAGAAACTAGTAAGGCACCTTATGAATTATGGTTTGGAAATACACCTACAGTTAAGTATATCAGAATTTTTGGTAGTAAATTTTATATCAGAAGAGATGATATCATTGAGAAATTTGATCCTAGGTGTGATGAAGGCATATTTCTTGGTTATTCTAATGAAAACAAAGCATATAGATGTTATAACAAGAGATTGCAGAGAATTGTGGAGAGTGTTAATGTCAATGTAGATGAGCTGAACATAAGTCAAATCAGAGTTTATGAGAAGGAACCGATAGTCGAAATGATTATATCTAAACCGATAGCACCTTTATCAGAATAGAGTGTTGAACCAATTACTCCACCAGTATCAAAGAATTCTACAATAACTGAAGAATAGGGAAGAGGAACAGAAAGTCAAAAGACTCCTAGGTATGTGAGATTGAATCATTCAGAAGATCAAATCATTGGGGATAAGAGCAATGGAGTAATCACAAGAAGAAAACTGGCAACTAATGAGGTATGTTTAAGTTCACAAGTTGAATCGGTATCAGTAATTGAGGCATGTAAAGATGAATATTGGTTCAAATCTATGGAAGAAGAATTAGATCAGATTGAGGAAAATAACACATGGACCTTGGTTCCTTGGCCTAAAAATAAAAAATGTTATTTGAAAGAAATGGGTTTTTAGGAATAAATTGAACGAGGATGGTCAAGCTATAAGGAATAAGGCTAGATTGATTTCTAAAGGAAATTGTCAAAAGGAAGGAATTGATTATGGAGAGACTTTTGCACCTATAGCTAGGATTGAAGCTGTAAGATTATTTATTGCCTATGATGCTTATAAAAACTACAAGGTTTATCAAATGGATGTTAAATGTGCATTTTTTAATGAGGATCTTGATGAGGAAGTTTATATTGAGCAACCTGATGGTTTTTCACTATCACATGATACAAATATGGTTTGCAGGTTAAGGAAATCTTTATATGAATTGAAGCAAGCACTTAGAGCTTGGTATGCAAGGTTGGATAAATATCTTTTGAAGCTTGGTTTTACTAAGGCTGGTGCTGAGAGTAGTTTATATTCAACAGTTTATATTATAGGATCACTGATGATGATATATTGATTATTGAAGTGTTTGTTGATGACATTATTTTTGGAGGTGAAGATAAGTTATGCATAGAATTTTCTAAAAGTATGGAGAAAGAATTTTAGATGTCTATGATTAGTGAGATGAAATTTTTCTTAGGCTTCCAGATTACTCGGACTGAAAAAGGTATTTTCATTTGTCAAACTAAATATGCTAAGGAATTGTTCAAGAAATTTGGTGTGAGAGATTCAAAAACGTTAAGTACACCTATGGTTACAAGTGAGAAATTGACAAGGAAAGATGCTTCTGCATCGATAAATCCTACAAGATACACATCTATGATTGGAGGTCTTCTTTATTTGACTCAGACTAGGGCTGACATTATGAATGATGTTTGTATTATTTTAAGATTTCAGAGTGATCCTATAGAAAATCATGAGATGGCGATGAAAAGGATTTTTAGATACTTACAAGGTACATCAGAATATAGCTTGTGGTACCCTAAGGATGATAACTTTACTTTATGTGCATATACAGATGTTGATTTTGCTAGAGATGTTGATGACCAGAAAGTACTTCCGATTAAGCTTTCTTTTGTGGAAAGAAGTTGATTTCATGGATCAGCAAAAAATAGTCATGTACTTCTTTGTCTATTGTTGAAGCTGAGTATGTTGTTGTTGCTACTAACTATACACAAGTTTTATGGATAAAGCAAATGTTGAAGGATATAAAGGTGGATTGTGATGCACTTGTAGTTATTCATTGTGATAACTCTGTTGCTATTGATATATCAAAGAATCTGGTATTTCATTCTAAAACAAAGCACATATCTATCAAGTATAACTTTTTTAAGGAAAAGGTGGAAGCAAATGAAGTTAGACTGGTTTACGTGAACACTAAAGAGCAGATTGTAGATATTTTCATTAAACCTTTCCCCAAGGAATCATTTGACTACTTAAGAGATAGATTGGGATTTTTGTCCCCTCCAGTAGAGACTTGATTGATGTGGTTTGGCATCAATCCGACATGCATTATCAAAGATACTATTCATTCTAGTACTGATGTGGGATGCTACTGCTTAGGGGGAGTAGTCATCTTTCTGATTCAATGGTTTATGTTCTTGCTTTGATATTTTTATCAGATTTCTGGCATTGATGTTAAAGGGGGAGAGATATTGATGTAAAAAAGACAAAGGAAGAAAAAGAAAAAGTCATAAGGGGAGAGATATGGGTTAGTGCAGGATCATGGAGAGCCAAAAAGTGGCGATGTGAAAAAATAGCCTTCTCCACTCAACTAAAAATGCGAAAATCCGTGTTGACTTTTTGCTTGGCCTGGGTGTCAGTACACCTTGGCATGGTAATTACCTATGCAAATCAGATATCCGATATATCCGATTTTTATTTGTAATTTTAAATTAAAAAATATATTATATAATATATAATGTAATATTATATATTATATAATATATAATGTAATATTATATATTACATATTATATAATATATAATATATTATTATATTATATAATAGATATAATGTAAAAATATATTATATAATTTTTTAATTTTTTTTAATAAATAATATATTATATAATATATTATTATATTATATATGTTATTTTAAAATTGTTCAAGTATAAAAATTGGATATTTGAGACAAATATATCTGATATTCTGAGAATAATATATTTTGATAGTGATAGCTCGTGAGTCATTTTTAACTCATGGGCTATGCGATTTTATAAAAATCCGATATCTGATTGTACCCGATATTCAGTGTTTTGGCCATAAATGGCTAAAAAAAGATTGAAAGGTAAGAATTTTATTGTTTTCAATCATTTTCATTCATTTTTTGTATTTTTTGTTAATGTTTATTTGATTTTTTATTGAAAATATGGGTTTTTTCATGAAAACAAGGTTTTTTTAAATCAAATACAAAATTGTTTAAATTTGTTAGCTAAAATTAATTATTTACATTAAATTAGGTTAAAAATGGGGGATAACAATGAAAACATTGATGAACCACGATTGCAACAACTAAACCCTCATTTGCCAAACCCCCCCGAATTCAGGATTTGATTGCACAAAATTTGAATGAATCGAGGGGGATTGCAGATGTATATCGTAGCATCCCTCATATAAACCCAATGTTTGATCCTCTCCCATCAATCATAGAGAGTATGAAAACCATGACAGAGGAGCACAATATTGCCTTTTGTGGCGAGATTCTATGAGGGAAAAATATGTGGATGGCTTGTTGTATAAGGATATCAAGGATCTCGAGATATCCAAAGCCACTATCGCCTCATTGTTTGTGAATCCCCACACTGGTAAACCTGTAGACCCCAAAAAAACAAAAAAAATCTATTAAATGGTGCACAAATGATGGTATTGTGAAAAAAATTTGGGATCGTTGGTGTACGGTTTTTGACAAACCACACAACAACAATCTGGATGTCCCCTTCTATTTCATAATAAAATAGTATGTTGACTTTGTTTTACACAAACATGTTAACTACTTTGACATCCAACCTTTCTAGGGTGTAGGTTTAGGTATGCCCCAAAATAGACCTGGGGTAGTTAGAGTAGTCCAAGGTCCATATGTCCCCCCTCCTACTGTTAATCCCCCACCTACAGTGCACCATCCTGATATCATTTGTGAGTTGGCTTCACAGACCATATTGGCTATTCACTCTTTGAGCATCCTTTTGGTTTCTTAGGCTGGGTCAGTAGCTCAGCCTACTTTTGATGGTAGCGATGCATCCAGTGGCATTGACACATCATCCTCAGCTCCACACATATGCGTGCCCCATAGCTGTGTCATGCGTGGGCACGTATACTTAGGTCTAGTTGGGCAACCTGTTGATCCTCCTGCGGATAGTGCAAATTGTGAGGTGCATGAGATGCATGATGCATGAGATGGTATGACACATATTGGAGCGTACCCTGGGGAGTCCTCACATACTAGAGGCGAGGAGGCACCATCATCATACATTGATGATGTAGTGGTAAGATTTGTATTTTCATAGTTCATGTTATATATTAAATGAATATTTATACTCTAGATTTAATATTAAGTACTAAATTTTATTTACATGGTCAATTTAACAGTTGATGACCGAGGAGGAGTTGAGACAGAATCAGGAGGGCACCTTGTCGGCCATTTCATTTGGCCTTGATAGCTTGATGGTACATATATTATTGCACCTAGTCGTTTGTATTTTACTGTACATACATGCTCATCATTTATATTGGTATTAATTAGATTATGTAGTAACTTGCATGTATATCTTATTTTACTCTTGTAGGGCACAAGCAGCATGAGTGCGGGGTAGTGTGAATTAGTATCTGGCAGTGCAGTTGGAGACAAGGGAAAGGCAATTGAATGCAAATATGATTGAATGAATAGTCAAAATAACTTATAGTGGTTATACACATCTAGACATAGACTGATAGTTTCATATACTTGTTGTGTATATATACAGAGAATTCTTGGCTTCACATCCTTGATGACTACACCCAGCATACCTAAAGATGACGAAGAAGAAGAGATTCCTCAAGTAGATGTGTGTTTATTTTATTTTGTGATTAGTAGATATAAGTTGTTATTATCAATGACAATTATATGCTAACTTGTATCAATGTCATGTTTCTGAACATATGTAGGTTGTGTATGAAAATATTCAAAACATACCTCCTCTACCGAAGACATACATCAAGAGTCCAACAAAGCCAAAGAGAAAATGTGGAGATGAGGTAAACATGAATAGTTCAATTATAGTTCATTTTTATGTTAACTTTTCTAATGTGAATTATATAATATAACTAATATTAATCATTGTTTGTTTTTCTTGTGCAGGATCCTTCAGAGCCGAGCAGTGCGGCGAAGAGGATTGATTTTGATGATCCATCAACAACTTAGGATGTTATAGATAGTTTTGGGATGCTTACATGTCTAGTTGGCATGTATATTTTGTATATGGACATACATTTGTAATCATTTGACATTTTTATATATACAGAAGTCTATATTCAATCATATAAATTGTTTCTCATTTGTGCGTGGTGTTATCATGGAAATCTTTAATCTTCATTCCAATAATTAACAATGGTTAATAATGGTTATTTATTGATCATTTCATCATTAGTGTTGTTTGTATAATAAACAATATAATTCATTTAATGAACAATACTTGATACAATTCATTATTACCCTATGCATGGTCCTTTTTTTCCCCCACCTCGGTCGAACACTCAAGGTTTTATTAGGGCAGCAATTTTTCGGTTGAAATCCTCAGTCTCACTCAATCAAATGTTCTCGCGTGGTCAATTTCTCATTCTGCTCGTCGCGATGACAAACCGTTAGCTTTTAAATGTCTAGTTAGGCATTATTCCCCTATGCATGCTCCTATTTTTCCCCACCATTCAGTCGAACGCTCGGGGTCATACCTTGCCAGCATAGTCCCTTGAGCGCCCTAAGTGCTAAAAATTGTGATACTTTGATGGGCACTAACTCAGAATCTGTGGCACCTACAAATGATCTGTTTGAACCTATGGGGCCTTGAGAGGGGTCCCTACAAAAGCCTATCTCGGTTTTTCAAGTTGCCCTACAGTTTTATTAGGACAGCAATTTTTTGGTTGGCAAAAAAATCATCAGTCTCACTTAATCGACTATTGTCACGTGGCCAATTTCTCATTCAGCTCATCGTGATGATGAACTATCATCTCTGACATGTCTAGGTAAGCATTATTACCCTATGCATGCTCATAATTTGTCCCCCCACTCGGTGGAACTCTTGGGTTCATACTCTACCAGCGTCGTCCCTTGAGAGCTCTAAGTGCTAAAAATTATCGAACTTTGATGGGCCCTAACTCAGAATCCGTGGCACCAATGAATAATCTGTTTGAACCTATGTGATCATGAGAGGGGTCCCTACAAAATCCTATCTCAATTTTTCAATTTGCCCTAAGGTTTTATTAGGGCAGCAATTTTTCGACCTGCAAAAAAATCGTGAATCTCACTCAATCGAATGTGTTCGCATGGCCAATTTCTTGTTCTTCTCATTGTGATGATAAATCGTCAGCTCTGACATGTCTAGTTAGGAATTATTACCCTATGCATGCTCCTATTTTTCTCCCCCACTCGGTTGAACGCTCAGAGTCGTACCCTACCGATGTCGTCCCTTGAGCACCCTAAGTGCTAAAATTATAGATAAACAAGCATTACACTGTAGACACATAATGATCATCAATATTTCCATTTATTGTATACACATAATTACCATTACACTTGCATGTGACATCCATGAAGGGATATGCAAACATGAATTTTTTTTTCATTATCAATACAACTACACCAATGTACTCATGTACAGATACATTGTATATCATCAATATAACTAAATCAATTTTTTCATGGACATTGTATATCACATCCATATAAAAATACAACATCCCACTTCATCTGCATCAGACATCCTCATGTCCTAAGAGAAAAGTTTACGTACAACAATGCCTGCATATAAATGAAGACCAAAATAAGTAACCTTTTTATGTGCAATGAATGTGCTACAAGAAACAAATTATAACACTTAATAAAATTAGTTTTGCAAATTATAAATAGATCATTTGAAACATTTTTGAGATGTACAAGATTATATAATTACAAAACTTACCAGTTTCTCTACAAAGTATATAAGCATAACTTTGAAGAAAGACGCATGTTGATTAAAGCCCTTCTCACTGCATTTCTCTGCATGGTTGAAGACGATGGTAGGTATGGTCATTTTTAAATAGAAATACATTCACTTGACTTAATGTTTATGCACAAATTTTTTTTCTCATTAATGCAGAAAGGAATATGTACCATCACCAAGAGAGGGTCTTGTCAACGGTGAATGATCTAGCATGAACCTATATTTTTAAGAATTGTTAGTCTACACATAAAATGCATGCATGAACATAAAGGCTTTATGATAATCACTTCAACTGAAATGCATGATAATAAATGAAAAGGTGGGATTATATACCACAAAAATACATCCCTTCGAATTATATCAATAGATTGCACTATGTTGATGCAAAAATCATAATGTGATACTATTGTATATCATCAAAAAAGACTTGCATGAGCATAAAGGTTTTGCGATAATTATATCATCAAAAATTGTAAAATAGTGTTCTCTAATAACAAAAATTGTAAAGCTCATCAAATGCATGATAATAAGTCATGTTGCAAAAATACGTCCCTTCCGATTATATCAAGTGTACCCACTATGTGCATGCAAAAACCATGTTGCCAAAAAAAAACATTCATCAATAGACCTGTATTTTCAACACATTCTTAATATACACGTAACAATCTTGAACATTAAGGTTTAATGATCATTGTTTGAAATGAAATGCATGATTAAAAAAATAAGGCACCATTAAAAACATACTACTCAAGTGTGCTTGAAGGGGCATCTCTTTGCTTCAGAGTATCCAGTATTGCTTCATGATCAGTAGTAATCACTGTCCATAGCTCTTTGGTCTTCAGTTTTGCTTGATGCTTCAACAACTTGACATTTTTATATATAATAAGGTATGAATACATTATAATGGTTTTGTGTCTCTCATAGTCTTCAAATGCAGGTATGCCATTCTTTCTAATCATGTATGTTCGCAACCAAGTTCCTGCAACAACTGTTGAACTTGTAGGATATGTGAACCTGTCATCATCTTTCACTGGTTGCGTTAGCTTTTGTTTTCCCTATACACATCGTACCAAATAATATTTTGATCTCTCTTCATTCCCTTGCAGTGCAACAATTGCAAAAACATGTCCTAGCTATACAAGATCTGATAGACGGTCATACTCAAGTGAACTTTCCATGTCATTGTTTGACAAGGATATTGTTTGAGATAAAGGAGTTAGATAGTGGGGAACCCACGTATCAACCCACTCACTTGACTCGCACTGATCCCAATCACACTGAACACAACTCTAACAAAAACAAGCCAACGCTCGTTTCTAAATAGTCCATGTACTTGCATCTGTGCTGAGAAATGAATGCATCTTTGAAGAATCTTTAATTGTTTGAAAATCTAATCTATCTCCGACTATTCCCTCCTCAACCAACCAAAAGAATTTGGTCACTACTGAACCAAGAGTACTTCTATGTGACAATGCTGAACTACACCAATCAACAATAGAACATGCATCAGAGAAATTTGCACTTGAAATCCTCAATTTCTCCTTAACTAGAGCTCTCTTCAAACATGCACCTGCTCCATCATGTTCTCCCTTCCCATGCCCTGCCTCAAAATAAAACCAAATATGAGGTATACGCCTCTCTACATGCATTCTACTCAACCAATAAAACATATGGGCATTCTTTAATTGACCCGTATAGTTATCTAACCATATTATATGTCGGTCAATTGCAATATCTTTCTAATGCAAGAACTCAAAAAATTCTTGAAAGAATGTTGCACATTCTCGGAGGAATGTGATCTATCATCACTCATATAAAAATAATAATCCTTGATTATCTTCCTATCGTCTTCTGTACTATCAGGAGCATGTCTATATGTAATGTGAACAAAAATAGCAATCTGGACTGAATTGTAGTATTGAGACTATACATCATTCTCTAGTTGCAATGTATAGTTCTCTGCAAAATCAACCACTGATACAATAGTGCCAATCAGGAAAGAGTTCTTACACATCCTAAACTGTTGATCCAACCACTGAGACCTATGGGTGTGCCTTGCATACTTGTAGAACATTTTTTCTGTAAAATCCAAAATAAAATCAGCAATACTCACTTCTCTTGAGACTAATTCGCATCTAGAACCTTCACCTCAACTCTGCAAAGTATATTTCAGTGTCTCATATCTTTTTTTCTCAACATAGTTCTTTCCAAACTCGTGTTCACTGCCCTCATGAAAACATGAAACAAACTTTGACAACCCACCACATTCTGAGCACTTCTCATTCAAACAATCATTTCTATAAAAATAGAATCCAACATCTCTAGGGCATAAAAATAGATTTTGCAAGTCTCTTGATGATCTCAAAAATAGCATTGCACCACACTCCTACAACATCTCATTTGTATGCATCGTAGAACGAATATGACATAAAACTTCATGGTACATTGAAAACTCCACATGCTACTTGCAACAACAAGTATTGTGAATCTTAAGAGGAACACAATAAAATGGTTTCAAAGATTCAAAGGCCCTTTGTGATATTTGTAAAGTTGGATGTACTTCACAAAAAAAATTGTACAACATTGTTTGGCTTGATTGCAAGAAATGTTTGGGATGTCTCAAGAATATACCTTTGTCAGTCTGTGAAATTTGCAATCCTAAAAAGAATTTTATTTCTCCAATCATAAACATTTCAAATTCTTGCTGCATTTCAATAGAAAATTCTTTACATAGTCCATCTTCTCCTCCAAATATTATATCATAAAAAAAAACTACTATAACCAAGGTTTCATCATTAGTCACTTTATAATATAAGTTGCTATCAGCAATACCTTTAGAAAAGCTAATATTCAAAAGATACTTATCCAATCTTGCATACCAAGCTCATGGAGGTTGTTTCAATCCATACAAAGCTTTCTTTAACCTGCAACCATATCTTCGTTATCTGTCAAAGAAAATCCATCAGGTTGTTCAATGTAAACTTCTACTTCAAGATCTCCATTTATAAATCCACATTTAATATCCATTTGCTATACTTTGTAGTTCTTGTGTGCTGCAAAAGCCAAAAATAATCTGTCTGCCTCAATTCTGTCTACTGGTGCAAAGGTCTCATTGTAATCAATTCCTTCTTTCTAAGAATATCCCTTACACACTAGTCTTGCTTTATTTCTGATAACCTTACCATCTTCATTAAGTTTGTTTCTGAATACCCATTTGGTTCCAATTACATATTTATCTTCACGCCGGGGAACTAATGTCCAAGTGTTATTCTTCTCAAATTGTTCTAATTCTTCTTCCATAGCTTTAATCTAGTGTTTATCTTCACATGCCTCGTTAACTAATGATGGTTCAATTTGAGAAATAAGACACACCTCTTCATTTTCCAATCTTCCTCTTGTCATAACTCATTTATACTTGTTTCCAATTATCTGATCTTGAGAATGATTCAGTCTTACATACCAAGGTGTCTTTGTTTGTTGTTGATCCTCAGTCACAGTGGAATTTTCAGATGATACCGGTGTAACTGGAACTTCATTTTGTACCGGTGGGTTCATTGTAAGTTCATTTGTTAGAATTTCTGTTGCCGGTTCAAAATCAATATACCTTGAAGTTCCTGTGAATTGTTCATCAATCTTCACATTTGTACTCTCAACAATTTTTTGCAATCTTTTGATAAAACATCTATATGCTTTACTCTTAGATGAATAACCAATAAATATTCCTTCATCACTTCTAGGATCAAATTTGCCAATATACTCATCCCTTCTAATATAGCATTTACTTCCAAATATTCTAAAATATTTAAGAGTAGGAGTAATACCAAACCATAGTTCAAGAGGGGTCTTACCGGTTTCACCTTTGATGTGAACTTTGTTGAATGTATAGACCGTTGGGCATACTGCTTGTCTCCAATATACATGTGGTAGATTTGCTTCTAATAACATACTTCTAGCAGCATCCAAGATGGTTTTGTTCTTCCTTTCAACACCTTCATTTTGCTGTGGTGTCCAAGGTGCTGATAGTTGTCTTCTGATTCCATTCACTTCACAGAATGCATTAAATTCCTTAGATGTAAATTCTCCTCCTTGATCTAATCTTAGACATTTGATTTTCTTACCGGTTTCATTTTCTACCATTGCTTTGAACAATTTGAACTTCTCAAGTGCTTTTGATTTTTCTCTCAGAAAAGTAACCCAACACATTCTAGAATAGTCATCAATGATTAGCATGAAATATCTATCAGCTTGCAAGCTTTTGGTTCTAGCTGGACCACATAAGTCAGTATGAATTAAGTCAACATCGTTATTGGATTTTTCTGGAATACTTTTAAAGGTAGTTCTAACTTGTTTTCCAAATTGACATTCCTTATATACTGTATTGTGAGGTTTGACGATTTTAGGTAAATCTCTAACTGCCTTAGTAGTACTGATTTTCACCATGCAATCAAAGTTTACATGACAGAGTCTCTTATGTCATAGCCCACTTTCATCAATATGTGCAATCAAGCATGTCTTTTCACTATTATTCAAATGAAATATATTACCTCTAGTTTGATTACCAGTTACAATTTCTAAACTAGTTCTATTCATGATTTTGTATTTTCCATTTTTTAATTGTAACTGAAATCCTTTCTCAACTAATTGACCAACACTCAAAAGATTATGCTTTAAACCTTCAACATAGTAAACATTTTTAGTATTATGCTTACCATCAAGAGATAATGTACCTTTACCTTTGATTAGACAAGCTTTATCATCTCTAAATCTCACTAGACCTCCATTATATTTTTGAAAGTTCAAGAATTTACCTTTATCACCTGACATATGATGTGAGCATCCTGAATCAATGATCCATTCATCCTTTACTTCAACTTTAGCTGCCAAGGCCTGCTCTACTAGTTGTATGGTAGGTTCCAGTTGGTCTTCTATTATAGCAACAAAAACCCATCCATTGTCTGTTGGATCCTCATCAGAATCATAAGTCACTCCTTCATCAACAAGATAACAAGATTTATCTTTATTCTTCTTAAATCTGTATCTCTGATATTCAGGGTTAGGTTTGTATGTTCTTCTAGCTTCTTCTCTTAGTCTATCATGTCTATCAGAGCATCTTGAAGCCATGTGACCAATCTTATTACTGTTAAAACATTTAAAGGGTGCTTTACCTTCATACTTACTTCCATCTAGACCTTTAGGCATTTTCCTTGCAAATAGTGCTTCAAGTTCTTCAAATTCTTCATTTTCTTTCCTGCTTTCTTCAAGTTCTCTTGCATAAAAGGCTTTCCAATCAGATTTGTCAAATGATGATGCAGATGATGTTGATGCTTTAAAGGCAAAATCTATCTTTATAGTAGCAACAAGACCAAATTCCTCAATTTCAAAGGCTGAAAGTTTTCCAATCAATCTATCTCTAGTTACTGATGTATTAGGCATTGTTCTCAACTCATTTATAACCGTGACTTTCATTTTATATGTTGGTGGCAATCCTCTTAAAACTTTTGAAACAATTGCATCTTCACTTAAGGTTCCTCCACAACATGTAATACCCAAAACAATTTCATTAGCTCTTTCCATAAAAGCAGAAATCCTTTCATCTTCATCCATTTTTCAGATTTTCATACCTAACATGGAAGCTTTCAAGCTTTGCAATTTTGGCTGTGGAATCTCCTTCATTCAATGTTTCCAAATGATCCCAAATAGCTTTAGCAGTTGATCTATTTGATAATGCCATGATTTTCTGATTTGTTAATGTGCTCAAAAGTGCTTCTCTTGCTTTGCAATCATTTTCTTCATCTTTAGTCAAGTTAGGTGGATTAGGCTGGCTTTGAGTAGGAGTAGTCTAGCCATTCTTTGTAACATCCCAAATGTCCTCTCCAATGCAATTTAAGTGTGTCTTCATTCTGATCTTCCATATGCCATAGTTGGTTCCATCAAGTTTAGGATTGTCCTTCCTGAAATAGTTAGTAGACATTGGATCTCCTCAAGCTATTAAACTTCTGCAAAAGAGGACTAGGCTCTAATACCAATTGTTAGGTCCTGGAGACAACTGAGAGGGGGGGGTGAATCAGTTGTTAAATATATTCAAAACAAAAACAACTTAACCAACTTACTACTTAATACTGGTGAACCAATCTTTTATACCAATGGACAGTTTTATAAGATAATTGCAATATTTGTAAAGATTAATGCATGAAACAAAAAGAAAAAGTCATCCACAACACTTAACATCAATATTTGTATGTGGAAACCCTGTAAGGGGAAAAACCATGGTGGGAAACCTTACCCATAATCAGATGATACTACTGCAAATAGTAAGTGTATACAAATGGGGTCTGCACATGCAGAAAGGCCAAGCGCCTAGAGCTTAGTGCTCAAACACAAAATAGGAGTCACACTGACTACAATTGGATGGTTAAATATAATAAGGATGTATTGTTCAAAATAGCATCTTCATATGTTGGATTCAATACCGATGTAGTTATGCTTTCAAAAAATCCTTGCTTCAGCTTCAAATGATGTATGCGTGTATAGCTCTTCTTAATCTTGCATATACCTTCACACAATTCTTCTTCACATTCCTCATCCAAGCTTACAAATAAGATCTTACATTTATATTATAACCCAGGACCAATTTTAGTAGGTCGGGTCTAAGAGATATTACAATAAAATCAATTTACAAATAAATTAATGCCTGATGCAATAACCGATTCAACATGTCATCTTAATGCATTTACAACAATAATAAGTCATCTCCATAGCGTGCCATGCTGATCTAGAAAATATAATCCTGCTGGTGTATAACCTGGACCTATTTGTCGGTAACAGCAAATATGTAAATATGAATATACCAATAATCAAATCTCCAAGACAAGATGTCCAAATGATGCCTTAGACATAACCAAGTGTTTTCCATGCCATTCCAAGTGTCGGTGATCATTATATACTACTTGTGTACCAGATACCAATGATTGTGCATAAGTCATTTGCTTGCCGGTGAATGTTGTTGATTCTCCAAAGTGCCAGATTTGATAAGGTTTAGTAGGTGTTGACATCAATGACAAAACCATACCAAAATACCAACAAATGCTACTAGAACAATGATGATGGAAGTTAGTCTACCTCATATCTACTAGAGAGAAGTGGTAAGCACAATGGTTTATACATTCAACAGAGTACATATGAAAGGAGAAACCGATAAGGCACCTTATGAATTATGGTTTGGCAATACACCTACCGTTAAGTATTTTAGAATTTTTGGTAGTAAATGTTATATCAAAAGAGCTGATATCATTGAGAAATTTGATCCTAGGTGTGATGAAGGCATATTTCTTGGTTATTCTAATGAAAACAAAGCATATAGATGTTATAACAAGAGATTGCAGAGAATTGTGGAGAGTGTTAATGTCAAAGTAGATGAGCTGAACATAAGTCAAATTAGAGTTTATGAGAAGGAACCGGTAGTGGAAATGATTATATCTAAACCGATAGCACATTTATCGAAACAAAGTGTTGAACTAGTTACTCCAGCAGTATCAGAGAATTCTACAATAACTGAAGAATAGGGAAGAGGAACAGAAAGTCAAAAGACTCCTAGGTATGTGAGATTGAATCATTCAGAAGATCAAATCATTGGAGATAAGAGCAATGGAGTAATGACAAGAAGAAAAATGGCAACTAATGAGGTATGTTTAATTTCACAAGTTGAATCGGTATCAGTAATTGAGGCATGTAAAGATGAATATTGGTTCAAATCTATGGAAGAAGAATTACATTAGATTGAGAAAAATAACACATGGACCTTGGTTCCTTGGCCTAAAAATAAAAAATGTTATTGGAAATAAATGGGTTTTTAGGAATAAATTGAATGAGGACGGTTAAGCTATAAGGAATAAGGCTAGATTGATTTATAAAGGATATTGTCAGAAGGAAGGAATTGATTATGGAGAGACTTTTGCACCTATAGCTAGGATTGAAGCTGTAAGATTATTTATTGCCTATGATGCTTATAAAAACTACAAGATTTATCAGATGGATGTTAAATGTGCATTTTTTAATGAGGATCTTGATGAGTAAGTTTATATTGACCAGCCTGATGGTTTTTCACTATCACATGATACAAATATGGTTTGCAGGTTAAGGAAATCTTTATATGAATTGAAGCAAGCACTTAGAGCTTGGTATGCATGGTTGGATAAATATATTTTGAAGCTTGGTTTTACTAAGGGTAGTGCTGACAGTAGTTTATATTATAAGATCACTGATGATGATATATTTATTATTGAAGTGTTTGTTGATGACATTATTTTTGGAGGTGAAGATAAGTTATGAATAGAATTTTCTAAAAGTATGGAGAAAGAATTTGAGATGTCTATGATTGGTGAGATGAAATTTTTCTTAGGCTTGCAAATTACTCAGACTGAAAAAGGTATTTTCATCTGTCAAACCAAATATGCTAAGGAATTGTTCAAGAAATTTTGTATGAGAGATTCTAAAACGTTAAGTACGCCTATGGTTACAAGTGAGAAATTGACAAGGAAAGATGTTTTTGCACCGATAAATCCTACAAGATACAAATCTATGATTGGAGGTCTTCTTTATTTGACTCGGACTAGGGCTGACATTATGAATGATGTTTGTATTATTTTAAGATTTGAGAGTGATCCTATTAAAAATAATGAGATGGCAGTGAAAAGGATTTTTAGATACTTACAAGGTACATCAGAATATAGCTTGTGGTACCCTAAGGATGATAACTTTACTTTATGTGCATATAGAGATGTTGATTGGGCTAGAGATGTTGATGACCAGAAAGTACTTCTGATTAAGCTTTCTTTCTTGAAAAGAAGTTGATTTCATGGATCAGCAAAAAATAGTCATGTACTTCTTTGTCTACTCCTGAAGCTGAGTATGTTGTTGTCACTACTAACTGTACACAAGTTTTATGGATAAAGCAAATGTTGAAGGATATAAAGGTTGATTGTGATGCACCTGTAGTTATTCATTATGATAACTCTGTTGCTATTGATGTATCAAAGATTCTAGTATTTCATTCTAAAACAAAGCACATATCTATCAAGTATAACTTTTTGAAGGAAAAGGTGGAAGCAAATGAAGTTAGAGTAGTTTACATGAACACTAAAGAGTAGATTGTAGATATTTTCATTAAACCTTTGCCCAAGGAATCATTTGACTACTTGAGAGATAGATTAGGATTTTTCTCCCCTCCAGTAGAGACTTGATTGATGTGGTTTGGCATCAATCCGACATGCATTATCAGAGATACTATTTATTCTGGTAGTGATGTGGGATGCTACTGCTCAGGGGAGTAGTCAGCTTTGTGATTCAATGGTTTATGTTCTTGCTTTGATATTTTTATCAGATTTTTGGCATTGATGTTAAAGGGGGAGAGATATTGATGTGAAAAAGAAAAAGGAAGAAAAAGAAAAATGCATAGGGGGAGAGATATGGGTTAGTGCAGAATCATGGGGGCCCAAAAAGTGGCGATTTGAAAAAATAGCCTTCTCCACTCGCCTAAAAATGTGAAAATCCGTGTTGACTTTTTGCTTGGCCTGGGTGTCAGTACACCTTGGCATGGTAATTACTTATGCAAATTGGATATCTCATATATCCGATTTTTATTTGTAATTTTAAATTAAAAAATATATTATATAATATATAATGTAATATTATATATTACATATTATATAATATATAATATATTATTATATTATATATGTTATTTTAAAATTATTGAAGTATAAAAATTGGATATTTGAGACATATATATCCATTTTTCTGAGACCAATATATTTCAACAGTGATAGCTCGTGAGTCATTTTTAACTCACGGGCTGCGCAATTTTATAAAAATCCGATATCCAATTGTACCCAATATCCGGTGTTTTGGCCAAAAATGGCTAAAAAAAAGATTGAAAGGTAAGAATTTTATTGTTTTCAATTATTTTCGTTCATTTCTTGTATTTTTTGTTAATGTTTATTTGATTTTTTATTGAAAATATGGGTTTTTTCATGAAAACTAGGTTTTTTCATGAAAACTAGGTTTTTTCATGAAAACTAGGTTTTTTAAAATCAAATACAAAATTGTTTAAATTTGTTAACTAAATTTACTTGTTTACATTCAATTAGGTCAAAAATGGGGGATAACAATGAAAACATTGATGAACCACAACTGCAACAACCAAACCCTCCTTTGCCAAAGCCCCCCCAATTTAGGACTTGATCGACAAAATTTGAATGAATCGAGGGGGATTGCAGATGTATATCGTAGGATCCCTCGTATAAACCCAATGTCTGATCCTCTCTCGTCAATCATAAAGAGTATGAAAACCATGACAGAGGAGCACAACGTCGCCTTTTGTGGCGAGATTCTATGAGGGAAAAATATGTGGATGGCTTGTTGTATAAGGATATCAAGGATCTTGAGATATCCAAAGCTGCTATTGCCTCATTGTTTGTGAATCCCTACACTGGTAAACTTGCAGACCCCAAAAAAACATAACTTTCTATTAAATGGTGCACAAATGATGGTATTGTGAAAAAAATTTGGGATCGTTGGTGTATGCTTTTTGACAAACCACCCAACAACAATCTGGATGTCCCCTTCTAGTTCATAATAAAATTGTATGCTGAGTTTGTTTTATGCAAACATGTTAACTACTTTGACATCCAACCTTTCTAGGGTGTAGGTTTAGGTATGCCCAAAAATAGACTTGGGGCAATCAGAGTAGTCCAGGGTCCATATGTCCCCCCTCCTCCTGTTGATCCCCCACCTTTGTGCAGCATCCTGATATCATTTGTGAGTTAGCTTCATGGACCATATTGGCTATTCACTCTTTGAGTATCCTTTTGGTTTCTCAGGCTGGGTCAGTAGCTCAGCCTACTTTTGATGGTAGTAGTGCATCCGATGGCATTGACACGTCATCCTCAACTCCACACATATGTGTGCCCCATAGTTGTGTCATCTGTGGGCACATATGCTTGGGTCCAGTTTGGCAACCTGTTGATCCTCCTGCGGATAGTGCAGATTGTGAGGTGCATGAGATGCATGATGCACGAGATGTTATGACACATATTGGAGGATACCCTAGGGAATCCTCACATACTAGAGGCGAGGAGGCACCATCATCATACATTGATGATGTAGTGGTAAGATTTGTATTTTCACAGTTCATGTTATATATTAAATGAATATTTGTACTCTAGATTTAATATTAAGTACTAAATTCTATTTACATGGTCTATTTAACAGTTGATGACCGAGGAGGAGTTGAGACAGAATCAGGAGGGTACCTTGTCGGCCATTTCATTTGGCCTTGATATCTTGATGGTACATATATTATTGCACCTAGTCATTTGTATTTTACTGTACATACATGCTCATCATTTATATTGGTATTAATTAGATTATGTAGTAACTTGCATGTATATCTTATTTTACTCTTGTAGGGCACAAGCAGCACAAGTGCGAAGCAGTGTGATTTAGCATCTGGCAGTGCAGTTGGAGACAAGGGAAAGGTAATTGAATGCAAATATGATTGAATGAATAGTTAAAATAACTTATAGTGATTATACATGTCTAGACATAGACTGATAGTTTCATATACTTGTTGTGTATATATACAAAGAATTATTGGCTTCACATCCTTGATGACTACACCCAGCATACCTGAAGATGAAGAAGAAGAAGAGATGCCTCGAGTAGATGTGTGTTTATTTTATTTTGTGATTAGTAGATATAAGTTGTTATTATCAATGACAATTATATGCTAACTTGTATCAATGTCATGTTTCTGAACATATGTAGGTTGTGTATGAAAATATTCAAAACATACCTCCTCTACCGAAGACATACATCAAGAGTCCTGCAAAGCCGAAGGGAAAATGTGGAGATGAGGTAAAGATGAATAGTTCAATTATAGTTCATTTTTATGTTAACTTTTTGAATGTGAATTATATAATATAACTAATATTAATCATTGTTTGTTTTTCTTGTGCAGGATCCTTCAGAGCTGAGCAGTGCGGAGAAGAGGATCAATTTTGATGATCCATCAGCAACTTAGGATGTTATAGATAGTTTTGGGATGCTTACATGTCTAGTTGGCATGTCTATTTTGTATATGGACATACATTTGTAATCATTTGACATTTTTATATATATAGAAGTTGATATTCAATCATATAAATTGTTTCTCATCTGTGCATGGTGTTATCATGGAAATCTTTAATCTTCATTCCAATAATTAACAATGGTTAATAATGGTTATTTATTGAACAATACAATTCATTTCATTTCATCATTAGTGTTATTTGTATAATAAACAATATAATTCATTTAATGAACAATACAATACAATTCATGAACAATACAATTCATTTAATCAATAAGACAATACAATTCATTTAATGAACAATACTTGATACAATTCATTATTACCCTATGCATGGTCCTATTTTTCCCCCACCTCGGTCGAACACTCGGGGTTTTATTAGGGCAGCAATTTTTCGATAGGTGAAAAATCATCAGTCTCACTCAATCGAATGTTCTCAGATGGCCAATTTCTCATTCTGCTCATTGTGATGACAAGCTGTTAGCTTTGACATGTCTAGTTAGACATTATTACCCTATGCATGCTCCTATTTTGTCCCCCCACTCAATTGAATGCTCGGGGTCATACCCTGCCAGCGCCGTCCCTTGAGCGCCCTAAGTGCTAAAAATTGTTAAACTTTGATGGGCGCTAACTCAGAATCTATGACACCTACAAATGATCTATTTGAACCTACGGGGCCACAAGAGGGGTCCCTACAAAGGCCTATCTCGATTTTTCAAGTTGCCCCACAGTTTTATTAGGGCAGCAATTTTTTGGTTGGCAAAAAAATCATTAGTCTCACTCAATCGAATGTTGTCACGTGGCCAATTTCTCGTTCAGCTCATCATGATGATGAACTATCATCTCTGACATGTCTATCTAGGCATTATTACCCTATGCATGCTCCTAATTTGCCTCCCCACTCGATCGAACGCTTGGCTTCATACTCTACCAACATCGTCCCTTGAGCGCTCTAAGTGCTTAAAATTTTCAAACTTTGATGGGCCCTAACTCGGAATCGGTGGCACCAGTGAACAATCCAATTGAACCTATGGGATCATGAGAGGGGTCCCTACAAAAGCCTATCTTGGTTTTTCAATTTTCCCTACGGTTTTATTAGGGCAGCAATTTCTCAGTTGGCAAAAAAATCGTCAGTCTCACTCAATCGAATGTTGTCACATGGCCAATTTCTTGTTCTCCTCATTGTGATGTCAAACCTTCAGCTCTGACATGTCTAGTTAGGCATTATTACCCTATGCATGCTCCTATTTTTTCCCCCAACTCAGTTGAACGCTCAGGGTCGTACCCTACCGATGTCGTCCCTTGAGCACCCTAAGTGCTAAAATTATAGATAAACAAGCATTACACTGTAGACATATAATGATCATCAATATTTCCATGTATTGTATACACATAATTACCATTACACTTGCATGTGACATTCATGAAGGGATATGCAAACATGAATTTTTTTTTCATTATCAATACAACTATACCAATGTACTCATGTACAGATACATTGTATATCATCAATATAACTAAATCAATTTTCTCATGGACATTGTATATCACATCCATATACAAATACAACATCCCACTTCATCTGCATCAGACATCCTCATGTCCTAAGAGAAAATTTTACGTACAACAATGCCTGCATATAAATGAAGACCAAAATAATTAACCTTTTTATGTGGAATGAATGTGCTACAAGAAACAAATTATAACACTTAATAAAATTAGTTTTGCAAATTATAAATAGATCATTTGAAACATTTTTAAGACGTACAAGATTATATAATTATGAAACTTACTAGTTTCTCTGCAAAGTATATAAGCATAACTTTGAAGAAAGACGCATGTTGATGGAAGCCCTTCTCACTACATTTCTCTACATGGTTGAAGATGATGTTAGGTATGGTCATTTTTAAATAGGAATACATTCACTTGACTTAATGTTTATGCACAAAAATTTAATCTCATTAATGCAGAAAGGAATATGTACCATCACCAAGAGAGGGTCTTGTCAATGGTGAATGATCTTGAATGAACCTATATTTTTAAGAATTGTTAGTCTACTCATAAAATGCATGGATGAACATAAAGGCTTTATGATAATCACTTCAACTGAAATGCATGATAATAAATGAAAAGGTGGGATTATATACCACAAAAATACATCCCTTCGAATTATATCAACAGATTGCACTATGTTCATGCAAAAATCATAATGTGATACTATTGTATATCATCAAAAAAGACCTGCATGAGCATAAAGGTTTTGCGATAATTATATCATCAAAAATTGTCAAAATTGTAAAGCTCATCAAATGCATGATAATAAGTCATGTTGCGAAAATATGTCCCTTCCGATTATATCAAGTGTACCCACTATGTGCATGCAAAAACCGTGTTACCAGAAAAAAACATTCAACAATAGACCCGCATTTTCAGCACATTCTTAATATACACGTAACAAACTTGAACATTAAGGTTTAATGATCATTGTTTGAAATTAAATGCATGATAAAAAAATAAGGCACCATTAAAGACCTACTACTCAAGTGTGCCTGAAGGGGCATCTCTTTGCTTAAGAGTATCCAATATTGCTTCATGATCAGCAGTAATCACTATCCATAGCTCTTTGGTCTTCGGTTTTTCTTGATGCTTCAACAACTTGACATTTGTAGCTATAATAAGGTGTGAATACATTATAATGGTTTTGTTTCTCTCATAGTCTTTAAATACAAGTATGCCATTCTTTCTAATCATGTATATTCGCAACGAAGTTCCCGCTACAATTGTCGAACCTGTAGGATGTGTTAACCCATCATTATCTATCACTGGTTGTGTTAGCTTTTGTTTTCCCTATACACATTGTACCAACCAATATTCTGATCTCTCTCCATTCCCTTGCGGTGCAACAACTGCAAAAACATGTCCTAGCTGTACAAGATCTAATAGACAGTCATACTCAAGTGAACTTTCCATGTCATCGTTTGACAGGGATATTGTTTGAGATAAAGGAGTTAGATAGTGAGGAACCCACGTATCAACCCACTCACTTGACTTGCACTAATCCCAATCACACCGAACACAACTCTAACAAAAACAAGCCAACGCTCGTGTCCAACTGGTCCATGTACTTTCATTTGTGTTGAGAAATGAATGCATCTTTAATTGTTTGAAAATCCAATCTATCTCCCATTGTTCCTTCCTCAACCAACCAAAAGAATCTGGTCACTACTGAACCAAGAGTACTTCTATGTGACAATGCTGAACTACACCAATCAACAATAAAACATGCATCAGAGAAATTTGCACTTGAAATCCTCAATTTCTCCTTAACTAGAGCTCTCTTCAAACATGCGCCTGCTCCATCATGTTCTCCCTTCCCATGCCCTGCCTCAAAATAAAACCAAATATGACATATATGCCTCTCTACATGCATTCTACTCAACCAATAAAACATACCGGAATTCTTGAATTGACCCATATAGTTATCTAACCATATTATATGTCGGTCAGTTGCAATATCTTTCTAATGCAAGAACTCAAAAAAATTCTCGAAAGAATGTTGCACATTCTCAGAGGAGTGTGATCTATCATCACTCATATAAATATGATAATCCTTGATTATGTTCCTATCCTCTTCTGTACTATCAAGAGCATGTCTATATGTAATGTGAACAAAAATAGCAATCTGGACTGAATTGTAGTACTGAGACTATACATCATTCTCTGGTTGCAATGTATAGTTCTCTACAAAATCAACCATCGATACAATAGTTCCAATCGGGAAAGAGTTCTTACACATCCTGAACTATTAATCCAACCATTGAGACCTATGGATGTGCCTTGCATACTTGTAGAATTTTTTTTCCTTAAAATCCAAAATAAAATCAGCAATACTCACTTCTCTTGAGACTAATTCGCATCTAGAACCTTCACCTCCACTCTGCAAAGTATATTTCAGTGTCTCATATCTTTTTTTCTCAACATAGTTCTTTCCAAACTCGTGTTCACTGCCCTCATGAAAACATGAAACAAACTTTGACAACCCACCACATTCTATGCACTTCTCATTCAAACAGTCATTTCTATAAAAATAGAAGCCATCATCTCTAGGGCATAAAAATAGATCTTTCAAGTCTCTTGATGATCTGAGAAATAGCATTGCACCACACCCCTGCAACATCTCATTTTTATGCATCGTAGAATGAATATGACATAAAAGTTCATTGTACATTGAAAACTCCACATGGTACTTGCAACAAAAAGTATTACGAATCTTAAGAGGAACACAATAAAATGGTTTCAAAGATTCAAAGGCCCTTTGTGATATTTGCAAAGTTGGATGTACTTCACAAAAAAATTTGTACAACATTGTTTGGCTTGATTGCAAGAAATGTTTGGGATGTGGTGTGGGTTCTCGGTTGCCGATTCTTAATTTCAAAACATTCTTTACATTGGGTGACACTCTATAATTAGAGTACCAAAATTGTTGAATCTCCTCCTTAACATTGTCAGTCAAATTTCTATCAACATGTGGAAGCCTCCCACAAAAATTCCATGTATCCTGTTGAAGTGGATCATCAAGTCTTTGTCTTCGTGTAAGTGATCTATCCAAAGTTTTACAATTTATGTTAAAATCAACAAAAGTTTATCTCATTTGATGAGCCTTCCTCAATTGATGGCTTACTACTCCCCATTGACCTCCACACAAATGCTCCTAAATGATTAACAATGTAAGATTTGAATTTAAGAATCTCCCAAAAGCACAAATTTGTCTCAACCTGTCTGAAAACCCATGATCATCGATAGAAAAAAGAATATGTAGACTCTGGGCCATTGGAATCCACAAAATGGCCCATAAGGCTCTTTTTTATTTAGAAAAATTGAATATCCAATAAAAATCCAATTTTAATGTATAAATTTGTGGTCCAAAAATTTTTTCCCATTGTCGCCTTTTTTTTAGTGAACTACCACATTAATGACAATGGCAGAAATTGGATATTCGATTAAATCTGGTATCCAATTTTATTAGTCATGTTTTAGAGAGAGAGAGAGAGAGAGATACATGAGGAGAGAAAGAGAGATAGGAGGAGAGGGAGAGAGAGAGGAGGAGAAGTTAGGAGAGAGAGAGAGAGAGGAGGAGAGGGAGAGAGAGAGAGAGAGATAAAGGGAGAGAGAGAGGAGGAGATTAGGGGAGAGAGAGATTAGGGGTCATATGGTGTCGTAAGGGGTCATATTGTGTCCTGCAACCCCTTAGGATACCATATGACCCATAACGACACAATTTAGTGTCTTAAGGGGTCATATGGTGTCCTACGACCCCTTAGGACACCATATGACCCCTATGGACACCATATGACCCCTAACGACACCATATGGTGTCATAAGGGGTCGTATGTTGTCCTAGGGGTCATATGGTGTCCCATGAACCCTTATGACCCCTTAGGACACCATACGAGCCATTATAACACCATATTGGGTCATTTTGGGTCCTATAGTGTCCTAAGGGGTCATATTATGTCCTACGATTGCTTAGGACACCATATGACCCCTAACGACACCATATAGTGTCATAAGGGGTCCTATGGTGTCCATAGGGGTCATATGGTGTCCTACGACCCCTTAGGACACCATATGACCCCTTAAGACACCATATTTGGTTGTTATGGGTCATAATGTGTCCTAGTGGGTCATATTGTGTCATATGACCCCTTTAAGACATCATATGACCCCTTAGGACACCATATGACCCCCAATGACAACATATTGGGTCACTTTGGGTCATATGGTGTCCTAAGGGGTCATATTGTGTCCTATGACACTTTAGGACACCATATGACCCGTAACGACACAATTTGGTGTCTTAAGGGGTCAGGACACCATATGACCCCTAACGACACCATATGGTGTCATAAGGGGTTGTATGTTGTCCTTAGGGGTAATATGGTGTCCCATGAACCCTTATGACCCCTTAGGACACCATACAACCTATTCTTTGGGTCCTATGGTGTCCTAAGGGGTCATATTGTGTCCTACGACCGCTTAGGACACCATATGACCCATAATGACACAATTTGGTGTCTTAAGGGGTCATATGGTATCCTAGGACACCATATGACCCCTATGGACATTATATGACCCCTAACAACACCATTTGATGTCATAAGGGGTCGTATGTTGTCCTTAGGGGTCATATGGTGTCCCATGAACCCTTATGACCCCTTAGGACACCATACGATGCATTATGAGACCATATTGGGTTGCTTTGGGTCATATGGTGTCCTATAGGGGTCATATTATGTCCTACGACCCCTTAGGAGTCCATATGAGCCATAATGACACAATTTGGTGTCTTCAGGGGTCATATGGTGTTCTAGGACACCATATGAGCCCTATGGACACCATATGACCCCTAACAACACTATATGGTGTCATAAGGGGTCATATGTTGTCTGTAGGGGTCATATGGTGTACCATGAACCCTTCTGACCCCTTACAATACCATACGACCTGTTATGACACCATATTGGGTCGCTTTGGGTTCTATGGTGTGCTAAGGGGTCATATTATGTCCAACAACCCCTTATGACACCATATGACCCTTAACAACACAATTTGGTGTCATAAGGGGTCCTATGGTGTCTTACGACCCCTTAGGACACCATATGACCCCTTATGACACCATATTTGGTCGTTATGGGTCATATTGTGTCCTAGTGGGCCATATTGTGTCATATGACCCCTTTTAAGACATCATATGACCCCTTAGAACACCATATGACCCCTAATGACACCATATTGGGTCGTTTTGGGTCATATGGTGTCCTAAGGGGTCATATTGTGCCCTACAACCCCTTAGGATACCATATGACCTATAATGACACAATTTGGTGCCCTAAGGGGTCATATGGTGTCCGAGGAAACCATATGACCCCTATGGACACCAGATGACCCCTAACGACACCATATGGTGTTGTAAGGGGTCATATGTTGTCCTTAGGGGTCATATGGTGTCCCATGAACCGTTATGACCCCTTAGGACACCATATGACCCGTTATGACACCATATTGGGTTGCTTTAGGTCCTATGGTGTCCTAAGGGGTCATATTATGTCCTATGACCCCTTAGGACACCATATGACCCCTAATGACACCATATGGTGTCGTAAGGAGTCCTATGGTGTTCTACAACCCCTTAGGCCACCATATGACCCCTTAAGACACCATATTTGGTTGTTATGGGTCATATTGTGTCCTAGTGGGTCATATTGTGTCATATGACTCCTTTAAGACATCATTGGTTGTATTTTGGTATGGTTTTGTCATTGATGTCAACACCTACTGAAACACTAGCACTTTGTAGATCCAACAACATTCATTGACAAGCAAGTAACTATTGCACAGTTACTGGTATATGGTTCACTGGCAGGATATAATGTTCACCGGCACTTGGAATGATATGGAAGACACTTGGTAATGTCGAAGACATCGTATGGACACTTTTTTTTGAATAATTAACCATTGGTATATTCATATTTGCATATTTGCTTTTACCGGCAAATAGGTCGAGGGTTCTCTAGGGTTACACCGACAGGTTTATCTTTTTCAAATCAGCATGGCATGCTATAGAGATGATTTATTATTGTTGTAAATGCATTAAGACAACATTTTCAATCAGTTATTGCATCGAATATTATCTTATTTTAAAAATATTTTTATTGTAATATCTTGTAGAGCCGACCTACTAAAATTGGTCTTAGGCTATGGTATAAATGTAAGATCTTATTTGTAAGATCGAATGTGGAATGTGAAGAAGAATTGTGAGAAGATATATGCGAGATTAAGTAGAGGTATACACAAAGACATCATTTGAAGGTGAATCTAGGTTTTTGTAGAAGCATATTAGCATTACACTGGTACTAAATCCAGCATATGAAGATGCTATTTTGTACAGTACATTCTTATTGGATTTAACCATCCAACTGTAGTCAGTCTGACTCCCATTTTGTGATTGAGCAGTGAGCTCTAGGCTGTTGGCCTTTCTGCATGTGCAGACCCCATTTGTGTATACTTACTATCTGCAGTAGTATCATTTGATTGTGGGTAAGGTTTCCCACCGTGTTTTTTCCCCTTACAGGGTTTCCATGTACAAATATTGGTGTTATGTGTTGTGGATGACTTTATGTTTATGTTTCATACATTAATCTTTACCAGTATAGCAATTTACTGTTAACACTGTCCACCGACATACTTAACTGGTTTACCGGTATTAAGCATTAAGTTGGCTAAATGGTTTTTGGTTTGAATTTATTAGACAATGGATTCACCCCCCCCCTCTCAGTTGTCTCTGAGACCTAACAATTGGTATCAGAGCTTAGTCCTCTTTTGCAGAAGTTTAACAACTTGAGGAGATCCAATGTCTACAAATTATTTCAGGAAGGACAGTCCTAAACTTGATGGAAACAACTATGGGATATGGAAGATCAGGATGGAGACACATCTGAATTGCATTGGTAAAGACATCTGGGAAGTTACAAAGAATGGTTATACTACTACTGTAGCTGGTCAGACTGCTCCAACTGCCTTAGCTAAAGATGAGGAGAATTATTGCAAAGCAAGAGAAGCACTTTTGAGTGCATTATTAGATCAACAAATCATGGGATTATCAGATAGGTCTACTGCTAAAGCTATTTGGGATCATTTGGAAACACTAAATGAAGGAGATTCCATAGTCAAGATTGCAAAACTTGAAAGCTTCCGAGTTAGGTATGAACATCTGAAAATGGAAGAAGATGAAAGAATTTATGCTTTTATGGAAAGAGTAAATGAAATTGTTTTGGGTATTAAATGTTGTGGAGGAACCTTGAGTGAGGATGAAATTGTTTCAAAAATCTTAAGAGGATTGCCACCAGCATATAAAATGAAGGTTACTGCTATAAATGAGTTCAGAACAATGCCTAATACATTAGTAACTAGGGATACATTGATTGGAAAACTCTTAGCCTTTGAAATTGAGGAATTTGGTCTTGTTGCTACTATAAAGATAGATTTGGCCTTTAAAGCATCAACATCATCTGCTCCATCATTTGACAAATCAGATTGGAAAGCCTTTTATGCAAGAGAACTTGAAGAAACTAGGAAGGAGAATGAAGAGCTTGAAGAACTTGAAGCACTATTTGCAAGGAAAATGCCAAAAGGTCCAGTTGGAAGTAAGTATGAAGGTAAAGCACCCTTTAAATGTTTCAACTGCAATAAAATCGATCATAGGCTTCTAGATGCCCTAATAGACATGCTAGACTAAGAGAAGAAGCTAGAAGAACATACAAGCCTAATCCTAAATATCAGAGATACAGATTTAAGAAGAACAAAGACAAATCTTGTTACATTGTTGATGAAGGTGTGACTGATGATTCTGATGAGGATCGAGCAGACAATGGATGGGTTTTTGTTGCTATAACAGAAGATCAACTGGCACCTACTGCTCAACTGGTAGAATAAGCCCTAGCAGCTAAAGTTGAAGCAAAGGATGAATAGATCATTGACTCAGGAAGCTCACATCACATGATAGGAGACAAAGGTAAATTCTTGAACTTTCAAGAATACAGTGGAGGTTTACTAAGATTTGGAGATGACAAACCCTGTTCAATCAAAGGTAAGGGTTCAATATCTCTTGATGGTAAACATAACACTAACAATTTCTACTATGTTGAAGGATTAAAGCATAATCTTTTAAGTGTTGGTCAATTAGTTGAGAAGGGATTTTAGTTGCAATTTAAAAATGCAAAATGCAAAATCATGAATAGAACTAGTTTGGAAATTGCAACCGGTAATTAGACTAGAGGTAATATCTTTGATTTGAATAATAGTGAAAAGGCATGCTTGATTGCACATATAGATGAAAGTTGGTTATGGCATAAGAGACTATGTCATGTAAACTTTGATTGCATGGTAAAAATCAGTACTTCTAAGACAGTTAGAGATCTACCTAGAATTGTGAAACCTAAGAATATAATTTGTAAGGAATGTCAATTTGGAAAACAAGTTAGAGCTAGTTTCAAAAGTATTCCAGAAAAATGCAATAATGCTCTTGATTTGATTCACACTGATTTATGTGGTCCAGCAAGAACTAAAAGCTTACAAGGTGATAGATATTTCATGCTAATTATTGATGATTATTCTATAATGTGCTGGGTTACTTTTCTCAAAGAAAAATCAGAAGCACTTGGAAAGTTCAAACTGTTCAAAGCAATGGTTGAGAATGAAACCGGTAAGAAAATCAAATGTTTAAGATCAGATCAAGGAGAAGAATTCACATCTAAGGACTTTAATACATTTTATGAAGTGAATGGAATCAGAAGATAGTTATTAGCACCTCGGACACCATAGTAGAATGGAGTTGTTGAAAGGAAAAACAGAACTATCTTGGATGTAGCAAGAAGTATGTTATCTGAAGAAAATCTACCACATGTGTGTTGGAGAGAAGTAGTTAGCACTGCTGTCTATACATTCAACAAAGTTCACATCAAAGGTGAAACCGGTAAGACCCCTCATGAAATATGGTCTAGTAATACTCCTACTCTTAAGTATTTCAGAATTTTTGGAAGTAAATGTTATATTAGAAGAGATGAGTATATTGGCAAATTTGATCCTAGAAGTGATGAAGGAATATTTCTTGGTTATTCATCTAAGAGCGAGGCATATAGATGTTTTAATAAGAGATTGTAGAAAATTGTTGAGAGTACAAATGTAAAGATTGATGAACAATTTAGAGGAACTTCAAGGTATATAGACTCTGAACCAGCAACAGAAATTGTGACAAATGAACCTACACTAAATCCATCGGTATAGAATGAAGATCCAGTTACCCTGGTACCATCAGAGGATTCCATAGTAATTGAAGAACAACAACAAACTAAGACACCCTGGTATGTAAGATTGAATCATTCTGAAGATCAGATAATTGGAAACAAATTTAAAGGAGTTATGACAAGAGGAAGATTGGAAAATGAAGATGTATGTCTTATTTCTCAAATTGAACCATCATCTATCAATGAGGCATGTGAAGATAAATTTTGGATTAAAGCTATGGAAGAAGAATTAGGACAAATTGAGAAAAATAATACTTGGACATTAGTTCCTCGGCCTAAAGATAAAAATGTAATTGGAACCAAATGGGTATTTAGAAACAAACTTAACGAAGATGGTAAGGTTGTCAAAAGTAAAGCAAGACTAGTGTGTAAGGGATATTCTTAGAAAGAAGGAGTTGATTACAATGAAACCTTTACACCAGTAGCTAGAATTGAGGCAGTCAGATTATTCTTGGCTTTTGCAGCTCACAAGGACTACAAAGTTTATCAAATGGATATTAAATGTGCATTTTTGAATGGAGATCTTGAAGAGGAAGTATATATTAAACAACCTGATGGATTTTCTTTGATAGATAACAATGATATGGTTTGCAGATTAAGAAAAGCTTTGTATGGATTGAAATAAGCCCCAAGAGCTTGGTATGCAAGGTTGGATAAGTATCTTTTAAAGATCGGTTTTACTAAAGGAAATGCAGACAACAATTTATATTACAAAATAACTAATGATGACATCTTGATTATAGAAGTATTCGTTGATGATATAATCTTTGGAGGAGAAGATGGATTATGTAAGGAATTTTCTATTAAAATGCAGCAAGAATTTGAAATGTCTATGATTGGAGAAATAAAATTCTTGTTTGGGTTGCAGATTTCACAGACTAATAAAGGTATATTTTTTAGTCAATCCAAGTACTTGAAAGAATTACTAAAGAAATTTGGGATGGAGAACTCTAAACCAATAAGAACACCTATGACTGCAAATGACAAATTATCTCAAAGGGATGAATCTACACCTGTTAATCCAACTTGATACAAATCTATGATAGGAGGTTTACTATATTTGACACAAACCAGGCCTGATAGTATGAATGTAGTATGTATTGTTTCTAGATTTCAAAGTAATCCTAGGGAAAATCATGAATCAGCAGTAAAAAGGATTTTTCGGTACTTACAAGGCACTGCAAATCTTGGATTATGGTATCCTAGAGATGAAAATTTTGATCTATGTGCATACACAGATGCAAATTGGGTAGGAGATGTGGATGATAGAAAAAGCACCACTGGAGGAGCATTCTTTCTTGGAAAGAGATTACTTTCTTGGTTGAGTAGGAAACAGAGTTGTACATCTTTATCAATAGCAGAATCAGAATATGTTGTAGCAGCAACTAACTGTACACAGGTACTATGGCTTAAGAAAATGTTGAAAGACATAAAGGTAAAATGCAAAGAACCTATTACTATATATTGTGATAACACTACAACAATTGATATATCTAAGAATCTAGTATTACATTCTAAAACAAAACATGTTTCTATCGAACTAAATTTTCTAAAGGAAAAAATTGAAGAAAAGGAGATAAAACTGGTTTATGTGAATACTAAAGAACAACTTGTAGATATTTTCACAAAACCTTTGCCTAAGGAGACTTTTGAATATCTCAGAGATCAACTTGGATTCATACCACCACTGGTAGAGACTTAGACAGTTGATGATTGTCACCAACCAGCAGAATTGAAAGACAAATCTTTTACTCTGGTCTTTGATGAGGAAGCTACTTCTTAGGGGGAGTAGTTGGTATATTGAATTGATTGGTATTTTGTATATGAACTTGATTTTTGTAACTTTGGCATTTGATGTCAAAGGGGGAGAGATATCTATGGAAAAACACATTATCTTTTGAGAAGAGATTGGTATTAAAAAATCTTTGGATAAACACATGTTGCTCCCAGGGGGAGAAATTATTATTTAAAGGAGATTGTTGGTTTTTGGTATTTGGCATTTCTGTTTTGACACTTTGATGGTTTTTCCACCTTGTGTTGTCATCAATGCCAAAGGGGGAGATTGTTGGTATTTTGGTATGGTTTTGTCATTGATGTCAACACCTACTGAAACACTAGCACTTTGGAGATCTAGCAACATTCACCGGCAAGCAACTATTGCACAGTTACTGGTATATGGTTCACCGGCAGGATATAGTGTTCACCAGCACTTGGAATGATATGTAAGACACTTGGTAATGTCAAAGACATCGTGTGGACACTTTGTTTTGAATAATTAATCATTGGTATATTCAAATTTGCATATTTGCCTTTACTGGCAAATAGGTCCAGGGTTATCTAAGGTTACACCGATAGGTTTATCTTTTTCAGATCAACATGGCACACTATAGAGATGATTTATTATTGTTGTAAATGCATTAAGCCAACATGTTCAATCGGTTATTGCATCGGATATTATATTATTTGTAAAATATTTTTATTGTAATATCTTGTAGAGCCAACCTACTAAAATTGGTCTTAGGGTATGGTATAAATGTAAGATCTTATTTGTAAGATCAAATATGGAATGCAAAGAAGAATTGTGAGAAGGTATATGCGAGATTAAGAAGAGGTATACATGAAGACATCATTTGAAGGTGAAGCTAGGTTTTTGTAGAAGCATGTCAGCATTACACCGGTATTGAATCTAGCATATGAAGATTCTATTTTGTACAATACATTCTTATTGGATTTAACCATCCAACTATAGTCAGTCTGACTCCCATTTTTTGATTGAGAAATGAGCTCTAGGCTGTTGGCCTTTCTGCATGTGCAGACCCCATTTATGTACACTTACTATCTACAGTAGTATCATCTGATTGTGGGTAAGGTTTCCCACTATGGTTTTTCCCCTTATAGGGTTTCCATGTACAAATCTTGGTGTTATGTGTTGTGGATGAATTTATGTTTATGTTTCATGCATTAATCTTTATCGATATAGCAATTTACTATTAACACTATCTATCAGCATACTTAACTGGTTTACCAGTATTAAGCATTAAGTTGGTTAAATGGTTTTTGGTTTGAATTTATTAGACAACTAATTCACCCCCCCCCCCCCTCTCAGTTGTCTTCAGGAGCTAACAATCATATGACCCCTAATGACACCATATTGGGTCACTTTGGGTCATATGGTGTCCTATGGGGTCATATTGTGTCCTATGACCCCTTAGGACACCATATGACTGATAACAATACAATTTGGTGTCTTAAGGCATCATATGGTGTCTTAAGGCATCATATGGTGTCCTAGGACACCATATGACCCCTATCGACACCATATGACCCCTAACAACACCATATGGTGTCATAAGGGGTCATATGTTGTCCTTAGAGGTTGTATGGTGTTCAATGAACCCTTATGACCCCTTAGCACACCATACGACCCATTATGACACCATATTGGGTCGCTTTTGGTCCTATTGTGTCTTAATCTCTCTCTCCCCCTCTCCCCTAATCTCTCTCCCCTAATCTCTCTCTCCCTCTCCTTCTCTCTCTCTCCCCTAATCTCTCTCTCTCTCTCTCCCCTAATCTCTCTCTCTCCCTTTCCACTAATCTATTTATCTCTCTCTCCCTTCCCTCCCCTCCCTCCCTCTCTCTCCATCTCTCTCCCTTCCCGCTCCCCATCTCTCTCTCTCTCTCTCTCTCTCTCTCTCTCTCTCTCTCTCTCTCTCTCTCTCTCCCCCTACCCATCTCTCCCTTCCCCCTCCCCATCTCTCTCTCTCTCTCTCTCTCTCTCTCTCTCTCTCCCCTAAGCTCTCTCTCTCTCTCTCTCTCTCTCTCTCTCCCTCTCCCTCTCCCTAATATCATATACTAATTTATTTACAAATTAATATATTAATATATTAATAAACATTAGATTAATTATGTGCAAATTTAGTTAGAGAATTTACTTATTAAAATAGGATATTCGATTTTTGTAGTGAAATTTTCAAATTTCAAATTTTGGCTTGAGAATGCTTTGGTATTTGGCTTAGAAGTGACAAGCCTGAAAAGTCAACTGAAAAAACGTGTTTTTTAGTATTCCTTGATTTTCCAGACTTTACACTGGTGGCTGACGAATTTTTTTGTAGCCAAAATTGATAAAACGAAAAGGGTTTTTCAAGGACGTTCCTAGATTTCCAACAATATAAGGCTTGTCTTATTTTGACTTTAATAAATAATTATTATTTATTTAATTTAATTCTGACAATAGTCCTTATTAATAGACTAATTGAAAAACACTCATAACTTTCAAACAATATAACATTTTTTGAATCCGAAACATGCATCACATCCTATGCTTCGTCTACTATAGGGAAAAATTAAAAAAAACTAAATTTCATAAGGTTTTGACCAAGTTAAGGTGGTCAAACGTAGGAGTTTCTGAATTTCTGAAAAGTTGTAGTAAAAAATTCATAAATAATTATTTACTTTATAAAAAATTAAAAAAAAAATGTGTCATATCCAGACATGAGTCTAATACTTATATTATAAATATTATAAAAAAAAATTATAATTTGATTGTGATTAGCATTGTCAGACATACGTCTACTTCTTATTTTTTCCTTGAAATTTTAGTACCACTACATTGAAATTTGAAATTTTCATCAAATAGGATTTTTTTTTTTCAAAAAACAACTAGTAGCTTAGAAACTACATTCAATTTTATATATATTCTGTTCTTACATATTTTAAAAATAATGTTCACAACTTATTCAAATTTTCATGTCAAGTTACATAACTCTGATTTTCTGAAATTTCATTGCCACTTAAGGGCCTGTTTTGGCACACCATGATCCTGCACATACCCATATGAACAAAAAAGTAAAGAGAGAGATGTGAAAAAGAAAATCAAAGTGGGAGAGATATTGACATTTAGAGCTGTATGTGGGAGATTGCTAGTTGTCTTCCAAAGGGGGAGATTGTTGGCCATTTGTTAGAATTGGTTTTGTGTTTCATTGATGTTTTGTCATTGATGCCAACACTAGTTGTTTGGATGCTTTAGAGGCACCCTTCTGGTCCCAATAGGTTTAGTGATTTCAAGGTTGATTTGGATCCAACATGATTTGCTGGGATCCGGTATAGTTTGGTGATGGAATTGGCTTGTTCATGATACTCATGCTCATATTTGGTCATTTAGTTTTGGTCTAGTGATCAGATGCTATCCTGCTTGCTTAGAAGCTTGATTTTTGGTTTCGGCGAGGGTTTCACTGGCAGAGCTTTTGATGAGGATCTCTGATGAATTGCATAAATGGTGTTGGTGCAACTTTTGATGGAGTTCTAGGATGTTGTTGGTGATCATGATCGATACTTGGTGGATGGAGAGCATTACTGAAGTGTGTGGACCTATATTGGGTCCCAGTTGATCTAGGTTAAGGACTGGCTTTAATTTAACATGTGGATTAGACCTCTCAATGTATTTCCAGGATGTCTTATGTGTTGGATATTATTTTTTTGGTCTAAGGCTGACATGGTTTGTAATTATGTAATTGGTTTATTATTTGGTGGCCAACCTGATTGTTTATGGTCGAGGTTTTGTATATATAGATGTAAGATCTCATTGTAGATCATCATGGTTATGTTAGAGGTCATGGTCAAGGAATGTAATGTGTGAATAATGTAATATCATTTAGGTTGAGGCTTTGGTCAATCATTGGAGATCGAATTGGGTGTATGTAAGAGGATTTAGTCCTCTGGTATTGAGCTTAACCAGAATTGTACTCAGGAATGGGAGATGCTATCTTTTGCAATTCAACACTTCTCTAAATTGTAGTCTGGATTTCTATGTAGTTAGTGAGGCTCCTTTTGTTATGACCAGTGTGCTCTAGGCTATTGACCTTCCTATAAGTGTAGGCCCCTCAATTATAATTCACATACTTACTACAAAAGTATTATTTGACTATGGGTAGGCTTACCACCATGGTTTTTCCCTTTATCGAGTTTTTCTCATATAAATCTTGGTGTCCTGTGGATGGTATTTATTCTGTGATTATTGTTTATGCTTAATTTGTTTAACTTCTATTTCGGTATTAATGTTTTGGGTTCCGATATTAAAGTTTAAATTGCTAATGGTTCTGGTAATCTATGACAACTGATTCACCCTCCCCCTCTCAGTTGTCTTCTAGTTATTTGAACTGTCTAACACCACATAGGGTCGACTAAACTAATTCAGTTGCCCTCAAGTGTGTCACAACATTGTGCTTTAACCAATAAGAATCATCTTACCAAAAGATAAGATGAAAGAAAAACAAAAGACCTAAAACCAATAGATGATGAGATCCTTATGTCATAGATATTTCTTGCCATATATGTTTAAAATTTTGATTTCATCACTATGTTTATAGTATTTTGATAAAGGAAAATTATTAGTAAGACAAATAGGATCACCATTCCTACTAGTTTCTTTACTCAAAAAATTTATTTTGTTGAAGCACAAATGACACTCATGTCTCATATGAAACTATCTCACTCCATGAAATAGATGCTTATGGTCAAGAAAGAAAAAACTTTATTACAAATCAATGATGCTTGTGAATGTTTATTATGAATTGTGAGTGAAATAGGGAAGGTATAAAAGTGACGTTCCTCATAGCATGCAATGCCAAGGGTCCCATTCCATTACTAGGTCAAGGATATTCCCCTAGTTAGAGATAGGACCTAATTATTATGTGTGACACAAAGGTGACAAAAGGTTTATTGTGGATGGCAAAATGGCCCTAGGTTGAGTAGTGACAATCTACGATGGGGATGGAAAGTTTTTATTATAAAATGATAGGTTGTGAGTGTGTGCAAAAGGAATGATGTGAAATCTTGAAGGAGGGAGGAACAAAGACCCTACACATGGTGTTGGTTGCTTGATTTTTGCCATAGTACTTGTTGAGGGTGTCACCAGAAGTGGTTTTCACTATTAGACATGTTTTTTTGTCATTACTTTTTTCATTTTTTCTTTTTCTTTTTTTATTTGTGTGACACAAGACTCTTGTTTTCCATGTTTTCATCAAGGTGATAATTTTTTCCCTTTTTTGGCTTTTTTGTATTTTTTATATGTTTTTTAAATTTTTTTTAATTTTTAAGGAATTCTTTTAAGTACTAAACATAGAACTTGCAAAGGTACATACTATTGATAGGATTATCAAGTGGTTCACCTTTGAGACTAGATAACTGATATGCTCTAAAGCCATAGACTTTTCTGACGATGTAGGGGTAAGATAGTTAGGTAAAAAATTGCATCAGTTCTCTCGATCTTGCTTATTCTTAGGATTCTCTTTGAGAAATAAGTCACCTACCTCAAATGTGTGATGTTTCACCTTATGATTATAGATTTGACTCATGCATTGCTGGTATGCTTTTACATTATTGAAAGCATTTTTGTATATGCTCATCGAACAATTCAAGATCCTTAAGAAGGGACAGTCTGTAGTCCTCATCACTAATAAGATCACGCAAGAAAGCATATAGAGATGGTAACTTCGTCTCAATGGGTAAGATAGATTCAACATCATACACAAGTGAGTCTTGTGTAGTGCTAGTGGGGGTACAAAATCTTGTATAGTAGAGCAAGGAAGGATTAAGTTGTATGTGCCAATCACAACTAGTGTCATTGGTTATCTTGAATATTTTCAAGATAGTTTTATTAGATGAATTGACCATTTTCTTTGGGATAGTATTGGTGGAGAAATGGTGCTAGATATGGAACTTCTCATAGAGTTCATGAACATCTTGATTTTTTAAGGGATGCCTATTATCCATGACGATGGAAAGGTGGGCATCATACTGACATATAATATAGTTAAGGATGAATGCACAATGATCTTTTTACCAGTAACTTGTGTGAGGATAACAAATTCAATCCACTTCCTGAAGTACTCAATGGTGGTTATTATGAACTTATGGCCATTAGAGGATGGAGGGTGAATCTTACCCATGAGATCAAGTCCCCATTAGCAAAAGGGCCAAGGTGGTGTGATCAGTTATAGTTCTTGCACCAACACGTATGTCAAGTCTTCGTGAATATAACATTTCTTTCATTTTGTAACAAATTGATAGAGATATTTATCCATAGTGGTGTAATAGTAGCTAGTCCTCATCCATTTCTTAGCTAATTTTGTACCACTATATTGAGCCCCACATATACCTTCATGTACCTCACATAATATGATTTGGAGTTCCTCATGTTCTAGAAATCTAAAGAGAGCATCATAGATAATTCTATAGTAAAGAGTGTCAACAATGATTACATAATAGAAGGTTTGAAATATTAAGGTACAACATTAATGTTTGGAAAGGTTAGGTGGAAGGGTATTATTGTAAAGATAAGTCAATAAGGCAACATACAAAGGGGAATCGGGACCAATAATACATAGAAGCTCAAATGAAGGAATATCATATTCTTCTATATTGTTTGTACAAGGGAACACAAGTCTATATGATGTTGGAATGCAATCTCCCTATGGTGTGAGAAAAATATTCCTGCAACTGATACATGCTATGTGAAAGATCTATCAAAGTTAACTTACTATAATTTTGAAGTTGTAACTTATAGGATGTATTCATATAAAATTTGTGAAATTAAATGATGATCATCTATCATAGGTCCATCCATTAACTAATTCTCATTGAATTTTCCTTTCATGAATTTTCTCTTGACATATTCAAGATAAAATTTGTTGAGGATCATTATGCACTTGACCAATGTTCTTTTAAGAGTTTCTTTGTTTATAAAGTACTTTAAGGGAGAGATCTTTGCTATGAGCTTTATTTTGTGAGTGAGCATGTAGTGTTTCAATTTTTGTGAGGAAAACACCATGACAAGAAGCATACACTCAATAGTAGTGTAATTTATCTCTTATCCTACTAATGTATGATTGATATAGTAGATAGCTCTTTCGTTTCCTTCATATTCCTATTGTGCTAAAATTTCCCTAGTGTTGTTGTTGTTGATAGGTAAAGAAGTAGGGGTTTCCCTTCAATTGGTGGCATGAGAATATGGGGATTCATGAGATAGTCTTTAAGCTTCTAAAAATTTTGTTGGCACTGATCATCCCATATGAATTTGATGTTCTTCTTTAGCAAATGTCTGAATGGATGATACTTGTTTGCAAGTTGAGTAATCAATCTTCATATTGAGTGTAACTTCCCTTGTAATGATCTTAGTTGACTGATATTCTTTTGTGGAGGTATCTCTCGAATAGATTTAAATTTTATTGGATCAACTTCAATAACTTCTTATGACACTATGTATCCTAGGGGCTTCTTAGAGGTTACCCTAAAGACACATTTCTAGGATTCAATTTCACTTTTTATTTCTCTATTTGAGTGAAAATTTTGTCTAAAACATCTAAATGGCTTTGTCTTGTGATCCATTTTTCCAAGAGGACATCTATATAGTCTTCCATCAAAGTATGCATCATATCATGAAAGATTTTTGTCTTAGCTCTTTAATAGGTAGCGTTGGCATTATTTAAGCCAAAAGGTATGACATTCCAAATAAAAATTCCCCAAGGACTATTAGACAGTTCAAATAACTAGAAGACAACTGAGAGGGGAGGGGGGTGAATCAGTTGTCACAGATTACTGGAACTATTAGTAATTAAAACTTTAACACCAGAACCCAAAACATTAATAACGAAATGCTTAAACCAAATACCCGAATAGCTGTTAAACCAATTAAGCATAAACAATAATCACATAATAAATACCATCCACATGACACCAATATTTGTACGTGGAAAACTCAATAAAGGAAAAAACCATGGTGGGAAGCCTACCCATAGTCAGATAATACTTCTGCAGTAAGTATGTGAATTACAATTGAGGGGCCTGCACTTGCAGGAAGGCCAACAACCTAGAGTGCACTGCTCATCACAAAAGGAGTCTCATTGACTACATATAAATCCAGAATACAATCCAGAGAAGTGTTGAACTACAAAAGATAGCATCTCCTATGCCTAAGTACAACTCCAGCTAAGCTCAATACTAGAGGACTAAATCCTCTCACATAAACCCAATCCAATCTCCAATGATTGACCAAATCCTCTATTAGGAATCCCACAGATACTAAGAGGGGGGGGTGAATCAGTATCTAACCAATTGATGAAATTTCTTAACTTAAAACATGTAGAACATAATATAACAGTGTACCGGTATGTAAGAAATAATGCAATAAACAGAATCAAGAACATCCACATGAAAAGCACACCATAACACAAGATTTTAACGAGGAAACCTGGTGTGGGAAAAACCTCGGTGGGATTTGTGACCCACAATACTCACTCACTGGCCAATAAGAGAATATTACTTACAAAAGGGGCCTGCACATGCAAGAAGGCCAACTGCCTAGAGCTCACTGGTCAATGGGAAGTCTCACTAACTTACAATGAGGATTATACAAATCCAATAACTTGTACTGATTTACAATAGCATCTTCAATGCTAGATTCAGTACTGGTTCTTGCTCTATTCTTACATATACCCCTTAACCTATTTTTCACACAATAGGTCTGCCTAATAATTTCCTTATACTTATGTCTCCTTTTTACTATGTCAATAATGATCTCTTTTATATATAAGAGTCATTTTACAATTTTGCCAAGTCAGCTTACAAATTTTTTCAATAATAAACAAAATATAATAAAACAAAATCCTATCGGCCTCTGTGTCGGTATACTTCCTTTCTTCTATGTCGGTGTTGGTATCCTGAGTCCTAGTGTAGAGTGTGATCTACTGATGGCGGTATAATGTCTTTGTCAGTGCCATAGGATTGCAAGGTTGCCATCAATGACAAAACCTTCAATCACATACAATGCCTCATTGGAGTGTGCATATGCCAACATCATCTGCCTGAATGATATTACATTATTTGCACATTACATCCCTTGACCATGACCTCTAACATAACCATGATGATCTATAATGAGATCTTACATCTATATGTATAAACCCTCGACCATAAACAATCAGGTTGGCCAATAGATAATAAACCAATTACATAATTACAAACCATGTCGGCCTTAAACCAAAAAATAATATCCAACTCATAAGACATCCCAAAAAAACATCGAGAGGTCTAATCCACATGTTACACTAAAGTCAATCCATAACCTAGATCAACCGGGACCCAATATAGGTCCACATGCTACAACAATGATCTTCGTCCATCAAGTCTCAAAAATTATCACCAACATCATCCTGAAACTCCATTAGAAGCTGCACAAACACCACTTATGTAATTCATCAAAGATCTTCATCAAATGATTTGTCGGTGAAACCCTCGCCGGAACTAGAAACCAAACTTCTAAGCAAACAGGATAGCATCTGATAACCAGACCAAAACCAACTGACTGAATATGAGCATGAGTATCATGAACAAGCCAATTCCATAACCAAATCATACCGGAGCCTATTAGATCCAAATCAACTAGAAACCACTCAACCTACTGAGACCAGAAGGGTGTCGGTAAAGCATCCAAACAACTAGTGTTGTCATCAATGATAAAACATCAATGCAACACATAATCAATTCCACAAAATGGCCAACAATCTTTCCCTTTGGTATTGATGGCAACACTAGATGTGGAAAACATCTAAGTACCAAGAAATGGCGAACAAGAAATAGATGTAGCAATGAGGTTATGAAACAAAGACCAAACTCCCCATGAGAATTATATCTATGTAAATCTTTGAATCTCTCTCCACCTGATGTATAAAACTCCTTAAGTTTTCTTTTTCACATATATATATCTCCCCCTTTGACATCAATGTCAGAAATATGACAAAAATATCAAAGCAAAAACATAAACCACTGAATCGCAAAGCTAACGACTCCCCCTGAGTAGTAGCATACCCACATCAGTGTTGGAATGAATAGTATCTCTGATAGTGCATACCAGACTAATGCCAAGCCGCATCAATCAAGTCTCTATCGGAGGGGCAAAAACTCACAATTTATCTTTGAAGTACTCAAATGATTCCCTAGGCAAAGGTTTAGTGAAGATATCTGCAATCTGCTCTTTAGTGTTTACATAAATTCATCTAACTTCATTTACTTCCACCTTTTCCTTCAAAAAGTTGTACTTGATAGATATGTGCTTTGTGTTAGAATTAAATACCAATAGCAGTAAAGTTATCACAATGAATAACTACTGGTGCATCATAATCCACCTTTATATCCTTCAACATTTTCTTCATCCATAAAACTTGTGTATAGTTAGTAGCAGCAACAACATACTCAGCTTCAATAGTAGATAAAGAAGTACATCATTGTTTCTTGCTGATCCATGAAGCCAACTTCTTTCCAAGGAACAAATCTCCATCGGAACTACTTTTTCGGTTATCAAAATCTCTAGGTCAATCAGCATCTGTATATTCACATAAAGTAAAGTCATCTTTCTTAGGGTACCACAAACCATATTCTGATGTACCTTACAAGTATCTAAAAATCCTTTTCACCACAATCTCATGATTTTCTCTAGGATCACTCTGAAATCTTGATACAATACAAACAACATTCATAACGTCAGTCCTAGTCTGAGTAAAATAAAGCACACCTCCAATCATAGATTTGTATCTTGTAGGATTTACTAGTGTAGACACCCAAAATTGTCATGTCTAATTAAATAAATATTTTATTTATTTAATTATCTAAGCCTAATTCTTATATTAATTAAATAAATCTTTATTTATTTAATTAATTCATTTATCCTCTTCTAGCCTTATTTCTCATTTGAATAAATACATTTATTTATTTAAATGATCCTTTTCCTAAATTAAATAAATATTTATTTATTTAATTGATCTCATTTCTTCTATTAATTAAATAAATCTTTATTTATTTAATTAATTCATTAGCCTTTTTCTACCCATGACATATGTCATTAATCTCTTAATTCCTACACTACCTACCTCTTTCATTATTTGATTATTTCTTTTACCTACCCTCTAATCATAGCCGACCTCTTTTACACCTCTCAATCTTATCCCTCCATTTCATATTTGTGTCTTCTATATAAGGAGATGCTTCCTTCATTATCCAACCCTAATCAATCATCCTAATCAACCTAGCTAATCATTTTATGCACTTGACTACACTACGATCCTACTTGCAACCACATTCCGTTCTTTGTTGAGCTCTTGTGCACATAAAATCTGAGAGCAAATATATCAAGCAAGATCAATGGAGATAGGAAGAATGGAGATCAAAACCCTATTGGACATGTAATGGTATAATCTTTGTGATTTCATTTGATTTGCATTGTCTTAGGTAATCTTCATATGTTATGGTGGATCTTTGTTGTTGTTAGGCTAGGGTTTGGTGGTTGAATTCATTTAGCCTTTCAATTTTGTTATTATTGTTATCCATTTTCACCATAAACATTTTGGCATACCCCGTGGGACATGGATTTTTGTTAGATCTATGTTTTTTGCAGATTTTTCTAACCCTATATTGCTGTTTTGTAAAACAATTTGGAGAATAACCTTGTGCAGCTAGGGTTTTGGACCAAAAATCAAGATCTTGGAGAGATTTGATCATATGTCACAAACGGCTAGTAAATTTTGCACCAAATTTTTCTTTCAGGTTGAAGAAAGCATCTGGAGCTCTCAAGACAAAATTCAGATTTTTTGGAGCACATTTTTAGTTTCTATGAATTTTTTATGATTTTTAATAAAAAATTAATTTTGAGAGAAAATGAGAGAATTTTTTACATTTTCTTACATTTTTGGAAATATCTCATAATTATACATAGGATCTATTCTTTGTGATTTTAATTTTGATGCAAAATATTTCCCTAAAAATCAGATCTTTAAAAATTAGGGTTTTTCTTTATTTTGATCAGATCTCACAAATGGCCTCAAATTTTGGCATAAAATTTTTTTTACAGGTCAAGAAAAGTATTATAAGGATTTAGTAAAAATTGCAGATTTTTTAGATCAATTTTTCAATTTATATGAATTTTTTATGATTTTTCATAAAACATTAATTTTGAGAGCAAATGAGAGAATTTTTTGGATTTTCTTATATTTTTGGAAATCTCTCAGAATTATACATAGGATATATTGTTTTGGATTTTAAATTTGATGCAAATTAATTCCTCAAAGATCAGATCTTTGAAAATTAGGGTTTTGCATTATTTTACTCATATCTCACAAACTGCTTGGATTTGTTGTAGAAATTTTTTTTATGCAGGTTTGGAAGACCATCAGGGCTCTCCAGTAAAAATTTCAGATTTTTTGGATCGATTTTGCATTTTATATGATTTTTTTATGATTTTTCATAAAAAATTAATTTTTGGAGCAAATTAGCAAATTTTTTGGATTTTCTTACATTTCTGGAAATCTCTTGAAATTTTACAGGTGGTCTTTTTTTATGATGAATCAAATATTTGAATTGGTCAACAAAACGCATTGTTGAAGGCCCCTATTTCACAAAGTCTTTTGGATCTAAAATTTACCTAACTTGTGTGCTTGTAGGAAGGGGTGATCATTTGAAACAATCCAAACTACTAATAAATCTTTGTTGCAAGTCCTTGGCAAGGGTTTTTGGATTTTTATTGTGTGCCTTGTTTTCATAGACTAGCAAACACTTCAATTGGTGCACTAAAATTGAATCATTGTCTTTTGTGTCTTGAGCAATAAGCTCTTTTTGTTTAATCTTTAGAGGGCCTGTCTTCTCGTGTGGTCATTAGGACTACTAGTGAGAAGAGAACGACCCAAGTGGTAGCAAAAGAAAAGCCATCTTCTTCCAAACCACTATAAATAACTGTATTCATGGTGAAAACTATGAATAACGTGTGTTGATTAGTTCATACCGACACTATGTCTCCCCATAAACCCGTTTGATCAAATTTATTTGATCAGTTGTAGGGCGTAACCCCTCCCGACTGGGAGCCTTCTATATTTACAGAGCTGAAAGTGCCGCATGTATGGCCACACGAGCGGATACCCTTACTAGCACCTTTTTGTTTTAGAAACCCAAATCCTTCTAGTTGTTGGGGCAGGAGGTCGGACCTCTGGTAGCGGCCCACACACATACGGTTCTTAGTAGAGATACAAAGTTCACCACGGGGATTTTTCATGGGGATTGATGCTTGGTTGACCTGAGAAGTGAGTGCTAAGGGTGGGGCTAGTGAGGTCAAGCATCTAAGTATCCACTCTGAATAGCGTAGCCTCGGGGGTAAAACCCCATGTGGGATCAACAACTATTGTCTTGGCCAGCCATAAGAATTGTGCTTGACTTATTTTAAACATTCAAACATTCAAGACCAAATAGCAAAACATTGTGTCTTTTGTGTCTTCAAGTGTATGCAAAACAATTTTACATCAAACAACACACTTTTCTTGGAGTCATTGTTAGTCTAAACACTTGCAAACATTGAGTCCTCATCAACATTGTGTCCTCTTGTCATGAAAAATAGTCAAACATTCAGATTTGGTCACAACCAACAACTTCACAAATTAGAAAAATTCTACAGTCCAGCAAACAAGAGCAATCAGTTTCAGAATTCTTGAGCTTCCTAGGTTGTTTCTCTAGATTTTCATCTAGCATTCAACTTGTCTTTGGGTCTCACACAGTCCATCATTGCTTCACATCTTTCTTTACATTCACACTTGTCTAAACTTGAGTCAAAAGGTCACTTGCTTGTCCTCATCATACTTTGTCAACACACTACATACAACAACACTTTGCTAAGTGGTCCCTCATCAAGGTCTATCACCTTTGGGTCTCATTTGGTCTTACTTAGAGTCAAGGTCAACTTACCTCATCAAGAGAAACTATCCTCTCTTTGGAAGTCACACCTACTCTACTACATACATACTTGGTCTTACACTTTGGACATTGCAAGTACACCTCAGATTCATTTACACTCCATCCAACTCTTGGTCTTCCATACTTTTTCCATTTTCATCTAGTCTCACACATCTTGGTCAATACCTAGTTCATGGTTGAAACCCATCTTCAAAAATCTAGGAGAGAAACTAAAGAGGCTCAAGAGTCCGCAAACATGAGTTCTTATGAGTATGACAATGATGTCTTTTTCAATACTGATCATAACACAATACCTGACATGGATGCCTATAGAAACATTCCAAATGTTGAGAACATGGACACTACAAACAATAATGATACACACAATGACAATATGGACAACTTTTCAGTACATTCAGCAGATGTGGAAGAATCCATTATGGACCCCCGCTTCAATCAACTGATTGAGGAAATAATGAGGAGAGATAGACAATACTTCTTACAAATGATGGCACAAAGTGGAGCCAAGATACCTCATGATTTTGACATGTCTCAAATAATGGAAAATCGACCTTTGCAACAAACTCACTCCAACATGGATCAAAGGAGGCCTAATAGTGGAGGAAATAGAGGACCACATCTTGTGCCTGAATCACCATCATCTTTGTTTCAAAAACCAGAGGTCCCACATACACATGGTCAAGAATATGATACTCACCTTCGCAGACCATTATGGAAGTCTTATGCAGAAAGATATGCTCAATCACATACAAATGCTAAGGATCAACCACCAAAGCAATTGGATATTCAAAGGCATGCTCAAAATTTGGACACAAGGAAACCCCATGTCAAATTTGGGGGCAACACATTAGAACATGACATGCCTGTAGAGTATGGTATACATGGACAAAATAGATATTTCGTTCCTCAACATGAATCTATACCAAGTGGTCCATATATGCAGCATCACTATAGACCTCCTCCATATGAACATGTGTATGATCAATATCATCCATATATGCAACATGCTTCTCCTCTAATTGGTGCCTCAAGCATGGGGTATGGTCCAAGAAGTCGATCTCCACCTAAGAGCAATTTGGAGCAACAAATTAGGGACTTACAAAAGAAAATGGAGGACATAAATACACCGAAGCCAACATACACAATGAGAGACATATGTCCTTATCCATTTGACAAGAGCATTCCAATGCCTCCATTTCCTACACACTTTGTGACGTCTAAATTTGATAAGTATAGAGGAAAAGGGGATCCTAAGGCACACATAAGACAATTTTTCACAGCTTGCATTGAAGTAGCTTCAGAAGAGACATATTTGATGAGATTATTCCCACAAAGCTTAGGTGATCAAGCTATGGAATGGTTCTCCCAACTCCCACCTAGTATTAAGTCATGGGGTGACTTAGCAGAGGCATTTATTCAATATTTCTCCTACAATATAGAGACAGACATATCAGTCACTACTTTATGCAACACCAAGCAAAAAGAGGGAGAGTCTTTTGCATCATTTTTACAAAGATGGAGGAATCTAGCTAGCAGATGCTCTTGTGAAATTCCACAAAAACAAATGGCAGAGATGTTCACACAAAATGTTAACAAAGACATTGGCTATGATCTAAGGAAAGCTTGTTTGTCCACCTTCAGGGATGTTATTGAAAAAGGCTTAGCAACAGAAAAGGTCCTAATTGAGCAAGGAGTCATTAAGATATTTAAGGAGAACAAAGATGACTTTAAAGGAAAAGACAAGCCAAGATTTTGGAATAAAAACAAGAACACAGTCAATGATGGTGTTGTTGATGCCAATACAGTGCGACCCAAATTCATCTTTTCGGGATCAAGTTCTACAAACAATCAAGTGAATACTCAAAAAACTTCTAGATCACAAAGGAAGTACACTCCGTTGGGAGAACCACTTGAGTCAGTCTTCAAAAAGTTAGTGGCAAACAAGGTAATCATAGTTCCAGATTTTCCTTCATATGAACCAAAGGTTAAACCAAATTGGTGGAATGATGATGAGTATTGTGAATTTCATAAGAGCAAGGGTCATAAGACAGGAAATTGTCATCGATTGAAGAACATCATACAAGATCTCATTGATAGAGGTGACATTGAGATTGAGGGACACTCATCCAATCAAGAACATGAGATGTTTAAGGAGCCGTTCCCAAAGCATGACAAGGGAAAAGCTAAAGCCACAGATGACCAAACCAGCTATACTAGAGCATCCTACAACTAGTATTCAACCATCAATCACATCTCAATGGACAATTACGTCTCTACCACTATCATCAAGGACAAAAACCCAGAGAATTCTACCTGAAGACCAAAGATTGTCCTAAAAGGTGTTGGATCTTCTTCCGAACCTACCTCTTAATGTCGTGTTACAACCCGTCAAGGTAAAATCACTTTGCAAGGTGCTCCAGCCAAGAACACCACTTCTTCATCAACTAAGCTTGAGTACGACCTTGTAGAACAGTTAGGGAAGACACCCACACTCATCTCCATACTTGAGCTCTTACGCATATCCCCCGCTCATAAAGCTATTCTTGACAAAATCTTGAGAGAAACTGTCGTTCCTACTAATCTAAACGTGGACCAGTTTCAAGCCATGGTGGGATACCTTTCCATTCCACACTCCCTTACATTCACAGAAGCTGATGACGCCTCCGTAAGTCAGCCACATAATGCACCTTTACACATTGAAGCCTTCATACACAAACATAAAATCAAACGAGTCCTGATAGATGGAGAAGCAGGTCTAAACATTTGTACATTGAGCACTATTAAACAATTGGGATATTCCGACAAAGCTATGAATTCTACAAACAAAATTACTATAAAAGCATATGATGATGAAGAACGTTCATCCAAAGGCACAATCACCTTACCTCTCAGAGTTGGGCCAGTTACAAAGGATGTGGTTTGTCAAGTACTTGATCTAGATCTCACATACAACATGCTTTTGGGGCGTCCATGGATTCATGAGATGAGCGCAGTACCATCAACATATCATCGATGTATTAAGTTTCCTCATAATGGAGTTGAAGTGACCGTCAAAGCTGACCCAAATCCATTCATATATTGCAACAATCTATGACCTAGATCAGAAATAACAATCCCAGTCAATTGAGAAGCTATTCCTTCATCAGCATATGTGGATCCAGAATCCTTGAAAGTTTCTACATCAAAACAAGCAGAGCACAATGAAAACTTCAAGTTTAAAGACATGGGATGTGGTGAGTATATTTTTCATGTTGATCAACTCCCACTATCTCCTAAGGTATTCAGTCGACAAGAACAACCTACAAAAAAATTACAATGCCAAGGAATTGGGTGTGAACCGCCTAGTGTTGTCGCTACTAAGTTCGAATGCAAATCTCCTCTAGCGGTGCAAGCAACTCTTGATATCAATATTCCTAAGAGTGGTTCCAACAAAGAATCTATTGAGCATATCACCAGCCATCTTGAGAACTCACATAGCTTTACCATATCATCCACTCATTCCATTTCCACTCCTCTCCCAGACTTGGATCAACAAGAATTACAAATGCCCTTACTCATTGGAGATCAAAAATCAAGCTACGAAAAGAAAAATGTAAAAGTCAAAAATAAAGAAAAGTTCTTTAGTTCAAATCAAAATCAAAAGCTATTGGACTCTGCAAAAATCAAGGTCAAGGATAAAGATCCTATGAAAGAAAAAGAACAAGAGTTGATCTCCCCTAATATCAAAATAACTGGGGGCAAAAGTTCTAAAATTTTAAATCAAAAAGCATACTTGTTGATCCTAAGTCTCCATTATGTCATCCTACTTTCACTTCTTTTCACAGTCATAAGCCTTCATAATTCATCCACTTGTTTCACACATTCATCCCCTTTTGGCGATACATCATGGACCTTTAATGGAGCTTCCTTGAAGGACTTTGTTATCAAGGATGCCCAAACTTCTTCAAGTGACACGCATATGGGCCTGTGTAGTCCACACACTAGTAATTCTATCTCAGTTCCTTTATCAACAAAGATGTTCACTCAAGCTACACATCATTCAGTCAAGGAATGATGCAGCTACAATCACAATGTCAAGCCTCACACATTTGAGGTAGGGGATTTGGTTCTCAGAGAAAATCCTAAAAATCAGCAAGACAGAGAGAAGAAAGGCAAGTTTGAACCAAATTGGCTTGGTCCTTACATCATTACAGCAACATATGGATCTGGGGCATATCAGCTCTCAACTACAAAAGGTGAACCTTGGGAGGATCCTATCAACAACATGCACCTTTGCAAGTGCTACACATAGCTCTTCGGAATATCCTAATTCAAAAATACAAAAAAAAATTATAAAAACAAAAAAAATCGTTACTTGGTGAAAACCTAGCAAACAGGCACCTTGTGACATAGAAAACATTGAAAAATTGAAAAAAGTAAAGAGAAATAATTTCATCCAACAGTGAAAACCACTTTGGTGGCGCCCTGGGCAAGTACCATGGTGAAAACTGGGTCACCAGCACCATGCGTAGAGACATTGCTCCTCCCTCCTTCAGGATCCACTTGCATCCTTTCACTTTGCACACACTCACAACCAATTCATCCATAATAAACTTACCCATTCCCATCATGGCTTGTTATTGATCTACCCAAGATTGGTTAGCCATTCATAATAAACCTCCCTTTCCATCCATAATAAATCAAATCCTATCTATGGCTATGGCAAATCCTATGTCTAGTGATGGGTGTGGAACTAAGAACATCACATGTTTCGAGGAGTACAGTTTCTTCTAGCTTCCTTCAATCTATTCACGCACAATCTACAATAAAGCAACATTTGCATCGCCAGTCTGCAATAAGGTCTCATCTTCTTCGCAATAAAATATCAGTTTCATGGATTCAGTCAGTTTCAGATGAGACAGCAGCAACAATGAGCTTCAACAAATCAAATCTTTCAACAGACTCAGACAACATATGGTCCAGTTCTATCTATCCTTTTTGTGAAAGTAAACATTGTGACCACAATCAAATAAGACTTATACAAGTGACAAGAGACACTAAACTTGAGGACTACAGTAGATGTTGGTGTCGAGTCTTGGTTTTCTTTTGATTTTATCTTTTGGTGACATGTCTTTTAGCTTTTTCAGGATGTCTCTGACTAGAGATTCTATCTCCAGGATGTCTTTGACTAGAAAGGCGAGGATGGGGTATCGTCACCTATTTGTATTTGTTGTCTGTGGATTGTCTTTTAGTAATGCTATGACTTGTCCAAGGATATGAGGACACTGTGAGTTTAGTGTGAACTGGGGCATTCCTTGTTTGTGGCTGTCTTATCTCCATGCAAATAGGTACAATGACTTTTTGGGTCAAACATATGCCTCAATTGTCATAACCTACTTGCCATAATAAAGCTCAATGATGATAATGAATAAGAAGCTCTTTCATGTTCATATCTTCTATCTTTCATCCCCCTTTCTTGATTGACTTCCATCGTCCTTCTTGAGTCCACGTAGCCTGCTATCACATGACTGAGTATAATTACACACCAAAAATATTTGCATTTCATGTAGTTTGCACCTGCATTACCACATATAAGCATTTCATACATACATATAGATATCACAATTGCATCACATCCTGCACACAACACCTGTTAGCACAATTTACATTTGCATTATCATATTCATCTGCATTACATACATTCACATTTGCATCATGTATACACATATAAAACATAAAAGAACAAAAAAGTATATTGCATTGCATCATATACATATTTGCATCCATATCATAATCATCACATAGAAACATACATCGCATAGGTATGCATGCATATAGCTTCCGCAAAGATGAATCATCTCATATATATATATAAAGTGTCATGATACAATGATGTCAAAATCATATGGCTATAATCACCCGTAGGTGTCTACATCATCATACAAAATGGTACAATACTGATACATAGGGAGCCCTCTATGGCTATGATGAATTCCCTTCCTCAGAGCTGGCTGGCCTCGACGGAGTCTGAGCCCTAGAAGGACCCACCCCAAGATCATCTCTCCTGGGCCCTATGTCCCCTGCAGCCACCCCTCATGTTGCCCTATCCGGATAGAGGAACCCATTGATAACTTCTACCAACACTGTTCGTAGTGCTAATCCTATCCATGTCATGGTATCCCATGCCACATGTCCCACCCTCATTTCTAGTCCCAGATCCTAGAACACTCGTCTCAGTACATCCCTGTCTCCGTCTCGATTGTAGGGTACTAACTCCCCATCGATCGGTATCCTCAGTATCCTGTATACATCCTCCAAGGTGACTGTCATCTCACCCATTGGCAAATGGAATGTGCATGTCTTAGAGTGCCATCTGTCAACAAGCACAGTTAGCAAACCCATGTTCACCAAAAACTCAGGCACATACAGAATATGTCTCAATCCCATAGCCTCAATCGCAACTCGGTCCTCAAGTGTCAACTCAGGTCGCAATCTCTGTGTCGACGGAAATCTCTCCCGTGACTCCAGCATAGGCAAATACTCCTCCAGTCACACAAATCAATCATCTCAGTCCTAGTGACACTCACTGTTCATCACAAAGTGTTTCTTCTATCCTAGTGGTACTCCCTGTTCATCACAAAGTACTACATGTTTTGCACTCCCTGTTCATCACAAAGTGTTGCTCACATTTGCACTCCCTATTCATCACAAAGTGCTGCTCACATTTGCACTCACTGTTCATCACAAAGTGCTGCTCATATTTTAGTACTCCCTATTCATCACAAAGTACTATATCTTGGTACTCACTGTTCATCACAAAGTGCCTTGATCTACCTTATCCTAGGGCCTATGCTTGAGTGAATCCTCTTGAGTAGTTTCCTAATTGGCAACATATGTTCTATCACAGAATTGTCAATCCTAGCCCTTTTTGCTATCCTAGTTTTCCATAGAGGACCTGCTTCAGTGTATCCTCTCAGTAGCTTATCCAATCGACAGTGTATGTTCATCACAAAATTGCCGATTTGACCTAGAAGACACAAATTCACATTTTTGGACACAAACGTGCTTTCATGACATAAACGCTCTTTTAGACTGCATAAACACGCCTGGCACCAATGCAAATGTGCCTACACATTTTTGACATTTTTTGGACCCTATTCTAAGCGCATTTATTACTCTACCTAGCATGCATTAATGACAACAATAAATGCATCAAAGTACAAGGAGGTTTTGTGGTACTTACTAGCTCTCCTGCCTCTGCCGGCCTCTAGAATCGGCGAATGCAGTCAAATCTGTGAACGAAAGCCATCGTTGTTGACTGCTACTACTCTATTTTTTCTCTGCACTCTACTCTCGTGGATGTGTGGATGAAAATGAGGATGTCTTTTTCCCCTGGTCTATCTTATAGCCTACCCTCACCTTAGCCTCGTTTCCTGAGTCAGTCTTCTTCATCCCATGACTCTGTCACTTTATCCGGTCAGTCCATTCTATCCTGTCTTTCTTATCGAGAGATTGTCTGCGATCTTTTTAGACATTTTCATCCAATCTCTCGAGGGGGCATATCATTCCCATCTTGGGGCAACTCTATATCAGTTCATCTTATCTTTTTTGAAACAACACGACAAGCCTCATTGTCTCAAAGAGGGGCAAAATGTAGACACCCAAAATTGTCATGTCTAATTAAATAAATATTTTATTTATTTAATTATCTAAGCCTAATTCTTCTATTAATTAAATAAATCTTTATTTATTTAATTAATTTATTTATCCTCTTCTAGCCTTATTTCTCATTTGAATAAATACATTTATTTATTTAAATTATCCTTTTCCTAAATTAAATAAATATTTATTTATTTAATTGATCTCATTTCTTCTATTAATTAAATAAATCTTTATTTATTTAATTAATTCAATAGTCTTTTTCTACCCATGAGACATGTCATTCATCTCTTAATTCCTACACTACCTATCTCTTTCATTATTTTATTATTTCTTCTACCTACCCTCTAATCATAGCCGACCTCTTTTACACCTCTCAATCTTATCCCTCCATTTCATATTTGTGTCTTCTATATAAGGAGATGTTTCCTTCATTATCCAACCCTAATCAATCATCCTAATCAACCTAGCTAATCATTTTATGCACTTGACTACACTACGATCCTACTTGCAACCACATTCCGTTCTTTGTTGAGCTCTTGTGCACATAAAATCTGAGAGCAAATATATCAAGCAAGATCAATGGAGATAGGAAGAATGGAGATCAAAACCCTATTGGACATGTAATGGTATAATCTTTGTGATTTCATTTGATTTGCATTGTCTTAGGTAATCTTCATATGTTATGGTGGATCTTTGTTGTTGTTAGGCTAGGGTTTGGTGGTTGAATTCATTTAGCCTTTCAATTTTGTTATTATTGTTATCCATTTTCACCATAAACAACTAGTGTAGAAACATCTTTCCTTGTCAATTTCTCATTTGTAACCATAGGAGTACTTACCGGTTTAGAATCTCCCATAAAAAATTTCTTCAATAATTCCTTAGCATACTTAGTTTGACAAATGAAAATACCTTTGTCAGTCTGAGTAATCTGTAAACCTAAGAAAAATTTCATTTCCCCAATCATAGACATCTGAAATTCTTTCTCCATATTATTAGAAAATTCTATGCATAATTTATCTTCACCTCCAAAAACAATGTCATCAAAAAATACTTCAATAATCAGTATATCATCATCAGTGATCTTATAATATAAATTATTGTTAGCACTACCCTTAGTAAAACCAAGTTTCAAAAGATATTTATCCAACCTTGCATACCAAGCTCTGGGTGCTTGTTTCAATCCATTTAAAGCTTTCCTTAACCAGCAAACCATATTTGAATCATTTGATAGTGAAAAAACATCAGGTTGCTCAATATAAACTTCCTCATCAAGATTCCCATTCAAAAATTCACATTTAACATCCATCTAATAAACTTTGTAATTTTTATAAGTAGCATAGGCAAGAAATAATCTTACAGCTTCAATCCTAGCTACAGGTTTAAAAGTTTCTCCATAATCAATTCCTTCCTTTTGAGAATATCCTTTACAAACCAATCTAGCCTTATTCCTTATAACTTTACCATCCTCATTCAATTTATCCTAAGAACCCATTTAGTTCCAATAACATTTTTATTTTTAGGCTGGGGAACCAAAGTCCATGTGTTATTTTTCTCAATTTGATCTAATTCTTCTTCCATAGCTTTCAAACAATATTCACTTTTACATATCTCAATTATTGATACTGGTTGAACTTGTGAAATTAAATATACCTTATTAGTTGCTAGTCTTCTTCTTGTCATCAATCCATTGTTCTTATCCCCAATGATCCGATCTTCTGAATGATTCAATCTCACGTACCTAGGAGTCCTCTAACTCATTGTTCCTCTTCCTTATTCTTCAGTCACTGTAGAACTCTTTGATACTACTGGAGTTACTGGTTCAACACTCTAATTTGGTAAAGGTGCTACTGGTTCAGATATTATCATTTTCATTGTCGGTTCCTTCTCATAAACTCTGATTTGACTTCTGTTTAGCTCATCTATTTTGACATTAGCACTCTCCACAATTCTTTGCAATCTCTTGTTATAACATCTATATGCTTTTTTTTCATTAGAATAACCAATAAATATGCCTTGATCACATCTAGGATCAAATTTACCAATGATATCATCTCTCCTAATATAACATTTACTACCAAAAATTCTAAAATACTTAACTATAGGTGTATTTCCAAACCATAATTCATAAGTTGTCTTACCAGTTTCTCCTTTGATATGTACTTTATTGAATGTATAAAACATTATGCTCACTACTTCTCTCCAGTAGATATGAGGTAGACTAGCTTCCATCATCATTGTTTAAGCAACATCCAAGATAGTTTTGTTCTTCCTTTCCACAACTCCATTCTGCTGAGGTGTCCGCGGAGCAAAAAATTGTCTTCTTATACCATGTTTCTCATAAAATCTATTAAAATCACTGGATGTGAATTCTCCACCTTGATCTGACCTCAAACATTTCATCTCCAATCCTGTCTCAATTTCCACTTTAGCCTTAAAGATTTAAAAAATTTCGAATGCTTCATATTTTTCTTTTATAAAGGTAACCCACATCATTTTAGAATAATCATCAATGATTATTATGAAATATCTATCACCTTGAAAACTTTTAACTCTAGCAGGGCCACACAAGTCAGTATGAATAAGATCAAGAACATTATTTGATTTATCTTGTATACTCCTAAAAGAGGTTCTGACCTGTTTACCCATTTGACATTCTTTACATACTGGATTATAGGGCTTCATAATCTTAGGTATATCTCTAACTGCCTTAGTTTATCTAATCTTTACAATGCAATCAAAATTCACATGACACAGCCTTTTATGCCATAGCCAACTCTCATCAATTTGTGTAATCAAACATTTCTTCTCACCGGAGTTCAAATGAAATATGTTACCTTTTGTCTATGTACCGGTTTCAATCTCCAAGCTAGATCTGTTAATGATTTTGCATTTTCCATCCTTGAACTGTAATTGAAATCCCTTATCCACCAATTGTCCTAACTCAGAAGATTATGCCTTAAACCTTCAACATAATAAACATTGTCAATATTGTTCTTACTATCCAACGGTATAGTTCATTTTCCTTTTATCATGCAAGCCTTGTCATCTCCAAATCTAACTAGACCGCCATCAAATTCTTGTAAAGAAACTTTTGTTTATCTCCAGTCATATGATGTGAACAACCACTTTCAATTACCAATTCATCCTTGTCTTCAATTTTAGTAGCAAGTGCCTTTTCTTTGGGTACATTCTCTTCCAGTGCTAGATCATCTTACTTGATATCCATGAACATCCATTCCCTTCCATTGCTGGAACCACTAGCAGATTCATCTGCTAGTTCATCATCATAATCAGTATTGTCTTCCTCATCCGCTATGTAGCATGATTGGTCTATGTTTTTCCCTTACTTATACTTGTTTTTATATCTAGGGTTAGGCTTAAATGATCTTCTAACTCTTTCTTCAAATCTTGAATTCCTTTCATGACATCTAGATGCAAAATGACCAATCTTATTAAATGCAAAACATTTAAAAGGTGTTTTTCCTTCATACTTACTTCCTATTGGTCCTTTAGGTACTCTTCTAGCAAATAGTGCTTCAAGTTGCTCAAACTCTTCATCTTCTCTCTTCATATCTTCCAATTCCTTTGCATACAAATCTTTCCAATCTTTCTTACAAGTTGCAGATGTGGATGCATGAAAAGATGGTTTAGTCTTCACAGCTCCAGAATATCCAAATTATTCAAGCTCAAAAGTAGATAGTTTCCCAATCAAGGTATCTTTGTTGATAGATGTATTATCCATTGTTCTCAACTCATTAATAGCAGTAGCCTCCATTTTGTAAGCTATTGGTAGGGCTCTCAAAATATTAGAAATAATTTCATCTTTGCTCAGAGTTCCACCACAATATTGTATTCCCACAACAATCTCATTTACCCTTTCCATGAATGCAGTAATCCTTTCAACTCCTTCCATCTTTAGGTTTTCATATCTTACTAGGTAACCATGAAGTTTATTAATCTTTACTAATGGGTCACCTTCATTAAGAGTCTCCAACTTATCCCATATAGCCTTTCTAGATGATTTGTCAGTTAGTCCCATTATTTGTTGATCAAAAAGTGGACACAAGAGGGCTTCTCTTTCTCTAAAATCATTCTCAAGCTCCTTATCCAGGTTTGTTGGAGGAGGATTGGTAGATGTCATATTATAAGGTGTGACACCATTCTGTGTGATCTAGCAAATCTCCTTGCCAAGACATCTTAGATTAGTCTCCATCTGAATCTTCCATACTGTGTAATTTGTTCCATCAAGCCTAGGAATATCTCTCTGAATGATAGCTCCAGATGAACTGGATGAACTTGAACTATTAGTCACCATAGGATCTTCCTCAAGCAGTTAAGCTTTCTATAGAGAGGGCCAAATCTTTGATACTAATTATTAGACAGTTCAAATAACCAGAAGACAATTGAGAGGAGGAGGGGGGTGGGGGTGAATCAGTTGTCACAGATTACTAGAACCATTAGCAATTAAAACTTTAACACCAAAACCCAAAACATGAATACTAGAATGCTTAAACCAAATATTGGAATAATAGTTAAACCAATTAAGCATAAACAATAATCACAGGAAATAAATACCTTCCACATGACACAAGCATTTGTACATGGAAAACCCAGTAAAGGTAAAAACCACGGTGGGAAGCCTACTACGCATAGTCAGATAATACTTATATAGTAAGTATGTGACTTATAATTGAGGGGCCTGCACTTGCAAGAAGGCCAATAGCCTAGAGCGCACTGCTCATTATTAGGTCCCAGGAAGGACAACTAAGAAGGGGGGGCTAAATCAATTGTGAACCAGTTGTCTATAAATAGTAATCCAAATGTAAATTATTCCAACTTGAACTTAATGCCAGTAAACCAAACTTAAGTGTCGTTAAAACAAATTAACAGTTATAGTAGTACCAATTTAACTTAATGCATAAAACATAAAGAGAAACAACATCCACAACACATAACACAAAGATTTTGATGTGGAAACCCGGTAAGGGAAAAACCACAGTGGGAATCCTTACCCACAATTAGATGATACTACTACAGATAGTATGTGTATACAAATGGGGTCTGCACATGGAGAAAGGCCAAATACCTAGAGCTCACTCCTCAATCACAAAATAGGAGTCACACTAACTACACAATTGGATGGTTAAATCCAATGATAATGTACTGCTCAAAATAGCATCTCTAATGGTGAATTCAGTACTGGTTAAGCTCTGAACATGAGTGTCAAAACACCTTCATAACCTTCCTTCAACCTTTAAATAATGCCTACATGACTCGCACAAGGATTTGCTTATTTTAGCTCTTCAATATTTGAATACACTCATACCATAACCATATCCCGATCTTCAATAAGATCTTACAATCATATATATGCAAAACCTAAGACCAAATGTATAGGTTGGCTCACTACAGATATTATAATTAAATCAATTACAAATAAGTCTTGATGTGATACAACATGTCATCTCAATACATTTACCATAATATCCAATCAATAAACAATTTCTATAATGTGTCGTGCTGATCTGGAGTACCGGTCCATAACCTAGACCTATCTGTCAGTAAAGGCAAATCTATCAATCCGATTAGACCAATAAGAAAAACACAAAATCAAAACTTCCACTCCATTTCTTTGACATAACCAAATGGTCTCCAAGTTATCATCGTTGTTGGTAAACAATATAACCTGTTGGTGAACACATAGTGGTGACTGTGCATAAGCCACTAACCATACCGATGAACATAATGTAAACCTCCAAGAAGACAAGTGTTGACATCAATGACAAAACCAATGCAACACATGACGAAGTCATCCTTAATACCAACAATCTCCCCCTTTGGCATTGATGGCAACACTACATGGAAAAACATCTTAAGTGCCAAAATAGAATGCCAAAAACCAATATACCAACAATCTCCCAAAGGTAGATTGATACAAAGTTCTATAACAGAAACAAAAACTAAAACCAAAAATACATATATCCAAAAGAGTATATCTCTCCAAGAAAAATGATCATCTCTCCTCAAATACAAAGCTTTTCCATAGATATCTCTCCCCCTTTGACATCAAATGTCAAAGCAGTTAAGAAACAAAACATAACATTCTGCCAACTACTCCCCTTGAGAAGTAGCTCTCCTTCATCAAAGCCGGAAAAAGATTTTTCTGTTACTTGCTATTGGTTTGATGCCAATCTTCAACATCTATGTTTCTGCCGGTGGGGAAATTACCCCAAGCTACTCTCTAAGATATTCAAATGTTTCCTTAGGCAAAGGCTTTTTAAAGATATCTGCAATTTTCTCTTCAGTATTCACATAAACCAATCTCACTTCATTTGCTTCAACATTCTCTTTTAGAAAATTATACTTAATAAAAACATGCTTTGTCTTAGAGTGAAATACCGTATTCTTTGACATATCAATTGCTGCTGAATTATCACTATAAATGATTATTGGTTCTTTGCATTTTACCTTTATATCCTTCAACATTTGCTTGATAATGATGTACAAGTGTTCTTCTTGTTGATCCATGAAATCAATCTACTACCAAGAAAAAATGCACCGCCAATGTTACTCTTTCTGTCATCTACACCTCCTGCCCAATTTGCATCAGTGTATGCCCATAAATCAAAATTTTCATCTTTAGGATACCATAAACCAAGATTTGTTGTTCCTTGTAGGTACCGGAAAATCTTTTTAATTGTTGATTCTTGATTTTCTTTAGGATGTCTTTGAAATCTTGAAACAATACACACTGCATTTATTATATTAGGTCTTGTTTGTGTCAAATACAGTAATCCTCCAGTCAAATATTTGTACCTTGTCAGATTAATAGGAGCTGAATCATCCTTCAATGTCAATTTGTCAGTTGTAGTCATAGGAGTACTTACCAGTTTGGAATTTTCCATACCAAATTTCTTCAAAAGTTCCTGCAAGTACTCTGTTTGACATATGAATATATCTTTATCTGTTTGTGAAATCTACAAACCTAGAAAATTTTGTATCTCTCTAATCATACACATTTCAAATTCTTCCCGAATCAGGTTAGCAAAGTCCTTACATAATCCATCTTCACCTGCAAAAATTATATCATCTACAAAGACTTCAATTACCAAAATATCATCATTGGTAACTTTGTAATACAAATTGTTGTCAGCATTACCTTTTGTGTAACCAATCTTCAAAATATATTTATCCAATCTAGCATACCAAGTTCTAGGAGCTTGCTTCAATCCATATAAAGTTTTCTTAACCTGCAAACCATATCCTTATTATCTCTCAAAGAAAGTCCATCAGGTTGTTCAATTTAAACTTCCTCCTCAAGATCTCCATTCAAAAATGTACATTTTACATCCATCTAATAAACTTTATTGTTCTTATAAGCTACAAATGCAAGAAATAGTCTAGCTGCCTCAATTCTAGCTACCAGTGCAAAGGTTTCATTATAATCTATTCCTTGTTTCTGTGAATAACCTTTACAAACAAATCTTGCTTTTCTCCTACTTACTTCTCCATCTTTATTAAGTTAATTCCTAAAAACCCATTTAGTTCAAATTACATTTTTGTCTTTAGGCCAGGGAATTAATGTCCAAGTGTTGTTCTTTTCAATTTGTTCTAATTCATCTTCCATTGCTTTTATCCAATATTCATCCTTACATGCTTCAATAACAGATACTAGTTCAACTTGAGAAATTAAGCATACCTCTTCATTTGCCAGTATTCCTCTAGTCATAACACCTTTGATTTTTATTTCCAATTATCTAATTCTCTGAATGATTCAATCTTACATACCTGGGTTTGTTCTGATTAACATTCACATGCTGTTGTTCTTCAGTCACAGTTGAGTTTTCTGATGATACCAGTGTGACTGGATCTTCTTTCTATACCGGTGTAATCTGTGTTGGTTGATCTATGATCATTTCAACTATTAGTTCCACAGATCTTGAATCTGCTTTAAAGTGTTCATCTATCTTCACATTAGTACTCTCAATGATTTTCTGTAACATTTTATTATAACATCTATATGCCTTACTTCTAGAATAATAGCCAAGATTTATTTCTTCATCACTTCTAGGATCAAATTTGCCAATATACTCATCTCTTTTGATGTAACATTTGCTTCCAAATATTCTGAAATACCTAAGAGTAGGAATATGACCAAACCATACTTCATAAGGGTTCTTACCGGTTTCACTTTTGATGTGAACTCTGTTAAAAGTATAAACCATTGTATTCACTACTTCTCTCCAGTACACATGAGGTAGATTTTCTTCCATTAACATTGTTCTCGCTACATCCAGAATAGTTTTGTTCTTCCTTTATACAAATCCATTCTGCTGGGGTGTCTAGGGTGCTAATAGTTGTCTTTTGATTCCATTCACTTCACAGAATGCATTAAACTCTCTAGATCTAAAATTCTCCTCCTTGATTTGATCTTAAACATTTGATTTTCTTGTCGGTTTCATTCTCTACCATTGCCTTGAATATCTTGAATCTTCCAAAAGCTTCTGATTTCTCCCTGAGAAAAGTAACCCAACACATTCTAGAATAATCATCAATTGTTAGCATAGAGTATCTATATACTTGTAGACTTCTTGTTCTTGTTGGACCATATAAATCAGTATGAATTAAATCAAGAATAATATTGGACTTCTCAGTAATACTCTTAAATGTTGTTCTAACTTGCTTTCCCATTTGACATTCCTTACATACTGGATTTTGAGGTTTCACAATCTTAGGTAAATCCCTTACTACCTTAGTTGAACTAATCTTTACAATGCAATAAAAATGCACATGATAGAGTCTTTTATGCCATAACCAACTTTCATCAATGTGTGCAATTAAACATGTTTTATCACTGGTATTCAAGTGAAAGATATTACCTTTAGTCTGATTACCGATTCCAATCTCTAATCTAGTTCTGTTTATGATTTTGCATTTCCCATTCTTGAATTGTAACTAAAATACTTTTTTCAACTAACCGACAAACATTCAAAAGAATATTCTTTAAACCTTCTACATAATAATCATTGTCAGTATTGTGCTTACCATCCAAACATATAGTGCCTTTTCCTTTGATTAAACCAGCTTTATCATCTCCAAACCTTACTAGACCTCCATGAATTTCTTGAAAAGATACGAATTTGCTTTTATCACAAGTCATATGATGTGAGCATCCACTATCTATAATCCATTCATCCTTTTCTTCAATGTTAGCTGCTAGTACTCGCTATACCTATTTGACAATGGGTGTCGGTTGATCTTCTTTTATTACAACAAAAGCCCATCCGCTATCTATTGGATCTTCATCTGAATCATCTGTAACACCTTCATCTGTGTAGTAGTATGACTTACCTCTATTTTTCTTAAATCTATATCTCTAATATTCAGGGTTAGGCTTATATGATCTTTTTCCTTCCTCCCTTTGTCTTGCATGTCTATCAGGACACCTAGAAGCCATATGACCAACTTTATTGCAGTTAAAACATTTGAAAGGTGCTTTACCTTCATACTTACTTCTCGCTGGGCCTTTAGGCATCTTCCTTGTAAATAGTGCTTCAAGTTCTTCATTTTCTCTCCTCATATCTTCAACCTCTTTTGCATAAAGTTATTTCCAATAAGTTTTGTCAGATGATGATGATGATGCTGATGATGATTCTTTGAAAGCTAAATCAGTCTTTACAGTAGCAACAAGACCAAATTCCTCAAGCTCAAATACTCAAAGTTTTCCAACCAAATTATCTCTAGGAACTAAAGTATTAGGCATTGTTCTCATTTCATTGATAACAGTCACTTTCATTTTGTAAGCTGGTGGCAAAGCTCTTAAAACTTTAGACACAATTTCATCTTCACTTAAGGATCCTCCACAACATTGTATTCCTAAAACAATTTCATTAACTCTTTCCATAAATGTATAAATTATTTCATCTTCTTCCATTTTTAATTTTTCATACTTGACCCAGTAACATTCTAATTTTGCAATCTTGACAGTGGTATCTCCTTCATTCAGTGTTTCCAGTTAATCCCAAATAGCTTCAGTAATAGATCAGTTTGATAATCCCATGATTTGCTTATCTGATAATGCACTCAGAAGTGCTTCTCTTGCTTTGCAATCATTGTCCATGTCCTTAGCCAATGTTGGTGGATGAGGTTGATTTGGAATAGGAGCAACATAGCCATTCTTTGTAACATCCCATATATCTCTTCCAATGTATCTAAGATGTGTTTCCATTCTGATCTTCCATATGCCATAGTTATTTCCATCATGCTTCTGACTGTGCTTTCTGAAAATATTTATTGCCATAGCATCTCCTCAAGCTGTTAGGCTTCTACAAAAAGAGGACTTCGCTCTGATACCAATTGTTAGGTCCCGGGAAGGATAACTAAGAGGGGGGGGTTGAATCAGTTGTGAACCAGTTGTCTATAAATTTTAATCCAAATGTAAATTATTCCAACTTGAACTTAATGTCGGTAAACCAAACATAAGTGTCGGTAAAATAGATTAACAGTTATAGAAGTGTTGGTTTAACTTAATGCATAAAACATAAAGAGAAACAACATCCACAACACATAACATAGAGATTTTGATGTGGAAACCCGGTAAGGGAAAAACCATGGTGGGAAACCTAACCCACAATCAGATGATACTATTGTAGATAGTATGTGTATACAAATGGGGTCTGCACATGCATAAAAGGCTAACTGCCTAGAGCTCACTACTCAATCACAAAATAGGAGTCACACTGACTACACAATTGGATGGTTAAATCCAATGATAATGTATTGCTCAAACTAACATCTCCAATGTTAGATTCAGTATCGATTAGGCTCTGAACATGAGTGTCAAAACACCTTCATAACCTTCCTTCAACCTTCAAATAATGTTTGCATGATTCTCACAAGGATCTTCTTATTTTCGCTCTTCAATATTTGAATACGCTCATACCATAACCATATCTCGATCTTCAATAAGATCTTACAATCATATATATACAAAACCTAAGACCAAATGTATAGGTTGGCTCACTAAAGATATTACAATTAAATCAATTACAAATAAGTCTTGATGCGATACAACATGTCAGCTCAATACATTTACCATGATATCCAATCAATAAATAATCTCCATAATGTGTCGTGCTAATCTGGAATACCGGTCCATAACCTAGACCTATCTACCAGTAAAGGCAAATGTGTCAACCCAATTAGACGAATAAGCAAAACACCAAATCCAAACTTCCAGTCCATGGCTTCGACATAACTAAATTATCTCCAAGTTATCATCGCTGCTAGTAAACAATATAACTTGCTGGTGAACACATACCGATGACTGTGCATAAGCCACTAACCATACCAGTGAACATAATGTAAACCTCCAAGAAGACAAGTGTTGACATCAGTGACAAAACCAATGCAACATAGGACAAAGTCATCCATAATACCAAGACTCACTAGAAAAGGGGTTTCACTCACTACATATAAATCCAGACTAGAATCCAGAGAAGTGTTGAACTACGAAGGAGAGCATCTCCTATGCCTGAGTATAGTTCTGATTAAGCTCAATACCGAAGAAATAAATCCTCACATAAACCCAATTCGATCTCCAATGTTCAACCAAATCCTCTACCTGAATGATATTACATTATTCGTACATTACATCCCTTGACTGTGACCTCTAACATAACCATGATGATCTACAATGAGATCTTACATCTATATATAAAAACCCTCGACCATAAACAATCAGGTTGGCCACCAGATAATAAACCAATTAAATAATTACAAACCATGTCATCCTTAAACCAAGCAAATAATATCCAACACATAAGACATCTTGGAAACACATCGAGAGGTCCAATCCACACATTACATTAAAGTCAGTCCATAACCTAGATCAACCGAGACCCAGTATAGGTCCACACGCTACAGAAATGATCTTCATCCACCAAGTCTCGAACATGATCACCAACATAATCCTCAAAATCCACCAGAAGTTGCACCAAAACCACTTATGCAAATCATCAAAGATCTTCATCAAAATCTCTATTGGGGAAACCCTCGTCGAAACCAGAAACCAAACTTCTAAGCAAACAGGATAGCATCCGATAACCAGACCAAAACCAACTGATTGAATATGAGTATGAGTATCATGAATAAGCCAATTCCATAACCAAATCATACCGAAGCCTACTAGATCATGTCGGATCCAAACAACTCAACCTACCGAGACCAGAATGTTGTCGGTAAAACATCCAAACAACTAGTGTTAGCATCAATGACAAAACATCAATGCAATGCATAATTAATTCCACCAAATGGCCAAAAAGGACATGTTAAATCAATGCTATGTTGGTTCTCAGGTCCATTCTTAATCTAATTATAACTATAAAATCCATCCATGAGTGATAACATTATGTTTCCAATTATAAGATCAACAATTAATTCTATGTTAGGTAGTGGAAAGTCATCCTTAGGCAAATATTTGTTGATATCTCTAAAGTCTGTGCATATGTGAATACAACCATCTAGTTTTCCAAAATGTACAAGATTCAAAATCCATTATGGGTAATCAATAGGTCTGATAAAACCAACATCTAGTAATTTCTCAGCTCAACTTTAACGAAAAGTGCCACTTTCAAATACATTTTTCTCAACTTTTGTTTTATTGGTTTTGCACTTGGTGCTACTGTTAGATGATACATGAAAAGATCAAGATCTAAACCAAGCATATCAATGTATGACCATGCAAATTTAATTTTCATTTCTTATAAAATCAAACAAAATTAGGATGCTCTTCTTCTATCAATGATACTACAAAATTAGGATGCTCTTCTTCTTGTATTGTATCTTCTACCAACAAAATTGATTTCTCATGAAATGATGTTGAGGAGAAACTATAAATCCTTCCATCTTCTGGTGCCTCAGAGAGTTTTTCACCATTGGATTCTTGGCATTTGCATGAACATTGCGTTGATGAACTATTATGTTTTCATTGATATTAATTGTAACTAGTAATGATGTTGTAATAATGTTTCTTTTCTACTGGTAGGTGATCTAGTGAAGGAAACTAGTATTACTAGAAAAGAAGTGAGATCAACTGGTAACCCTACCTATTGATGTGCCAAACCCTAACCAATGGAGCTTGGTGAATAGTTTGTATTGGTGTATGATCAAATGATGAGTAGTAATGATTATGCCACATATGCATGTTGTATGTGAAGAATTTCAAATGGTTTTTGGCACATAGAGATAATGGTTTTATCTTGGGAATGACTGTGTACATTGCATGTAATGGAAACCACGTGATGAGTTACAGGGATCGATGAAGTGGTGATCAAGGAGCGGTCAAGGTTGTCTTGAATGATGTGCAATGACTGCTATGTAATCCAACAATCATGCTTGAACTGAATTGTTTGTAATCTCTATGAGATCTTAGATTTGTGATGTGTTACCGACCTATTATTTTGCTTATAAGGTTGATGAGTTTTTTTGTTGTAGTCTTGGAAATTTTGGGTGAATGTAAGAGTGATTGGTTTTCAAACAAAGAGATGTATCTAGAGTATGTTCATGAAAAGGATTTGATCAAGTAGAGTAGTGCTATTTACCAGATCAAAAAAACCTTGTTGTTCGCTAACAATTACAACAGTCAAATCCCTTAATCAGGTAAGCTCTAACAAGCTTAGTGTTACCTAAATCCTCTAACCAGTTGATCCATTAGCTTGGATTTGAAATCCTCTACCGAGGTTACTCCTAATAGGGTATTGCTTCTAATAGGGCATTATAGTCAATCCCTTAACTGGGTGGTCCCTAACAGGATCTGTTCTTAACAAGACTTATTGTAAAGCTTTAATAGGCTTGGCTCCTAAAAGGGCGAACTTTAGAAGAGTTCAGAATACTTGTGGGTATTCATCCCCACCATGGTTTTTCCCATTTGGGTTTCCACGTCAAAATCATTGTGTCAAGTGGTGAATGTTTTTGTGGTTATGTTTGCTATGGTTAATTTTCTTAACTACTAAATCCACTTAAATATGATATGATGACCGACAACAATCTAAAATGTGCTTTTACTTTTGTCAGTAAAGTATTTAGATGTTTTGGTTTTAAAGGTTTTGAGAGTTTTATTGTTGTTTTACTATTATTCTATTATGACAATCAACCAGTATACTTGACAATAATATTGCAATTTGTAGTTCATTGTTTAAACCAGTCAGTTCTAAGTTTGACTTGAGAGGTTGTTTTTGTTTGGTGAAAAGTTTGTGTCAATTTTCTATCTACTGATTCACGCTCCCCTCTCAGTAGTTGACTGGATCCTTATTGATTCATCATATCATCAATTGGTATCAGAGCATTTCAGGTCGTCTAGTGTCTAATCCTTACAACTTGAGGTAAAGATCTTGAAGAACATGATCAAGAAATAAGGTTTGAAGTTGAATAGGGAAAACTATAGAATATGGAGTGATAAAATGAAAATATATTTATCAAAAGTCTAGGAAGTCAATACTGGGAACATGTTGTTACTCGATATGTTGCACCTAGTGGGACTCTATCTAATGATCAAAAGAAAGAGTAACGAGAAAATAATCAAGCATTGGAGGCCATTATCAGTTCTTTGTCTGATTCAGAGTATATTGATGTTGATGCTCTGGAGATTGCTTATGAGATGTGGAAAAACCATGAGGAAATCTATTGCGATGATGAGCATATGAAGATTGCCAAAGAAGAGAGCCTGAGAGGAAAATTTGATGACATGTAGATGGTTGAATGTGAGAATATAACAATATGGTCAGAGGATCAAAGAGATAGTTGGTGAGATCAAGAGTGTTGGTAGTAAAGTGGAGGATGCCATAGTGGTTAGTAAGGTGTTGAGAACCCTTCTACCTGTCTAAACTATCCGAGTTGCAGCCATTCAAGAGATAAAGTCTACTAATAAAAATAAGGTAACTCTTGACTCCATCATTGGTAAGCTTACTACATTTGAATTAAATGGTTATGATGGTAGTACTCAGAAATCTGAATCTAGATTTAGAGGTTTAGTTTCTAACCCTCCTATGAGGAAAAGCAAAGATGTTAGTCATAGTTATGAATCTATATCCAATAGAGAAGTTGATGATGAAGATAGTTTGATTGAGCTTGAAGCATTATTGGCCAAGCAGTTTCCCAAAGGTACCGGTACATACAGAGGTAAATTACATTTGAAATGTTTTGCATGTAACAAGATTTGACACATTGAAGCTAACTATCCTAATGGTAAAAATGAGCATAAGCATGAGAAGTACAAGAAGTACAAAGGATAAGGAAAAAGATCTTGTCTCATTACAGGTGATGGTGGTATCACTGATGAGGAATCTGAGGGAGATGCTAATGAAGAAATTGTCTTTTTAGCCATTAAAGTGGAGACATCTAATCTAAAGACATTAATTTCTTGCATGGATGGTTCTAATTATTGCATCATAGATAGTGGTTGTTCACACCACATGACCAATGACCAGTGTAATTTTTTTACTCTGAAGGAATTTGATGGAGGAGTTGTGAGATTTGGAAATGACTCACCCTACATGGTAAAAGGAAAGCGAACCATTTCTCTTAATGGAAAGAGCAGTGCAGATGATGTTTAATTGGTTGAAGGATTAAAGCACAATCTTTTAAGTGTAGCTCAATTCAATGACAGAGGTTATCCATTGGAATTCAAGAATGGAATGTGCAAAATCTATGGGAGAAAAGGTGAACTGATTGCAACCAGCAAGCAGACAAAAGGTAACATGTTCCACCTAAATCCTAAAGTCAACAACTATTTAATTGCTAAAGTAGATTATAGTTGGCTTTGGCATTAGAGATTTTGTCATATAAATTTTGATAACATTGTTAAGGTAAGTAAGTCCAAGTCGATAAGAGGTTTTCTTTAGTTGGACAAACCGGTGAATGCTCTATGTAAAGAATGTTAGTTAGGAAAGATGACATCCTCAACTTTTAAGAGAAAATCTTTTTCAGCAAAACATCTATTAGATTTGGTTCATACAGACCTCTGTGGACCAATAAAGACTAAAAGAATTCAAGGTGATAGATATTTTATGATCTTCACTGATGATTTCTCAAGAATGATGTGGGTCACATTCTTGAAGGACAAAACAAAAGCCTTTACTAAGTTCAAGGCATTCAGGGCCTTAACTAAAAAGGAAAGGGGTAAGAAAATAAAGTGTCTGAGGATTGATCAAGGAGGTGAATTTACTTCAGAGGAATTCACTAGATATTGTGAAGACAATGGAATCAAGAGCCAACTTTCTGCACTGAGGACACCAAAATAGAATGGTATTGCAAAGAGAAACAACCGACTAGTTGTTAAAGCTTCTAGAACGATGCTTATACAAGGAGGAGTAGGAAAAAATTTCTAGAGAGAAGCTATCAGCACAACTGTCTACACTATGAACCAGATATTGGTAAAGATAGGTAAGGATAAAACTCCTTATGAATACTGGTATGGTAGATCACCTAATGTCAATTATTTTAAGATTTTTGGGAGTAAATGTTGTATCAAGAGAGATTACTATGTTAGTAAGTTTGAGGCTAAAAGTGATGAAATAATATTTATTGGTTACTCCACCAAGAGTAAGGCCTACAAATGTTTTAACAATTGAATATAGAGAATTATTGAAAGTGTTGATATTCGATTAGATGAGTATCCTGAAGTCTTAGGAGAAACCAATAAGTTAATTAAGCAAGATGAACCTTGCATTTTGATTTTGGAACCAGAACCGGTGAAGCTAGAAGCTGATGAAGTGAATGTTTTAGTACCAGTCAACCGGAACAAGTAGATTCAGAAGAAGATGATGATAGTGAGGAAGAAGAACCTGAAGATAATGATCATTTCATTACAAAGTATGTGAGACTCAATCATAATCCTGACCAGATTATTGGAGATAAAGATGCTGGAGTGTTGACTAGAAGAAGAATTAGAGAGAATTCTTGCATGATCTCCACTATTGAGCCTAGAACTTCTAAGGAAGCATTTGGATATGATCATTGGATTAAAGCTATGGAAGAGGAGCTTGACCAAATTGAGAAGAACAATACATGGACCCTAGTACTCAGACCGGTGAAGAAAAATGTAATAGGTACTAAATAGATATTCAGGAATAAACAGAATGAAGACGCAGTAGTAGTCAAAAACAAAGATAGATTAGTATGCAAAGGTTATCTACAGGAAGAAGGAGAAGACTATAGGGAGACATTTGCACCAGTTGCTAGATTGGAAGGTGTTAGGACACTACTTGCATTTGCAGCATATAATGAATTCAAGGTATATCAAATGGATGTGAAGTCAACATTTCTAAATAGAATACTGGAAGAAGAAGTATACATTGAGCAACCAGATGGTTATTCTTTAACTGATGCAAACGATATGGTGTGTAAACTGCACAAGGCACTATATGGTTTGAAGCAAGCACCGAGAGCATGGTATGAAAGGCTACATTCACACCTGATGAAGATATGTTTTCGGAGAACAAGTGATGATGACAATATAGATCTCAAATCTGAAGAAGATAAGAGACTAGTGAAGTGTTTGAGGATGATATCATATTTGGAGGCAATGATGACATGAGTGATGACTTTGCAATTGAGATGAAAAGTGAATTTGAAATGTTTGTAGTAGGAGAGATAAAATTATTCATAGGTTTGCAAATTCAATAGATGAAGAGTAGTAATTTTATCACATAGTCTAAGTATGTGAAAGAGGTATTGAAGACATTTGGAATGAGTGACTGTAAACTAGTTGGGACACCAATGGTTACAGGTTGTAAACTATCCAAGGAGGATGAAGCCACATCTGTTGATGAAAAGGAGTACAAATTAATGATAGGGAAACTGCATTATGTTGTTCACAACAGACCAAATATTGCTCATGTAGTTGGTTTAGTTTCTAGATTTCAGAAGAATCCAAAGGAAACACACTTAATAGCAACCAAAAGGATATTTAGATATTTGAAAGGTACTATTGACTATGGATTATGGTATCCATATGCAGGTAACCTTGATTTGAAGGTTTATATAGATGCAAATTGGGCATGTAATGTTGATGATAGGAAGAGCACAACTGGTGGTGCATTCTTTCTTGGAGAAAGACTTGTATCATGGAGCAGCAAGAAGCAGGGTTGTATATCATAGTCCACTATTGAAGTTAAGTATGTTGTAGTGTATATGAATTATACCCACGCAATCTAGATGAAACACATTCTGGAAGGATTCAAGCTGAAGATTACAGAACATGTAAGGATTTTATGTGACAACACCGGTACAATAAATATTTCGAAGAACTCGGTGTTGCATGCTAGAACCAAGCATATTGAGCTGAAATATCATTATTTGAGATAGAAAGTGCAGAGTAAAGATGTATTATTGGAGAATGTATCTACCATGGAGCAGCTAGCAAATATCTTTATGAAACCTCTACCTAAGACTACTTTTAAGTATCTTAGAGGCCAGCTAGGGGTTGTGCCCCTACATGAGGTCAATTGAGAAAGATGTGGAATACATCAGTCCCAGAGCTAATTGAAGAATCTTGAAGTAGGATTGGTGTAAAGTGGATTTATTCCATAGGGGGAGCATCAACTTGCAAATTGTTGATGCAAAACAGTAAAGTATGACAGTGCATGTTTTACTTTCACTTTGGCATTATTGTCAAAGGGGGAGAAGAACTATATGATTATGGGGAAAAGAACTGTATGATTGACAGAGAGAAGATCTATAGCCAGTTACTAGATAAAGACATGGAGACTTAGTTGAAGGAGAGTACATGGTAAAATGTAAACTAGGATTCCTAAAAATCAAGGGTATTGATACTTGTATTGCCATCAATGCCAAAGGGGGAAATTGTTGGCATTTGCATGAAGATTGTATTGATCAACTATTATGTTGTCATTGATGTCAATTGTAACTGGTAATGATGTTGTAATTATGTTGTTTTGCTACTGGTAGGTGAGGTAGTGAAGGAAACCAGTATTACTAAAAAAGAAGTGAGATCAACTAGTAACCCTACCTGTTGATCTGTCAAACTCTAACTCATGGAGCTTGGTGAATCAGTTGTATTAGTTTATGATCAAATGATGAGCGGTAATTATTATGCCACGTATGCATGTTGTATATGAAGAGTTTGAAATGGTTTTTGGTGCATAGAGATAACAGTTTTATCTTGGGAATGAGCGAGTACATTGCATGTAATGGAATCCACATGATGAGTTATAGGGATCGATGAAGCAATGATCAAGGAGTGGTTGAGGTTGTCTTGAATGATGTACAATGATTTCTATGTAATCCAACGATCATACTTGAACTGATGAGATCTTAGATTTTTAATGTGTTACCGACCTATTGAATTGCTTATAAGGTTGATGAGTTGTTTTGTTGTAGTTCTGGCAATTTTGGTTGAATGTAAGAGTGATTGGTTGTTGAACCAAGAGATGTATATGCAGTATGTGTAAAGGAAGATAGGAGCATGAAAAGGATCTAATCAAGAAGAGTAGTGCTATTTACCAGATCAACAAACCCTTGTTGTTCTCTAGCAATTACAATAGTCAAATCCCTTAACTGGGTAAGCTCTAACAAGCTTAGTGTTATCTAAATCCTCTAACCAGGTGATCCATTAGCTTGGATTTCAAATCCTCTAATGATGTTACTGTTACCTATTTTCACTGCTAGCTCAATCAGGATGTAGGAGATATCAGATCGATGTCTCTCAGAAGGAGAAACAAGTGCTAAGTATGAAAATAATACATGTTTTTGTCTAACTTGTTTACTTCATGTGCAGACACAAGGAAAATAAATTTTTGATTTATGGAATGACAACATGTGGGGTAAAATGTGGCTCCCATGAAGCTTGAGCCCAGCATGTTGATGGAAATGGGTTTTTCTTTGCAGTTCCTTGAATTTTTGCCCTATCGACAAGACTTACCCCAAAGACCCAAAGAGTAGTGCGGAGCATAGAATTTTGTCATTGGGTTATCAGAAAGAACTATCTTATGTAATCTCGATCACCCAATAGAAAGTGCAAAGTGATGTGCGAAGTCATCATCTATCAGAGGGAGTGTTTTCATCTTATCTCGACGACCCACTGGAAAAGGCTAAGGCGAACCTTTTATCCAACATTGGCCACAGGGAGCAGCATTTTCATATTTATTTGCAAGTCTATGTATATCTTAAGTGTCACAGCTTATGGGCTTTTGGCAAATGGTAGCTTAGAGTTGGTGGCCCCCCACATTTGCATGCATCTCAAAGTGGTTTAATTTTGTAGAAAAAGGAGAAATTAAACAGCAGGTAGGTTGTAGAATAATTGATGGCATTCGCTATACCGCAAGATGAAAGTGCTCGACTGTTAACAACCATGACTTGGTGACTTATGAGCTGGTAGGCCAAGTGGTCCCAAGGTAAGCACTTAGCAAGTCATGAGGTAACGCACGGTGACACATAGGTTTTGAGGTCTCAGACAACTCATAGACACGTGATGGCACCATGGCATAGGATGTAGTCGCTTAGAGGGGCTAAGGGTTGAGAAGATCAACAAAGATCAATAATGATCAAGATGGATCCAAGGGCTACTGCTATGTCGCGACTTAAAAATGCTCACTAGATATCGCCTGTGACTTGGCGACAAACCACTAGCGGTGAACCATGGCCAGCGGTTAACGCAGGTGGTTCATTTTGGCATTTAGTGGAGGCCATGCTAAGGTGTCAGAGTGGAGAGCCCAGAATGAATACCCTCATGACAGGTGGCACCCAGTTGTAAAATCTAGGGCTAATAAAAGGGTGCCACATGGCAGACAGATGGCAAATAAATGTTGAGCAGACTGTGGGTTTGATGGATCTCAATATGGACTCACCGAAGGCATCAGTTTCATCGACATGAAAGGTGTCGATGAAACTAAGATTTTGATAAGACAAGAAAGTAGTTCACCAAGTCCTTGGATCCATCGATTAAGGCACATCGAAGAAATATCAACCGGTTCCATCGAAAAGTGAAGGCATCGATGAAACTACGGTTTCGATGAGACACAAAAATGGATAGCTGAAGAGGAAGTTTGGCCGAAAGATTGAAGCTGAGCAAACCAAAGTAAAATGGTGGGCCCGATGGTGTTGAGGTGGTAGTTGAGGCTGTGCTTAGGTGGATCAGGTGGAAAATCATAGATTGGCATGTGGCACGGATGGTTAGAGAGGTTAAAGATTAAGCAGTTTGAGGACAGATCAACGGTCATCGCTATATCGCATGATGAAGATGCTCGCTAGTTATCTCATGTGACTTGATGACTGACAAGGTGTCAGTTGAGGTGGCCATCTAGGTGGGCTTAGAACGAGTGAGGATACACCACATAGTAGAGAGAAGATGAAGAACCAAGTCAGACCAAGTCCAGATGGCAAACAAAGTGGACCCGTGAGAAAATCAAAGGCTAACACGTGGCAAATGTCTGCAGATGAGTGGTTCAACTTGGAATTTGAACTTCAACTTGGTTCAATGATTTAAAATAGTTCAATGGCTTGACAATGGTTCAAAGTAATTCAATGGTTGAATGATGGTTCAACCGACTCAGTGGTTCAACCAGTTCAATAGTTCAAAGACAAATTAACAAGCAAGTAGTGTAGCAAGTCATCGATTATTGGGAAAAGGTATTCCAATGTTATCCCGATAACATGATGGAATAGTGTGGAGTAATGGAAAAGGCACGAGGTAATGCGGGAAGCATCAAAACATTGGGTAACTCCTTCCAATGTTGTTACAAAGACCCGAAAGAGGATGCAGAGTCAACGCAAGAAAGAATGTTATTGGGAGCGTGCCATTGGTTATCGGTGGGACTATTCTGATGTTACATCGATAATCTGATAAGAAGGTGCGTGATCTGAAATAATGACATCTAATAGAATCACTAGAAAGTAGGCCCAAGTCCAATAACATGCAAGTGGAATTAGCATCAAAGGGAGTTTTTCTTTCAGTCATAGTCCTGATTTGGTGCATAAATGTCAACACGTGTTTTGAGAGCCTTTTTTCATTTTTTGAATTTTGAATTTTTGCAAGTTCAGTATAAGGGGCTTGGCAGATTCGGGGTTCGAGAGTTCTGGGTCTGATATCTATGGCAGTAGATATTCACACTTTCGTAACTCATTACTTAGGAGCATTTCTTAGACTTTGTAATAAAACTCCTTTTCAATAAAAGTGAGTTCCTTCTCATGTATTTGAGTTCTAAATATTGTTGTGAATACATTTTGGATGAAACACTTGTGATTATTATTCAAGTAATCCTTCCTTTTATCTATTTTCCTTCAATGTTCAGTTCATGGTGTAGAATGCTATAGTGCAGGTCTGTGATTGTGTAAGTTATTTTGATGTGTCAAGGTTGTGAGAAACATTGTATGTTATCCTTTTATGAACAACAAAAAGCTATGCTTTCATAAGAATCATTTTTGCAAGTACGCATTAGGGAGATGTGAGCATTTTAGTTTCATTATTGGATCATTGTGAGTTCATTATCATAGCAAGTCATTTTTTCAATAATTGGTGCATCACCTATTTGTTCATTTTCATTTTTATAATCATCCTTCCATCCCTTTTCCAAATTAAGTTTTTGCCATTAGTTTTCTTAGGATATCTGAAGGGAGTCAGCCCATAATCTGGAGGTCTACTCTTGCTATGGGATACCCACAGCCTGAGAGTAGTCTCATGTTTCTCGGGATTGCAAGAAATTCAAGCTTGCATCAAGTGCAAATCTCAGTGACAATAGTTTTTGGCACACTCGGTGGGACTTTTGGACTTTATTGTTCATAGAAGGCCATTGTATCTTGTCTTGGTGTGTGCAGTAGTAAATCATTTTTCACACCTGGCGACTCACAAATCTTTGGTATTTTAGCAGTCCAACCTTCCTAGCATATGAGAAAATACCAGACTAGGCAAATTTCAGCCTCAGTTAATCATACCAAGCTATCACCCCCAAAAAGGATAGCTACGGTAGTTAATAAAGTTCCAGATCCAACAGTTGGTGTGTTGCCTGTTAGTTCTATTTCCTACCTTGCTGCTACAGCTTATAGCAATCCACTTTTTGCAAGTTCTTCTAATTAGAATACACCAAGCATGGCTCTCCCTAGGGTACATCCATTTTTTCCTTTTAATTAGGGTACTCCTTTAAATCTGGTTCAGCATGATGATATATGAGCAGCAGCACTTAAGACCTTGCCATTTTTCACTAGAGAGGATCAAACAACAGCTGTTGAACACATTAGAGATGTGGATTCCTTGTGTAGAGTGCATCATATCATTGCAGAGAATGTTATGTTAAGGTTTTTGGCAGCCTCTTTCAAAGGGAATGCCCTTTAGTGGTTCATGGGTCTACCTGTGAACTCAATAGCTACGTGGGATGAGCTAGGACAATTTTTAAATCAACATTTTGAAGACATGTCAGATCATTTTCACATGAGCATTTGAAGACATGTCAGATCATTTTCACATGAGCATATAATGGATTTTAACTACCAGTTTCAAAGGACTCAGAATCGAATTCTAGAATCGGTAAAACCTTCTAATGAGTATTCCTTTTTGTTTTACCTTAAGGCTTTGAATAGTGATATTGCACTTATGATACAATCTTTAGGTGGAAATACTTTACCAACAACATTTGATGTTGTTGTTAGGGCTGAAAAATAGTTTGATTCAAGTAGGGAAGATAGCACCTAGGCCTCCCATGCCAATTTTTGCTGATATACATCCCATTATCCCTATAGTTCCACCTGTTATAGCTATTGTACCTTCATTTCAAGCTTATAATGCTCAAGTTGTAGCTCAAGACAAAGTTGTCCCTAGTCATTTGCAAGAGATAATTAGTATTAAGGAGAAAAATGATAATTTACAAAATACTTTGCAAAATTTTGGTAATGCGTTGGTTAATATCAAGAAACCCCAAACTCAACCACCTTACCAAATTCCTTTCCAAGCTCGCTATCAGGTCTCATACCAACCAAACTCTCAAGGTCAAAGGAGGAATTTTAACCAAAGGCCCTTTCAGTAGTATAATCCTAATACACCTAGTTCCTCAAGCAATATTGTTCTAGTCCAAAACAACTTGGCAATTGACTATGAGTGGTGTTTTCCTTGTAACCAGCCACATAACCAGTCTACATGCTCCAATGGTGTGTTAAATCAAACATTGATGGTGCAAAATAGTGTTGTTGTTCCAAGAAATAAGTCTCAGAAGGTTAATGAACAACATTCTGTACCCATGGAATATGATACTCCCTATGTTACTTTGATGAATTGGCAAGGTGAGGAGTTATATGGGGTTAATCAAGCTCAAAATCAATCATACATCCCTGTAGCAGCCAACATAAGATCCAAGAAAAGGGTTGTCAATATGGGGCAGCAGACTAATAAGAATAATAATCAGCCTTTCTCAAGTACCCAAGCTTAGGTAGGGTCTCTCTTTGCTCAGAATACACAGATTCTTCAGAGATCACAACCTGTGGTGACCAAAGATTAGCCAAAAAGCCAACCTTAGCCAGCACAAATCCAAAAGGATGTTGTTGTTACTAAGGGACAATAGAAGGTTAGTATGACTGATTTTAATATTTTGGATCAGTTGAAGAAAACTCTTATTAGCGTGTCAATGTGGGATTCACTAGCCCTACCTAGGAAAAAATATTTGTTACATGATGCTTTATCTACCCATTCTTTGACTATCCAACCATCTGATTAGCAAGATTCAAAAGTTGTTCTTACCAATAAGCCTCAATAGAAGAGTGAACAACAGTGCCAATAGTCCAAGGTAAATAAACCTCCTCCTTTTTATGTCACTCTACTTATTGTCAAGCACCTAGTGCATAATTGCATGATAGATTCAGGTGCAAGTAGTTCAGTCATGCCCAAGCAGTTGGTTGACCAATTAGGACTGACTTATGAGCCATTGAAAAAGGGTGTAGTGCATATAGATGGGACTGTTGTAAATACTATAGGAGTCATTAAAAATTTGAGTCTAACACTCCATGCTTGCTCCAATTTTTCTATTCTACAAGATGTATATGTGATAGACTTGCCACCCTACTTTGGAATTTGCTTATCAAGAGACTTTACAGCCAAATTAGGGGGTTATTTGTCATCTGACTGGGCACATATGTTTTTTAGGACTAGGTATGGAATTAAAGTTACTATTAAATCAAAAGCTTTAGCTAATGATGACATAGAACCCTATGTCCCTAGTGTTGTCAATGTCAATTTGACCATTCATGAACAAGATGACCAACCCATTCCACGTGATCCAAGCACCCCTATTGATGACATTCCTGATATTATTTTGGATGAATGGGAAGCTGAGAATCTTGAGGAAGATCCTTTTAAAAATATGGATGATGTAAGCCTTGGAGTTTATATGTTTCATGAACAAGGTTCTATTGTCCCAAATTTGATGAAGGATGTTGGATAGTAAGATAATCAACATCAAGATGAGCTTTGGAATCTCTAATTTGATGGGTCAAGAAGTAAGAATGGTGGTGGTGGTGGTTGTATGTTGTTTTCCCCTACTGATGATAAATATTATGTAGCTTTCCAGTTTTCTTTTAGCTGCACCAATAATACAACAGAGTAAGAGGGTTTAATTCATGGTCTACAATGGGCAAAGAAGAGAGGGATCAAATGTTTGCAGGTTTATGGTGACAGTGAATTGGTTGTCAACCAAGTAAGAGGTCTCCATTCAACTAAGAATGGTCTATTGAAGTCTTATAAACATAGGGTATGGGATCTTATTGAGGATTTCCAAGTTTTCAATTTACTGCCTATTCCTAGAAATTTTAATAAACATGCTGATAGACTTGCTACAATAGGAGGATAGTATGATATTCCAAATGATATCAGCAATGTTAATGAACATCAATATGTAAAAGTGATTGTTAGGTCTTCCATTCCTAACAATGTTGATCATTGGCAAGTTTTTTATAGTGATCAGCAGATTATTAATTTTTCGAGGGAAGAGGCAGAGTTTTCTAACACCAACCAAGAGAAGCTCAAGCAATAGTATGATGATCAGGTCATACAACTGAAAACAAACAAGTTACCTAAGGGTTTGGTCACATTGGAGTCAATTTTCAATGAAGATGATCAAGTGAGAAAAGAAAAATCCATCTTGCAGATCGAGGAACATTATGAAAATGTTGAGATTTTCAAGGATAAGTTGTTAAAGCTTGGCAAGGTATGTACTTTACAGGAAAGGCACACATTTGTTTTACTATGCCAAGAGTTTAGTGGCATTTTTGCTTGGCAATATTCTGATTTAAAAGGCTTTAACACTAGTATTGGCCAACATACCATAGAGCTTGAGCCAAATGCTAAACTTGTGAGACAAAAATAGAGGCCTCTTAATCCAAAACTTGAGCCCCTTATGGTCAAAGAACTTAATAAACTCATTGAGAGAAGCATCATTTTTCCTATTAAACATACCTCTTGGGTGTCAAACCTTGTCCCAGTTAGGAAAAAGAATGGTGAAATGAGACTTTGTGTTGATTTTCAAGATCTCAATAGAGCCTCATTGAAGGATAGATACCCACTACCCTCTATGGAGAAGATTCTACAAGTTGTTGTAGGTGTTGAGAGATTCTCCTTGCTAGATGGCTTCTCAGGCTATACCCAAGTTTTAGTGAAGGAGGAAGACCAATTTAAGACAACATTTACAACTAAATGGGGCACTATGGCATATAAAAAGATTCCATTTGGTTTGTCAAATGTTGGTGCCACTTTTCAGCATGCTATGGATATGGCATTTCATGGTTTGATGTATAAATTTGTACTTGTTTATTTGGATGATATCACTGTTTATTCTAGAAATTTAGTTAAACACCTAGCTCACCTAAAGAAAAAATTTGAGAGGTTTAGAGAGTATGGTATATCTCTTAATCCAAAGAATTTTTTTTTGTTCATGAGCGTAAGCTTCTGGGATATGTGGTGTCAAAATAGGGTATTACTATTGATCCAGAGAGAGTAAGTGCTATTCTTTTCTTACCTCTACCAGCATGCAAGAAAGGCTTGCAAAGCTTCTTGGGTAGGATTAATTTTGTTAGGAGGTTTATTCCAGATATTGTAGAATTATTAAAACCTCTAATTTCTATGTTGAAAAAGGATATTCCTTTTAGTTGGTATAAGGATGGGAAGAGGAGTTTTGAGCTTATAAAAGATGCACTAGCAGCTTCTCGTACTTTGTTAAACTCATATTTCTCAAAAGATTTTATTTTGTATGCTTATGGCAGTATTGACAACATCTCAGGAATGTTGGTTCAAGAAAATGAACATGGTTTGGAGTAGCCTTTGGCCTTTTTCACTCAAGGCCTTAAGAATTATGAGGAGAAATATTATTTTGTTGAAACAAAAATTCTTGTTATTAGAAGTTTGAAGAAGTTTAAGCATATGTTGTCTAACAATAGGATTAACTTGATGGTTGCTCACCATTCAGTTAAAGAGTTTTTGCTTAGCAGAGACTTAAATGATAAGAGGGTTGGTTGGGTGACTAAGGTGATGGAATTTGATGTTGATATTAAGGTTACCAAGATAACCAGAGGTAAGAGACTATGTGAGTAGCTTGCTGATCACACAAACAATAGTAAAGAGGATGAGGAGAAGGTAGTTTTATCCCTCCAAGACAAAGAACAAGTAGTTGTTCATGTCCCTCCTACTACCTGGGTATAAGAAATGACTCATTTCTTGTTGACCGGTGAGTGTCCTCATGGATTGAGTAAGTTACGAAGAAGGTATTATAGATTTTTGTCCATTCCTTATGTACTCTTGAATGGTTTTTTCTTTAGAAAGGATTTTCATGGTGTATTATTGAGATGCATAGATTCTGATCAAGTTGAAAAGGTCTTGCATGAATTTCATGAAGGATCAATGGGAGGACACTTTTAAGCAAGAGCTAAAGCTCTAAAAGCTATGAAAGGAGGCTATTATTGGCCTAATTTGTTCAGAGATGCACATTCCTGGGTTAGAAAGTGTAAATACTATGCCATATTTGTAGGAAAAGAGAGGTTGGCAGCGCTGCCATTGCAGCCTATTTGGGTAGAACATTTTTTTATGAAATGGGGTTTGGATTTCATTGGAGTCATAAAACCACCTTCAAGTGCTGGTCACAAGTGGGTGCTCACAAGCACTAATTATTTTACTAACTAGACTAAGGCTGTAGCACTAAAGGAAGCAAATGAGACAACAGTTTTGAATTTTTATGATGAGTTGATAACTAGATTTGGTGTCCCTAAATCTATAGTTTTAGATAACGCTCTTGCTTTTGATGAGACCAGAATATTTGATTGGGTAGTAAAGAATTGTGTTTATCTCAACACCTCATCTAACTATTACTCACAAGGAAATGGACAAGCTGAGTCCACAAACAAGAATCTGCTCAAAATCATCAAAAGGACCTTGGAAGGAAATTAGCGAGCTTGGCACACCAAGCTCAAATCAGCCTTATGGGCTAATAGAATCACACCAAAGAGGTCCACTAGAATGTCCCCATACATGCTTGTGTATGGGAAAGAAGAAAGGTTGCCTATTTCACTCAAATTTCCAGCCCTTGATCTAGCTAACCAGCTGAATATGATTGATGAAGAGCCTATGACAACAAGATTAGCCCAACTGATTGAGCTAGAGGAAGTTAGAAATAAGGCAATGAGGCAAATTGAGCATCACCAAGCTCAAATAAAAAGATCTTTTGATAAGAGGGCTTCTCCTAGAGTTTTCAAGGAAGGTGACATCATCTTGAAATGGGATGAATTCAAGAGAAATCCAGGCAAGCATACAAAGTTTGATGCTTTTTGGAGTGGGCCTTATATGATTTCTAAGTGCAAGCAACATAATGCCTTCCAGTTGTCTAAATTGGATCGTGAAGTTCAAGAAATCCTAGTCAATGGGATTCGCCTCAATCATTACTTTTGAGGTATGCTTAAAATTTTGTACATATTTCAGCTTTTCTAGTAGTGATAAGTGATTTGTATAGTAGGCCAGTTTATAGTTTTGTTTTCCCTAAGTGCCTAGTGCATAGTTTAGAAGGAGTAATAAGAGTCATTCTACTGCAATTAATTGTTGTAGTGTTTCAGAAGTGTTTTGTTGTTTTGTCTTGTCCTAATCTATCAATACACATGCTAATTCATGATAGTAAGGTGTTAATCACACTACCATAAACCACACACCTGTACTCCATAGATTAGGATAGGTCTTTGAGAGAAAGGAGAGTTTTTGTAGTCATTATGATGTGTTGTTTTAGTTTTTCCTCAATCACAGTGACTCTGTGCCCAATGGAATGCATAAGGAAGTTGGTTCAAATGTTTAGCAGGCAAACATATAGCAGATTTCACCAAAAATGTTACCTATTTTTGCTGCTAGCTCAATCAGGATGCAAGAGATATCAGATCAATGTGTCCCAAAAGGAGAAACAAGTGCTAAGTCTGAAAAGAATACATGTTTTTGTCTAACTTGTTTTCTTGATGTGTAGACATAGGGAAAATAAATTTTTGATTCATTGAATGATAGCATGTGGGGTAAAATGTGTCTCCCATGAGGGTTGAGCCCAGCATGTTGATGGAAATGGGTGTTTCTTTGTAGTTTTTTGAATTTTTGCCTTATCGGCATGACCTACGTCGATTGGCAAGACTTACTCTGAAGACCCAAAGACTAGTGTGGAGTGCAGAATGTTGTCATTGGGTTATTGGAAGGAACTATCTTATGTAATCCTGGTCACCCAATAGAAAGTGCAAAGTAGTGTGTGAAATCATCAGCTATCGGAGGGAGTGTTTTGATCTTATCTCGAGGACCTGCTGGAAAAGGCTAAGGTGAACCATTTATCCCACATTGGCTGAGGAGAGGAGAATTTCAGTATTTATGTGCAAGGCCACGTATATCTTAAGTTTCAAAGCTTACTGGCTTTTGGAAAATGGCAGCTCAGAGTTGGTGGGCCACCGCGTGCGCATACATCTTAGAGCGGCTTAATTTTGCAGCAAAAGGAGAAATTAAATAGTGTGCAGGTTGTAGAAGATCGAATGGAGATCGCTATACTGCAAGATGAAAGTGCTCGACTGTTAACAACCGTGACTTGGCGACTTATGAGCTGGTAGGCCAAGTGGCGTCAAGGTAAGCACTGAGCAAGTCATGAGGTGCCACTTGGTGACATGTAGGTTATGAGGTGTCAGACAAGTGGTAGACACATGATGGCACCATGGCATAGGATGTAGCCACTCAGAGGGGCTAAGGGTCAAGAATATCAACAAAGATCAATGGTGATCAAGATGGATCCAAGGGTTGTCGCTATGTAGCAACATAAAAATGCTCGCCAAATATCACCTGTGACTTGGCAACAAACCACTAGCGATGAACCTATTGGGACTTATTAAATTTGAGTGAATTTTAGAGGCCCATTTCAAAATTTTGCTTCGCATTTCCAAATGATCATAAAATAAGTCAGTTTGAATGGCCTAGTTAAAGAGAGGGTAAAATGGAGCCAGTTGATTTGCAAAGGGCAAGGCTTTGGAAACTTGTTGTACACCTTTCATTTGACCTATGCAGTGTGTTGCAACCTTTAGATTTCAGTTTGGATCAGTGTATCAAGTACCCATTTCAAGGGGTGAGTTGAAAGTCCATCATACGCTCAAATTCATATTTTACTAAGTGGCCTACTTTGACCGCCTATATCTTTTGCCCTATTGATTGTCATGTTGAAATTAAAAGTGGATTGAATTCTATGCATAAATAAGAGTCAGCATGTCAAATCTCAAGTCTCTAGCAATCCATTTGCTCAGTTTACCAAGCTCAATCTGTTTGCAGTTTGTGTTGTTTGATGTCCCTGTTTTGACAGCTAGTCGGACCCTTGTTTTGCATAAGTGTAAAAGTTGCCCCGGTAAATGTCATGCTAGAATGTTTGTTCTGGGCTATTTTTGGTATGAATGAAAAGCTATGTTTCTAGTTTCAAGCTCTTTCCAATCCGTTTAGTCAGTTTTCAAAAGGGTTTCTTGAGCCATATGTTTCAGTGTTCCGTAAAGTAGCTATTTTTATGAGTGCACTATTCGCACCCAATTAGCTTACTGGTTGAACTGAGAATTCTAAGATTTTATATGTACTACAAGGTACCTATGCCTCAGATTTGAGGGTCTATGGAGATCATTTCATATTTTTAAGAAAGGCATCATGACTTGCATGTGCATTGACTTCATCAGGTCCACAGTGCCGACAAAGCTAGTTGGTCATTTTTGACCATTAATATCTCTTCACTCAGGATTCTTCTTGGGAAACCACTTGGTAGAGTTCATGTTGGTATATCAGAGTGCATGCTTGTCAGTTTGCAAGATCCAAAAAAGTGTTTTGATCGGTTTGAAAATTACGTCTTCGCGATTAAATGCGAAAATGTGGCGCAAGTGCTTGAAAGTTGCAAAACTCAGTTTGATGATCCGAAAATGGTGTCGATCGATTCCAGAGGTATTTTTAAGGCTCCTGAAGCATTTCGAAGGCCAGTTGCATGAAAATGAATTTTTTTTTTAGTCGGACCCACTTTGGGGCCTGACTTGGCTCATGTCGGTGCATTAATTTTATGGCTAAGTGGTCTTAATTCATAACAATATATATCAATACAAGCTCAACTATAATTGGCATTTTGATTTGGTGAGAGAAGATTTCATTTTATTCTTTTGATTGGATAAAGAACAAAAGTTTTCAAGCAATGCAATTGGCAAGCGTTAAACCAAATTCAACAACCAATAAATGAAGTTTTAGAGCAAATGAAAGTGGCAAATGTGAGAAGACATTTAAGCTTCCAAACAAATGAAGAGCAGATCCTTCATAGCTAATGGTGATACAAAATTGACAAATGTGGACATAATTTTAAATCCATTTTGTCTAGAGGTGATTAAAAATGCCACAAATGACTTCAACTCTGAGAATAAGATAGAAGGAGGATTCATTGTTGTTTTCAATGGAATTCTTCTAGACTGAAAAAATGATTGCAGTCAATCAGATATATCCCAAGGCAAGACAAGGCATTTAAATTTAATGCATTGTCCCCCTGCCATGAGGTAAGTTGGGAAAGAGAGGCAAAAAAATTTAAAATAAACTTTCAAACCAATGCAAGTAGTAGGTGTAAGGCTTAATTCCACAACCTTTGAAGTTCAGAAAATGCCAATGGCATGTTCCAACAACCTATACCCTCCCATGCAGTTGCTAGAAATATAAAAAATCTTCAGCAAATGCTATCGGCAGATGTAAGCAAAATCCACGCCCTCTACCAGCATCCTCCTTTGCCATTAAAATGCAAGTTAGCAGTTTTCTCCTCCCTGCCATGAGCTGGAGAAGGAGATTTAAAGAGGTAATTAAATTTTAAACAAATTGCACTTGACAGATGTAAACACAATTCCACAACCTTTGCTCATTTTTCCTGCTGTGAGTGGAAATGGGGAAGGTCTTTTATTGAAAATTTTAGCATTTGAATTGCCAACATCCTTCCCTGTTGTGTGTATGCGTGGTATGTGGAGTAGCATTTTAAAAAAACCTTTAGTAAATGTAGAATAGCAGGTGTAATACCAGCAAAACCTTCAGGCAAATGCTATTAACAGGTGAAATTAAATCCTCTCTAGAAGTGAACTGTGGCAATTAAGGGGGCCATGGAAATTTTTAAACAAATTTAATGGTTAGGAGGAAAGCCATTAAACTCTCTTCCTACGTAGCGATGGGCACTAAGAACTTCAAGGCGGATGCATTTGGTAGCCATTAAAACACTCAGGAAATTGCTAAAAAATGCAGTCCTAGGCAAAGGGCATTTATCCCACATTTGCTGGGGAAGAGAAATATGTGATATTTTTAACTAAGACCACACCCATCTATGATGTCAAAGCATCATAAGGCTTTTGATGAATGGTGCTGGTTGGGTGCCCAAGTGGACCACACCCACACAGGCATAGTTCCTGAGGCGAGTTTTGCAGAGAAAGAGCCACTTAACCGGTGAGTAGGTTGCAGAAGATTTGACGGTGCACGTTGATTCCTGAAGGGAAGATGATCAAAAGTTAAGCTTCACGAAATGGCGAAAAGCATGTGTGAAAAAGAAAAGGTTAAAGAGTGAGCAAGTTCCATGAAGATCGATGACCGACGTGATTTCGTGAGCCAAAGATGCACGCCCGTTACCCATCGGGAAATGAGACAAGTGGCAGAAAGATGATGTGTCATCCCAGGTGGCACCTAGTGGACTCCATCAACAAATCATAAGCCACCACATGGTAGGGCGTCAGGCCAAAAATCAAGAAAAAAAAACAAAATTAAATATATAGTTTCAACTATATAGAAAATCCAAAAATTTAAATGACAGAGATGCATTGGGAGATTAATTCACCCAAAGGTTAATGTTTGGCCAAATATACAAGTAGTATATATCACCGGAAAGATTTCAGAATGAGGAATCCAGTCATGAAGTTTGTTTCAACAAATATGAGATATTTTGAGACTAGTTTCTATGGGAAGGAGAAAGGAAAATTTTTAGATGGAGAAAGGGGACACTTGGCAGTGTGTTATGCAGATCTGATCTTTTTCCCTCCTCTTCTTAGACTCTATTCTTCTCATTTGAGAGAGGATCACAAGAATTTTTTAAGAAAACTATGGCAAAATATTTCTAGGGCCTTTTTCTGGTTTTGAAAAATTATTCTGAGTTATGTATAGATTTTGATGAAGGATATCAATACACAGATCACAACATTTTGAGGCTAGATTCCTGTTGTCTTCTTGTATGTATGATTGATTTACTAGTTTGGTTAGATAATCTAGGATTTTTTGATTGAGTGAGTTGCAAGGCAATTTTACAAAGATGTTTTAGGTTTTTCTCTCAAGGAGGGTGATTAAATATACTTAAGATCTTTCTAATAGTAAATCAGTAATTCTGCTTGAATCTGATAACTGGGTTTAGCATAAAGGTAAAATTTATATATGTCAGGCATATATAAATTTGGTGAAGTCAGAATGATGAAATGTATGTGGATTTCCTATTTAGAATTCTTATTTAGTCTTAGGTGACTCTGAAGCCTGGGATAAGGCACTGGTATAGTTTGCTAGTTTCTATAACCTTCTTGGAGATTAATGAAAATGATTATAAGTCTTTCTTTTATGTTCATATTATGTTCAAGGTGATAAGGTTTGTAGAAGTTGACTCTGTTTTTCTCAATCATAGTTGTGAAAAGTAATCACAAAGGGTAAACCTGCCTAAGCTAAGTGAAAGCTTGAAGTGTAGAAGGTTTTGGTATAAACCTTATTATATGTTGTCTTTTGTTTCTGCTTCCTGTTGTTTCTCTCCATAAGCGACAAAGATTTAAGATTCGAGTAGGAAAAACAAAGCGATCAGAATTTGAGACCAATAGAGCCATGGATAGTGGTTAACGTAGGTAGTTCATTCTGGTGGTTAGTGGAGGCCATGCTAAGGTGTCAAAGTAGAGAGCCCAAAATGAATACCCTCATGATAGGTGGCACCTAGTTGTAAACTACCAAGCCAATCGAATGGTTCCATGTGGTAGATAGATGGCAGATGAATGTTGAGTAGCCCATGGGTTCGATGGATCTCAATATGGACTCACCGAAGCCATCAGTTTCATTGACATGAAAGGTGTCGATGAAACTAAGATTTTAATAAGACAAGAAAGAAGTTCACCGAGTGCTCGGATCCATCGACAAAGGTACATCAAAGAAATATCAACCAGTTCCATCAAAAAGTGAAGGCATCGATGAAACTGCGGTTTTGATGAGACACAAAAATGGATAGCTGAAGAGGAAGTTTGGCCAAAAGGTTGAAGCCAAGTAGACCAACGTAAAATGGTGGGCCCGATGGTGTTGAGGTCGTAGATGAGGCCATGCTCAGGTGGATCAGGTGGTAAATCATAGATTGACATATGGCATGGATGCTTAGAGAGGTTAAAGATCGAGCAGTTTGAGGACAGATCAATGGTCATCGCTATACCACATGATGAAGATGCTCGCTGGTTATCTCATCCGAATTGGCGACTATTGAGGTGTCAGTTGAGGTGGTCATCCAGGTGGGCTCCGAATGAGTGAGGATGTGCCATGTAGTAGAGAGAAGATGAAGAACCAAGTCAGATCAAGTGTAGATGGCTGACAAAGTGGATCTGTGACAAAATCAAAGGCTGGCACGTGGCAAATGTCTGCAGACGAGCGGATCAACTTGGAATTTGAACTTCAACTTGGTTCAATGATTAAAAATGCTTCAATGGCTCGACAATGGTTCAAAGTACTTCAATGGCTCAATGATGGTTCAACTAGTTTAGGGGTTCATCCGGTTCAATGGTTCAAAGGCAAATTAACAAGCAAGCAGCGTAGCAAGTCATTGGTTATCGGGAGGAGCTATTCCAATGTTATCCTGATAACCCGATGGAAAAGTATGGAGTAATGAAAAAGGCATGAGGTAATGTGGGAAGCATCAAAACATTGGGTAACTCCTTCCAATGTTGTTTCGAAGACCCGAAAGAGGATGCAGAGTCAATGCAAGAAAGAATGTTGTTGGGAGCGCACCATTGGTTATGGGTGGGATTGTTTTGATGTTACACTGATAATCTGATAAGAAGGTGTGTGATCCGAAATAATGACATCCAACAAAATAACAAGAAAGGAGGCCCAGGTCTAGTAACATCCAAGTGGTATTAGCACGAAAGGGAGTTTTTCTTTCAGTCACAACCCTGATATGGTGCATAAATGTCAACATGTATTTTGAGAGCCTTTTTTCATTTTTTGAATTTTGAATTTTTTCAAGTTTAGTATAAGGGGCTTGGCAAATTCGGGGTTCAAGAGTTCTAGGTCTGATCTCTATGGTAGAAGGTATGCACACTTTTGTAACTCATTCCTTAGGACAATTGCTCACACTCTGTAATAAAACTCCTCCTTTTCAATAAAAGTGAGTTCCTTCTCCTGTATCTGAGTTCTAAATATTGTTGTGAATACATTTTGCATGAAACAGTTGTGAATAGTATTCAAGTAATCCTTCCTTTTATCTTTTTCCTTCAATGTTCAGTTAATGGTGTAGAATGCTATAGTGAAGGTATGTGATTGTGTAAGTTATTTTGTTGTGTCAAGGTTGTGAGAAACATTGTATGTTATCCTTTTATGAACAACAGAAAGCTATCCTTTCATAAGAATCATTTTCACAAGTACGCATTAGACAGATGTGAGCATTTTAGTTTCATTATTGGATCATTGTGAGTTTATTATCATAGGTGGTCATTTTTTCAGTAATTGGTGCACCACCTATCTGTTCATTTCCATTTTTATAATCATCCTTCCATCCCTTTTACAAATTAAGTTTTTGTCATTAGTTTTCTTAAAATATTTGAAGGGAGCCAGCCCATAATCTAGAGGTCTACTCTCGCTATAGGATACCCACAACCTGAGAGTGGTCCCATTTTGCACAAGATTGCAATAAATTCAAGCTTGCATAGGGTGGAAATCCCTATGACAATAGTTACTCCTAACAGGGTATTGCTTCTAATAGGGCATTATAGTCAATCCCTTAACCGGGTGGTCCCTCATAGGATTTGTTCTTAATAGGGCTTATTGTAAAGCTTTAACAAGCTTAGCTCCTAATAGGGTGAACTTCAGAAGAGTACATAATACTTGTGGGTATTCGTCCCCACCATGGTTTTTCCCATTTGGGTTTCCATGTCAAAATCATTGTGTCAAGTGGTGAATATTTTTGTGGTTATGTTTTCTCTAGTTAATTTTCTTAACTACTAAATCCATTTAAATATGATATGATGACTGGCAACAATCTGAAATGTGCTTTTACTTTTGTCAGAAAAGTATTTGGATATTAGTCAACCGGTATACTTGACATTGGTATTGCAATTTATAGTTCAATGTTTAAACGAGACAGTTCTGAGTTTGACTTGAGAGATTATTTTTGTTTGGTGAAAATTTTGTGGCAGTTTTCTATCTACTCATCCACCCCCCCTCTTGTTAGTTGACCAGATCCTTATTGATTCATCATACCATCATGGATACACCCTTTATATTTACTTTTTCATGGTCTAAAAGCACCACAGTGTGGTTTTCACTAGAAGACCTTTAATTTTAAATTTTTAATATTTGGGTGACCAAAAGGTTTGACACCCTATCCAATGTAAGTTGTGTTGTTGACTTCAATGATGAATCCTACTCTATGGTCCCCAATAGGATGATCATTTCTTAGTTGAAGGTAATGAATAATAACCTCATCATTTTTGAATGTGTCAAGTTGTGTATGCCCTTGTTGGTCCCAATCTATGAGTTTAGGGTGCACAATTGGGAGGCCATCAGTTTGATCAGGATCAAAAGTAATTAGGGTAAAGAAACATTAGTCTTGATGTATGTCAATTATGTCATTATGTTCATCTTTTGTACTCTCATCAGTTTCAACTATGAAAGATGTTTGACTAAAACTAATAGAAGGATACTCAGTAATGAGAGTTCTCACTTTTTGTAGTTTAGACCTAGAGCTTTGAGGTGTACAGGGTGTTAGTCCCAATTAGTACTGAGAGGGGAGGGGTGAATCAGTATATTGTCAATTTTTACTAAATGATACTTTTACTTTAAGCATGAACTAATTAATTATTCACAAATGTAAACATTTACTGCAGAAGATTAAGCATACATGAAAAAATACACAAAGACACACGAATTTATCTCATGGAAACCCATTAGGGAGAAAACCATGATGTGAGTAGGAAGTCACAAAAGTTATACTCTTCTAGAGTATGCCTAGTGAAGAGCCATCCTTGTTAGGAGATTACAAAGACACTAGTTAGGTGCCACCCAATTAAGCGATTTTGATCAAGGCCGGTTAGTGCCTTTCCCTTGTTAAAGGTAGCCTAGTTAAAGGATAGAAAATCAATAAAGATGTTATCCAGTTAAGGGATTTATACAATGGGACCTATTAAAGTCCTCCCACTTAAGGGATTTAAGTTGCAATTATTAGAAAGCAACAGATGGATGATCAGATACAAAAAGCTACACATTAGTTTGATCAGATCACAAGTAAGTATCACTCTAGGTCTATATCGATTGTGCTTGTTCTCCACAACTCTACCTTCTGTCGGTTTGCTGGTACTTGAAATCTACAATGGCGGTCCTTTGTCACCTGATTCACTGCTCGGTGAAACTCCCACTCTACCGATCCTCTGTCACTCAGCTCTGCAAACTCTAAAACTCCCCCTATGTCCATGTTCACATTAACTTCATTCACCTTGACAACAAACATCTCAAGAATGAGATATGTGTATTTATAGACCCTTTAGTCTATCGCCAACTTTTCCCTCCAGAACATACCTTTTAAAATTTTGTTGTCAGGCCTTAAATTGCGCTTCTGAAATCATGCAGGAATCTCTATCAATATAGTTGAACATGCTGATAATTCCACTGGTTGACTAAGAGAAGACTCCTAACTTAGCTGGTTGTAGCTGAATGTTACTAGTCTGTCAGTTACCGACTCTTTCGGTGTACCGATCAGAACCTGTATACCGGTTTTCTCTTTGCTTAGCCGGTGGCCATCTTCCTTGCCGATTTACTCACCGCTACCTGATCTCCTTACTGCTTGTTGGTCTTTTGATTGCTTGTCAGTCTACTGCTTGTCAGTTTACTTACTACCTATCAATTTACTTACTGCTTACTAGTATATTGCTCGCTGATTCACTCACGACCTACCGGTTTACTCACTGCCTATGGACTATGAAGACTAAGGAGATGATGTTACCAACAATGACAACAATATCATTTATCGGTCATACAAAATTTCATCAGAATGCCAACAAACTCCCCCTTTGGCATTGGTGGCAAATTCTACAAATTGTTGTGCTGATTCCATGGCCCCTGTTTCTGACAAGATTCCAAAAATTCCAAAATTCCCCCTTTTGCCATCAATGGCAAAGACTATGCAAGAAGATTTGTCAAAATAAAGCAAAAATCTCTTTAAAATTTTCTTGAGCCACTTTTAGTGAATATTCCCATGAAGATTGAATTTGTTTCATGGTAGTGAAGTGGCCATGTAATACTACAATGATGACCTCCATATCATCAACTGTCTTACAGTCAGGTGCATGAATTAGGTGGTCTGCCTCATTAATGTTCAGTTGCATGAAATCAATAATTGGTGCTAAAAAGCACTAGAGCTCTAAAAAACTAAGACTTGTTTTGTCTTCTTCATCATTCAACTTTTTGATTTTATGATTGAGCATTTTGATTTTTCCAGTAAAGGTTGATGTTGAACTGCTAAGAGGATCAAATGAGCTTACCAGATCCTGAATCTCCTTTTGAATCTAATTAATTTTATCATCTAAGTCTTTGATTAAAACAAGAAAGTTTGAATATTTCATCAATAGTTGACCAACTTGTTGTAGTATGGTCTTAACTTCTTCTATTCTAGTTGAAAGAGCAACTTTTCCAACTGTTATCTGCTCCATTAGGTTATCTTCTCGCTTTGTTTCATTTTTCTTTACTGCAACCTTCTCCAGATTGGTTGCCTCTGAACTGATTGCTTTAACCAGAGTATCCAACTGATCAATAATGGGTGCAGTATCATCAACTGCAATGTCTGGGATGAGATCAGAGAGATTTTTTTTGGCCGAAGTGAGGATTCTTGCCTTCTTTTTCTTCTCTCTTAGTTTTACCTTTTCAGCTTGGATTCTCAGTTTTTTTGAGACTTTCATCAACTATTTAGCGGTCATTTTCTTTATATCAATGACCGAGTCACCTTCTTCTTCCTCCTGTGTTCCTTCTTCCATTTCTAAAGTCTCAACTTTTGAGCTAGTTGTTGTGATGATTCTTACCTTTTTCTTTTCACTTTCATTGTCTAAGTCTAACTTCCTCATTGCCAGAGGGGTATCCATCACTACTGTGTTATCCTTTATTTTTATTCTCTTCCTCTTTTCCTTCCTCTTCTTTCTTCTCTTCCTCCTTTCCTTCCTCTATTTTCTTCTCTTCCTCATTTCCTTCCTTTATTCTCTTCTCTTCCTCTATCTTATTTTCTTCATCTTTTCCTTCTTCTACTTTCTTTTCTTCCTCTTTTTCTTCCTTTGTTTTCTTCTCTTCCTTATTTCCTTCCTCTGTTCTCTTCTCTTCCTCTGTCTTCTATTCTTCCTCTTTTCCTTCTTGTGAGAGATTAGGATTTGGTGACAATAAGGTTTTGTGAGGTGTATCATCATAAGGAATGTCTTCAACTAACACTTCATCTTGACCAAAAAGTTTAGTTTTATCAGCTTCGTCCACTGGTGAAGTATGAACCAATTGTTCAATACCCTTTGTCAGATTAGGGATGTCTAACACAACATTTCCTATGATATCCTCAATGGTGAACATATCAAATCCTTTAGTGGAGTCTTTTTCCTTGGTTTTTCCTTTATCAAGGATAGTTGCACCTTTGTCCTATTTAGTTTCATGTTCAATTTCTTCTTCAACCTTCTTTTTCTAGTCCATAATTTCCTTCCACAAGGCAACACCTTCAACGTGCACTTCTCTAACTTCCCCTACTACCACTCTTCTAGTTCTATTCCTTATTTTGAAGTTTTGAATGCATTCTTTAGCCACCAGTGAAGCTTGATCAAAATCTAATTCATGTTACACTTCCATGAGTGCTTTTATTTTGAGTTCCTTTTTAGCAGCTAGAGCAGTCTTCCATCTTCCTTCAATTTGATCTACAAAATATGATGGGATTATGCCATACAATTCACTCGGAGTTCTAAAAGAGTTGCGCAACTTCCAGATTAGAGCTTCCTCAATTTTCCTCTTGTCTTCTTTGTTACTGATTGAATATCTCCTTCCAACATTGCCTAGACCTCCAAATTCTTTGATGCCATGCACCATCTCATCAATTATTTGAGATTTGTTCCTTTCACTTCTTCTAACCTCCTTTATTTCTACATCTGATACAGTGTCACCTTCTTTCTTATCCTCTGTGAGCTTTCGATCACTCTTCCTTTTTATGGTGTAAGTTACTCCTACTGGTCTATCTTTCCTTGGTGAAGATACCTGAGTACCTAGATTCTTTTTCTTTGTGTATGTTGTTAGTTTAGTTGCTGCATTCCCCTTTCATTTTGTTTTTGTCACTTTATTCTTTCCACTAGTCAGTTCTTCATCTTTGGCAGGCGTGACCCCTATTTGTTCACTTGCACTGGTGGAGGTAGTGGCACTAGATGCTTCACCTCCATATTTCTTTTCAATGGTATCAATCATTTTCTTTACTTTTGTTTTAATGATAGGGACCTAAAGTTCTTGTTTTTTTTAGAGCTTGCCTCCTCAAATGTTCCAAACCTCTTTGCCTTGAAGTCTACTGGTTTAGATAGAATCGTATTGATATGAATTTTAACTAGATCTACTGCAACCTCATACCCCATAGGTGGAACCCAAAAAGTTTTGGGTTCAACTGCTTGGATAATACAACAATCTGTATCTACAAGAAAACAAATTTTGTTCTTGTATTTCTGCACTATTTCAGTTTGAATTCTTTCCCCCTTGTGCATTCTAGTTTGGAATTCCTTGAAATATCCCCATATTGCTTCCCCAAATTTATCTCCTAGATCCCTAATCATTTCACCTATCTGAACCATGATAGGTTTCTTCTTTAACCATAGTACATTAACCTTACCAAGAAAATATTTTATCACATAGAAAAACTATACATACCAATAGAGAGCCATATTTGAAGGATTGCTTCTTATCCTTCTTTATTCTTTCTATGTTCACCATAAACTGACTTTGAATCATCTTGCATATATCATATGTTGCATCTTCTTTGATAATCTGATATCTAGCATGGATGGCACCACTCAACACACTATTTATCTGGCTTGATTGATATACCTTGTAACCCAACACTCCAGAGGCAAATATTACTTCAACATCCTCAATATGAGTAATAGTCATTTCTCTACTATCACACCGGGATTTGGTTAACCAGGTGACTTTAGTTGATGAAATCATTCTTAGGGTTAATGCTTCACTGGTTGCACTGAACCCTATCACTCTCTAAATCATATCCTTTGTGATCTTGATCAGTACATGATCTTCCAGCCACAAAAATTGATCATGAACCCTGCTCAATACATATCTAACCTAGTACGATGAAATTGATCAAGAAAGTCTACAACATATGCCAAACCCTTGGTCTTCAGATGTAGGGATCCTAATTTCAACTGATCATTTTCACATAACCCTTTAAATTCACTCCAAATGAACTTATATCCAAGTTCTTCGAGCTTGAAATGAATAAAGGAGAGAATATCTTCTACCAACAATACACTAGAGGGTATAGATGATAAAGCACTGATCTTGTCGATTTCATTAAGTGCAGCTTGTACTCGAGTTGGGGTTCCTTGATAGATTCAACCAACACAGGAGTCGATAACTATGCTGCCATGATGACCTCCAATCAAGATTTTCTCAGATGGAGTTGAAAAACCTTTCCTAGGGAATACCAAACACCACTATCACTATGCTTGAATTTCTTTTTTGCACAAATAAATCTTAGAAATTTTCAAATCACCTTGGAACACACATGAGCTCAAGAAAATTCACAAGTAGTTAGGTAAATGAAAATGCACTACCATTTCCTTATTTATCCATTGAGATTTATCGGTGCTAGGATCCAACAGTTAGATTTAATGCTCACAACTTAAAGTACACTGATTTGACTTCACTAGTTATTTGTTGCCGATACTGATACTCAAATAAATAACTCACAAGACAAACTTCAATTAAGAACTTTTAGACCAAATTTTATGAATCACAACTATGGAAATAAACACATCCTTACATTTGTTGAGGGGATTCAAGAGTAATCTTACCATATGTGCTCCCCCTAGGCATCGATATGCCTAGTTGGAAGTGGAACTATCATCACCGATGGATGATGACTTGGTTTCATAATGTTCTTGTCCTTCTTTTTCTTCATCCTTCTTAATCCATGTCTTTTTCATTTCATCTCTTATGTCTTTAGTCATCTTCTTTCCTTTCAGGTCATTTTGCTCTTTTTTCTTGCTAAACTGATTCTTGTCTGTAGACTAGTTGTAGGATCATCTTCTACATTCTTTGGCTAGGTGGTTGATCTTATGGCAGTTAAATCATGCCATACTAGTTGTCCTCCATGGTACTGGATTGTTTCTCTGACCCATCCTCATTCTGCATGTTTCAACAACATGACCAAAATTACCACACATGGAATAGGTGGCATTCAACTGATTACTCCTTTTGTTAGGACTAATTGGTTTGAATGGTGGTCTTGATACCTTTGTCTTGAACCTTCATTCTTCTGATCTATGTCCAAACCTATTGCAAGTGAAGCAATGTCCATTAAATCTTTTTGCACTTGACAGGCTTCTTGATTGAGATCTACACTCATAAGCAGTGTGACCATGCTTATGACAACTGTGGTAGTAACCATCAAAAGTGAAAGTCTTCTTTTGATTAATTGGTTTATTCCTACAGTCATTGGTCTTATGACCCAATTTTTCACAATGATTACAAGATAATTTGGAAGAACTCATACCTCTTGCTTCTGAGTGATTTGTTTTATCATCCTTCATCCTTTTGGATTTAGATGATTCTCCAATTTCCATAGGACTTGAATTGGGGTAACCAAGATTGGTTGTATCTTTTGTTCTTCTCTGAGCCTTCAACTATTTGTTAAGGTTTCAAGCAGATCCGAAGCAAATATGAACTAACAATTATATGCAGATTTAAATACAAAAGATAAAGAAATAAAATAGGACATAGATAACACAGAGATTTAACGTGGTTCACCCAGAATGGGTTACGTCCACCATACACAGTCGTCCAATCTTTCTTATTATCCAGCAAAAATAGTACATCAACCTTACAATGCCTTAAGCATCCCAGCCACTTATAACATGCATTTTTAGGGCAACAAACAAAGTCGGCCTTTTTTAGGGTTTTATTACAATGTCGGTTTTCATCAACAAAAAACGACACAAATTTTTTTTTCTCGGGGACTGCCGCCCCCGAACCCCCGCTTTCTCGGGGGCTGCTGCCCCCGAACCCCTGCCCAGCCCCGGACCCCGATGAGGATACGTGCTGAGTGTACAGTACTTTGCTGATCAATTGCCACATTTCAACAATCTCCCACTTGGAGACTGATCAGGCTCCACACCGAACAATCTCCCACTTGGAGACTGATACTACACAACACCACTGTACATGCAACATCCGCTGGATAAAACACTAGGACTTGACTGGTATAAATTCCACAATTATTAATCAAGAAGACCAACAGAAACTGATGAAGAAATCAGCTTCTCCTGTGGAACTGCCTTTGTGAACATATCGGCAGGATTCTCACTTGTGTGAATCTTCTCAAGCCATAACTGACCCTCCTCCAAAATAGTCCGGATGAAGTGGTACCTAAGCTGAATGTGCTTTGTCCTTGAATGAAAAGCAGAGTTCTTCGCAAGATGAATGGCACTCTGGCTATCAGTATACAATGGGCTATCCTCTTGTGTCTGACCCAATTCCTTCAGAAAACATTGCAACCAAATCATCTCTTTGTTGGCTTTTGTAGCAGCAACATACTCAGCTTCAGTGGTTGAAAGTGCAACAACCTTTTGTAGCCTAGAAATCCAACTAATTGCAGTTCCCCCTATAGTAAAAACATACCCTGTAGTACTCCTCCATGAATCAATATCACCCGCCAGATCAGAGTCAACAAATCCACTTAGAGCAGCATTAGATCCTTTGAAACATAATGCCTTCGTAGTAGTTCCTTTCAAATACCGAAGAATCCATTTCACAGCATTCCAATGTTCCATACCCGGATTACTCATAAACCTGCTCACAACTCCCACTGCATGTGCAATATCTGGCCTTGTGCATACCATTGCATACATTAGACTACCAACAGCTGATGAATACGGGATGTTAGACATTTTATTAACCTCTTCCTGTGCCTTTGGACACATCTCCTTAGTCAATTTGAAATGACTAGCCAAAGGTGTACTAACTGCTTTTGCATCCTGCATGTTAAATCTTTTCAACACCTTCTTTATATACTCACTTTGGGACAAATTCAAGGTTCTATTTTTCATGTCCCGTGTAATCCTCATACCGAGAATTTGCTTAGCTGCACCCAAATCCTTCATAGCAAATGACCTGGCTAATTTCTATTTAAGATCATTTATATGTTGCATGTTAGACCCAGCAACAAGCATGTCATCAACATAAAGCAATAGGATAATATAACTGCTATTATCAAATCTCTTAAAATATACACAATGATCAAAATGACATCTATGATAACCGTGTTCAGCCATGAAACTATCAAATTTTAAATACCATTGTCGGGGTGCTTGCTTTAGGCCATACAGACTTTCTTCAACCTGCACACCAAGTTCTCCTTACCTTTGACCTCATATCCCTGTGGTTGCAACATGTAAATTTCCTCCTCCAAATCTCCATGGAGAAAAGCTGTTTTGACATCTAATTGTTCAAGATGTAAATCATCTGCAGCCACAAGACTAAGTACAGTTCTAATTGAAGTCATTTTTACAATTGGAGAAAATATTTCATCATAATCTATACCCTTTTTCTGTGCAAAACCTTTTACCACAAGTCTGGCCTTATATCTTTTCTGACCTCCTTCCTCCTCCTTCAGCCGATAAACCCATTTGTTAGGCAAGGCTCTTTTTTCTGTAGGTAAAGGGACTAAGTCCCAAGTCTTATTTTTCATCAAGGAGTCCATCTCCTCTTTCATGCCTAGTTGCAACTGTTGTTTGGCATCCACCTGCATTGCTTCTTCATATTCTTCTGGTTCACCAGAATCTGTTAATAAAATAGAATACAAAGAAGGAGAAAATATTTCAGGGGGTCTACTTGTCCTCGTAGAATGTCTAACACTTGTAGGAGTTTGTGGGACAATCTGTTGTTGCTGAGCATCAGGTACCTGTGGCATTTCATTTTCAGGAATCTCATCCAACACCACATATTCTTGTTTGTCTTGTTCATGCTTCTTTTCATACATTTGTTCTTTATACATAACCTTCTCATTGAATATAACATCTCTACTTCTAATTATTTTCTTATTTTCAAGATCCCATAATCGATAGCCATATTCATCTATCCCATATCCAATGAAGGTACATTTCTGAGATTTAGCATCAAGCTTGGTTCTATTTTCTTTATCAACATGGACAAAAGCTTCGCAACCAAAAGTTTTTAGAAAAGAATAATTTACCTTTTTACCAGTCCATGCCTCCTCTGGAATACCACCATCCAAAGGGGTTGAAGGTCCTCTATTTATCAAATAGACAACAGTATGTACAACATCTGCCCAAAAATGTAAGGGCAATCCAGCATGCAATCTCATGCTCCTCGCACGTTCCATGATGGTCCTATTCATTCTCTCTGACACACCATTTTCCTATGGAGTTCCTGGAACTGTCTTCTTCTTTCGAATCCCATTTAAGGAATAGTAATCTTCAAATGCTTTGCTACAATACTCACCTCCATTATCCGATCTGAGACACTTCAACCTTTTTCCTGTCTCATTCTCAACCAAAGCTTTCCATTTCTTAAAAGTTTCAAAAACATCTGATTTTTGTTTTAGGAAATATACCCATGTTTTTCTGGTTGAGTCATCAATAAAAATAACATAATAACAAAAGCCACCAAGAGATGATACCTGAGCCGGTCCCCATACATCTGAATGTACAAGCTCTAACTTCTTACTCTTCTTCTCTTTCCCAACCTTGAGAAATCTGACTCTTTTCTGTTTACCATAAACACAGTTCTCACAGAACTCTAAATCAATCTTCTTTAGTCCTGGCAATAGATTTTTGGAGTGAAGGATTTTCATCCCTTTCTCACTCATGTGCCCAAGCCTATGGTGCCACATTATCGAATCTGTTCTTGCAACATTTATTGTTGTTGTCCCTGCAGTAACTTTATCTGTAGCAGCTAAGGTAGAGTAAGTGTTACTAGTACACAGATATAATGTGCCTACCTTCGCACCTTTAGCTACTACTAATGATCCTTTAGTGACCTTCCACATACTGTCTGAGAAGGTAACTATGCAACCTTCACTACCTAGTTGCCCTGCAGAAATTAAATTTCTTCTTAAATTAGGAACATGTCTTACCTCCTGCAGAAACCAGTCATTACCATTCTGCAACTTGATCTTTATCTTTCCTTTTCCAACAATTTGACAAGGCTCTTCATCACCCAAATATACCTGTCCAAAATCACCTTGAACATAATCTAGAAAATATTTTCTATGTGGTGTAGCATGAAATGAAGCCTCAGAATCTATTACCCAGGAATCATTAACATTATCCAAACATAAGATTAAAGCATCTTGTAAAGTATTACTTGCAATATTAGCTTCCTTACTGTCATTTTCATTTTTGTCTCCTTCTTTGTTTTTCCGAGACCAACAATCTTTCTTTAGATGACTAGGCTTTCCACAGTACCAGCAATCTTTCTTTCCTCTAGATTGAGAGCGTCCTTTCTTTGACTTCCCTCGTGACTTCTCATTCGCAGGGCCTTTTCCTCTTTCCTTTGATCTTCCTCTATTCTCCACATTCAAAACACTACCCGATGATGTTGGAGTCTCACCTGTGCTTTTCCTTCGCATTTCCTCGCTTAGGATAACACCAACAATATCATCAAATACCAAAGTATTTTTACCAGAGACAGAGTTACTTACAGCCATAACCAAGCTATTCCAGCTTTCTGGCAAAGAACATAAAATCAAGAGAGCCCTAACGTCTTCTGCAAAGGTAATTTTTACCGAAGACAATTGACTGGTAATTGTATTAAATTCATTTAAGTGCTCTGCTACAGATCCTCCCTCACTCATTTTCAAATTAAACAAACGCTTCATAAGAAATACCTTATTCGAAGCCGAGGGTTTCTCATACAGCTTAGCCAATGTTGCCATCAAATCTACAGTCATTTTTGCTTCTGTTATATTGAATGCTACAGACCCCGCAAGGCACAATCGAATGGATCCCAGTGCCTTTCTATCTAAAATGTCCCACTCTTCATCTGATATTGTGGTCGGTTTCTTTGCCTTTCCTTCCAATGGCCGCCACAAATCCTTTTGATACAGGTAATCCTCCATCTACATTTTCCATAACTGATAATTCTGGCCATTAAACTTTTCGACCTTGAATTTGGAATCCTCCATTGCTCCCACTCAAATCTGAAAGTCCTGCCAATTTACAGAAAACCTCACTCTGATACCAATTGTTAGGGTTTCAAGCAGATCTGAAGCAAATATGAACTAACAATTATATGCAGATTTAAATACAAAAGATAAAGAAATAAAACAGGACACAGATAACACAGAGATTTAACGTGGTTCACCCAGAATGGGTTACGTCCACCATACATAGCCGTCCAATCTTTCTTATTATCCAGCAAAAATAGTACATCAACCTTACAATGCCTTAAGCATCCCAGCCGCTTATAACATGCGTTTTTAGGGCAACAAACAAAGTTGGCCTTTTTTAGGGTTTTATTACAATGTCAGTTTTCATCAACAAAAAATGATAAAAAAAAAAAATTTCTCGAGGGCTGCCGCCCCCGAACCCCGACGAGGATGCGTGCTGAGTGTACAGTACTTTGCTGATCAGTCGCCACATTTCAACACTGTCTATCTACCTTCTCAGAGATTTCATTGAATTTTTTCAGCTTCTCCTTTTTCTCATTTTCAGTTTTCAACTCACTCTTGAGTTGTTCAATCTCTTTCATCATCCTCTCCTTTTCTTCTGCATTGTCATTTAGTTGTTTATGTATGTATTCATTTTCCTAAGTGAGAACTCAAATCTCTTCATCTTTCTCAATCATGATTGCATCATTTTATCTCAGGGAATCTTCAACATGTCTTTTGGATCTTTCAGCATTTGACATATCCTCTTCTACCTCTCTCTTTCTTTTATCAACACTTATGCTAGCTTCCAGTATCTTACTCATTCTTAGGGCCTTACCTTCATGTTCTTTTTTGAGATGTGTGATTTCTTTGATCAACTTCTTGTTCTTTTGCATGAGATCTAAGAATTCTTCTTCTACTTCTTCAGATCTTCTCTGTCTAGAGAGTTGATCTATGATATCTTGAATCTCATTTAGCTATTGAGCTAATTCCTTCCTTTTTGCAAGAGATTTTCTCATCTCTCTTTCAGCTAAGAAATGATTTCATTGGCTTCATCAATCTACTTTTGATACCGGTACTCTTCCATGATCTTTATCCTCAAGTTGTCAAGCTTCACTTTAGAGGAACTATGCTCTGATTCCAATTGTTAGTCCCAAACGGTACTAAGAGGGGATGGGTGAATCAATACATTACTAGTTTTTACTAAATAATAATTTTACTTTAAGCATGAACTAATTAACCATTCACCAATGTAAACATTCGCTGCAGAAGATTAAGCATACATGAAAAAATACACAAAGACACACATATTTATCTCATGGAAACCCAATAGGGAGAAAACCACAGTGTGAGTAGGTAGTCACAAAATTTATACTCTTCTGAGTATGCCTGATGAAGAGCCATCCTTGTTATGAGATTATAAAGACACTGGTTACGTGCCACCTGATTAAGGGATTTTGGTCAAGGCCAATAAGTGCCTTTACCCTATTAAAGGTAGCCTGGTTAAAGGACTTAGAACATCAATAAATATGCTACCTGGTTAAGGGATTTATACTATGGGACAAGTTAAATTCCACCCAGTTAAGGGATTTAAGTTGTAGTTATTAGAAAGAAACAAATAGATGATCAGATACAAAAAGCTACACATTAGCCTGATCAGATCACAAGTAAGTATCACTCTAGGTCTACATCGGTTGTGCTTTTTCTCCACAACTCTGACTTCTTTCGGTTTGCTAGTACTTGAAATCTACACTGGCAGTCCTCTATCACCTGAGTCACTGGTCATTAAAACTCCCACTCTATCAGTCCTCTGTCACTCAATTCTGCAAACTCTAAAACTCCCCCTATGTCCACTTTCACATTGACTTCATTCACCCTAACAACAAACATCTCAAGAATGAGATATGTGTATTTATAGACCCTTTAGTCTATCACCAACCTTTCCCTCAAAAACATAACTTTCAAAATTCCATTGTCAGACCTTAAATTACGCTTCTGAAATCATGTAGGAATCTTTGTCAATATAGTCGAACATGCAGATAAGTTTGTCGGTTGACTAAGAGAAGACTCCCAATTTAGCTAGTTGTAACTGAATGTTACCAATCTATTGGTTATCGACTCTTTCGGTGTACCGATAAGAACCTATATATCGGTTTCCTCTTTGCTTAGCCTATGGACATCTTCCTTGCCGATTTACTCACCAGTAACCGATCTCCTTAATACTTGCTAGTCTACTGCTTGTCAGTATACCTACTTCCTTCTAGTTTACTTACTACCTACCGGTCTATTGCTTGCCAATTCACTCACGGCTTGCCAGTTTACTCACTACCTATGGACTATGAAGATAAGGAGATGATGTTGCCAACAATGACAACCATATGATTTGTCATACAAAATTATATTAGAATGCCAACAAAGGGTTGAGGATCCCAAAAGGTTTTTATCCATGCTTCATCACTATCATTCTTATCTTGGGATGTTTAGCTTGCTAACATTTGACTGACTCTGGAATTTTCTTCAAAAGTGGGCTCATCCAGTTCTCTTAAAGTTTCCTTAAGATCATAGTCACTGAAAGACTAATCTAAGCCCCAATCCCATTCATTATAATTTATAGATAAATGATGTTCTTCAAGGGTTAATATCCTAGTCCTTTGGTCCTTTATTTCTTAGGTACAAGTATGGGTTGGATAGGTTCCATAATTCCTTACTTTTGCAAGCCAAGATGATGTTTTCCATCGTATCCCATTTTTTGTAAAAATCTGAAGCCTTTTCAATGGTTCTCAATAGGTATTCTAATGTTAAGATAATCTGAATGTTTCTTTGGGTCCTTGAAAAGCATTTTAAAAAGGTCCTCGTCTTTCATTTCACCCTATCTAGTAAAAGTTGTGGGATCCAATTTGATAGTAATTATCATAGGTTGTGAAGACTCTAGTTTTCCATAAATCTTAGGAGAGTCCAAAAGTTGTGTAACATACATGGTTTGTTGTAACCTATATTTTCCCATTCTATTATTCTTTATCTAAGCCTTGATCTTAGTTTGCTTGAAATTAGAAACTTTTAACAACTTTGGATTGACATACAATGAAGCTAAACTAGCTTCTAGATTGATAGGTATTGTAGCTTTTGGCTTAGGATGAATGTTATTACGATACATATATAGGGATTTGGATTTGTGGAAATGGTAACTTTTATTCTGTTGTATGGGAACTTATTGCATTGATGGTATGTAGAAGAAGCTTCTCATATGGCATGGATTCAAGGACAACCCATGAGGATGTTATAAGTGAGATCAAGGTCCAAAACTTGGCTAAACATAACCTATACTACTCACACAACTCTAATTGGTAAGGTGATTGTTCCTTTGGATGAGCACTCTTCATCATCATAGGTTATAATTTTTATATTTATTTTTAAATCTATATCTCCTTTAAAGAATCCCAATGCTAGAATGAATTTGAAAGTGTGAAAGTTAAGACTTACCCCTCCATCTAACAAGACTCATTTTATTTGATGTTTATGGACAAAAGATTCATTATGGAGGGGTACAATTTGAATTTGTTTGGTGGATGTGTCATCATGTTCTCTAAATGTAAAATGATGAGTTTAAGATAAATATCCCATCATGACTTGAAACTTATCCATGTTTAGTTCAGTAGGTATGGAGTTTTATTGCAAAGTTTTGTCTATGATAGCCTTATGTGAATGGGATATGCACAAAATTTTAAGGATGGATAATTTGTGAGATATTACTTTTTTAAGTTTCTCAATGACATCATATTGATTGGAAGATGAAGAGGGTTTGGACGTGGTACCTTGCAACGTTACTTTACCTTGACAGATTTTTAAATTACATTCAGGGGTTTTGTCCTTGATAGTTATGATAAACACATGATGGTCCATCTTAGAAATGTGGTTAACCATATGTATATTCATAAAAAAACATTGGCATAGTTAGCATTAGCATTGGAATCAATCTTAGGAGCTTTTCCTTTATCATGTTTTAGGAAAGTATCCTTAAACATTGTATGTTCATCATTAGATGAATGTTCCTCAACTTCAATCATGCCATTTTCAATGAGATATTGAAAAACATTATTAAGCTTATGAGATTTCCTAGTCTTGTTCCCTTTGTTTCTATTATATTCACAAAATTCATTGCCATTCCACCATGTTTGTTTAACCTTTATCCCAAAAGGTTGATTTTGGTAATGAGATTATTACCAACAAAATTATATGATGTTGATTCAATTGGTTTTCCCAAAGGTGTGTACTTCCTTTGTTTCATAGGCCTTGTTGCCCTTTTGTTGTTCACTTGAGTTCTTGATGAGCCAATTCCAAGAAAACTCAAAGGTTTAATCAATTTTGTATCCACAACCTCATCATCGATGGTATTCTTGTTCTTTTTCCAAAAGTAGGGCTTTTCCTTTGTATTAGGGTCATCTTTGTTCTCTTTAAATTTTTGATAAAATCTTGCTCAATAAAAACCTTCTCAGTGGATAAACCTTTCTCAACAACTTCTTGAAATATGGTCAAGCATAAGTAAACAATTTTATATCCAATTTCTCTATTTATGTTATGTGTGAACATCTTAACCAATTATTTTTGTGGCACATGACAAGAGCAACGACTAGCCAAACTTTTCCATGTTTTTCAAAAATGATGAAAATGATTCTCCATTGTGTTGTTTAGTGGTACATAAGGTTGTCACTAAAATCTCATGGTCATTATTGTAATTAAAGTTTTGAGTAAATTCCTCTACCAATTCACCCTAAGAATGAATCCCAGGTGGTAATCGTGAAAACCATTTCATAGCTTATCTCCCTAGACTAAAATTAAAAAGGCACATAAAGTAAGAATCCTCATGAACAACCTCTATACACACACTAAAGAATTGTTTAATATGTTCCTTGGAATCACCCTTTTCTTCATAATTGTCAAATTTAGGTACATCAAAAAAAGGAGGTGTAGTGTCATAAACTGTGTCTAATGCATTTATGACACTTATACATGGAGCCTGGTGCATTAATGATGGACTCATGATCAAAATCCTACTCATTTTGACATCATGATCCTCAAAGACAAAGTACCTCTATTTAATCTAAGACCCCATTTGGGCTTATCTTTGGTTGAGATGACAGTGTGCTGCACAAACGTCCACGTGCCACACTAATGTCTTGGTAAACCCATGAGATCTTAAATCTTGCAAAGAGTCAAACATTGGCTGACACATGTCTTTTGGCTCATCTTTGGTTGTAGCGGCTCTTTGCACCTGTTTTGAGTTTAAAACCTCTTCCTTTCTCATTTAGAGGGGTTCTCTTCTCTTGTCTCTTATCTTGGCTCTCTTGATTCTCATAGATCTCTTGGTTCTATCTTGAACACTCTACCAAAGGTACCAAGCTACAATGATATTGCAACTATTTGTTGGCAAGAGACACTGCAAATATGATCCTATGTTGTCATTGATGGTAACTAATGCTAATTTACCCATCTACATAGCTTACTTTGTTTATATATTGGAAGAGTGATTGATTTTCGCTAAGTCCGATACACTGGAAAATAGAGTATTTGACAAGGAATAGGTTGATCGATCTGGTGTTGACTCATGGTTGAGTTAGATGATCCGATGTGATGCTTCTCAGTTTTACATAGCAGTTTAGTAGTATTGTGTACATAATCTTTATGTAGATTAGGTGGATTGATTTTGGTTGTCAGATTGTGATCATGGCATGTTGTTAGACAATTTTGGTAGCATGTGGACAATTATTTTTGGTCTTCATGATTATTTTGGTTCAGATTCAGCTGACTTGGTATACACATTTCATTTGTGTGATGTGTTGTTGGGTCGAAATATAGAAGATCTAATTTGATGTTGCAGATATAAAATATCAATGGATATGATCATTTTTTATATCGGTAGTGGTGTAGAAAGTATTTTTGATTGAGTGTCCATAGTTTCACATGTGCAAGTGAAAGATTTATGCTTTGGAATATTGAAGACGACATAATAGAGAAGTGTGGCAGAGCAGTATGTGATTCAAAATTTTGTGCTTAACCAGAACTATACCCTGGCATTTGAAGATGCTATTTCTCAATTCAGACATTCCAATTATCTTTGTTATCATTTGTAAGGTAGTGAGCCTTTCGGGTTTGTAGCCCTTTTTAAAATTTGAGCAGTGAGCTCTAGACAGTGTTCCCAAATGCATGTGCATTCCCCATTGTTATGTCCCAGGAAGGATAACTTAGAGGGGGGGTGAATCAATTGTGAACCAGTTGTCGATAAATTGTAATCCAAATGCAAGTTATTCCAAATTAACTTTAATGTTAGTAAACCAAACTTAAATTTTGGTAAAACAGATTAACAGATATAGCAGTACTAGTTTAACTTAATGCATAAAACATAAAGAGAAACAACATCCACAACACATAACATAGAGATTTTGACGTGGAAACCCGATAAGGGAAAAACCACGATGGGAAACCTTATCCACAATCAGATGATACTACTACAGATAGTATGTGTATATAAATGGGGTCTGCACATGCAGAAAGGCCAACTGCCTAGAGCTCACTGCTCAATCACAAATTAGGAGTCACACTAACTACACAAATGGATGGTTAAATCCAATGATAATGTATTGCATAAAATAGCATCTCCAATGTTGGATTCAGTACCGGTTAAGCTCTGAACATGAGTGTCAAAACATGTTCATAACCATCCTTCAACCTTTGAATAATGTCTGTGTGATTCATATAAGGATCTGCTTATTTTCATTCTTCAATATTTGAATACACTTATCATTACCTATATCCCGATCTTCAATAAGATCTTACAATCATTTATACAAAACCTAAGACCAAACGAATAGGTTGGCTCACTAAAGATATTACATTTAAATCAGTTACAAATAAGTCTTTATGTGATACAACATGTCGGCTCAATACATTTACCACAATAACCAATCAATAAACAATCTCCATGATGTGTCGTGATGATCAGGAATAGATAACATGTACCGGTCCATAACCTAGACCTATCTGCCGGTGAAGGCAAATCTGTCAACCCGATTAGACCAATAAGCAAAACACCAAAACCAAACTTCCAATCCATGTCTTCGACATAACCAAATGATCTCTAGATGATAACAAGTCATCATTGCTTCCGGTGAACAATATAACCTACTGGTGAACACATACCGATGACTGTGCATAAGCCACTAACCATACTGGTGAACATAATGTAAACCTCCAAGAAGAAAAATGTTGACATCGATGAAAAAACCAATGCAACACATGACAAAGTCATCCATAATACCAACAATCTCCCCCTTTGGCATTGATGGCAACACTAGATGGATAATCATCTAAGTGCCAAAAATAGAATGCCAAAACCAATAAATCTCCCAAAGATAGACCAATACAAATTTCTATAATAGAAATAGAAACCAAAACCAAAATACATATATCCAAAGAGTATATCTCTCCCTCAATGAATAATCTCTCCCCTAAGGAATAATGTTTTTCTATAGATATCTCTACCCCTTTGACATCAAATGCCAAAGCAGTTAAGAATTCAAAACTTAACATTCTGCTAACTACTCCCCTTGAGAAGTTGCTCTCCTCCATCAAATCCAGAAAATGATTTTTCTATTAGTTCCTGTCGGTTTGATGTGAATTCTTCAACATCTAAGTCTATGCTGGTGGGGAAATTACCCCAATCTGTTCTCTGAGATATTCAAATGTTTCCTTAGTCAAAAAGATATCTGCAATTTGCTCTTTAGTATTCACATAAACCGATTTCATTTCATTTGCTTCAACATTCTTTTTCAGAAAATTGTACTTAATAGAAACATGCTTTGTTTTAGAGTGAAATACCAGATTCTTTGATATATAAATTGTTGTTGAATTATCACCAATGCTCTGCAAAATGGAAGGATTAGTTATGATAACCAAACACAAACAAGAAATAAGAAACCAATTTTTTAGTGTTAGAAATCACATGGAAAACACTATCCTAAGAAAGCATATCAAGAAAGACACTACAAAACAAATAGAAAGCTTAATGAATCTACAAAATGTAACTAAACATCTCCATATGCTCTCTACCATGTTGGTAATTTCTCCTTCCTTGTTCCTCTCCTCTCCAAGTTCCAAATAAGTGTATCTCAGCAACTTTTTGCACTATGGATGCCTTATGGAGGTTCAAGATTGAAAAATGATTAATCTATGCTATGCAAGTGTGAACAAAAGCTAAAATGAGAGATTATCTAATTAGGTAGTGTTGATTTTAAGTCAAAAGAGTGAATATGAATTATTTATGCTAAATTATCTCTATCTAAAAATGACTATAAGGTAAATGCATACAAGTTTCCAGGATGATAGCTAAAAAGGCTAGATGCTTGAGGATTTGAAAATGAGGAATGTGAGCTCTATTTATAGGTAAAATGGAACAATGGATGGTTGAGATTGAGTAATCTCAACAAGGGTCAAGATTGAATGGTTTAAGATCCATGTGAGGACTTTGAACCCAATCCCAAGATGACAAGTATCAACATGAGATGGGTTGAGAGGAGAGAGAAGAAGCATTAAATGCTTGACATGACCTAAGGGTTAACTTGGGAGGTAAGGTTAATGTTGAGTTGAATGGATAAATTCATTATTCAAGGAATAATGCTTTTATCCAATGGATAAACTCTTGTACAAGATTTAGTGAGGATAACCATGGTCAAAGCAATAAATGCTTGAGAAGACACATGGGTCACATGAACGTTGAGTTAGGGGTCAAAGTCCCTAACCATGGGTGCAAGTGGATTTAACCATAAATGGTCATGTAAGAGCCATTAGTGGTTTAGAAGACTTTAGAGGTTATCTTGTTGAGCATATAAAGTATTTAATGTTTTTCAAAGACTTTGAAGTCTTTGAGAAGTGACTCCAAGTTGCTTAGGAATGTGACAATAATTAGGGGATAGATTAGGCTAATTAGGAAGGGGTTAGAAGAGTCTAGAAGGGGATAAGGATTGCAAGTGGGTTTGGTGGGTGAGGGAAAATAGAATTTTTATTAAAATAAAATTCATTTATTTCAACAAATAGGTGCAACTTGCATTTTTAGGAGAATGCAAGTGGGGGGGATTTAATGATTTAAATAAATGTTTTATTTAATTTATTTAAAAGAAGAAAGCGGATTAAATGAAATAAATAGGATTTATTCATTTAGTTGATTGTGAATTTGGTTTAATGAATTAATTAAAATAAATTGAATAATTTATTTAATTAATAGGAGAATGATTTTAAGATGAATTAATTAAATGTTAATTTAATTAACTGTTGGCTAGTGGGTTTTTAATCAAATAAATAGCAAATATTCATTTAATTAAAATGGACATATTTATGTGACTACATTTGCCCCTCTTTGAGATGGTGCAGTTTATCGCATCATTTCAAAGAAAGAAAAATAGGTGTGAAGAAATATGCCCCATAAAATGTTAATTTAATGGGTGGTATGCCCCCTCGAGAGATGGGCCGAAAATTTCAAAAAATCGGGTGATCTCTCGAAAAAGGATGAAAATTGGCAAGGAGATAGAAGAGAAGAATTTAGCAATACTGGTGAAAAAATAGAAGAAATTGGAGATAAAATGGAGAAATGGGAGGCTCTGGAAGGTCATGGGGACCACGACGGTGAGCGAAGTAAAATTAGGTTTACGGCGGAGGGTATATATGGGGGCAAGGGGTAAAAATAGGGTCATTTGCATTTGTCTATATAGTGATTTCAGAGCTCTGAGAGTGACCTGTTTGAAAGAGTAAGCAGTAGTCAGGATGCCAGTACCGATAGCAAATCATTGGGTAGAGTGAGTTCGTCGATTCTAGCGGCTAGATGTCTACGGACCAGCGGTATGTGAATTTGAAATTTTGCTTTTCATGCATTTTTTATAGGTTTTTGGCCTCGTCCAAGTTGAGTCAAAACAATAGCGCTAAAACTGTGTTTTGGCATTGTTGTCAATTTATCTAGCGCTTTTGTGTCGCTAGAGCGCTATTGCATAGTGGTTTTAGCACTTTTTCTTATTTAGCGCATGTGCATAATTGTTTTGCAATTTTGTTGTTTGAGCACTATTGTGTCCTTCTTGTAGTGCTAGTGGTTTGAAATGGCACTATTGTGTGGTTGGTCTGGCGCTATTGTTTATTTAGCGCTACTGTATAGTTGTTCTAGCACGATTGTCAACATAGTAGTGCTATTATTTAGCAGAGTAGCACTTTTGTTAGGAAAAAAATAAATGCCCTAGTGTTTAGAAAAAAGAATCTCCTGATACCAATGATGGATGGATGGAGAGGTTAGTTGTTTTGAACAATAGCAACCCTTTTGAGACTTAGGTCATTAGAATAAATGCATGTTGTAGTCCAGGCGTGCCATGATTGCTTACTTGTTGAGACACGAAGATACTTGATCAAAGTATCTCCTGATAGTCTTGGTTGAAAATTTAAGAAAGTTTGAAACAAAACAACTGATGATGATGGTTGATGCACGTGTGTAGGAGGAGCTTCATGTCTTACAAATACGGGAGAGGCATCCATCCACACAAGTGTTGTAAGATCGATTGACAGAGGTTGAGGTTGATTGCATTGCACCGACAGGCTTGTATGATGTGATGTATATACTTGTGATTTGGATGAATCATGGTTTGATGACAGCATTGGCAAAGCAGTGGCATAGTGAGATGTGTATGTTTCACTTAGCATAGGGGGAGATGACTGTGACACTAGAAGATGTGTGGCACATCTTTCACATTCTCATTTGAGGAGAGTTGGTGACATATGATTGAGCTTGGGGGACAATAGTAGAGCAAAGATTTTTTGATGAGGATGTATTTATTCATGATGGCTCGATAGTATGGGAGGATATAGCCACCTTATATGAGCCACTACCTTCTCTATTATAAGGTATTGTTGGGGGCCTGCTATGCCCAAATCAATGATCTCATGGATTGGCGGTAGGTTGGGGCCAGATGATAGAGAAAATGATGACTAAGGGGACTCGCTTTGCATGGGGACCATGCATTTTGTCCCACTTATAGCAGGAGCTACATGAGGTAGTATATTGAGATATGAGCTCACTGGGAGTGGGGATCACTCTACTACATATCTGGGCATGAGAGCACTTACCTGTGACCTGACCGGTGAGTCTGAGATTTAGGGCAGTAGATCAGCCCTATGTATATATGTATGGTGGTATGATGAGTCAGCCCCACCTGCGGAAGTTGCAGCGGGCACTTGATGATTTGGATACAGTGATCTAGAGGCCTTATATTGAGTGTGAGCCCTAGGAGGATGATGCAGAGACCTTTCCATATGTATTTATGACACTGTACCTGATTGGTAGGACAACCTACAATGTGGAGAGATAGGTACATGGTAGAGTGCTGAGACAACTTGGATGGAGGCAGGGGTTGTCGAGTGGGTTTGGAGAGTATGCATGGGTGGTATGAGAGAGGTTCCTATGGGGGCTAGTATTACCTTATGATCAGGCTTTACCAGAGTTTCAGGCTCTACAGGTGAGACCATGGGAGATGAGGCTAGGGGTTGTAGATGCAGGTGTTACTGATGTGTACACATAGTATATTGTGGCTATTGGTATTTTGGATATGTTGATATGGTTTTGTCATTGATGTCAACACTTGTCAACCTTATCAACACTTGGAGATCTTTGGTATTTGCTTCAACAACAGGTTATAGTGTTCACCAGCACTTGGAATTACTTGGAGACTTCTTGGTTATGTCGAAGACATTATTCGATCACTCGGTTTTGGCAATTTGGTTATTGGTCTATTCGGGTTTGCATATTTGCTGTTACCGGCAAATAGGTCCAGGTTATGCACCGACAAGAATATCTATTCCAGATCAGCACGACACGTTATGAAGATGATTTATTATTATTGTAAATGCATTGAGCCTACATGATGCGTCACATAATGATTTATTTGTAATTGATTTTATTGTAATATCTTTTAGTGAGCCGACCTATTCAACTGGTCTTAGGTTATGGTATAAATGTAAGATCTCAATTGTGATATTGATATGAGATTGGAAAAAGCATTGTAATAGGGTATATTCAAAAATAAGCAGAGCTATACACACAGACATCATTTGAAGGCTGAAGGAAGGTTTTTGTGAAGGCAATCATAACTAAACCGGTACTGAATCCAGCATATGAAGATGCTATTTTATGCAGTACATTATCATTTGATTTAACCATCCAATTGTAGTCAGTGTGACTCTCATTTTGTGATTGAGCAGTGAGCTCTAGGCAGCTGGCCTTTCTGCATGTACAGACTCTTTATTGTACACACATACTATCTACAGTAGTATCATTTGATTGTGGGTAAGGTTTCCCACCGTGGTTTTTTTGCTTACAAAGTTTCCACGAACAAATATTTGTGTTATGTGTTGTGGATGTTATTTTCTTTTTGTTTCATACATTAATCTTTACAGGTACTGTAATTAACTGATAAAACTGTCTATCAGCATAAAGTTTGGTTTACCGACATTAAGAATTAAGTTTTGGTTAAGTTAATCTTGGTTGAATTTATTGGACAATTGATTCACCCCCCCCCCCTCTTAGTTGTTTTTGGGATCTAACAATTGGTATGAAAGCCTAGTCCTCTTTCTGTAGAAGTTTAACAGCTTGAGGAGATCCAATGTCTTCTAACTATTTTAGGAAGGACAATCTGAAACTTGATGGAACTAAGTATGGCATATGGAAGATCAAGATGGATACACATTTGAATTGCTTTGGAAAGGACATATGGGATGTTACAAAGAATGGTTATACTACTCCTACTCAAGGTCAACTTAATCCACCTAACTTGGCTAAAGATGAGAAAAATGACTGCAAAGCAAGAGAAGCACTTTTGAGAGCATTATCAAATCAGCAAGTCATGGGATTATTAGACAGATCTACTGCTAAAGCTAGTTGGGACAAATTGGAAACATTGAATGAAGGAGATTCCATAGTCAAAATTGCAAAACTTGAATGCTTCTGGGTCAAGTATAAAAATCTGAAAATGGAAGAAGATGAAAGAATTTCTGCTTTTATGGAAAGAGTAAATGAAATTGTTCTGGGTATACAATGTTGTGGAGGAACCTTAAGTGAAGATGAGATTGATTCTAAAGTTTTAAGAGCACTACCACCGACATATAAAATGAAAGTTACTACTATAAATGAATTAAGAACAATGCCTAATGCATCAGTATCTAGAGACACTTTGGTTGGAAAACTTTTAGCTTTTAAGCTTGAGGAATTTGGTCCTATTGCTACTATTAAGGCAGATCTAGCTTTCAAAGCATCATCATCATCTACAACATTATCATCACCATCTAAGAAATCTGATTGGAAAGCCTTCTATACAAAATAACTTGAAGATATCAAGAAGGAGAATGAAGAACTGGAAGAGCTTGAAGCACTATTTACAAGAAAAATGCCTAAAGGTCTAGTTGGAAGTAAGTATGAAGGTAAAACACCCTTTAAATGTTTTAACTGTAATAAGATTGGTCATATGGCTTCTAGATGTCCTGATAGACATGCAAGATCAAGAGAAGAAGCTAAAAGAACATATAAGCCTAACCTTGATTATCAGAGATACAAATTCAAGAAGAATAGAGACAAATCTTGTTATTATGTTGATGAAGGAGTTAATGATGATTCTGATGAGGAACCGACAGATAATGGATGGTCTTTTGTTGCTATAACAGTGATCAACCGACACCCATTGTTCAACTAATAGAGTAGGCCCTGGCAGCTAAAGCTGAAGATAAGGATGAATGGATTATTGATTCAGGATGTTCACATCACATGATTGGTGTTAAGAGTAAATTCTTAACCTTTCAGGATTACAATGGAGGTGTAGTGAGATTTGGAGATGATAAAGCTTGTATGATCAAAGGAAAAGGAACTATATCTTTTGATGGTAAGCATAATACTGATAATGCTTACTATGTTTAAGGTTTGAAGCATAATCTTTTGAGTGTTGGTCAATTGTTGAGAAAGGATTTCAGTTACAACTCAAGAATGGTAAATGCAAAATCTTAAATAGAACTAGTTTGGAAATTGCAACCGGTAATTAGACTAGAGGTAATATATTTCATTTGAACAACAATGAGACAGCATGTTTGATTGAACATATTGACAAAATTTGGTTATTGCATAAGAGACTTTCTCATGTAAATTTTGATTGCATTATGAAAATCAGTACTACTAAGGCAGTAAGAGATTTACCTAAGATTGCTAAACCTCACAATCTAGTATGTAAGGAATGTCAATTTGGAAAGTAAGTTAGAGCCACTTTCAAAAGTATTCCAGAGAAATCTAACAATGTTCTTGATTTATTTCACACTAATTTATGTGGTCTAGCAATAACTACAAGTATACAAGGAGATAGGTATTTTATGCTAATCATTGATGAATATTCTAGAATGTGTTGGGTTACTTTTCTCAGGGAGAAATTTGAAGCATTTGAGAAATTCAAACTATTCAAGGTATGGTAGAGAATGAAACGGACAAGAAAATCAAATGTTTGAGATCAGATCAAGGAGGTGAGTTCACATCTAAGGAATTTAATACATTCTGTGAAGTGAATGGGATAAGAAGACAATTATCAGCACCTCAGACACTCCAGCAGAATGGAGTTGTTGAAAGGAAAAATAGAACTATCTTAGATGCAGCCAGAAGTATGATATCATAAGAAAGTCTACCTCATATATACTTGAGAGAAGTGGTCAATACATCAGTTTATACATTCAATAGAGTACACATCAAAGGTGAAACCGGTAATACCCCTCATGAATTATGGTTTGGTAATACTCCTACTCTTAAATATTTCAAAATATTTGGAAGTAAATGCTATATTAGAAGAGATGAGTATAATGGTAAATTTGATCCTAGAAGTGATGAAGGAATATTTCTTGGTTATTCATCTAAGAGCAAGGCATATAGATGTTTTAACAAGAGATTGCAGAAAATTGTTGAGAGTGCAAATGTGAAGATTGATGAACAGTTTAGAGGAAATTCAAGGTACATGGACTCTGAACTAGTAATAGAGATAATCACAAATGAACCTACTGTGAATACACTAGTACAAAATGTTGATCCACTTACACCGGCATCATTTGAAGGTTCAACAGTCATTGAAGACAATAAGAAGTAAAAACACCCAGGTATGTAAGATTGAACCACTCTGATAGTTAGATAATTGAAAACAAATTTCAAGGAGTGATGACTAAAGGAAGATTGGGAAATGAAGAGGCATGTCTTATTTCTGAAATTGGACCTATATCAATTAATGAGGCATGTGAAGATGAATATTGGATTAAAGCTATGGAAGATGAATTGGAATAAATTGAAAGGAAAAACACTTGGTCATTAGTTCCTCATCCTAAAGACAAAAATGTAATTGGAACTAAATGGGTCTTCAGAAATAAACTTAATGAGGATGGTAAAGTAATCAGAAATAAAACAAGATTAGTGTGTAATGGATATTCACAGAAATAAGGAATTGATTACAATGAAACCTTTGCATCGGTAGCTAGAATTGAGGCAGTCAGACTTTTATTGGCTTTTGCAGCACACAAGAACTATAAAGTATATCAAATGGATGTTAAATGTGCATTTCTAAATGGAGATATTGAAGAAGAAGTTTATATTGAACAAATTGATGGATTTTCTTTGACAGATAACAAAGACATGGTTTGTAAGTTAAGGAAAGCTTTATATGGACTAAAACAAGCTCCTAGAGCTTGGTATGCTAGATTGGAACAAAATATCTTTTGAAGCTTGGATACACTAAAGGTAATGCTGATAGCAATCTATACTACAAAGTGACTAATGATGACATCTTGGTAGTTGAAGTTTTTGTTGATGATATAATCTTTGGAGGAGAAGATGTGTTGTGTAAAGACTTTTCTAACAAAATGCAGCAAGAATTTGAAATGTCTATGATTGGAGAGATAAAATTATTTTTAGGATTGCAGATTTCACAGACTGATAAAGGTATATTCCTATGTCAATCTAAGTACTTGAAGGAATTACTAAATAAATTTGGCATGGAAAACTCTAAACTGGTAAGCACACCTATGACTACAACTGATAAATTATCTTTGAAGGATGAATCAACACCTGTTAATCTGACTAGATACAAGTCTATGATAGGAGGTTTACTGTATTTGACACAAACAAGACCTGATATTATGAATGTAGTATGTATTGTTTCAAGATTTCAGAGTAATCTTAAAGAAAATCATGAATCAGCAGTGAAAAGGATTTCGGTACCTACAAGGAACTACAAATCTTGGTTTATGGTATCCTACAGATGAAAATTTTGATTTATGTGCATACACAGATGCTAATTGGGCAGGAGATGTAAATGACAGAAAAAGCACCACCAGCAGAGCATTTTTTCTTGGTAGCAAACTAATTTCATGGTTGAGCAAGAAATAAAGTTGTACATCACGATCAATAGCAGAATCAAAATATGTTGCAGCAACAACTAATTGTACATAGGTATTATGGATCAAACAAATGTTGAAGGACATAAAGGTAAAATGCAAGGAACCTATAACTATTTACTATGATAATATCGTAGCAATTGATATATCAAAGAACTTGATATTTCACTCTAAGACTAAACATGTTTCTATCAAATTCAATTTTCTAAAAGAGAATGTTGAAGCAAAAGAAGTGAAATCGGTTTATGTGAATACTAAAGAGCAGATTGCAGATATTTTTACAAAGCCTTTTCCTAAGGAGACTTTTGAATATCTCAGAGAGAAACTTGGAGTCCTACCCCCACTGGTAGAGACTTAGATAGTTGATGTTTGTCATCAACTGATAGAATTAATAGAAAAATCTTTTATTCCAGCTTTGATGAGGAGAGCTACTTCTCAGGGGAGTAGTTGGATAAATTGGTTAATTGGTATTTTGTATTTGGTTTTGTATTGCTTTGGCATTTGATGTCAAAGGGGGAGAGATATTATTGAAAAACATTTGAAAAACATTTTGGGGAGAGATAACTTTTGGGAGAAATTATGTATTTTGATTTCTGGTTAATGATCTCTTTAGGAGATTGTTGGTTTTTGGTTTTTGGCATTTCTATTTTGGCACTTTGATGGTTTTTCCATCTTGTGTTGCCATCAATGCCAAGAGGGAGATTGTTGGTATTTTGGATATGTTGATATGGTTTTGTCATTGATATCAACACTTGTCAACACTTATCAACCTTATCATGACTTGGAGACTACTTGGTTATGGTGAAGACATTATTCGATCACTTGGTTTTGACGATTTGGTTATTGGTCTATTCGGTTTTGCATATTTGCTGTTACTAGCAAATAGGTCCAAGTTATGCACTAGCAAGCATATCTATTCCAAATCAGCATGACATGTTATGAAGATGATTTCTTATTATTGTAAATGCATTAAGCCGACATGATGCATCACATAATGATTTATTTATAATTGATTATATTGTAATATCTTTTAGTGAGCTGACCTATTCAATTGGTCTTAGGTTATAGTATAAATGTAAGATCTCATTTGTGAGATTGATATGAGATTGGAAAAAGGATTGTAATAGGGTATATTCAAAAATAAGTAGAGCTATACGCACAGACATCATTTGAACGTTGAAGGAAGGTTTTTGTGAAGGCAATCAGAACTAAACTGGTACTGAATCTAACATATGAAGATACTATTTTATGCAGTACATTATCATTGGATTTAACCATCCAATTGTAGTCAGTGTGACTCTCATTTTGTGATCAAGCAGTGAGCTCTAGGCAGCTGGCCTTTTTGCATGTGCAGACTCTTTATTGTACACACATACTATCTACAGTAGTATCATTTGATTGTGGGTAAGGTTTCCTACCATGCTTTTTCCCCTTGCAGGTTTTCCACATACAAATATTTGGGTTATGTGTTGTGTATCTTATTGTCATTTTGTTTCATGCATTAATCTTTACCAGTACTATAATTAACTGATAAAACTGTCTACCGACATAAAGTTTGGTTTACTGGCATTAAGCATTAAGTTTTGGTTAAGTTAATTTTGGTTGAATTTATTGGACAACTGATTCACCCCCCTCTTAGTTGTCTCCAGGACCTAACAATGACACATCTAATTCCTCACATATCAGATCTAGCATAGCCGATTCCATCCTTTCAAGAGGAGAGGAGACAAAGATGGAGGAGGAGAGGAGGTCACATAGTGGTAGTAGGAGGATGAGGGAGAGCTGATAGAGGAGGATGGGATGGAGGAGGAGGAGGTGGGGGTGGTGGATTTGGAAGGGGTGGGGGATTTGGAGGTGGAGGTGGTGGAGGTGGACGGTTACAACATAGAGGGAGAGATGGGCAACCATTGTGATTGTCACAAAGGCCTTTGATGCAATGATTAGTTAGATTAGGTGGTAGGGATATGGTGGACGGGGAGGCACCTATGGATATGGGAGAGGGATCCACTAGAGGAGGAGAGGGAGCTATAGGTAGAGGAGATATGCGGGATCATATGATATTATTTTTGTAGACTCAGCTAGAGGATATGGAGGCGAAGGTTGCAGCTAGAGATGTTCATTTGTTTGCATGGGAGTTAGAGTTGATTGTATTGTTGTGGGAGAGAGATGATGTGGTGGAGAGATTAACGGAGCTACAGGAGAGAGTATGGGCTGGGGTAGGAGCGCAAGGTCCTACTGGCGAGGTGATGAGGGAGATTCAGCAAGTGCAGGTGGAGATAGAGTATTGGTGGGGTTTATATGAGCAAATGGTGTTAGCCAGTCAGCGAGTACTGAGATGTTCATAGATGCGTAAGACGAGATCAGAGTGGTCTCAAAGGATGCAGAGCAGTGGTGGTGTAATGGGTCCTCCACGGTGAGATAGTGCAGGTGGTGCAGGGGGTAGTGGGGGAGTAGGTGGTGATGGTGGGGTAGGTGGTGATGGTGGTATAGCATCTGGTCAGAGTGGCATTTGAGAGAGCATTTATGTATTTTATTACATTGTCATTTTGGACTATATCTTGGATGGCTCTTGGTAGCCAATATTGTTGACTTCATTGTACTTTGATACATGTATGTTTTTGCAATATGATATGATATATGAGGAGATCCTACATTTGGTGATGATATGCATGTTGATGATATGTATGGATTTATGTAGGATGATGATCTATGATTTATGCTTAGAGGGATATTTGTACTTGCTATATGTATGTGTTTATGAGATGATTCCTATATGCATGTTATGTTTGATTTATATGATGTATATATGCATGTTTATGAATATGATACTAACATGTGGATGCAGGTTGATATGTATGCATGATTTGTTGGTGAAATGCTTGATGTATGTAATTCCATGATGATGATTTATGCATAATGAAATGATACTAATGATGATATAGATAGTAATTGTGTTTTATGTTGAGGAGATGATGATATGCAGTGATGTTTGATATGTTGAAATGGAATGAATGAAATGATTTATGTGAATGCATTAAGATTGTTAAAATGAATGCAATATGGATAGACAAATGCAAAGTACAAATGTCTATGTGATGATATCTAAATGTATGTAAAATGTATAAACCAATATTGAGACAAATGGTTTTTGTTATGATTCTAAATGTTGATAAAATATGATTTAGGTGAAATGATAATGTGATGATAATGCAACTCATGGGTAATGAATAACTGCACCTTAATGCAATTAAAAGGATAATGAATGCATTATAATGAATCCTAAATTAAATCATTATAAGATGAAATGAATGAGTATATTCTCATACTAGATGGATAGATGAATGCACTTTTAACTAATGGATAGATAAATAAATGTATGCAACTAAGGAAATCTAAACAAATCCATGGTAATCAAATTTAAATGACGGTGAAGGATAATGTTAAATGGATGTATAGTAATGGCTAATAAATGGTAGTAAATGCAATGATGAGAAATGTATATAAATGAATGTTGTAGATGTAAAAAAATAACCATATTCCTAAATGAATATTTAATGTTCATTTTATTCTCATTCCTCTATTTAGTTAAATCTAATTTAATTAAATCACCCACATTCTTCTATTTAATTAAATAAATTATTCAATTTATTTATTTAAATTCACTTAAGTCCTTTATATCATTTAATTGAATAAATCATTTTATTTAATTAAATCCCTTCTCTCTACTTTTTAATTAAATTTACATTTAATTAAATAAGTTCACCCCAATTAAATAAATCTAATTTATTTAATTCCCAACTTGCAACCAAATTAAAATAAATTAATTTTATTTTAATTTAATTCTATTTTCCCCACCCACTTACATTTTTCTACATCTCCCACTTGCATCCTAACCCTCTTCGTAATTTCTTGTAGAATCCATCTAATCTTAATCAATTAGCCTAAACCCATCCATTATCCCTTTTCCCTAAATTTGAGGAGGTCACTTCTCAAATTTGGAGTTTAGTCTTTAAAAGGCATTAAAGTCTTTATGCCTTCAACAAGATAACTTGTTGAATACCCCCAAATTTGGAAGGACTCTTACAAATTTGTCCCCAAAGTCTTCAAACCATTAATGGTTAATTAACCCTTAGTGGCATGATTGGAGACATTTTGACTAACTTAACCCTCATGTAACCCAGGGCTCTCATTAAGCATTCATTTCTTTGACCATGGTTATCCCTTTAACCTTTGCACAAGAGTTTACCCCCTGAGTAAAAGCTTTATCCAATGGATAACCCTAACCTAACCTTAACCCTTACCTTCTAAGGTAACCATGAGGCCTTCTAAAGATTTTAATGCTTCTTACCTCTCCTCTCAAGCAATCTTATGTTGACAATTGTCACCATTTCATTGGTGAAAATTGTAAACATGGATTGATAACATTCAATCCTGACGCTTGATTAACTCCTCCAATCTTGACCATCCATTGCCCTATTTTCCCTATAAATAGAGCTCTCTTTCCTCCATTTTATGGATCCAAGCTTTTAGTATCTCACTTATGCTCAATTTTATCAATACATCTAGCCTCTCTTTATAAGAGGAATTAATCTAATAAGCATTTTAGAGTATTTCTGTTATCATTAGGTTAAATCATTAACTAGTATATCATGTTAGGATAGTATTATTACTAACCTTGTCATCTTATAATCTAGTTTAACTCATTTAGAGAATCATGCATAAATAGGATGCATTCATGTTAAAACCAATCTAAAGCATCCCTCGTTCTTGCATTCGTCATCCCTAAGTCACTTTTCTCAGTGATCTGAGAGAAAAGGCATTGACTTGAGGGACCTTGTGAGATAGAGAACCATGGAACCTACCTTGGGAAGTTGAGTCATTCTTCATCACTCCATAACTTGCACCAAGAAGTCCTGTGGGTGTGTGAACAAGCCCTTTGAGAACACATTTTCACATTTTCAGTTTCATAGCCCCACTTTTCTCGGACACATTTCTAGAGCCCACCATGGGGCTCAACCCCTAAATCAAATCGATTTTTAAATCTAATCAGTTTTGCAGGTACACGAGAAACAAGAATCGACATGTAAGGAACATCCCTTAGTGCATCTGGTTAACAATCTAGCACATCTGGCTCACTATTCAGCACATGGGACTCATTCCCTAGTGCTTGCAGACCATAACGTAGTGCATAAACTTTAATAACATTTTTCCTGTAGGTCTTGGCATGGGAAAATAATAGAGCAGCACATTCGGAAAACAATTTAGTGCATCTAGTTTGTCCAATAGCGCATCCCAGTTATCTTGTAATGTGTACAGTATTTTCTATAGCACATCATAGACAAAAAGCAAAAAAACAAAATTAAATTGTAACCGAGCTTAAACCTAGACTTGTAGAAGTCCACAAGAGCCAAAAAATTTCTAACTGTTTTGATTAGTATTTTGCAGGATTTTGACAATTTCTTGCAGTTGGAGATTAGTTTTATTTTCAGAATTACAAATAGTTTAAATTTTTACTAACTTAGTTAAGTTAGTTAAAATTTAGGGTCTTTTAATTCTTTTTGGATAAAATTGAACTCACCTTATTTTGGGAAAATAAAAAGAACCACAAAAAAAATCCTCTTGCTTTTTCTAGGAAGAGAAATTTTCATTTTGGGCTATAAAAAGTGTTAGTTAACAGATTGGATTTCCTAAAATTTATTAACAAATACTCATGCTCGCCCAGTAGGAAAATAATGAAACCAACAGTTGGGTAAATAATGTTAATTTACCCTCTGCATAAGGGTACAACTCCCCATATGATATTCAATGAATTTTGACCAAATTTTATTATATAATTCACTTTTAACAAGAAAGCAAAGAAAGACTTTAACATTCACTTGTCAACACAAAATGAACGCCTCACAAAGATTATTGGAATGCATAACAAAACATTAAATTTCAAATAATGATTATCCTATATGAAGTGATCAAAATATTTGAAATCTGATTGATACTCACTCATGCCTCATAGGACAAAGGGAACCAGAATATTCAAATGCTTTCAACTAATTTCATTCATCAGATTGATTAACAGACTTAATATTTGATAAAAATCAGAGAAGGGAAACCAATACATGAACACATAAATATCCCAATAGAAATTCTTATATATTCAAACGTACAGGTTTCAAAAGTTGTATTAGACATTCCATTCCATTCAAAGATGGGGTATTTCACTAAAATTAACAAGTAAAATAGTCTGCTATCTTCATTTTACAAAATTTTATGGATCCCGCCAAAACATCCATTAATAATAATTATGGCCACCCAGCTAATGTAATAGATAAACACAAAGCTTCAAGAAACAACCATTTCTAATTGAAATTAACTAAAAATGGCTAAGAGCTGTAAACAGAGCTATAATTGCAGAACAGGAAACGGTTCTTGATTTGTCTTATTGGTGTGTTGTGCCATGTATATTTCGCCACTCCATATGAGCTGCTGAAAAGTTGTGAACAACCTAATAATGTGGGAGCCCAATGTGTAAGATACATTCCTTCCAGACCTCTTTGTCCATACTCACTTCCATATGTTTAGTTTTGTGTGGTTCCAAGTGATCAGAGCAGACAACCAACATAGATTCGATTCTAGCAATTCTAGAGAAGTCATCTTTGGTTAAAGATTTTGATTCTTTAACTAGGTTCAACTTTTCTTTGAAATTATCCACCATATCCACTATTTGCTCGATGGTTTGTCCGTCTTCCTTGAGAAGCTGTACATCAATGCACTTCAAATCTTTTTGCATTACAGCAATGAGTTCTTTCAATTCTTTCAACAACTTAATGGATTCTTCATGGCCTTGCTTAATGATTGAATTTCTCCACTCAATATTTTCCTCTGCCACATACAATATCTTGTCATCCAAATCTTTAACTACCTTTTCAATGAGAAATTTCATGACACCATATTTCTGCACATCTTTCATCTCGATCAACATTTCCACCCATTTGTTCCTTTCTTTTTCCCATGCTATCACCTCTGTTCCAAGCTCCTAAGTTACAGTTACAACATCCTCGTATACCCTGATCGGATTAGCAATATATCCTGCTCCCTGTTGAATTATGGATTTAAGCCACTCATCGAAGGTTTCTGCCATCATATGATTCCTCCGAACCTTACCCAACAAATTTTGGCTCATTGGCGATTTAGGATCAAAACATAGGGAAATTTGTGACAGGGGTTGCGAGCTGGGATGGTGTATGGCATTGATGTATTCTGCCATCTGTTTAACAACTTGTTTCAATTCCTGCTTGTCCTTCTCATGCTTCTATGTTCTTGATAATATCCTTTTTGTGGAAGACTCTAAATGTTTCGCATCCATAGCCCTTGAAGCAGTTCCTAAATCGATCTTTTCAATGGAAAAGTCCTTCTTAGTAGCATTTTCTGGATCTTTGTCTGAAATTGGCTTAGCCATTTTAGCTACCCAATGCCCTGTACTCTCATCCACCTCCAGCATGGCCTCTGCTTTTAGTCACTTAGACTTAGACATCTTTCCAAGGCATCTACTCACCATATCTTCTATTGGGACGCTGATAGGAACCACATTTCGTTTCCTGCTGATTAAGGCTCCCAACCATCTAGAAACATTTGGGGATTCCTTCACTGGTGGCATCTGATAGTCTGATGAATCCATGATAGCCAAAGTGGTCACCTGATTGATATTATCCTCAGGTTGTTCTTTTTGTTTATCTACATCTTGAGTTGCAGGGATATCTGCTACTGGTTCACTCATAATTACTTGTGCTTCTTCACTATCAAGAATTATGATGGCTTTTTCCCTTTTAGGTTCTTTACATTTCTTCTTATTTCTAGAACGGGTAACTCGAACTGATGAAGAGACAAATAGTGATTCCTTGTATCTCTTAGTTTGAACCTTCTCACTCTGTGTATCAGTAGCACCTGCAATATCAACAATTATGTCAGAGGAAGAAATGAGTGTTTGTGCAGCAGTATGGGCTTGCTCAACTAATTTCTCAACTGAGGTAGTGGTCAGTTTCATTCTAGATTTATGGTTTCTTAACCACTTTTCTATTCTCCTTATAACATTAAAGGTTCTGGATTGGATACTTTCTTCTTCTCTCCTACCCCAGTCAATTTTAGTTATAGGTTGCTTATGAATTCTTTTATTGAACTCTGGGTCCAATACATCTTCACCTTCCTCTTCATGTACTCTTACTATGTTCATTGATAATTTCATAGTAGTGATTTGTCATAGAGTGAACCTTGACCATAATCTTCTTCAGACTTCAAATACATCACAACAATCTTCCTAGTAGTCCTCTAACTGGGGTATATATGAATAGTTCACACCAACATTCAGATGTTTTATTGCATATCCTTTACTGTCAAACCCCTGCCCAACAACATAAGGCTACAACTTCATTTTCTTGAGTTCCACTTCTAAATTCAATGGATCAGAGGTAGTTTTGCAGCTATAACATCCAAGTTCAATTGGGAAAATTGCTTCTTACTCACTTTTCATCCCTAATTTCTTATCAACATGAGCTAACTGTCAGCAGACTTCCAGGAATATATAACTATCAAGAGTATATCTGGGCAGTTTGAAAGGTTCATCTTCAAAGCCTCCAATTCTAATATAAGTGAACCCAAGAAATTGAATAAAACAACTCCCATTAAAACTAATCAATTTTAATGCTTTGGATGACATTCTCTTATTCATGTTTCCCTGTAGTTCAAAAGTTAATCTTCCTACAAAGACATCATTGCATCTCAAGAAGTTTTTTGTATACCTCTGTCTCTGCAAGTGTGGATAGAAGTCATAGAGTTTCATTCCATCAACCCATGGTTCTTGATATAATCATGCCCATTCTCTGATGCAGGCTAAAATATAAAATAGATAGGAAGACATATGAAAATTGGCTATTCCAATAGAATTACTAAAACCCTCATGCAATCTCTCTACAATTACTTGTGCCCAATCAAGGTATTTCTCGCCAGCTAATAACACCTTAATGTAAAAATACATCCAGTCTTCCCAATAAAAGGCATGTGAATTCCCCTTGACCCTGTTCAAAAGAATTACATATCTCTCACTTAAGTAATAAAATGCTCCCTTGTCAAAGGTTTAGGTAACCTAGAACCTCCCTTCTAGATTTTAAGGGGCCAATTTCTAGCAATGACACTCCGATAAACACTTTTCTTCTCAGAGAAAAATGCATATGAGGTTCCTATGGACCAAACTTTGTACGACTCTTTGTGAGGGATCCCAATCGCAGCCATTACTGTTTCTCTGTCAATCCGCACTAAACTACCTCCATCACTAGCCCTAATACACCTATTACTAGCATCATATTTGCTCATGCATGCATACACTAATTCGGGACAAGGAGCAGCGATTGGGAAAGTAGCGGCTTCAACCAGACTATTGTGAAATATCTTTTCCATCATAGAACTGGCCTCTGGATTCTTAACCCTTTCTAGAAAATTCTCTAACTCATCCTGAACTAAAGCCATATCATCTAATTCTGGAAGGGTACTAATTAAGCATGAGGTTCAACCCAAGTTCGGAAGAATTGGTCTCATGTTTTCTTAAAATTGCATCAATCAGACAACATTCAACCCCAAGGGAAGGAATTACATTAACAATTTCAGAGCTAAAATAGAGTAGGCGAGGCTAGTGATTAAACTCACCTATCTTCACCATCAAACTATGTAACCTTCAAAAAAACTGAGCTAAATTACCTTCCGTGTCCTTACTCTTCGCCAGCAGCAACAATGATTTCCTTATCTAAGAAGCATCATATTTAAGGATGGAAAACATTGACAATTACCAAAGCATGCTTCACCCCATCTCATTTATCCATGTAAAACTTCCCATGATTTGATATAGTTCTGACATGCTCATTAATTTTAATTCAATTCCACATGATCGACATGCTTTCTGATGATTGCTTTCCATAATTATAGTTTGAAAACATAGAAAATGAGTAATATTTTGTTCCCATCGTGCCGCCTTTATCTCCTAAACAGCATCGGGCTGATTTGAAACAATGCTTTGAACCTTGAATTATTTCAAAAGAAGTTCATTGGTTCAAAGTTCAAAGACAAAAGATCGACACTTGCGGCAAAGAAGAAAGAAATGAAAGAAAATTTGAATGATGAGAAAATGAAACTTGATCCTTGAACCATTCCAAGAGTGGTTCAACGGTTCAAGTTCAAGATGACCACAAGGACTGACGTTAAAGGGACAGCCGCAATACATAAGACAAAAGACCGATTGAACCTTGAACCTTAAACCAGAAAGGTTCAAAGTTCAAGTTCAATGACTATGCTAATGAAGACTTAGAACTTAAATGACCACATTTCCTTTGAACAAGAATTTTGAACTTTATAAAGTGTTCAACAGATGAGTATGAAACTCCAATTAATGAAGACTTAAGCTTTACGATACTCAATAAAATAGTGACCCCTAATTGATAAGCTATAAGAAGATAAATAAGGGGTAACAATGGCTCTGACTGGGGACCAGGACTGTGAAGGACTAGGAAGGGACTTAGAATCTTTGGTTACGCATTAAAACAAAGACGAGGGCCCAAAATAGACGTAGCTTAAAACAACAAAAACTTGACACAACAAAAGTAACACAACAAAATTGAGTTATGTACAGAAGATGTAGGGAATACCTACTTACAATTTGTAGAGCTTGAGATCTTGTCCATTATAAGATAGGGGAAGAATAGTACCATCCACATAGGCCAACTTGAAGGAATTTGGTCCCTTTACTTCATGAATAAAAAATGGACCCTTCCACAACGACTCAAATTTTCCATGTGCTCCCTTCGGCTCCCTCCATTTGTCCTAGAGTAGGAATTGGTCTCCCTGCATAAATTTCCTCAGCCTAGCTTTGTGATCAAAAATCTTTTTAACCCCTTGTTGATGTACTGTAATGTGATCGACCAACTTCTCCCTTTCCACTTCTATCCTTATTAAATACATAATTCTCTTTTCCAGTGCATTTTGAAAATATGTATCTTCAATGAATGTTTGCAATTTAGAAGCTACCAATTCAAGAGGAAGTGAGAGTTGAGCCCCAACTCCATACACAAGTTCAAAAGATGACATACCAATTGCTCGTTTGGGTGAAGTCCTTTCTACCCACAAAGCTTTATATAGCGTTTTGTGCCAATCGTTAGCATTGTCATTGACCAATTTCTTCATGATATTTATCAGATTTTTATTACTGGACTCTGCTTGACCATTACCCTATGGATAATAGTTAGAGGAATGCACCAAAGAAATGCCATGATCATAACAAAACATGGATATTTCATAGGAGGAAAAATTTGTAGCATTATCAGTCACTATCTTCAATGGTACCTCAAAGCGAACCACAATATTTTCCTTTATGAACTCACATACTACTTCTGAGGTTGTTCTCCTAACAGGTACTACTTCTACCCACTTAGTAAAATAGTCTATGGCCATGAGAATATGTGTGTGTCCAGTGGTAGAGGGGGGTGTCAATGGACCAATGAAATCTAATACCCACTATTTGAAAGGTTCTTCCATGACTACTGGTTTGAGAGGTAAAGCAACTAGCTACGGTTTTCCTTAAAAGAATTTACATTTGTCACACTTAACAACCTAGGTATATGCATCTTTAAACATGCCAGGCCAATAATAGAAGTTCCTTAATATCTTGTAAGCGGTGACTGTAGAAGAGAAGTGTCCACCACAAGCATCATCATGAAATGATTTCAACAAGGCCTCACGCTATGCTTTATCCACACACCTCAAGAAAGTTCCATCTAAACCTTTCTTATATAATATGTCATCAACAATAACATACTTAGCTGCTTTTAACTTTAAGTTTCTTTTCTCTCTGGGAGACAAATGTGCAGGACATTCTCCATATCTTAAATAAAAGGATACATCGGTAAACCATTCATCCTGTAGGCTAACAAATAGAGCTAATGGTAAACTTTCTTCTTCTTCTTTATTTTCTACCATAAAGCGACATAATCCTTGTCCATGAACTAACTTTGTTGGCCTGATGTCCAAATCAAATTCTTGAACCTTTGAAACCCAAGTTGCTCTATTATTCATCCCCACTTCTTGCTGAGTCAAGATACTTTTAACAGCAGAATTTGGCACAAAAACAAATGAATGAGAATGCAATATATAATACCTGAAATGTTTAACAACTTTAACAACTTCAAAAGCCTACTTCTCATTAAGTGAATAATTTAATTCATTCTTTTTGAGCAGGATACTCATAAATGCAATAGGAAACTCTTCACCAAATTCATTCTTCTGTAGGAGAATACCAAACACGGTATGCTCTAAAGTGTAACTGTAAATGATAAAGTTTTTCTTGAAATTAGGATTAATTAATGTTGGAGCATGACCAATGGCCTTTTTAACCTCTTCAAAATCTTTCTTTGATTCCTCATTCCATTTAAAGATCTATTTTTCACTCATCATCCCTATAATATGTTTAGTGACTTCAGCAAAATCTGGCACAAATCTCCTAAGAAAGCTTACCTGACCAAAGAACGATTTGACACCACTCTTGTCTGATAGAAAACATAGCTATTGGATAGCTTTGACACAATCGGGATCAATCTTCATACCATCTTATGAAACTATATGTCCTAAAATCTTTCCTTCAATAACACAAAAAACTGATTTCTTTGGGTTAAGAGAAATACCATGATCTCGGCATCTTTGCAACACAGTTTCTAAATCCTTGAAATGATCTTTCCTTTTCTTAGAAAAGACCATCAAATCATCTAGATACAGAACAATGGTCTTACCAATCAGGTGACCAAATGAAAGGTTCATTGCTCTTTGGAATGTGGCTCCAACATTTATCAGACCGAAAGGCATGCGATTATAGGCAAAAGTTCCCCATGGTGTTGTAAAGGCCATTTTGTTTTGATCTTCTTTTGCCACACTTACCTGATTATATCCAGAGAAACCATCAAGCATCGACATCATTTCGGATCTAGCAATAGCTTGGAGAATGTGATCCATCGCTGGTAAAGGATAATTGTCTCTCAAGCGAGCTTGATTCAGATTCCAAAAATCAACACAGATTCTTATTTCTCCATTTTTCTTACAAACCAAAACAATATTAGCCACCCATGTGGAATGATGGATTGGATAGATAATCCTTGCCTGAAGCATTTTACCTATTTCTCTAAAAATAGCATCTGCAACTTTGGGGTTGTAATTCCTTAGTTTTTGTCTAAAAGGTGCCACTCTTGGTTTAAGGGGAATATGATGTTGAAATTGGCCATTTCTAAAATCTTTCAAATCTTCATAGGACCAGGCAAAAACATCAAAAATCTTCGTAACAGTTCAATGAACAAATACCTTTCTTTAGGAGTGCAACATTTACCCAAATTGACCATTTTTGGATCATTTTCATCACCGATATTAACTTTTTCATATTCACCTGATGTATAAGCATCTTGGGAATCAGTTCTTTTTACATACTTGTCATTGCGGTCAAATAGGCTTTCTAAGGTTACTAACCCTTTTGGAATTTGATTCCCTTTCAGCTAAACCACTCCTTCTCTGAAGCTTCCCTTCTCATCTAGACAGAACTCATTGCATTGATTCTCAAAACCTTCAAAATAAGATGGAGCAAATATTGCAACATTTTGTAAGAACTTATCAATATGTTTATCATCCTCAAACATTTGCTAGAAATCTGAATTATCAGGAACATTAGGACGATATATTACTTCAATTCTGTAAACATCAGTACCCAAATCTGGATGTGGAAGTAATAAAGATGCTGATACTGCCAAAGAATCCGCACGGGAATTTAGACTCCTATGAATAGCTTCTATTGAAAATGCATCAAAATACTCAATTTCATCCCAGACTCTATTTCTATAATGTTTAAGCCTCTCATTTTTCATAGAATAACGGCTATAAACCTGATTTCCAATCAATTCCGCATCACCCTTAGTGCACAACAGTCTAATTCCTCTTTTCTTGGCTTGTTCAATTCCTAGCAATAATGCTTCATATTCTGCAGTGTTATTCATATTTTTAAACTCCAGTTTAAATGAGAAAGGAAACTTCTCACCCCGTGGAGAAATAAGTACCACTCCAGTGTCAAACCCAATAGATGCACATCTTCTATCAAATTCCATTGTCGACAACCCTGCAGCGTGATCAATCACATCTTCTGACGTACCCTTTTTATCATGAAAGAAAAGCAAATAGTTACCCAATTCACATTCCTGATACAATATTTGTGACTTTGTATCATCAGAAGGGAAAATCATATATTTGGATTTCAGTTTAGGTAAGAGAGTAATTTTCTGTTTACCTACCTGAATCACCACTTCAAACCAGTCCATTTTAATCTCACCACCTAAATCCTTACAAAATGTTCTGCTCAAGAGCACTCCATAACTTGTGGGGATATCAACAACTAATATGGTTAGCTTTACTCTTTTATTTGGATGAACTGCCAGAGCAACTTGAGCATCTTTAATCTAACCAAGCAAGGGCACCTGTTTTGAATTCATTGAATAACACTTCCCAAAAGTTTTAGTGAGTGGGAGACCTAATGCTTTGGCATCTGCAGAAGGCATTATATGATGCGAGGCTCTTGAGTCAATGATGCAATTATTGAGCTTATATCCATTGATAAATAAAGAAACATAAAATTACTCAGGTCTTAGATCGAACATGTGCGATGATTCAACTGGTTCATCAATAGATGTCTTAGATGTAGAAGCAGCAGACAATTCCACAACATCATTATATTGTGAGGGTTCAAGATTTATCAATGGTAAACTTGAGGGCTTTAGTTGATAATTTCCCTCCTACACATACTTAATCATCTTTTCTAATTCTTTAGGATTCAACTTAAGGTATTCAGTAGGCTAGATTTGAATCCTTGATGCTTTACAAAACTCCATGATATCAAAAGAAGTATCAGATTCAGATCACTTGAACATTTGAACTTCTTGAACCATTGAACCATTCTCATAATTTCGGTTCATGACTTCTTTACTCTTAATTAAAGTTTTAGGAGAAGTAGGGGTACTTGTATATTTAAAAGGATGTTGAATCCTAGTTAGAACAACACAAGAGGAATCTTCAAGGGTAACCAATATATCACCTCCTCTATCTGAATCTGAGTCATATTCAAGGAAGTGTACTCTAGAGTCACGAGGCTGCCCATGAACTTCTCCTTCTGAACCAAGTTCACTTATGACTTCTCCTGTACTAAGCATCTATGCATGTCATAGCATTTTAGGGCATGAACTACCATCATGATCATCTGTTAAATGAAAAACACACATGTTTCCTCTATGTGGTGGTGGTTCAATGGCTAGTCTTTGTTGAACTGGAGGAAGTTGTAGAGTTTTATTCCCAATCCCTATAGGTTGATTATTAATTCTTCTTGGTACATCTTGATAAGGCTGAGGATATGAAGTAATAGCCTTAGGTAGCCGCCTTTTGAGAGCAGTTACATCATTCATCAGTCTCTGGATTACAGGGTCAGATGAAGTTGTGGAAGTTGATGACTGCGAAGTAGCAGTTTGAATTTCTCTCTTCCACTTACTCTCATTAATTAGGTCATCCTCTAACTCTACTGCAAAAGTTTTGGCAGCAGCTAAATCTTGCACTCTTTGTCTACAAATAAATAAACTTATTTCTGTAGGCATTGCATTAATAAAGAAACACTTCAAATTATCATCAGAAGGCCTTTAATTAACTGGAATCTTATGAACAATTTTATCAAATTTCACCACAAAATCCCTCATTGTTTCGGGAATCTCTTTTTTTAATTGGGCTAACTGGGCTTTGAGGGACTGCTCATCTTCTGCTACTTTGAACCTATCCTCGAACCTAGTTTTTAAATCTTGCCAATTTGTTATTACACCATTTGGCAAATGATAAAACCAATCAGCTTCTCCATCAGTTAATGTTTGTAAAAACAACCTTATTGCTACATCTTCATGTTGAATAGCTAAAACCCCACATGCAACATTAAATGCATTTAAATGTTCATCAACTATCACTCTTCCAAGACCATTGAAGCTTTGTAAGTGTTTTCTAGACCCTTTAGGAAAAGAATGCAGATTGGCACCAAGAGCAAGTGGTCCTATAGTTGGACCCCACAGATTATTCCCAGCCATGGGAAGTACAATATTCAAAGGAGTAGGATTAATTACAGAAGGAAGGGTAACACCATGTAAGGTTAAGATGTGACAAACAGAAGTTTGGGAAGAAACAGGGGAAGAACTTGGGGGTCTACTCCTTGCTCTTCTTCTGGGTGTAAAGGAAGGGAAAAAGTTCAAATTTTGCAAGTCTTGAAAAACTGGATCAACTATCCCTTCACGCCTTTGAGACCTAGTGTACCTTCTTGTCTCCAGTGTGCTCACGAATCACAAGTTCAAGCAAACTGGCAATTGATCATTACTATTTCTTGTGGCTATGTAACTAGTCTTATTATTAAACTCCCCAGCAGAGTCACCAAAAATCTATTAGTTAATAGATTGGATTTCCCAAAATTTATTAACAAATACTCATACTCGCCCAGTAGGAAACCAATGAAACCAACAGTTGGGTAAATAATGTTAATTTAACCTCTGCATAAGGGTACAACTCCCCATATGATATTCAATGAATTTTGACCAAATCTCATCATATAATTCACTTTTAACAAGAAAGAAAAGAAAGACTTTAACATTCACTTGTCAACACAAAATGAACACATCACAAAGATTATTGGAATGCATAACAAAACATTAAATTTCAAATAATGATTATCCTATATGAAGTGATCAAAATATTTGAACTCTGATTGATACTCACTCATGCCTCATAGGACAAAGGGAACCAGAATATTCAAATGCTTTCAACTAATTTCATTCATTAGATTGATTCATGGACCAAATATTTGATAAAAATTAGAGAAGGGAATCCAATACATAAACACATAAATATCCCAACAAAAATTCTTATATATTCAAATGCATAGGTTTCAAAAGTTGTATTAGACATTCCATTCCATTCAAAGATGGGGTATTTCACTGAAATTAGCAAGTAAAATAGTCTGTTATCTTCATTTTACAAAATATTATTGATCCCACCAAAACATCCTTTCCTAATACTTATAGCCACCCGGCTAACCTAATAGCTAAACACAAAGCTTCAAGAAACAACCGTTTGTAACGGAAATTAACTAAAAATGGCTAAGAGCTGTAAACAGAGCTATAATTGCAGAACAGGAAACGGTTCTTGATTTGTCTTATTGGTGTGTTGTTGCACGTATATTTCTCCACTCCATATGAGCCGCTGAAAAGTTGTGACCAACCTAATAATGTGGGAGCCCAATTTACAAGATACATTCCTTCCAGACCTCTTTGTCCATACTCACTTCCATAACTTTAGTTTTGTGTGTTTCCAAGTGATTAGAGCGGACAACCAACATAGAGTTGATTTTGGCAATTCTAGAGAAGTCATCTTTGGTTAAAGATTTTGATTATTTAACCAGGTTCATCTTTTCTTTGAAATTCTCCACCATATCCACTATCGGCTTGATGGTTTGTCCATCTTCCTTGAGAAGCTATACATAAATTCACTTCAAATCTTTTTGCATTACAGCAATGAGTTCTTTCAATTCTTTCAACAACTTAATGGATTCTTCATGGCCTTGCTTAGTGATTGAATTTCTCCATTCAATATTTTCTTTTTCCACATACAATATCTTGTCATCCAAATCTTTAACCGCCTTTTCAGCAAGAAATTTCATGACACCATATTTCTGCACATCTTTCATCTGGATCAACACTGCCACCCATTTGTTCCTTTCTTTTTCCCATGCTATAACCTTTGTTTCAAGCTCCTAAGTTACAGTTACAACATCCTTGTATACCCTGATCAGATTAGCAATATATCTTGCTCCTTGTTGAATTATGGATTCAAGCCACTCATCGAAGGTTTCCACCATCATACGATTCCTCTGAACCTTATCCAACAAATTTTGGTTCATTGGTGATTTAGGATCAAAACATAGGGAAATTTGCGACAGGGGTTGTGGGCTGGGATGGTGTATGGCATTGATGTATTCTGCCATTTGTTTAACAACTTGTTTCAATTCTCGCTTGTCCTTCTCATTCTTCCATGTTCTTGATAACATCCATTTTGTGGAAGACTCTAAATGTTTCGTGTCCACAAGCGTTGAAGCAGTTCCTAAATCAATCTTTTCAATGGAAAATTCCTTCTCAATAGCATTTTCTGGATCTTTGTCTGAAATTGGCTTAGCCATTTCAGCTACCCAATGCCCTGTATTCTCATCCACCTCTAGCATGGCCTCTGCTTTTAGTTTCTTAGACTTAGATGTCTTTCCTAGGCATCTACTCACCATATCTTCTATTGGGACGCTAATAGGAACCACATTTCATTTCTTGCTGATTGAGTCTCCCAACCATCTGGAAACATTTGGGGATTCCTTCACTAGTGGTGTCTGATAGTTTGATGAATCCATGTTAGGCAAAGTGGCCACCTAATTGGGATTATCCTTAGGTTGTTCTTTTTGTTTATCTGCATCTTGAGTTGCAGGGATATCTGCTACTGGTTCACCCATAATTACTTGTGCTTCTTCACTATCAAGAATTATGATGGCTTCTTCCCTTGTAGGTTCTTTACTTTTCTTCTTATATCTGGAATGGGTAACTAGAACTGATGAAGAGCCAAATAGTGATTCCTTGTACCTCTTAGTTTGAACCTTCTCACTCTATGTATCAGTAGCACCTGCAATATCAAAAATTATGTCAGAGGAAGAAATGAGTGTTTGTACAGAAGTATGGGGTTGCTAAACTAATTTCTCAACCGAGGTAGTGGTCAGTTTCATTCTAGATTTATAGTTTCTTAACCACTTTTCTGTTCTTCTTATAACATAAAGGTTCTGGATTAGATATTTTCTTCTTCTCTCCTATCCTAGTCAATTTTAGGAATAGGTCGCTTATGAATTCTTTTATTGAACTCCGGGTCCAATACATCTTCACCTCCCTCTTCATGTACTCCTGCTATGTTCATTGATAATTTCATAGTAATGATTTTTCACAAACTGAACCTTGACCATAATCTTCTTCAGACTTCAAATTCATCATAGCAATCTTCCCAGTAGTCTTCTAACTGGGGTATATGTGAAAATTTCACACCAACATTCAGATGTTTTATTGCATATCCTTTACTATCAAACCCCTGCCGAGCAACATAAGGCTGCAACTTCATTTTCTAGAGTTCCACTTCTAAATTCAATGCATCAGAGGTAGTTTTGCAGCTATAACATCCAAGTTCAATTGGGAAAATTGCTTCTGACTCACTTTTCATCCCTAATTTCTTATCAACATGAGCTAACTGTCGGCAAACTTCCAGGAGTACATAACTATCAAGAGTATATCTGGGCAGTTTGAAAGGTTCATCTTCAAAGCCTCCAATTCTAATATAAGTGAACCTAGGAAATTGAATAAAACAACTCCCATAAAAACTAATCAATTTTAATGCTTCGGATGACATTCTCTTATTCATGTTTCGCTGTAGTTCAAAATTTAATCTTCCTAAAAAGACATCACTCCATCTCAAGAATTTTTCTGTATACCTCTGTCTTTGTAAGTGTGGATAGAACTCCTAGACTTTCATTCCATTAACCCATGGTTCTTGATATAATCATGCCCATTCTCTGATGCAAGGTAAAATATAAAACAGATAGGAAGACATATGAAAATTGGCTATTCCAAAAGAATTACTCAAACCCTCATGCAATCTCTCTGCAATTACTTGCGCCCAATCAAGGTATTTCTCGCCAGATAATAACACCTGAATGTAAAAATACATCCAGTCTTCCCAATAAAAGGCATGTGAGTTCCGCTTGACCCTGTTCAAAAGAATTACAATATCTCTCACTTCTGTAATAAAATGCTCGCTTGTCAAAGGTTTAGGTAACCTAGAACCTCCCTTCTGTATTTTAAGGAGCTAATTTCTAGCAATGACACTCCGATAAACACTTTTCTTCTCAGAGAAAAATGCATATGAGGTTCCTATGGACCAATCTTTGTACGAATCTTTGTGAGGGATCCCAATCGCAGCCATTACTATTTCTCTATCAATCTGCACTAAACTACCTCCATCACTAGCCCTAATACACCTATTACTAGAATCATATTTTCTCATGCATGCATACACTAATTTGGGACAAGGAGTAGCGATTGGGAAAGTAGCAGCTTCAACCAGACTGTTGTGAACAATCTTTTCCATCATGGAACTGGCCTCTGGATTCTTAGCCCTTTCTAGAAAATTCTCTAACTCATCCTGAACTAAAGCCATATCATCTAATTCTGGAAGGGTACTAATTAAGCATGAGGTTCGACCCAAGTTCGAAAGAATTGGTCTCATGTTTGCTTAAAATTGCATCAATCAGACAACATTCAACCCCGAGGCAAGGAATTACACTAACAATTTCAGAGCTAAAACAAAGTAGGGGAGGTTAGTGATTAAACTCGCTTATCTTCACCATCAAACTATGTAACCTTTGATAAAACTGAGCTAAATTACCTTCCGCGTCCTTACTCTTCGCTAGCAGAAACAATGATTTGCTTATCTAAGAAGCATCTTATTTAAGGACGGAAAACACTGACAAGTACCAAAGCATGCTTCGCCCCAGCTCATTTATCCATGTAAAACTTCCCATGATTTGATATAGTTCTGACATGCTCATTAATTAAAATTCAATTCCACATGGTCGACATGCTTTCTCATGATTGCTTTACATAATTATAGTTTGAAAACACAGAAAATGAGTAATATTTTGTTCCCATCGTGCCGCCTTTATCTCCTAAATAGCATTGGGCTGATTTGAAACAATGCTTTGAACCTTGAACTATTTCAAAAGAAGTTCATTGGTTCAAAGTTCAAAGAAAAAAGATTGACACTTGCGGCAAAGAAGAAAGAAATGAAAGAAAATTTGAATGATGAGAAAATGAACCTTGATCCTTGAACCGTTCCAAGAGTGGTTCAACGGTTCAAGTTCAAGATGACCACAAGGAATAGCATTAAAGGGACAGCCGCAATACATAAGACAAAAGACCGATTGAACCTTGAACCTTAAACCAGAAAGGTTCAAAGTTCAAGTTCAATGACTATGTTAATGAAGACTTAGAACTTAATAGACCACATTTCCTTTGAACCAGAATTTTGAACCTTATAAAGGGTTCAACAAATGAGTACGAAACTCTAATTAATGAAGACTTAAGCTTTATGATACTCAATAAAATAGTGACCCCTAATAGATAAGCTATAAGCGGATAAATAAGGGGTAACAATGGCTCTGATTGTGGACCAGGACTATGAAGGACTAGGAAGGGACTTAGAATCTTTGGTTACGCATTAAAACAAAGACGAGGGCCCAAAACAGACATAGCTTAAAACAACAAAAACTTGACACAACAAAAGTAACACAACAAAATTGAGTTATGTATAGAAGATACAGGGAATACCTGCTTACAATTTGTAGAGCTTGAGATCCTATCCATTATAAGATAGTTGAAGAACAGTACCATCCACATAGGCCAGCTTGAAGGAATTTGGTCCCTTTACTTCATGAATAAAAAACAGACCCTTCCACAACGACTCAAATTTTCCATGTGCTCCCTTCGGCTCCCTCCGTTTGTCCTAGAGTAGGACTTGGTCTCGCTACATAAATTTCATCAGTCTGGCTTTGCGATCAAAAATCTTTTTAACCCCTTGTTGATGCACTGTAATGTGATCGACCAACTTCTCCCTTTCCTCTTCTATCCTTATTAAATACATAATTCTCTTTTCCAGCGCATTTTGAAAATATGTATCTTCAATGACTATTTGCAATTTACAAGATGCCAATTCAAGAGGAAGTGAGAGTTGAGCCCCAACTCCATACACAAGTTCAAAAGGTGACATACCAATTGCTCGTTTGGGTGAAGTCTTGTCTACCCACAAAGCTTTATATAGCATTTTGTGCCAACCTTTAGCATTCTCACTGACCAATTTCTTCATGATATTTATCAGATTTTTATCACTGGACTCTACTTGACCATTACCTTGTGGATAATAGTTAGAGGAATGCACCAAATAAATGCCATGATCATAACAAAACATGGATATTTCATAGGAGGAAAAATTTGTAGCATTATCAGTCACTATCTTCAATGGTACCCCAAAGCGAACCACAATATTTTCCTTTATGAACTCACATACTACTTTTGAGGTTGTTCTCCTAACAGGTACTACTTCTACCCACTTAGTAAAATAGTCTATGGCCATGAGAATATGTGTGTGTCTAGCGCTAGAGGGGGGTGTCAATGGACCAATGAAATCTAATCCCCACTGTTTGAAAGGTTCTTCCATGACTACTGGTCTTAGAGGTAAAGTAGCTAGCTGCGGTTTTCCTGAAAAGAATTTACATTTGTCACACTTAACAACCTAGGTATATGCATCTTTAAACATGCTAGGCCAATAATAGCAGTTCTTTAATATCTTGTAAGCGGTGACCGTAGAAGAGAAGTGTCCACCACAAGCATCATCATGAAATTATTTCAACAAGGCCTCACGTTGTGCTTTATCCACACACCTCAAGAAACTTCCATCTAAACCTTTCTTATATAATATGTCATCAAAAATAACATACTTAGCTGCTTTTAACTTTAAGTTTCTTTTCTCTCTGGGAGACAAATGTGTAGGACATTCTACATATCTTAAATAAAAGGATACATCGGTAAACCATTCATCCTCCAAGCTAACAAACAGAGCTAATGGCAAAAAATTTTCTTCTTCTTTATTTTCTACCATCAGGTGACATAATCCCTATCCATGAACTAACTTTGTCGGCCTGATGTCCAAATCAAATTCTTGAAACTTTGAAACCCAAGTTGCTCTATTATTCATCCCCACTTCTTGCTGAGTCAAGATACTTTTAACAGCAGAATTTGGCATAAAAACAATTGAATGAGAATGCAATATATAATACTTGAAATGTTTAATAGCTTTAACAACTTCAAAAGCCTACTTCTCATTCAATGAATAATTTAATTCATTCTTTTTGAGCAGGATACTCATAAATGCAATAGGAAACTCTTCACCGAGTTCATTCTTTTGTAGGAGAATATCAGACACCGTATGCTCTGAAGCGTAACAGTAAATGATAAAGTTTTTCTTGAAATCAAGATTAATTAATGTTGGAGCATGAGCAATGGCCTTTTTAACATCTTCAAAAACATTCTTTGCTTCCTCCTTCCATTTAAAGATCTATTTTTCACTCATCATCCCTATAATATGTTTAGTGATTTCAGCAAAATTTGGCACAAATCTCCTAAGAAAGCTTACCTGACCAAAGAACGATTTGACACCACTCCTCTCTAATAGCAAACATAGTTGTTGGATAGCACTGACATGATCAGGATCAATCTTCATACCATCTTGTGAAACTATATGTCCTAAAAGCTTTCCTTCAGTAACACAAAAAACTGATTTCTTTGGGTTAAGAGAAATACCATGATCTTGGCATCTTTGCAACACAATTTCTAAATCCTTGAAATGATCTTTCCTTTTCTTAGAAAAGACCTTCAAATCATCTAGATACACAACAATGGTCTTACCAATCAGGTGACCAAATGAAAGGTTCATTGCTCTATGGAATGTGGCTCCAGCGTTTATCAGACCGAAAGGCATGCGATCATAGGCAAAAGTTTCCCATGGTGTTGTAAAGGCCATTTTGTTTTGATCATCTTTTGCCACACTTACCTAATTATATCTAGAGAAACCATCAAGCAATGACATCATTTTGGATCTAGCAACAGCTTGGAGAATGTGATCCATCGCTGCTAAAGGATAATTATCTTTCAAGCTAGCTTGATTCAGATTTCAAAAATCAACACAGATTCTTATTTCTCCATTTTTCTTATGAACCAAAACAATATTAGCCACCCATGTGGAATGATGGATTGGATAGATAATCCTTGCCTAAAGTATTTTATCTATTTCTCTAAAAATAGCATTTGCAACTTTGGGGTTGTAATTCCTTAGTTTTTGTCTAAAAGGTGCCACTCCTGGTTTAAGGGGAATATGATGTTGAAATTGGCCATTTCTAAAATCTTTCAAATCTTCATAGGACCAGGCAAAAACATCAAAAAACCTTGCAATAGTTCAATGAACAAATATGTTTCTTTAGGAGTGCAACATTTACCCAAATTGACCATTTTTGGATCATTTTCATCACCGATATTAACTTTTTCATATTCACCTAATGTATAAGCATCTTGGGAATCAGTTCCTTTTACATACTTCTCATTGCGGTCAAACAGGCTTTCTAAGGTTACTAACCCTTTTGGAATTCGATTCCCTTTAAGCTGAACCACTCCTTCACTGAAGCTTCCCCTCTCATCTGGACAAAACTCATTGCATTGATTCTTAGAACCTTCAAAATAAGATGGAGCAAACATTGCAACATTTTGTAAGAACTTATCAATATGATTATCATCTTCAAACACTTGCTAGAAATCTAAATTATCAGGAACATTAGGACGATATATTACTTCAATTCTGTAAACATCAGTACCCAAATCTGGATGTGGAAGTAATAAAGATGCTGATACTACCAAAGAATCCGCGCGGGAATTTTGACAACTATGAATAGCTTATATTGAAAATGCATCAAAATACTCAATTTCATCCCAGACTTTATTTCTATAATGTTTAAGCCTCTCATTTTTCATAGAATAACGGCTGCGAACCTGATTTCCAATCAATTCCGCATCACCCTTAGTGCACAACAGTCTAATTCCTCTTTTCTTGGCTTGTTCAATTCCTAGCAATAATGCTTCATATTCTGTGGTGTTATTCATATTTTTAAAATCCAGTTTAAATGAGAAAGGAAACTTCTCACCCTGTGTAGAAATAAGTACCACTCCAGTGTCAGACCCAGCAGATGCACATCTTCTATCAAATTCCATTGTCCACAACCCTACAACGTGATCAATCACATCTTCTGACGTACCCTTTTTATCATCAGAGAAAAGCAAATAGTTACCCAATTCACATTCCTGATACAATATTTGTGACTTTGTATCATCAGAAGGGAAAATCATATATTTGGATTTTAGTTCAGGTATGAGAGTAATTTTATGTTTAACTACCTAAATCACCGCTTCAAAACAACCCATTTTAATCTCACCACCTAAATCCTTACGAAATGTTCTGCTCAAGAGCATTCCATAACTTGCGGGGATATCAACAGCTAATATGGTTAGCTTTACTCCTTTATTCAGATGAACTGCCATAGCAAGTTGAGCATCTTTAATCTGACCAAGCAAGGGCACCTATTTTGAATCCATTGAATAACACTTCCCAAAAGTTTTAGTGAGTGGGAGACCTAATGCTTTGGCAACTGCAGAAGGCATTATATTATCCGAGGCTCTTGAGTCAATGCTACAATTATTGAGCTTATATCCATTGATAAATAAAGACACATAAAATGGCTCAGGTCTTAGATCAAACATGTGTGATGATTCAACTAGTTCATCAATAGATGTCTTAGATGTAAAAGCAGCAGACAATTCCACAGCCTCATTATATTGTGAGGGTTCAAGATTTATCAATGGTAAACTTGAGGGCTTTAGTTGAGATTTTCCCTCCTACACATACTTAATCAGCTTTTCTAATTCTTTAGGATTCAACTTAAGGTATTCAACAGGCTAGATTTGAATCCTTGATGCTTTACAAAACTCCACGATATCAAAAGAAGTATCAGATTCAGACCACTTGAACATTTGAACTTCTTGAACCTTTGAACCATTCTCATAATTTTGGTTCATGACTTCTTTACTCTTAATTAAAGTTTCAGGATAAGTAGGGGTACTTGTATATTTAAAAAGATGCTGAATCCTAGTTAGAACAACACAAGAGGAATATTCAAGGGTCATCAATATATCACCTCCTCTATCTGAATCTGAGTCATATTCAAGGAAGTGTATTCCAGAGTCACCAGGCTGCCCATGAACTTCTCCTTCTGAACCAAGTTCACTTATGACTTCTCCTGTACTAAGCATCTGTGCATGTCATAGCATTTTAGGGTATGAACTACCATCACGATCATCTGTTAAATGAAAAACACACATGTTTCCTCTATGTGGTGGTGGTTCAATGGCTAGTCTTTGTTGAACTGGAGGAAGTTGTAGAGTTTTATTCCCAATCCCTATAGGTTGATTATTAATTCTTCTTGGTACATTTTGATAAGGCTGAGGATAGGAAGTACTAGCCTTAGGTAGCTTCCTTTTGAGAGAAATTACATCATTCATCAGTCTCTAGATTACAGGGTCAGATGAAGTTGTGGAAGTTGATGACTGCGAAGTAGCAGTTTGAATTTCTCTCTTCCACTTATTTGCATTATTTAGGTCATCCTCTAACTCTACTGCAAAATTTTTGGCAGCAGGTAAATCTTGCACTCTTTGTCTATGAATAAATAAATTTATTTCTGTAGGCATTGCATTAATAAAGAAACACTTCAAATTATCATCAGAAGGCCTTTGATTAACTGGAATCTTATGAACAATTTTATCAAATTTTGCCATAAAATCCCTCATTGTTCCGAGAATCTCTTTTTTAATTGGGCTAACTAGGCTATGAGGGACTCCTCATCTTCTGCTACTTTGAACCTATCCTCGAACCTAGTTTTTAAATCTTGCCATATGGTTATTACAGCATTTGGCAAATGATAAAACCAATCAGCTTCTCCATCAGTTAATGTTTGTACAAATAACCTTATTGTTACATCTTCATGTTGAATAGCTAAAATCCCACATGCAACATTAAATGCATTTAAATGTTCATCAATTGTCACTCTTCCATCACCATTGAAGCTCGGTAAGTGTTCTCTAGACCCTTTAGGAAAAGAATGCAGATTGGCACCAAGAGAAAGTGGTCCTACAGTTGGACCACACAGATTATTCCCAGCCATGGGACGTACAATATTCAAAGGAGTAGGATTAATTATAGAAGGAAGGGTAACACCATGCAAGGTTAAGATGTGACAAATAGAAGTTTGGGGAGAGATAGGGGAAGAACTTGTGGGTCTACTCCTTTCTCTTCTTCTGGGTGTAAAGGAAGGGAAAAAGTTCAAATTTTGCAAGTCTTGAAAAACTGGATCAACTATCCCTTCACGCCTTTGAGACCTAGTGTACCTTCTTGGCTCCAGTGTGCTCACGAATCACAAGTTCAAGCAAATTGGCAATTGATCATTACTATTGCTTGTGGCTATGTAACTAGTCTTATTATTCAACTCCCCAGCAAAGTCACCAAAAATCTATTAGTTAACAGATTGGATTTCCTAAAATTTTTTAACAAATACTCATGCTCGCCCAGTAGGAAATCACTGAAACCAACAGTTGGGTAAATAATGTTAATTTACCCTCGGCATAAGGGTACAGCTCCCCATATGATATTCAATGAATTTTGACCAAACTTTATCATATAATTCACTTTTAACAAGAAAGCAAAGAAAGGATTTAACATTCACTTGTCAACACAAAATGAATGTCTCACAAAGAATATTGGAATGCATAACAAAACATTAAATTTCAAATAATGATTATCCTATATGAAGTGATCAAAATATTTGAACTCTGATTGCTACTCGCTCATGCCTCATAGGACAAAGGGAACCAGAATATTCAAATGCTTTCAACTAATTTCATTCATCAGATTGATTCACGGACCTAATATTTGATAAAAATTAGAGAAGGGAATCCAATACATAAACACATAAATATCCCAGCAAAAATTCTTATATATTCAAATGCATAGGTTTCAAAAGTTGTATTAGACATTCCATTCCATTCAAAGATGGGGTATTTCACTGAAATTAGCAAGTAAAATAGTCTGCTATCTTCATTTTACAAAATTTTATGGATCCCGCCAAAATATCCTTTCCTAATACTTATAGCCACCTGGCTAACCTAATAGCTAAACACAAAGCTTCAAGAAACAACTGTTTGTAACTGAAATTAACTAAAAATGGCTAAGAGCCATAAACAAAGCTATAATTGCAGAACAGGAAATGGTTCTTGATTTGTCTTATTGGTGTGTTGTTGCACGTATATTTCTCCACTCCATATGAGCCACTGAAAAGTTGTGAAAAACCTGATAATGTGGGAGCCCAATGTGCAAGATACGTTCCTTCCAAACCTCTTTGTCCATACTCACTTCCATAACTTTAGTTTTGTGTGTTTCCAAGTGATTAGAGCAGACAACCAACATAGATTTGATTCTGGCAATTCTAGAGAAGTCATCCTTGGTTAAAGATTTTGATTCTTTAACCAGGTTCATCTTTTCTTTGAAATTCTCCACCATATCCACTATCTGCTCGATGGTTTGTCCATCTTCCTTGAGAAGCTGTACATCAATGCACTTCAAATCTTTTTGCATTACAACAATGAGTTCTTTCAATTCTTTCAACAACTTAATGGATTCTTCATGGCCTTGCTTAGTGATTGAATTTCTCCATTCAATATTTTCTTTTGCCACATACAATATCATCCAAATCTTTAACTGCCTTTTCAGCAAGAAATTTCATGACACCATATTTCTGCACATCTTTCATCTGGATCAACACTGCCACCCATTTGTTCCTTTCTTTTTTCCATGCTATCACCTTTGTTTCAAGCTACTGAGTTACTGTTACAACATCCTTGTATAACCTGATCAGATTAGCAATATATCTTGCTCCTTGTTGAATTATGGATTCAAGCCACTCATCGAAGGTTTCCGCCATCATACGATTCCTCTGAACCTTATCCAACAAATTTTGGTTCATTGGTGATTTAGGATCAAAACACAAGGAAATTTGTGACAGGGGTTGTGGGCTGGGATGGTGTATGGCATTGATGTATTCTGCCATTTGTTTAACAACTTGTTTCAATTCCCACTTGTCCTTCTCATCCTTCCGTGTTCTTGATAACATCCATTTTGTGGAAGACTCTAAATGTTTCACGTCCACAGGCCTTGAAGCAGTTCCTAAATCAATCTTTTCAATGGAAAATTCCTTCTCAATAGCATTTTCTGGATCTTTGTCTGAAATTGGCTTAGCCATTTCAGCTACCCAATGCCCTGTATTCTCATCCACCTCTAGCATGGCCTCTGCTTTTAGTTTCTTAGACTTAGATGTCTTTCCTAGGCATCTACTCACCATATCTTCTATTGGGACGCTAATAGGAACCACATTTCATTTCTTGCTGATTGAGTCTCCCAACCATCTGGAAACATTTGGGGATTCCTTCACTAGTGGTGTCTGATAGTTTGATGAATCCATGTTAGGCAAAGTGGCCACCTAATTGGGATTATCCTTAGGTTGTTCTTTTTGTTTATCTGCATCTTGAGTTGCAGGGATATCTGCTACTGGTTCACCCATAATTACTTGTGCTTCTTCACTATCAAGAATTATGATGGCTTCTTCCCTTGTAGGTTCTTTACTTTTCTTCTTATATCTGGAATGGGTAACTAGAACTGATGAAGAGCCAAATAGTGATTCCTTGTACCTCTTAGTTTGAACCTTCTCACTCTATGTATCAGTAGCACCTGCAATATCAACAATTATTTCAGAGGAAGAAATGAGTGTTTGTGCAGCAGTATGGGCTTGCTCAACTAATTTCTCAACTGAGGTAGTGGTCAGTTTCATTCTAGATTTATAGTTTCTTAACCACTTTTATGTTCTTCTTATAACATTAAAGGTTCTGGATTAGATATTTTCTTCTTCTCTCCTATCCGAGTCAATTTTAGGAATAGGTTGCTTATGATTTCTTTTATTGAACTTCGTGTCCAAGACATCTTCACCTCCCTCTTCATGTACTCCTACTATGTTCATTGATAATTTCATAGTAATGATTTATCGCAAAGTGAACCTTGACCATAATCTTCTTCGGACTTCAAATTCATCACAGCAATCTTCCCAGTAGTCTTCTGACTGGGGTATATGTGAGAAGTTCACACCAACATTCAGATGTTTTATTGCATATCCTTTACTGTCAAACCCCTGCTGAGCAACATAAGGCTGCAGCTTCATTTTCTTGAGTTCCACTTCTAAATTCAATGCATCAGAGGTAGTTTTGCAGCTAAACATCCAAGTTCAATTGGGAAAATTGCTTCCGACTCACTTTTCATCCCTAATTTCTTATCAACATGAGCTAACTGTCGGTAGACTTCCAGGAGTACATAACTATCAAGAGTATATCTGGGCAGTTTGAAAGGTTCATCTTCAAAGCCTCCAATTCTAATATAAGTGAACCTAGGAAATTGAATAAAACAACTCCCATAAAAACTAATCAATTTTAATGCTTCGGATGACATTCGCTTATTCATGTTTCCCTGCAGTTCAAAAGTTAATCTTCCTACAGAGACATCACTCCATCTCAAGAAGTTTTCTATATACCTCTATCTCTGCAAGTGTGGATAGAACTCATAGACTTTCAATTCCATCAACCCATGGTTCTTGATATAATCATGCCCATTCTCTTATGTAGGCTAAAATATAAAACAGATAGGAAGACATATGAAAATTGGCTATTCCAACAGAATTACTCAAACTCTCATGCAATCTCTCTGGAATTACTTGTACCCAATCAAGGTAGTTCTCGCCAGATAATAACACCTGAATGTAAAAATACATCCAGTCTTCCCAATAAAAGGCATGTGAATTTCCCTTGACCCTGTTCAAAAGAATTACAATATCTCTCACTTCTGTAATAAAATGCTCCCTTGTCAAAGGTTTAGGTAACCTAGAACCTCCCTTCTACATTTTAAGGAGCCAATTTCTAGCAATGACACTCCGATAAACAATTTTCTTCTCAGAGAAAAATGCATATGAGGTTCTTATGAACCAATCGTCGTATGGCTCTTTGCGAGGGATCCCAATCATAGCCATTACTGTTTCTCTGTCAATCTGCACTAAAATGTCTCCATCACTAGCCCTAATACACCTGTTACTAGCATCATATTTGCTCATGCATGCATACACTAATTCAGGACAAGGAGCAGCGATTGGGAAAGTAGCGGCTTCAACTAGACCGCTATGAACTATCTTTTCCATCATGGAATTAGCCTCTGGATTCTTAGCCCTCTCTAGAAAATTCTCTAATTCATCCTGAACTAAAGCCATATCATCTATTTCTTGAAGGGTACTAATTAAGCATGAGGTTCGACCCAAATTTGGAGGAATTGGTCTAATGTTTGCTTAAAATTGCATCAATCAAACAACATTCAACCCGAAGGCAAGGAATTACACTAACAATTTCAGAGCTAAAATAGAGCAGGGGAGGTTAGTGATTAAACTCACCTATCTTCACCATCAAACTGTGTAACTTTCAGAAAAACTGAGCTAAATTACGTTCCGTGTCCTTACTCTTCGCTAGCAGCAACAGTGATTTGCTTACCTAAGAACCATCATATTTAAGGATGGAAAACACTGTCAATTACCAAAGCATGCTTCGCCCCAGCTCATTTATCCATGTAAAACTTCCCATGATTTGATATAGTTCTGACATGCTCATTAATTAAAATTCAATTCCACACGGTCAACATGCTTTCTCATGATTGCTTTCCATAATTATAGTTTGAAAACATGGAAAACAAGGAATATTCTATTCCCATCGTGCTTCATTTATCTCCTAAACACAATCGGGCTGATTTGAAACATCACTTTGAACCTTGAACTATTTCAAAAGAAGTTCATTGGTTCAAAGTTCAAAGACAAAAGATTGACACTTGTGGCAAAGAAGAAAGAAATGAAAGAAAATTTCAATGATGTGAAAATGAACCTTGATCCTTGAACCATTCCAAGAGTAGTTCAATGGTTCAATTTCAAGACAACCACAAGGACTGACGTTAAAGGGACAGCTGCAATACATAAGAGAAAAGACCAATTGAACCTTGAACCTTGAACCGGAAAGGTTCAAAGTTAAAGTTCAATGACTATGCTAATGAAGACTTAGAACTTAATAGACCACATTTCCTTTGAACCAGAATTTTGAACTTTATAAAGGTTTCAACAGATGAGTACAAAACTCAAATTAATGAAGACTTAAGCTTTACGGTACTCAATAAAATAGTGACCCCTAATTGATAAGCTATAGGCAGATAAATAAGGGGTAACAAAAAGAACAAGACAAATCTTTTTAGTTTTGCAAACAAAGGGGTATAAAAAGAACTTCACCATCCTTTGGTGAATAAAAGGATCCCCTTCAAATTTTTGCATAGTAAAAGAATCACACATGTCCAAAGTCATTCACAATTAAAGATGGAAGATCTTCCCCTTTTGATCAATTTCTTTCATTGACCAAACATCGAATTTGCTTTGTTGACCAAGTTCTTTCCCTATATCAAAAAATCATTGCTTTAAAGGATAAAATAAACACCATGTTTTTGTGGAGAAACATCTCCATATTTATTTTAACAAATCATTGCAATGAAGAGTTAAAAAGAACACTTGTTTGCTTTGCTACGAAAGTGGAAGGAATATGCTCTCCTCTTAACTAGGTGATCAACAAGCCAAACAACTCTTACGCTTTCAGTGTTATTGCATTAAATCCTTTAGCATGCCTGCCTTCCCGAGGGGTTGAAAAACTCTTAAATCCATTCTTTGGCTAGTGTGAAGGGAACGACCTAAGAGGGAAATGACTTTGATGCCAAGTGTTCCAACCCACTATAATCAAAAGTGGAAAGTGATGAAAGTCCTTTTCAATGGTTGCATGTAGTGATAAGCCTTCCCCCAGTATCCTTGAGATGTGTAAAGACTTTGTTCTAAAGGCTAGGAAGCCTCCTGAGGGAGTTTATCACTAACAGCTGAATGGAAAGCCTAATTACGAACTTTAGCATAGAAACTTTGAGCTGAGTCAGTATCTAGACATTTGTAATATCATAGTGCGACGGTGGGGAAGAATCCACCCCCAAGATCGCTCACCATATATCTCCCAAGATAACTACTCAATTGTGAATCAATTCACTTTGGGTTAATTTCTAGCAAAAGGCAAAAAAATGGGTGCCCCCTAGGGGGTGACATTGTTGTTTGAGCTAAAGGAGTATTGAGACTAGTGGGCTATGATATTAGTTATGACCCTTGAATAAAGAGTCTGACTGAATTGTATGTTGTTGTATCTAAACCTATTAAAACATTTATGATTTGAACACATCCTTGTAGAACATACACTCATTGTTTAGATTAAGCAAAATTGTTACTTCTTTTGTGTCATGCTTTTAGTTGTTACTTTAGAAAATCATCCATCATCATTGAAAACTAAAAACAAAGTTCCAAAAATTGTATAAAAACAACCAAGTCAAACTATCAGGGTAGTTTAGCGTGTAAGAGAAACATCTTAGCATGTGGAAACCATCCTTTAGCGCACTCAACCTTCACCTTAGCGCATTAAGTCTAAAAATTAGTGCTTCATAAAATCCAAAACTAGCAATTTAAAAGTAGAGCTTTTTGAAGACACTCTGGCATGTTGAAGCAACAGCTTAGCACGTGGGGGTTGAAAATTAGTGCTTAGAGACCAACAGTTAGCGCATTAACAACCCATATTAACGCATAAATTTTTAGACCAAGACAAATCCAAGGCAAACTAGTTAGCGCGTCATAGAGGGCAACTTAGCATGTGGATTCTGTTGTCTAGCACATTGAGGACTTTCTATAGCACATTGCGTCTTTGTCTTAGCACATGGCAAAAAACAAAGAAAACAGGGGGCAAAACAAAGGCTATTTTTGAAAAATTTGAAAACAATTTAGGAAGCTTTCCTTCCTCAGCCCGAACTTCATCAAAAAGAAAAGCAAAAGAGAGTATCAAAACCTATTCTCAAAGCAAGTTTTCCGTAAAACAAAGTTGCAAAATCTGAAAACTAGTCGCAAGATAAAACACATCTCTCCTATCAAAATCAAGAAACTTCATCACAAGTATCAATAGGTCCTTCAATCAAAAGAATTTCTATCCAAAAAACACACTTTTTTTAAAACTCCAAGTTGTCAAATCGAGTTTCTATATCAGGAAAGCTCATATTCTATATCATTTGACACACTTTGTCGTGAGGGGGCATCTAAACCTTCATTTGATAAAGTAAAACTTGAGTTTCCAAAACAAGCTAAACTAAATCCATAAGAAATCAAAGGAAAGCATTGATCTCTTGTGCATGACTAATCCTCATATTTTGAGAAGAAAGAGTATTTATCATAGCATTAACTTGAGGAAACAACAACCTAGTTCTCTAAAACTTGCCAAATGGAATAAATTTTTATACATCAATTGCCAACTCTTCAAATCTCATCTAACATTCCTTCGTCATATCCGCCTGTATCTTCAAGACAAAACCAATGAATTTGACAAAGAAGCATTGAGGAGTAGAGTGCTCTGTCAAAAATCAGCATTCAATCAATGCCTGAATCAAGGAGGAAAGATCAATCTAGCCCTATTCCCCGAAGAGTGCATCACTTACAACATACCCCGATTTGAACCACCAATCCCTGAGCAACACATCGAAGAGGATTTCATTCCCTCTGTCATAGAAAGTTTTTACTAGATGCCTGTTGTTACTTACTCTCAACAAAACAAACAAAGCGAAATGAAATGAGAGTCCAGCATGAATCAAAGATTATCAAATCCTTTCAAGTGTCCAAATCTAGAGGACACCGAAATTTCTGAGGAAGTCCTCCAAGAGTGTCAAGAAAGCGCTTCATTTCAAAAACTTGTGGAAAGACTCATGGAGAACAACAAAGAAAAATATCTACTCATGCTCACAAGCAAAGGAGTTAAACTCCTTGAAGACTTTGACACTTACATATTTAGAACAGGATATTGACATTATGACTATCAAGAACAACAAATAGAGGAGGAAGCACGTGACCCTAAACAAAACATGCCTGAGAAAAATCTACCAGAGCAGAATTTTCCTGAGAAAAACATCCCTAAGCAAAACATACCCCACCACACCCCATTTCAGCTTAGAAATAATGCAAGGGAAGAACTCTTCCCTTGACAAAATAATGCACCTTTGATTTCTCTCACTTAGTAAATGCAACTGTTGCAAAGAAAAATGCAAGACATGCAACAAGGGATAATAGTACGGTACTCCTTAACTGAAATTTGTCCTTATCCTTTTGACAGACGATTAAACATGGCACCTTTTCCCCCAAACTCAGATATTCCCAAATTTGACAAATATGATGGGAAAAGTGATCCTCGTGATCATGTTCGGGAATTTTTTACCATGAGATTAGAATTTGCCCGTGATGACACCTATTTGATGAGGTTATTCCCAAGAAGCTTGGGAGGAGAAACAATGGAATGGTTATCCAAAATCATACCTCCTGTTAGATCATTCGATGAATTAGTCAACAAATTCATAACTCAATATTCCTATAACATTCAACATGCTATCACCATGCTAGATGTCTGCAATACCAAACAAAAGAACAACGAGACATTCATGGTGTTTCTTCAACATTGGTGACGGATGGTCTCAAGATATCCTCGGGATGTTCTTGAGAAGGAAAAGATGGAAATTTTCATTGACAACTTGAATAGTGAGATGAGTTACATACTCAAACTTCAATGCATACCATCTTTCACCAAATTAATTGAAAATGGCATCCAAGTAGAGGAGGCATGTGTCAATTAAGGAACATTGAAATTCTTGAAAGAAGGAACAAATTCATCCAACTACAACAACCAAAACAACAACTTAGACAAATCCAGGTTTTGGACCTGAAACAAAAACAATGGAAATGAAGGAGGAAATGAATCAAATGATGCAAAATCCAGCAACCAGTGTTAGCTTTATCAAGAAATCCTCAAACTACAAAGAATCCGAAAGGTGCTAACCAAGGTACTAACACTTATGCACCAACTACCAATCAAGATCATCTCAACGCAAACAACACCAACAATACCCAAAGCAATAACACCAATCAAGGACCTAATACAAACTCATGAGGTAACACCAACAACTTTCAAAAACACATTTACACACCACTAGGGCAATCCTTGGAATCAACATTCAGAGAACTCCTGGCAAACAAAATTATCTCCTTACTAGCAACCAACAACTTTGAACCACAAATCAAACCACCCTAGTGGAATGACTCACACTTTTGTGATTTTAATGGAAACAAAGGTCATCAAACAAATGATTGCATGAGACTAAAAAACATTGTTCAAGACATGATTGATAGAGGCAATTTAACAGTCAATGGTCTCAAGACAAATGGTGACCATGGAGCCTTTAAGAATCCTCTTCCCAACTACAACAAGGATGGAGCTTCCACCTCAAATGATACACATGGAGCCCATATCAGTCACATATACAATAACACCATCAATCATATATCAACTAAGGATAATCAAGTAAACGTCATCACAATCAAAGACAAGTGTGAACATGAATCCATCAATGTAACAACCAGAGCTCAAAAATATGTCCTGAAGGGGCATATGTCAACAAAAAACATCATACCCAAGATTCAATATGATCTAGTCAGTCAACTATGGAAAACTCCTACTCAAATATCTATACTGGAGTTGCTGAAACTTTCACCAAAACACAAAGACATCTTGGAACCAGCACTATTAGAAACAAACGTACCGCAAGATCTGGATGCTGACAAATTCCAAGCCATGGTCGCTCATATGATAGGACCTCATAACCTCACCTTTTTTGAGCATGCTAATATCTCATTGAGCCATCCACACAATACTCCACTCCACATTGAAGTCTTCGTCTATAAACATTGAGTCAAAAGAGTATTAATAGATGGAGGAGTTGGACTCAATATCTGTACCTTGAAACTTATCTATGCATTAGGCTTCTCTGAGAAATCTATTGATCCATGGAAAAAGATCACTATCAAAGCATATGCTGATGAAGAAGTATCATCTAAAGGAACAATAATGTTGCCAATTCAAGTATGACCAATACAAAAAGACACTATGTGCCAAGTCTTAGACATAGACCTCACATATAATATCTTATTGTGTCAACCTTGGATACATGAAATGCAAGCAGTACCTTCTACTTATCACCAGTGTGTTAAGTTCCCCTATAATGAACAGGAGATTTCTATATCAGTAGATCATAACTCATTTCAACATTGTAATTCTATGGGGGTAGCCCAAGATAGTTTCATTCCACATAATAGAGAAAAACAAAGTTACCCAGCACCAAATCTTTAGCAAGAAAAGTCTAAATCACTATCTATGGATTTCAAGTAGAAAATGAAAATCAAAGAGCAAGGCATGGGAGAATACTCTTTGGAACCTTTGTGTTTAGCCAACTTACCAGCATTGCCTAAATCTCATGGATTACCTACAACATCAACACATCAAGAAATACAGTTCATCACCAAGTTCGATGGCAAATTTATCCAACTAGGTACTCTAGCACATGAATCAGAGGGAAAAGATAGCCTTAGTTGGCTATACAAGGATGAGGAAGAAAACAAAGTAGCTACTATGGAGGTAGCTATACCAAAACACCTATATGGAAAAGGTTACTTGATCATGCAACAAATGGAATACAATGGCAAAGGACATATTGGCAAACGACAGGAAGGAATCACTAAACCATTAGATCCTCCATAATTCAGTAAATAAAAAACAAGATTGGGCTATGAACACACTCTACCACCCAAGTAGACACGAAGAAAATACCAAAAACCTTAGTGGAAGGAAAAGAAGAAATACAAGGAGGACTCTTGGTAGGAGGCACTATTTGAGTCAACAGAGACAATACGCAAAGAACATGAAAATCAAGAATGAAAGCAACATCAAGGGAAGCCTATCAATCAAAAGAAGGAAGAATCTACTACAGAAGTACATCATGTTCAAGAACTAGTGTCCAACAAAGTGGAATCACCTCCTGATAACATCATTCCTCCTCAAGGAGAGACAGTATATGAACAAATGCAAAGAGTGGAAGCAAGATTTGACATCATTCCTCCCTAAGGAGAGACAGTATATGAACAAATGCAAAGAGTGGAAGCAAGATCTGACATAAAATCAGATAAAACTATCAGACTTATATCAATCATCAAAGACCTGTTTTCACCCTACAACATACCTGTCCACAGCACTGCCAGAATCTGGGATAATACCTCTGAGACTAATTCAAATGACTATGAAAGGGGTAGTTGTTCTAATGTTACTGAAGATATTACTACAAATAACAGTCATACACCCATCTCTAAAGAAGAACACGGCACAAAACTTAGACTCCTTGAATTTGGTCCACAAAAAATCTATGACACCAAAGAAAATGAGCAATGACATTATGAGCAAGTCTACACAGAAGATGATACCATCAAAGACCTCGATGAAATCCTTAACTTCTTTAACACCCCGACCAACCACGATGATAACTCCATCTTGACACTTACAATAGCTGAACTTGATCCACCTAATGATTCTTTACCACTTATCTTTCCTGACCTCATAGATTGGGATGAACCTGAAAATCATGACATACCAATTTTCCCAAATGACAAATCCATTATCCATTACTTGTGTACCGTTAACCTGGAAATAGACTCTACTAGTGAACAAAGTAATGACATCTGCAATTAGTGGAGTGCCAAGTATCTCTGTCGCAAAAATGAACAACATAAAGGATCTACTGTTGAAAACTAGTTAAAAATAAAGGATACATTTGAGGGTGAAAACCTTTCTAAGGCACCTAAAGATGGAAGACTTGACACTCTTCCTGAACATTATCAGGAATGATCACCCATATTAATTAGGCCCACTCAATCAATCAACATTGGTACAACAGAAGCAAACAAAAACATACACCTTGTAGAATCTTTGACAGAGGAAGAAAAATTAGAGTTTATCAAATTTTTCAAAGAAAAGAAAATCAACTTTGCTTGGTCATATGTAGATATGCCTATGATTGATCGACAATTAATCATGCATCACTTATCCATTACTCTAGGAGCTAAGCCAGTCAAGCAAAAACTGAGAAAGATGAATCCACATGTAGTGCTCATGGTCAAAGTTGAGCTGAAGAAACTACTAGATGTCAGATTTATTTGACCTATTGACTATGCTGAATGGATTTCCAACATTGTAATAGTTTCCAAACCAGATGGTAGTATCAGAATATGCACTGATTTTAGAGATGTCAACAAAGCTTGTCCAAAGGATGACTTTCCTTTGCCCAGTATCGACATAATTGTAGATCTCACAATAGACCATGCAATGCTATCACTAATGGATGGTTTTTTAGGCTATAATCAAATCAAGATAGCCCCAGAGGATCAAGATAGAACAACATTCACTTGTCCTTGGGGAACATATTGTTGGAATGTCATGCCATTTGGCTTAAAGAATGCAGGGGCAACTTATCAATGAGCAATGACAATAATTTTTCATGACATGATGCATACCTTCATGGAGGACTATGTGGATGATTTAGTAGCTAAATCATTTACCCAAGTAGAACATCTAAGCATCTTATAAAAGATTTTTGACTGATTGAAGAAATTCCAAGTTAGGATCAACCCTAAGAAGTGTGTCTTCGGGTTTACATCAGGCAAGTTACTAGGCTACACAGTTTCAGCTAAGGGTATTGAAGTGGATCCAGCAAAGGTACAAGCCATAATGGAGATGCCACCACCAAAGAACACTAGCTAGCTCAGATCTCTACAAGGACAACTCCAGTCAATTAGGTGATTCATCACTCAACTAGTAGATAAAAGTCTACCATTCAATCATTTGCTACATAAAAATGTACCATTTAGATAGGAAGCCAAATGTGCAGAAACTTTCTATCAAATCAAACAATATCTAATGAAACCACCAGTTTTAGTACCACCAATAGCAGGGAAGCCACTCATTCTCTACATTTCAACAATAGATATATCATTGGGGGCATTATTAGCACAAGAAGATAAACAAGGCAAGGAACGAGCCATCTACTACATTAGCAGGACATTAAACATATATGAACTCAACTATACATTCATTGAGAAAGCTTGTCTAATGATGGTATTTGCTTCTCAAAAGTTCTGGCACTACATGCTAGCTTACACTATCAAGCTTGTAGCAAAAATTGATCCTCTCAAATATTTACTCAGCAAAGCAGCTCTTATAGGTAGATTGGCCAAATGGGTCATGATTCTCAGTGAATTTGATATCCACTACATAGAGTGACGATCTATCAAAGGACAAGCAATTGCATATCAACTGGTTGAAGCACCACTACCTAGAAAACAACCAATAGAGATTGAATTTCTGGACAGGGATGTTCTTTCTATTTCCACCAAACAATGGACCCTATACTTTGATAGATCCTATACTCAACATGGCTCAGGTGTTGGCATTCTGTTCATCACTCTTGAAGGGCACACCATACCAAGATCATATTGGCTCATGTTTCCATCCACAAATAATGTTGCCAAATATGAGGCATCAAAATGGCCATGGAATGGAGAATCATAGAATTAAAAGTCTATGAAGATTCACAACTAGTCATCAATCAAATCAACAATGACTATTAGACAAAGGACAACAAACTACTACCATACAAACAGATGGTGGATGATTTCAAACAATATTTTGTACACATCACCTTTGAGCAAATACCAAGGTTGGACAACAGAGCGGCCGATGCAATGGCTACTATCACTTCACTACTACAAATTCTAGAGAAATAGAATCGTTATGAGTTTCTGGTAGAGAAATTGTTCTCCCTAGCCTATGACCATTTTGATTCCCATGTTATCTATGCCTTGACCGATTCTGACTCTCTATTATACGAATCGATATATAACTATCTTAAAAGAAATATCCTACCCATTGACCTATCCTGAAACCAAAAATGCAACTTTATCCAACAAGTCGCCTGTTATACTCTCACTGTTGATACTTTGTACTGTCGAGGTCTAGATGGTACTCTTCTTCGTTGTCTTGATCGTAATGAATCTAACTCTACTTTACAAGAGATTCACAAAGGTATCTATGGCACACATTCAAGTGGTCCTACTCTTGCTAAAAAGCTTCTAAGAATGGGATATTACTAGCTGACAATGGAAAAAGACTCTTATCATTTTGCAAAGATGTGTCCTAAATGCCAAATACATGGAAATCTTATACATGCACCAGCATAGGAATTGCAACCATTCACAACATCCTGGCCCTTTTGCTAGTGGGGACTGGACTTAGTCAGCAAAATTCATCCTTCATCTTCAAATGGACACAAGCTCATTATAAATGCAACAAAATACTTTACCAAATGGATTGAAGCAGTCCCCATGACCACAGTGACTGGGAAACAAATAGCATCTTTTATCCTTAATTATCTAATTTGCAGATATGACATTCCAAGTTCCATCATCACAAATAATGGATGACCTTTCAAGAACCAAGATGTGTGAGAACTATGTGAAAAATTCAAAATACAACATCGTTTCTCTACACCTTACTACCCACAGGGGAATGGTCAGGGAGAAGCATCCAACAAGACAATATTGAAAATCCTAAAGAAAATAGTGAATGATGGAGGCAAAGATTGGCATGTACAACTCAATCCAACACTTTGGGCATACAGAACTAGCATCCGTACACCTACGGGAGATACACCATATTCATTGGTGTATGGATCAAAAGCAATTTTACCCATGGAGGTCAAAATTCCATCTCTCAGAGTCTCTTTGAAAGGCCTAATTCCAAATGAAGAGTATCAAGTCAACTGACTGCAAGAACTAGAATTTCTAGATGAAAGACATGCCTACACTCACCTCAATGCATAGCAGCAATGCATGTGCAAAAGCTACAACCACAAGGTCATTCCCAAAATTTTTAAAATTGGTGATTTAGTACTCAAGGAAAATCTTAGAGATCAGCAAGATCGATAAAAGAAAGGGAAATTTGAACCTAAGTGGTTAGGTCCCTATGTCATCATATCAGCCTATGGATCAGGTCCTTATTAGCAAACAACTTTAGAAGGAGATGTGCTCGATGAACCAACTAACATCATTCATCTGAAGAAATACTACACTTGAGTAGTCTAATGCACAGAAAAGTCGAAAATATCAAAAAAATCAAAAATATCAAAAAAAAAAAAAAGCAAATAAAAAGGTAAAATAAAAACAAGTAGTGAAAACCTGGCAATAGGCACTATTGTGAGAGGACAAATCCTCTATTTATCTTTACTACCAAGTCATTATATCCACAGTCAAGCACTATCGGCCATCGCCTGACATTTTTTATCGCATTATCCAGGACATACTTAACGTAGTCACTATCATCGTTTATCCAAATGCCATTTCATCATATCCCACCATGGCTTGGCAATCATTGTACAAATCTGCATTAAGAAGAATACTCAGCTAGCGGCAGTATTGATTAGAACTTGCAGCAAATTCAAGACATCAAAACTTGTAGCTAACTCAGAACATCATATCCAGCAAACAACTCAACAATCACACAACCAAACATTGACCACTTAAAGGGATTCACAAAATAGGATGGATGATTTTTTGAAGTATCAAATGTTTGCATCTTGCATGAAGTTTTGACTATTTTGCACTTGAACCTTTTGAACTATTAGATCCTCTATATTTTCTCCACAATGTATCAAGCTAGAGAAAGTCATGGGGACTCCAATATTTTTTAGTTTTCTGTCTGTGAGGCGATCACTTGTACTGTACAAATACTTGTTTCGAGATGTGATTCAGAGCATATCACTGAAGACATGATTCCACTTTGTGCATACAAATGGTTTAATCTTGTCTTTTTATATGCAATCTGCACTCAGGTCATCCTGGTTCAATTATACCTTGACGCTTGTGCTATCTTGCAAAATCAAAAATCATGTAAATTTTTCTCAGGGCATTACGGCTCAATTATACCATTATGCTTGTATAAATTTTCAACATATCCCAACCAAATCAATGCTCCATGATGATACCTACAAAGAGAGAAAAAACATGTGACTATATAGGGATGACAAACACCGAATGAGGATGCTCCAATTAGTTGCATATCATTTTACAATTAGTTGCATATCATTTTACAATTAGTTGCATATCATTTTAAAATCTTGCATTAGTATCATTTCATTTTCAATATCATTATCATACATCTCATTTTAAAGATACATCTCACAACATATCATATCATACATCTCATTTTCAAGATACATCTCACAACATATCATATCATACATCTCATTTTCAAGATACATCTCACAGCATATCATATCATACATTTCATTTTCAAGATACATCTCACAACATATCATATCATACATCTCATTTTCATGATACATCTCATAGCATATCATATCATAAATCTCATTTTCAAGATACATCTCACAACATATCATATCATACATCTCATTTTCAAGATACATCTCACAGCATATCATATCATACATCTCATTTTCAAGATACATCTCATAACATCATGCACTCACACATCATATTCATCACATATCGAATCGCATACATCTAAGCATTGCATCATCATCATAGAAATATCAAAATCATATAGAAAGCATCATCCATAACACATCACATGAGGATCAAGGAAAATGGTATCATATATATATATATATATATATATAGATATATATATATATATAGATATATATATATATATATATATATATATATCTCAAAAATGATCAATGTACAAGATATGTCATGTCGGTGCCAATACAATAAAATGATCAAAATAGAATGGAGACAACATCTCTTAGGTATGACTATCTCTTGAGGGTGACAGTCTCATGGCTAATGTCCCAACACTGGGATCTCTAGGTGGATCCTATCCAGGAGGCCCTATCACACCTGTGCTCTCTATCCTCGACCCAGTCTCTCTGCATTGCCTGGATCTCAAAGCTATAAAACATGGTACTCGGCACTCCCCAGGCACCACATCCTCATAATGCCTCCTGTAGTACTCCACCTCCTTGGCTCTCAAAGCCACCTCTCTCAAGGAATCTCAGATCAAGACACCCGTCGCCACTCTCTACAAAGCCTCTGCTCGAGCCTCAAATCGGCCCAACCACTCTAGAACTGTATCTCACTCCATGGTCAGTTGTGTAATCTATTGTTGATGTGCCAGTAGCTATGTCTGTAGGTGCTGCACTGATAACTGCAGTGACCTAATCTGTGCGTCCTCCTGGTGCTTCAGAATCCACATCTGGATGGATACCCCCTATCCCTCTCCCTGTCCTCGGTGTTGGTGAGGGTAACACATCAGACCTCCTCCTTTGAGCCAACCATCTAAAATTTTTAGTCCCTCCCACCACTGCTATCACCTCTCATGCTCTCTCCTCACTCCTAGCTCCAATAGCCAAACCTCCTCTCCCTCTATCCACCACAACTCACCACACTTCTCTCTCCACTTGAATCCCTCTGTCACCACCATCACCACCCCTAACTCCTCTCCTCCCTCGATCTCCACCCCTATCTCCTCTCCTTCTTCTATCCCCTCACCAACTTCAGCCACCTCCTTTATCATCTCCACCATCCCCACCTCCCTCATCCAGCTCCTCTCCATCCTCTCCCTATCTCCCCAGCCTCTCGGGCTTCTCATCCTCATCATTGTGAAAAGAGGGAATTGTCTCCACTAGATCTGATATCCTAGCCACATCATGTGCGGAAAACAATGTGGTGAACTCCTTTGTCATCCCTGTGTCCACTACTCCATAGGTATAGTCCCATATCTGGTTGGCTAAGTGAAAGAACTCCTCAACTTTCATCATGCTATCAATAGTGGGTCCCCACTCTAGTATATCTTGTCTTCGTTGAGCATACAAGCATGCTCCCTATTGAACTCCTTGTTGGAAACCATACTGCTGCAACACCTGGCTATGCAAAAATCTCTCAATAACAAAGGGCCTCCACGCTATAAAAAATCAAGACATGTAGACATAGGGCATCTCCATCCCATCCTCTGCCCATACCTCGCACTCCATGTACAGTCTCCAGATGACCATATCAGTGTCATCTAACACTCTCTTCTAATGCTCTAGTTTTCCCAGCTTACGCTAGACAACTATCCCTTGATATCCATATGCATAAGCACATCCAGCAATCCTACCTCTGTCCGCAACTGGCCTGGCTGTGAGAATATGCTCCCATGCCCATACCTATAGTTGTGTAACTCCATTGGATAGACTACTATACCCCAAGTACACCACCTGATGCAGATCCCTGTATAAGTGGGCCAGCATAGCCAACCCCCATTTGAATCGGTGACCCTATCTCACCATGTCCTCCAAAACCAACCCCCATCCTACTCCCAATCCCTTCGACCTACGATTGGGACATAAGAAACCACCTCTGAATCCTGCCAGCACTGATGGTAGAGAGCCAAGATGTGTGAGAACTATGTGAAAAATTCAAAATACAACATCGTTTCTCTACACCTTACTACCCACAGGGGAATGGTCAGGGAGAAGCATCCAACAAGACAATATTGAAAATCCTAAAGAAAATAGTGAATGATGGAGGCAAAGATTGGCATGTACAACTCAATCCAACACTTTGGGCATACAGAACTAGCATCCGTACACCTACGGGAGATACACCATATTCATTGGTGTATGGATCAAAAGCAATTTTACCCATGGAGGTCAAAATTCCATCTCTCAGAGTCTCTTTGAAAGGCCTAATTCCAAATGAAGAGTATCAAGTCAACTGACTGCAAGAACTAGAATTTCTAGATGAAAGACATGCCTACACTCACCTCAATGCATAGCAGCAATGCATGTGCAAAAGCTACAACCACAAGGTCATTCCCAAAATTTTTAAAATTGGTGATTTAGTACTCAAGGAAAATCTTAGAGATCAGCAAGATCGATAAAAGAAAGGGAAATTTGAACCTAAGTGGTTAGGTCCCTATGTCATCATATCAGCCTATGGATCAGGTCCTTATTAGCAAACAACTTTAGAAGGAGATGTGCTCGATGAACCAACTAACATCATTCATCTGAAGAAATACTACACTTGAGTAGTCTAATGCACAGAAAAGTCGAAAATATCAAAAAAATCAAAAATATCAAAAAAAAAAAAAAGCAAATAAAAAGGTAAAATAAAAACAAGTAGTGAAAACCTGGCAATAGGCACTATTGTGAGAGGACAAATCCTCTATTTATCTTTACTACCAAGTCATTATATCCACAGTCAAGCACTATCGGCCATCGCCTGACATTTTTTATCGCATTATCCAGGACATACTTAACGTAGTCACTATCATCGTTTATCCAAATGCCATTTCATCATATCCCACCATGGCTTGGCAATCATTGTACAAATCTGCATTAAGAAGAATACTCAGCTAGCGGCAGTATTGATTAGAACTTGCAGCAAATTCAAGACATCAAAACTTGTAGCTAACTCAGAACATCATATCCAGCAAACAACTCAACAATCACACAACCAAACATTGACCACTTAAAGGGATTCACAAAATAGGATGGATGATTTTTTGAAGTATCAAATGTTTGCATCTTGCATGAAGTTTTGACTATTTTGCACTTGAACCTTTTGAACTATTAGATCCTCTATATTTTCTCCACAATGTATCAAGCTAGAGAAAGTCATGGGGACTCCAATATTTTTTAGTTTTCTGTCTGTGAGGCGATCACTTGTACTGTACAAATACTTGTTTCGAGATGTGATTCAGAGCATATCACTGAAGACATGATTCCACTTTGTGCATACAAATGGTTTAATCTTGTCTTTTTATATGCAATCTGCACTCAGGTCATCCTGGTTCAATTATACCTTGACGCTTGTGCTATCTTGCAAAATCAAAAATCATGTAAATTTTTCTCAGGGCATTACGGCTCAATTATACCATTATGCTTGTATAAATTTTCAACATATCCCAACCAAATCAATGCTCCATGATGATACCTACAAAGAGAGAAAAAACATGTGACTATATAGGGATGACAAACACCGAATGAGGATGCTCCAATTAGTTGCATATCATTTTACAATTAGTTGCATATCATTTTACAATTAGTTGCATATCATTTTAAAATCTTGCATTAGTATCATTTCATTTTCAATATCATTATCATACATCTCATTTTAAAGATACATCTCACAACATATCATATCATACATCTCATTTTCAAGATACATCTCACAACATATCATATCATACATCTCATTTTCAAGATACATCTCACAGCATATCATATCATACATTTCATTTTCAAGATACATCTCACAACATATCATATCATACATCTCATTTTCATGATACATCTCATAGCATATCATATCATAAATCTCATTTTCAAGATACATCTCACAACATATCATATCATACATCTCATTTTCAAGATACATCTCACAGCATATCATATCATACATCTCATTTTCAAGATACATCTCATAACATCATGCACTCACACATCATATTCATCACATATCGAATCGCATACATCTAAGCATTGCATCATCATCATAGAAATATCAAAATCATATAGAAAGCATCATCCATAACACATCACATGAGGATCAAGGAAAATGGTATCATATATATATATATATATATATATAGATATATATATATATATAGATATATATATATATATATATATATATATATCTCAAAAATGATCAATGTACAAGATATGTCATGTCGGTGCCAATACAATAAAATGATCAAAATAGAATGGAGACAACATCTCTTAGGTATGACTATCTCTTGAGGGTGACAGTCTCATGGCTAATGTCCCAACACTGGGATCTCTAGGTGGATCCTATCCAGGAGGCCCTATCACACCTGTGCTCTCTATCCTCGACCCAGTCTCTCTGCATTGCCTGGATCTCAAAGCTATAAAACATGGTACTCGGCACTCCCCAGGCACCACATCCTCATAATGCCTCCTGTAGTACTCCACCTCCTTGGCTCTCAAAGCCACCTCTCTCAAGGAATCTCAGATCAAGACACCCGTCGCCACTCTCTACAAAGCCTCTGCTCGAGCCTCAAATCGGCCCAACCACTCTAGAACTGTATCTCACTCCATGGTCAGTTGTGTAATCTATTGTTGATGTGCCAGTAGCTATGTCTGTAGGTGCTGCACTGATAACTGCAGTGACCTAATCTGTGCGTCCTCCTGGTGCTTCAGAATCCACATCTGGATGGATACCCCCTATCCCTCTCCCTGTCCTCGGTGTTGGTGAGGGTAACACATCAGACCTCCTCCTTTGAGCCAACCATCTAAAATTTTTAGTCCCTCCCACCACTGCTATCACCTCTCATGCTCTCTCCTCACTCCTAGCTCCAATAGCCAAACCTCCTCTCCCTCTATCCACCACAACTCACCACACTTCTCTCTCCACTTGAATCCCTCTGTCACCACCATCACCACCCCTAACTCCTCTCCTCCCTCGATCTCCACCCCTATCTCCTCTCCTTCTTCTATCCCCTCACCAACTTCAGCCACCTCCTTTATCATCTCCACCATCCCCACCTCCCTCATCCAGCTCCTCTCCATCCTCTCCCTATCTCCCCAGCCTCTCGGGCTTCTCATCCTCATCATTGTGAAAAGAGGGAATTGTCTCCACTAGATCTGATATCCTAGCCACATCATGTGCGGAAAACAATGTGGTGAACTCCTTTGTCATCCCTGTGTCCACTACTCCATAGGTATAGTCCCATATCTGGTTGGCTAAGTGAAAGAACTCCTCAACTTTCATCATGCTATCAATAGTGGGTCCCCACTCTAGTATATCTTGTCTTCGTTGAGCATACAAGCATGCTCCCTATTGAACTCCTTGTTGGAAACCATACTGCTGCAACACCTGGCTATGCAAAAATCTCTCAATAACAAAGGGCCTCCACGCTATAAAAAATCAAGACATGTAGACATAGGGCATCTCCATCCCATCCTCTGCCCATACCTCGCACTCCATGTACAGTCTCCAGATGACCATATCAGTGTCATCTAACACTCTCTTCTAATGCTCTAGTTTTCCCAGCTTACGCTAGACAACTATCCCTTGATATCCATATGCATAAGCACATCCAGCAATCCTACCTCTGTCCGCAACTGGCCTGGCTGTGAGAATATGCTCCCATGCCCATACCTATAGTTGTGTAACTCCATTGGATAGACTACTATACCCCAAGTACACCACCTGATGCAGATCCCTGTATAAGTGGGCCAGCATAGCCAACCCCCATTTGAATCGGTGACCCTATCTCACCATGTCCTCCAAAACCAACCCCCATCCTACTCCCAATCCCTTCGACCTACGATTGGGACATAAGAAACCACCTCTGAATCCTGCCAGCACTGATGGTAGAGAGCGTAATCCAAGTTAATGAACTCCTACCAAGGGATCTCATATCCGCAAACTATATCATTTTGTATAATCCGATGAAGTGCCTCTATCCCACCCTCCTCTATCTTCTCATATGGTAATAGTGCACCTACCATAGGAATCCGCAGAATCCCGTAGCAATCCTTCGGTGTCACTATGCCACCTCTTGGCCAATACTGTCAATAAACCCCAGTTAACGATAAATCAGGGCATCTCTAACAAAGAGGATAGGCCATACCCTCAATGATATCCTTGTCAACCTATATCAATCATTCTATAAATGACCATGGTTTTAGAAATCACTCTCACGACTGAACCACTGCAATGCACTCCTGTCATAAAGAAAAACAAGTCCAATATCAGTTTCCTCATCAAATCAATTTATATCAAAATTAGATTTATATCCACTTGAAACTTTGAAAATCTAATCAAGTTCCACATCATATCAAATCCATTTCCATATCAAATCATATCAACTTGTAACACAACTCAAGCTCCACAATTACATCAACTTGTAACACAACTCAAGTTTCACAATCAAATCAACTTTTAAGACAACCCAAGTATCACATTCATATCTATTAGGATTCCCATAGATATTGAGAGGGGGGGGGGTGAATCAGTATCTAACCGGTAATAAGATTTTCTGAACTTAAAACTTGTAGAGCAAATTAGAACCGTGTACCGATAAATAGAAAGTAATGCAATAAACAGAGATAAAAACAACCACATGAAAAACACACCATAACACAATATTTTAACGAGGAAACACGGTGTGGGAAAAACCTCAGTGGGATTTGTGACCCACAATATTCACTTACTGGCCAATAAGAGAATATTACTGCTACAAGAGGGGCCTGCACATGTAGGAAGGCCAAGTGCCTAGAGCTCACTGCTCAATTACAAAATGGGAAGTCTCACTGACTTACAAAATGGATTATATAAATCCAATGTCTTGTACTCCTTCAAAATAGCATCTACTATGCAAGATCTAGTACCGGTTTATAGCTCTGCTTCTTACATAAACCCTTAACCTATAAATGGGCCTAGGGCGCTTGATTACTTCCACTATAGTAGGGTTTGCTATGAATTCAAGTACAGAAGAGGATGCCATGATTATAAATACCTTTTTCTTCCTTTGGAAAGATTGATTGTTGAATTGCTTTACTTCTTTGCTTGAAATGCCTTAGCTCTAGAAATTTTGCGCTCTTCAAATGTTTGAATCCTCGGTGGAGTAAAATGGAGCCAAAAACACTAATTTATAATGTCAATCTACCAGCTACCACATTTAATGCTTGTCAGTTAAGTAATAACTTAACTTTATCTGCCAGTATAGAAGTAATTTCAACTTGTTACCATCAACTGAGGGAATAATAGCATGTTTCACATTTGTTTTCCAAACCCTCAAAGAAATTTTCTTCAATTAGATGAAGAGTCTCCTATTAGTGGAGTGTTACTCTCTTCTGCTGGTGGAGTGTTACTCTATTCTGCCGGTGGAGGAGTATTCCTATCAATATTTAGTTCTGATTTCTTGATCCATTGTTTTGAGAATTCCTTCTTTACTTCTTAAACCTTTTCTTTACCTTTCAAACTAGGACCTTTGTTGTTTGCCGGTCAGGACTTGCTTCTACAAAATTTAGCAATATGCCCAATTTTGTTACATGCATAACAAGTCACATTATTTTTCTAAATAGCCTTTCCATAACCTATGCCGATTTGTGTTTTTCATTGATTAGATAAATGTCCAAATCTTCCACAAATATAACATCTCACATTCATTCTGTAATTTTTAGAATTATGACCAACTTTGTTGCATTTTGAACATTGACTGGTGGGTGTACTGGTATTATGATAATTTCTAGATCTACATTGATTTTCTCTATGACCATACTTGTTATAGTTAAAGCATTTGCCATTAAATTTATAAGCAATAGGTTGTCTTATCGATTTGCCATGATCCTATGTGTTTGCAGTACCACAGCTTTCACCAGTTTCAAAGCCAAGACCATTAGTGTCACCATTAGGCTTCTGATTTTTCAACAAGTCACCAAGTTCTTCTGAGCTTTTCTTGAATTTTTCTTTATGTTGATTTGCAGTAGCTAGTTCTCCTTCCAAGATACCTTTTTGTCTCATGAGTTCATTTGAGTCATTTTGTGTATGCATTAGATCTATCTTCAACATATCATTTTCATAACTAAGTCTTGTGTTTTGATTTGCAACATCATTCAGTCTTCTAGTCAAGTCTTCTTCATTCTTCTTTCTATCTTCAATTTCTTTACAAAATCTCATAGTCATATCCTGCATCTCATTCTTTGTTGTCATGTTCTCTTGTTTCAGCTTATTCATTAGATCACTAAGAGTTTCCTTTTCATCATTCTCATTTTACATCTTTTCACAAAGTTCTCTTCTCTTGTTTCTTAAAATAGTAATATTTTCTTGAAGTGCTTGAATAATATCCTGAGCAGCCTTTAGATAATCTTCAAGTTTGATATTTTTCAATTTTTCTACATCATAGTCTGAGAGAGCTCCTTCTAATTGCTTCATCAAGTTTTCCATCTCTACCAGTGTCAAGATCTTCCTCAGGTTGTTAGGCTTCTAAAAATAGAGGACCAGGCTCTGATACCAATTCTTAGGATTATATTGAGAGGGGGGGCTGAATCAGTATCTAACTAGTAATAAGATTTTCTTAACTTAAAACATGTAGAGCAAATTAAAACTGTGTACCGGTAAACATAAAGTAATGCAATAAATAGAGATAAAAACAACCACATGAAAAACACACCATAACACAATACTTTAATGAGGAAACCCAGTGTGGGAAAATCCTTGGTGGGATTTGTGATCCACAATATTCACTTACTGGCCAATAAGAGAATATTACTGCTACAAGAGGGGCCTGCACATGCAGGAAGGCCAAGTGCCTCGAGCTCACTGCTCAATTACAAAATGGATTATATAAATCCAATGTCTTGTACTACTTCAAAATAGCATCTACTATGCCAGATCCAGTATTGGTTTATAGCTTTGCTTCTTACATAAACCCTTAACCTATAATTCGCATAATAGGTCTGCCTTATTTCACTTAATTACATTCCTCCATTCATCACATGTCCTCTTACAATGTTCTACAATGAACTCTCTTATATAAGAGTCATTTTACAACTTTCCAAGTCAGCTTATAATGATTTTACAATAATAAACAAAATATATTAACAACCAAATTCCTGTCGGCTTCTGTGTCGGTATGCTTCCTTTCACTGCCGGTGCCAGTGGTCTGTGTGCCAGTGTAGAATCTAATTTTGCTGGTGCTGGTGGATTGCCTTGCCGATGTCATATGATTTAAGGTTGCCATCAATGACAAAACCTTCAATCACCTACAATGTCTCATTGAAGTGTGCATTTGCCAACAATATCAACTTGTAAAACAACTCAAGTTCCACAACCATATCAACTTGTAAAACAACTCAAGTTCCACATATATATCAACTTGAAACAATGCATATCAAATCAAGTTTATATCAAATATCCATATCAAAATCCACATCATATCAAATCAACATCAGATCAAAATCAACTTGAAACATTGCAAATCAAATCAAGTTTTATCAGAACTCATATTGGACAACTTATCAAAACAATGATAGCACGCACACAGGCTAAACTTCGCACCCATCCCGACAAAACTGGCAAAAACCTACCTATTTTTCTTCATCCACAATCCTACTTTACCCAAATTTTTCTGCTCATGCGCTAAAAAATCTTATGTACGTGCTAAGCTGCAACCTATGTGCTACCACATTCACCCTACGCGCTACCCTGTGCCCCCGATGCACTAACCTATCTTTATGCGCTACTCTAACCTACTGCTGCACTATCCTAATCTACCTAGACACTACCCTACTTTTAAAAACTCTATGTGCTACACAACCTATCATTTGCACTACAGTTTACTGCGATGCGCTAAACCGTTAAATTCGCGTGTAAAAATTCAAAAACATGATAAAAAATGACAAAACAAAAATCCAAAAGGGGTCAAAAAGGATGACTTACCGGTGGTCCATATGTGGCGGGCCTCTGATACCTTTGAACATGCTCAAATCGATGAGAAGCAAAAGGAACCAGCATTTTGTCTTTTTCTCCAAGTGTCCCTTTCTCCAAAGTCAACAAGCACAAATGAGACAAAATAAATCACTTTTTACCTTTTTATAGGGTAAATGAAAATTAGGGTTGCATGGATGAACACGTAAATTGCTTGTGGTCTCATTTTTAACCCTCACAAACATCATTATGAGGAGATGAATCAATTTATCGCATTCAACACAAACAAAAATTTAAAATGCAATCAAATTGATCAAAACAAATAAAATTTTCAAATTTTGATTCATCTCCCGAGGGGGCATTATCAACATCATTTATCAAATCTGGGGCATGACATGAACATCTCAAACACGATATTACACTTATCATAACCAAATCATGATGATACATCATTTTCTTTGAATCAACATGTGCACACATGTCACTTCAAAGAGGGGCAAAACGTAGACATATAAAAATGACCATATTCCTAAATGAATATTTAATGTTCATTTTATTCTCATTCCTCTATTTAGTTAAATCTAATTTAATTAAATCACCCACATTCTTCTATTTAATTAAATAAATTATTCAATTTATTTATTTAAATTCACTTAAGTCCTTTATGTCATTTAATTGAATAAATCATTTTATTTAATTAAATCCCTTCTCTCTACTTTTTAATTAAATTTACATTTAATTAAATAATTTCACCCCAATTAAATAAATCTAATTTATTTAATTTTCCAACTTGCAATCAAATTAAAATAAATTAATTTAATTTTAATTAAATTCTATTTTCCCCACCCACTTGCATTTTCCTACATCTCCCACTTGCATCCTAACCCTCTTCCTAATTTCTTCTAGAATCCATCTAATCCTAATCAATTAGCCTAAACCCACCCATTATTCCTTTTCCCTAAATTTGAGGAGGTCACTTTTTAAATTTGGAGTAAAGTCTTCAAAAGGCATTAAAGCCTTTATGCCTTCAACAAGCTAACTTGTTGAATACCCCCAAATTTGGAAGGACTCTTACAAATTTGTCCCCAAAGTCTTCAAACCATTAATGGTTAACTAACCCTTAGTGGAATGATTGGAGACTTTTTGACTAACTTAACCCTCATCTAACCTAGGTCGGGTCTCATCAAGCATTCATTGCTTTGACCATGGTTATCCCTTTAACCTTTGCACAAGATTTTACACCTTGGGTAAAAGCTTTATCCAATGGATAACCCTAACCTAACCTTAACCCTTACCTTTTAAGGTAACCATGAGGTCTTCTCAAGAATTTAGTGCTTCTTACCTCTCCTCTCAAACAGTCTTTTGTTGACAATTGTCACCATTTCATTGGTGAAAATTGTAAACATGGATTGATAACTTTCAATCCTGACCATTGATTAACAACTCCAATCTTGACCATCCATTGCCCTATTTTCCCTATAAATAGAGCTCTCTTTCCTCCATTTTATGGATCCAAGCTTTTAGTATCTCACTTATGCTCAATTTTATCAATACATCTAGCCTCTCTTTATAATAGGAATTAATCTAATAAGCATTTTAGAGTATTTATGTTATCATTAGCTTAAATGATTAACTAGTATATCATGTTAGGATAGTATTGCTACTAACCTTGTCATCTTATAATCTAGTTTAACTCATTTATAGAATCATGCATAAATAGGATGCATTCATGTTAAAACCAATCTAAATCATCCCTCGTTCTTGCATTCATCATCCCTAAGTCACTTTGCTCAGTGATCTGAGAGCAAAGGCATTGACTTGAGGGACCTTGTGAGATAGAGAACCATGGAACCTACCTTGGGAAGTTGAGTCATTCTTCATGAATCCATAACTTGCACCAAGAAGTCCTTTGTGTGTGTGAACAAGCCCTTTGAGACCACATTTTTACATTTTGAGTTTCATGGCCCCACTTTTCCTGCACACAAATGTAAATGTCATGATGTTTGTAATGATGAAATGATGTAATGATACCAATGCAAGTCAATGAGAATGAATTTTATATATGCAAATGTTAACTAAATGATATGAAATGCCCTTTAATGAATATTTAAGAAGGAAGTTAATAAAACCTATATGCACGTATATGATAATGAACTAGGTTTATTCAAATATAACTAAATGCAATGAAATGATGATGCGATGTGTTCATGATAGATGAATGCAAGGTTGTTTAGACTTTGCATGATGCACTGATGATGTATTAGAGAACTTTGTCATGATTGTATCCAAGACCAAATAATGTCTTATTTTAAAACTTGATCACACTTGCATACAAAACCATACATATGAATAATGAATGATTAAATGGATGGGTGATATGCAATAGAATGGAATATAAACAAATGAGATGCAGTGATGATCCATAGTGCTTTATTTTCATCATTGAGCATGGTAGTATCAATCTTGGATGAGGCAGTAGGAACCAAGGATGGAGCATTGTACCTGCAAACAAGCAGCATAAATAAAGAATAAAGAATATGGACCCTCCATAATGCTTCATTCTCATATGGTCGAGGTATACGCTATACTCAGCAAGCCATAGTGATTCATGACTGTATTTTGCATAAGATCACGTAGCTTAGTGAACTTCCCACGTAGACACCATTAGTACATGCCCCAGAACTTCATTGGAATAATTCATAGAAGACATACAAACAATGCTTAGGAAACATCCCGATCACTCTAATCACTTGTGGATATCCCAAAGTAGCGTAGGAACCTGATATAAATGAATATATAACCTACAAATCAACCCAGTACTTGATAGCTTAAACAAAACTTTCTTGTCAAAGAAAATGTCATCTTGTCTTTGTTTTGGTAAGGAAGGATGCATCCTTGTTAAGATAATTAGCATGTCGATGTTGATTGTTTGGTCGATGTGATAAGTGGTCATCATTTGAGTATTTCACAATGTGTGTTTGGTATCTACTTCAAAGTGTATGTACAAAAGAATTGCCATGTTTTTGATTGCTTTTTTATATTTTCTGATGTTTTTGGATTTTGAAATTGTTTTTGAATGTTTTGGGTATTTTGTGAGACATGTTTTAAATGTTTTTGGTATTTTTGAGAGACAGTTTTAAATCAAGAACCCAATGAATCATAAGTAATGCAGAATCCACTTCCATCAATAGGTTAAGGGCATTGCCCCTAGTTTAGACATGACTATGAAAAAGTGGGATGCAAGACACATGAAGTATTATCCTTGACTGGAGATCAATAACAAGCCATTGTTTTAACTGATAGATGTGTGGATGCAATGAATGTGATCGCAACAAGTCTAAAAGATAATGGAGCCATAGATTTTAGGAGTGGCACCTGTTTGCCAGGTTTTCATCATCACACTTACCCAAGTTGCCACTGGAGTGCTTGTTCACCGTTTGGATGCATGATTTTTCTTTACTATTTTATTTTTTTGTATTTTCTTTAGGACATTTTTCTGAATGTTTTTGGTGTTTTTCTGATATGTATGGGAGTCAGATGCTCTATATAGCTTATGTATAAAACTGTTTGAGGTGAATGTTGTTAATTGGATCTACTAGCGGTTCTCCTTCTGAAGTAGCCAACTGATATGCCCAGGACCCAAATACAATAGTGGTAACATATGGACCCAACTAGTTTGATTCAAACTTTCCTTGATGTTCTTTGTTTGGTTGGTTATGAGGATTCTCTTGAAAAATAAGATCACCTACCTCAAATGTATGAGGTCTAACTCGATGATTATAGATTCTTCTCATGCGCTGCTGATAGGCTTTGAGGTGATTGTATGCAACTTGTCGTTTCTCATCAAGTAGCTCTAAATCTTGGATACGTGAGACTCTGTATGCATCATCATCTATGAGATTATGCAAGGAGACCCGTAGAGATGGTATCTTGACCTCAATAGGTAAGATAGCTACCGCTCCATAGACCAGTGAGTAGGGAGTTGTGCCTATAGGGGTTTGAATGCTAGTTTGATATGCCCATAGTGCTGGAATTAATTGAACGTGCCAAACATGATCGGCATCATTGACTGTCTTCTTGAGAATTCTTAATATGTTCTTGTTCAATGCTTCGGCTTGACCATTTCCCTGTGGGTAATAGGGAGTGGAAAAGCGGTGTTGGATGTGAAACTTCTCACAAAGCTCATGGACATCCTGATTTTTGAAAGGAAGCCCGTTATCTATAATGATGGACATGGGTACACCATACCGGTAGATGATGTAATTAAGGATGAATGAGGTGATCTACTTGTCGATGACTTGGGTAAGTGGAAAAACTTCGATCCACTTTGTGAAATATTTAGTAGTGGTAATAATGAATTTGTGGCCGTTGGATGAAGATGGATCATTTTTACCCACAAGGTCAAGTCCCCATTGACAAATAGGCCATGGTGTTGTGATTGGTTGCAATTCCTATGTGGGTGCATGTATCAAGTCTCCATGAACTTGGCATTTCTTGCATTTTCTGACAACATAGTAGGAGTCTTTTTCCATAGATGGCCAATAGTATCTAGCTTGTATGATTTTCTTTGCAAAGGATTGACCATTTGCGTGAGCTCCACAAAATCCTTCATGTACCTCTTCCAAGGACTTTATTATCTCATCCTGTTCCAGACATCAAAGGAGTGTACCATCAAGACTACATCGGTATAGGGTTTCAACAATAATGGTATATCAAGTAGTTTGGTGAATGAAGGTTTTATGTTGGTTATTTGATTGGTTAGGAGGAAGTGTGTGATCGCGGAGGTAGATCTAGAACTCACTATACCATGGGGATTCGGAACTGACAAGGTGACATATCATCTCAGATTCAGGGATATCATAAGCGGGAATCCAAAGTTGTTCTACCAAGAACTTGTAGTGTGTTGAATTCTATGGAAGATCTAGGAGAGATGCAATGGTAGCCATAGCGTCAGAAGCTCGATTATAATATCTGGGTATCTGCTCAAAGGTGATAGTAGTAAATGATGCTTTTAAATTGTCCACCATTTGCTTGTATGGCATGAGTTTATCATCCTTGGTCTGATATTCATCACTTACTTCTTAAATGACCAGTTGGGAGTCGCCATATATCTATAGCTCTTTTAATTTCCATTGTATGGCTAGTCTGAGTCATGTGATCAAGGCCTCATATTCTGCTATGTTGTTTGTACATGGAAAAGTTAGCCTATAAGACTTTGAGATGTTGTCACCTTGAGGTGTGATAAACAGGATGCCTTCCCTCGAGCCATGTCTAGTATAGGAACCATCAAAGTATAGTTTCCATGGTTGTGCTGCTGTGATCATGAATATCTCTTCATCTGGAAAATTTGAAATAAGAGGATGATTGCCTATGAGGGGTGCATCGACTAACTAATCTGCAATAACTTGACCCTTGATAGCCTTATGGTCCACATACTCGATGTCAAATTCACTTAGAATCATCACCCATTTGGCCAAGCGGCTAGTCAAGGCTACTTTTCTAAGTAAGTACTTTAGTGGATCGATCTTTGTAATAAGTAGTACTTTATGTGTTAATAGGTAGTGCCTCAGTGTAGTGGCTGCCAAGATTACTGCTAGGCAAGCTCGCTCAATAGGGGTGTAATTGAGTTCATAGCCAACTAGTGTGCGAGAAATGAAGTATACAACACACTCTTTCCCTTCTACATTATGTTGAGCCAGTAGTACGCCCAATGCTGTATTTATTGCTGAAATATAGAGCAATAGAGGTCTACTCAGATCTGGTGGGATCAGCAATGGTGTATTCATGAGATAGTCTTTACGCATCTAGAATGCTTGCTAGCATCTGGCATCCCATTGAAAGTGGATGTTTTTGTGTAACAGGTGTGTAAAGGGGTGAAAATTATCTACCAGTTGTGCAATGAATCTTCAGATAGATTGAAGTCGCCCTTGTAGTGTCCTTAGCTGACTAATATTCTTTGGAGGTGGCATGTCCATGATTACTTTGACCTTTGCAAGATCGACCTCAATGCCTTTGCTTGAGACAATGTATCCCAAAAGCTTCCATGAGGTTACTCCAAAGACACATTTCTTTGGGTTGAGTCGAACATGATATTGTTCCAGTCTGTCAAAGATTTTATCCAATATTGCTAGATGACCTTCTCTGGTTAGTGATTTTGCTAGTAAGTCATCAACACAATCTTCCATTATGGTATGCATCAGATCATGAAAGATGGTGGTCATTTCTCTTTGATAGGTTGCCCCTGAATTCTTTAGACCAAAAGGCATTACATTCCAACAGAATGTTCCCCATGGACATGTGAAGGTTGTCTTATGTTGATCCTCTGGTGCAATCTTTATCTGGTTGTACCTTGAAAAGCCATCCATGAGATAAAGCATGGCATGTCCTATTGTTAGGTCTATGATTATGTTGATATTTGGTAGGGGGAAGTCATCTTTAGGACATGGCTTGTTCAGATCTATGAAGTCAGTACAGATATGGATGCCCCCATTTGGTTTGCCGACAGGTACAATGTTGGGTATCCAATCTGCATAATCAATTGGTCTAATAAAACCAACATCCAGGAGTTTCTTAAGTTTTGCTTTGACTAGTACCACAATCTGGGGGTGTATCTTGTGAAGCTTCTACTTGACAGGTTTGGCTCCTTCTACTACAGTAAGGTGATGCATGACTAAATTAGGATCAAGACCAGGCATGTCTTCATATGACCATGCAAAATTGATCTGACACTTCTGGAAGAATTTGACAAACTTAGGTTGTTCCTCTGGAGTTAAAAGTGATGTCAGATGTATGTGGTGAGGAGTTTCAGGAGTCCCCACATTGAATTCTTTTCTTTCCTTGATGAGAATCATTGATCATTCCTATTGTGTACTAGAGGGGAGGATATCAAACCTTTCATCCTCAGGTGCCTTTGAGAGGTTTTCACCATTCGATATGCTATTTCTTTTTACTTTTGTGGGATCAAACAGTGCCATAGTGTGGTTTTCACTGGAAGATCCATGCTTTATTGTTATATTTTTGTAGCTGAAAGGTTTGGCCTCCACCCCAAAGTATGTTATGCTATGAAGTTCAATGGCGAATTGAGCTTTGTGATCCCCGCTCGGTATGTTATCCCATAGTTCCAAAAAGTCAATGATTGCCTCATCATTTTGGAAGTGGTCAAGGCATGGGGGACTAGATTGGTTCCATTTGATGAGTTTGGGATGAATAATGGGAATTACCTCATTGATTAGGTTAAGCTCATAAGATGTGTTAGTGAGGGTTAAGACATTGTGGTGAAGGTTGTTGATGGTACTCTCCCTGTTAGAATCGGGCATAGGATGTGACGTAGGATCTATGGAAGATGTTTCTAGTTCAGGAACCCAAGAGGTTTTAATCTATGCTTCTCCATAAACGGGAATTTCTTTGTGAGGTGGAGGGGGTGATGTGTCTTCCTCATCTAAAGTATTGAGATGTATTGAATCAAATTCCCACTCATGTGAGTTGGTCTCTGAGTCACTTTCCAGTATCTGATTACTATACCAAACTAGGATATCCTTTGAGTTAAATACCGCAAGTGTGATCGGTTGATGTACCCTTGTAGGTGAAATGATTGGTGATGCAAAAAGGATTATGGGGATCAGGGAATCCGATATTAGGAGTATTAGTATCATTGAATCTGCTACTTCGGCTAGAATTGTCAATGTTGTCAATACTATTGTGGGTTCTGATACTACTAATGGTGTTGTTGATGTGGTTGTTGTTGTTGATGGAGTTTTTGTTGTGATTGGTGGGATGATTGGTGTTGTGGATGATATTGCTGGGATCTATAGCCTCAGTGGGGCAATTGGTATGGTGCTTGGTGTTGCTGATATAATCAAAGGTGACCTCTTTATGTTTGTAGTAGGCTGATATAGAGGTTTGTTGGGTTTCCCATTGAATCTAAGCTTAGAAAGGATCTATTTTTGAAATCCTAATCCCATGTTATCTTTAGGCTTTAATTCTGACTGCAGCGGCTTATGTCATCCTTGCTTGCAAGGTCCCAAAGCACTCTGACCATCATAAACCATTATGTGCATAATGATAAGGCCTTTTCCATATTGATCTATGGGAAGCTTAGCTTGTGGGATGTTCGTGGTGATAGGATCTTTATAGATCCATTCTGCTAGGTCCTCATCTTTGGTCTCTTCTTCTTGACTCTTTCCAAGGGTAAGAGGCATCAAAGTGCATGCTGGTTTGACAAGTGGTGTTTGAAGTAACTGTTGAGTTTTACAATGAGTTCTAGGAGAAGTGGGCATTTGCCCACCACAAAAGAGTTGGCTAAGATTGTATTCCCCAGGAGCTTCCTCTGCCATTTTCATCTTTAGCTTCTCTTGATTGGGTATAGTGTTGTTTGAATGGGAAAGAGAGGCTGGACTTACATATGATGTGGATGAGATAGCTTCTCTGTTATTGGGAATGGTAATCTCTGGTTGATGGTTGATATTGTTACAATATGCAAATAGATTTGCATCACCCAGGATTGTAATTTCTACACCATTATGAGGAAACTTGATACACTGGTGGTAGGTGGATGGAACGGCTTACATGGCATGTATCCAAGGTCTTCCTAACAAAAAATTATATGGAAGAGGAAGGTCCAGAACTTGACATATGATGTGCTTCACCACTGGGCCCACTCGGATTGGTAACACAACTACTCCTTTGGATGAACGCTCTCCATCATCATAAGCTTTTATGGTTATCTTTTTAAGGGGATCCACTGATTCAACTGCATATCCCAATGCTATGACCAATTGTAATGTACAGATATTTAGGCCTACTCCATTATCGATCAAGGCTCGCTTGATCCTGTGTTGGTTGATAAATCCTTCAATATGAAGCAAGGCATTATGAGGTTGCTGGAAGGATGTATTGTCACTTTTTGTGAAAGTGAGACATGGTGATGAACTTAGATTTCCAACCATAGCTTAGAATTGATGTGTATTTAGATTTGTAGGGACTAACGCCTCTTGGAGAGCTTGATCCAAGATTGTTTTATGAGATGGGGATAGGTGCAAAAGCTCTAAGATGGAGATAAGTGTGGGCATCTTATCTAACTATTTCACAAGGTTATACTGCTTTGGGATGTGTTGGGTCTCAAGTCAACAGATTGGATAGGGTCTAAGGAAGTGCCAACTCCTATGATCAAACCCTCCAACTGACTTGGCCAACTTATAGAGTGAACCTATTTGGTTACTAACTCTCTCACTTTAGGCTCTGCAGGACCTAGGCGGATATACCTACTCACTAGTTGTTCCTTTAACTAATGCTTTTTATAGAAAATTTAGTGTCTTGATCTGGTTTCCTCCTATCTCAGAATGCCATTAATCTCTTGGATGGAGATATAACAGATGAGTTTCTTGTAGAAGCTATTTGATCTTTGTGCTTAGAATTTTATATGTATACACTATTGCCAACTTACTCTATGCTTCCTACTCAATTACTCTTATTGGAAAATGAAATATGATGAACACGATGATCAGTTGTAATTTATAAATGGCTAGTGCCTTCTTTGCTATTTGGGCTACAGAGTCTTTGTATTCCCTTAGGACTTATTGTATGAACTTGTGAGATAGTTTTTAAACCCACCCTTTTATGGGTCTGTCAGTTATTATTTCTTATGAGATCAATTGAGTGCCTATATCATAAGTTTCTTGAATAAATTTAACCCTACCTTTAAGGGACCATCCAAGTAAGCACTGCAAAGAACAATTATAATTCACAAGCAGAACTTTTATTTCAACCTTATAACATACAACATAAATCTCACTCAAAGAATATGAATAACCTTATCTTCTTTAGATAATATCAGAAGCAATTGCCAATAATGAATGAAATAATCCACAGCACATATGCAAAGAAAAGATAACTGATTGTATTATGTATCCGTCAAAATTTGTGTAACAGGAAACTTACAAGCTATCACAAATCACTGTATTCTTGCTATCATTGTTATCTTAAGAAAAATTACAAGAAATCTTTCTCATATATATATGAGAATGAATGTTGTTTATGAAAAGACATGTCTTTTCAAAATATTAACTATCAATTTGAACACTCCTAACAAACTTGAGTAAAAAGAGATTAAGCGTCCCTAAATGATGGATGTAGTCATCTTCTTTAAAAGACTTAATCTTGATGCTCTGTTTCTTTAATTCTTCTCCCTATGAAAGGTATTCGAACATCATCTAGTTGATGGTAGGGGCCATGTCTTTGCTTCGATCCAATCTTGTCAGAGCTAGATCCTTGATGCTTATAAGTTCATTCCGCCATTCCTCCATAGACCTTAATTCTCCTTCCTTATAAATAGAGGGCATTCCAATAGGGTTCCCATCATCCAATTCTTTCAGATCTCCTTTTAGCATATCTTCGAATTTAACATGATTCTCCATAAACAAAGTCCCTTCTATTTTTTCTTCTAGTGTCATCACATCAACACTGTTTATCATTTCATGCAATCATGCTTTTAACTTTTCATGCTCTCGTAATGCCTTTATGGTTCCAGTGTAAACCCTCCAATAATGTTCAACATGTATAAGCATGGTGTTGAATCGGTGTTCAATGATATCATTAACAAATTTATCCATCTTTTGTTGGACATTTTTTACCTGTTTGGTAGCCTTATCCGCTTGATACTTCCAATACAGAACATCAGAAACATCATCCAAGCTCTGTCCTGTGGGATATGAAGCATATTCACTTAAAGGAGCTCCTGTCTCAAGTTGTAATATCTTTGCTTGTAGCTTTTGATTCTCCTCTTTAGATCTTTCATACAAGCCCTTATATGTAATGTTCTCCCTGACCAAAAACTTTGTCTGATCCAAATTTAATTTGGCTGCATCCAGGTTCAATTTTGCAGTGACCCTAGGGTTAGTCTTTCCTACCTGATGGACCATAAGGTGTCCAAAGGTTTCTTCAACATCCACAATAATTGGCCTTTTTCCTCTCAGATATAATGCCCATTGTAGGAGAGCCTTTTGATTAGGATCATACCCTAAGCCCATGAACAATTTATCTATCTCTTGAGGCGATACCTGTTGGTTAGTGTCTTGCTTCTTCAAGAATCCATCAAACAGAAGTGCTGAATTTATATCCTAGCTTGAAAATATGATAACTCCAACCTCCTTTAATATTTTCCTCCCTTTCTCTGGGGTCATATCTTTCATGAGGGTATCTATCTCATCTTTTAGCCTTCTCATCTATTCTTCTTCTGATCTTCCAGCCATACTTCGTTTCACATGAGCCCCTTTGTACTGGTATAGGAATGAAAGGAATTCTCTAGAAGAAGCGAATCCGTCATCCGCAACAAAATCTTCATGCTCTGTCATCCTTATGTCAACTACATCCCTAATATTAAAATCACCAGTTTCCACATCTACCTCTGCTTCAAAACCAGGTGGATAATCTTCTCTAGGGGAGTCAGCAGGGATGCTACTAGCAGTTGATTTTGGAGACATGTGAGCCAATGGTTTACTATCCTTTTCAGTGTTGACAAAATGGAGGAACTGTGGGGGTACTCTATGCATAATCTCTACCTCATGCTGAAGTAGTTTTTTGGCTATCTCCTAAGGATCTTGGAGGTTTCCAAGTAGGTCTCCATCCACCATCCCCCTTGCTCTTTTCCACTTGAAGGCTTCCCAAGTCATCTCACTTCTTTCTCTCAAAACCTTGGCATCTTCCCTTTCAAGGTTCTTGATTAAATCATCTGGCATTTGAGCCACATGTATTCCAACTTTTAGTTTATGTGATGCCCTTGTAGCTCTTATATATCCCTTAGGATCAAAGTTCTCTCTAGGATCACCCAGAGTCATGCCATAATAATCTAATTTATTTTGAAGTAAATGATAACTTTTGGAACTTTTAACAATAAAATCAGAAAACACCAGTAATTGTAGCACAATGGATTGTTTACCAAAATCTGTAAGATGTCTAGCACTGACATCAGATAATTGTCTTACAATCTCTAGGCTAGCCACCCGATTTAACACTGTAATTGGAAGCATGTATGGCTTTCCTTCATAGCCAAATACCCTGATTTTTGTATGATTAAGGTGGCAATACTAGTCACCCCAGTTGTGATCAATCTGAGACTCTAGAGAGAAGTCTTTCGGCCTGAGGAATCTCTTAATTTCAGGAGACAGAGTATAATCTCTATGTTGTCCAAAGGCCGCACTGAGAGGTTTCACAAAATATTCCTGAAAGTGCCAATATTGGTTATTTATGAATCTTTGATCCCATGTAGAAACCCACAACTAAACTGGTTTCTTCAAACCATTCTTGTCATAAGCTTTGATGCTGAAATCGTCTGACCAGAAATTGATTTCTTGTCCACAATAAAGAATGATGTGCATTAATAATGAATACAACGAAAAATGAACATTTACAAGGTCTCCTTTCAACTTTTCCAACCCATGATTTAGGGCTTCTGCAACATAAGTGGCATAGTCAAATGACCTAGGGTCTTTCGATTGTAGATCAACACATAGAACCACAACCCCAATATCCATGAGAGGATGAGCCTCTAAGCCTAATACTTGGGCTGCAGCATAGTAAGTATACTTAAAATACGGATGGAATTGGTTGACATCAAATGGCACCTTGTCATCTTTATTGAATGGAACAAAGGACCCTCCTACTTTTGGTGGGTGAATGGGTAATCTCCATGTCCTGTAAATGTCTTCCAAGTTAAAGAATTCTCGCGATAGTTTCTGTATATCAATTTTCTCTTCTACTTCCCAGTCTAGATCAAATACCATATCAATAGTCTGCTTGTTAATCACCACCATGGGATTCCCTCGGTAGTCGCATATGGTTTTGGTTTTTGGATCATAGCAATCTACCAGAGCTTTCATTAGTTCAACATCCACAAATACATTCGGAAGTACCAATTTCCCTAAGTTTTTCTTCCATAGGTTACTTACGGGCTCAGGAGCATCCCTTCTCTTGTAACCAAATAGGAATAACTCATGCCCTCTGATTTTAGTCCATATGTCTCCTAGATGTTCAAATCTATCTTCCAACCCTTCTTCTTCACTCTTGATCTTTTTGGACCTCACACTGGATGTCGGGCACTGGTGTAGCAAATCCTGAGTTAGAGCTCTACCCTCCTTTTTCTATCATTTGGGCTTCTCTTCAGGATTCAATTCCTTTCCTTTTCTACTCTTTTTAGAAGAAGAATAAGGTTCCATAATTTCAATTAATGCAAGAAATCACACTTACTTGGAGAATTGTTGAGCTCTTCTAATCGTCGTTTACAGATTTCAGCAAACTGCTTACAACTTTTTGTCTTTTGGCAACAATTTGGTTCTTATAAAAATTCAATCAATTCAGCTGTAATTGTATGGGCAACTTGTGCAATAGTTAATGTCTCTGCATTCATAATGGCTATTCAAATGTTTAAACTTAACTATAGATGTGACATGCTGCACTTGAGCTTTTAATTCCTTCGCGGGAAGTACTGTTCAACTGAAATGATCATGAATTGAGTTTTTGATGAAACCCTTGTCTTCGGCTGAATACTTTGATCTTTCATCGAAAGTTCATTTCCCTCGATATCACCTTATCGATGAATAGCCCTTGTCGAAAAACCATCTTCTAGTCTCTTCAAAATCATTCTTTCTTCGATGAAATTTCTTTTGATGAGTCATCTGTGAGTTTCATCGAAATCATATTTCGATGAGTTTTGTTCTTCAGTGAAATTTCATGCAAGCCCTCCGAAAGTCTTTTTTCTTCGATGTCCTTTTTATCGATGAAACCCCTCTATTTTTATTCGATATAATGCTATCGATGAGATTTGCTTTTCGATGAATGTTTTTTAAGTCTCTTCGGTAGTTGTATGTCGTTGACTTCACCTTTTGCTTTTTGCTTTTCACTTTTCGATGAAACTGGAATATTGATGAGCGGCTTCTTTTATTTACCGAAAGAGATATTCTGCCGAAGACATCTTTATTGTTTTATACTTTATGCTTTATTTCAATGAAACTATCCTTTCAGTGAAACTCTATCTGAGATGCTCGATATGATATTTTGGCCGATGACCCTTTAGCACTCACGCCTTTGGGAAGACTTCTTGATTTTCAAATATATTGTTCAACAGGATGGATGGGGTACCTTGTGGAGTTGCTTTAATGGTGATCTTGTTGTGACGCGTAACAACATTGTAGGTAGAGCTTGGATTTTGTATGGTAATGGTTGCAATTTGTTCGTTGGCATCATATAGGTGATTTACAATGTAATTATAGGCTACTCATGTATAATCGGTTGTATCTGTGTTTTGCCCTGAAGTAGAAGGACCCCTTTGATCTTGTGATGGAAGTGGATTCTTAAACATAAGATGATCATTATTTGTAGTTTTTGGATCATGTCCTTCAATTTCAATCTCACCTCAGTCAATAAGATCCTGAACAAGATCTTTCAATCTATGACAATTGCTTGTTTTATGCCCTTTCCCTTGATGGAATTCGCAATGTTCATTGTCCCTCCACCATGAAGGTTTAACATGAGGTTCATAATTGGATGTCTTTGGTAAGGTTGCTAGATTTGAAGAGACCAACTAATGTAACATTGTTTCAATAGGTTCCCCTAAGGGAGTGTATGTACGTTTTGGTTTATAATTCGGTTGTCTTTGCCTTGGTTCTTCTTTCTGAACATTGCGTCCTTGATTTGGTGGGTGAGGAACCATGTTGGTCTTAGGAGGGGGGTTTTTCCCTGCAAATCAAACCATGGGTTGTGCACTTTTGATAGTCCTTGCATCTACAAACCCATCATTGATGATGTTTTTGTTTTTATTCCAAAAGTTAGGTTTATCACTATTAAATTGTGGGTGAGGCGCATCTTTGGGTTCATTGTATATTTTGATAAGCCCCTTTTTGATGAGGGCCCATTCACATTTTAAACCTTGGGTGATCATGTCACTAAAGGACTCTGTGCCTTTCATGTCCAAATGAAATTCCATTTCTTCGTTTAAGTTGGAAATAAACATTTCCACTAGCTCTCTTTCAGGTAGTTGAAGGGAACGTCTGCTAGATATTTGTTTTCATCGTTGCAGGAAAGCTGAAAATAGCTCCCTTGGTTTTTTCTTGGTGTTACATAGATCAACCATGATGATATCGTGTTCAATGTTATGTGAGTAATGTGCAATGAAATTATGGACCAGTTCTTGGAATGTCCTAATGTCACCTGCTAGTCGGGAAAACCATGATGTGGTTGTTCCTCCCAAACTTTGAGGAAAGAGTCGCATTAGGTATTGATGAATACTAAGAGGGGGGGTTAATTAGTATACCAAAAAATATTCAACTTAAACACTTAAATAATTTAGCAGTAAACCAGTATAACAATTTTACTAACAAACCGGTTAACACAAATGCAAACCAAATAGCAAATAAAGCATTCACCCACAAAAGCACAATCACCATAACATAAGAGATTTTGATGTGGAAACCCAAATGAAAGAAACCATGGTGAGATGAACCTCACAAGTAACTATCTGCAGAATAGTAACCAGATCGGTTAAGGTCATACAATGTTCTTTACCAGAATAGATCCTATTAGGAATCTCAATCTCTATTAGGAGATAAGTCTGATTAAAGACTACCTTGTGAGAGGATTTCATATCCACAGTTGTGAACCACCTTGTTAGAGGATTTACAAAGGATTTTCTAGGCCTACCCGGTTAAGGGTTCCAAACTTGTAGAAGATGTGAGTAATCAACGAGTGATCTAAATACTACCACAGTATGCTTGGTTAGATCCTTGATAGCTCATCGTTAATGCATTTTAGCATTACTTTAGTGTTCAATATCTTCACACTCTATTTCTTCACATAGACCTAATCTTCTTCTGTGATTGCACATGCAAAAATGTCATCAACCACACAAAACCCTAACAACCTGTAAAACCCTAGACATGATGTCCTTATAAAGGAATCTAATTTCATGTCAGTCCAATAGGATTACATTGCAAGTTCCTAGGTTCAGTGCATCTGGACACATTTGGTAACATGACATAGAATCACCGCCAAACTGTCACTGGATGATAACTCATCACAAAAATAATACTAGTTGGTAACTCATCACAGAGTAATACCGGTTCATACATTTACCTATTACCGGTTCACATTTTACCAATTATTGATTCACACATTTTACCAATTACCGGTTTGCCAAAATGAAGACTGGGTAAAATGATAACAACCGCTTTGTTTCTTGGTACCGCTTTGGGATCCTCAAACCGCTTGTGGTCTTCATACCGCTTGGAATTGGTAAACACTTTCTATAAAACACCAATAGTCTAAAGACTATAATATGTAATACCAATTGGAACAAATACTTGTTGAGCATAACTCATACATACAAAAAGTGATCTCAAAGCAAGTGTGTGTCCATCAATGAGAATAACAACAACATCATCAAAAATGCCAACAGGTATGTGTCATCATATGCCACTTCTAAGCAAGTTGAACAAAATTCTCTAACATGATCGTGAGGGTCTCCTTTTCCTTAGTACTTTTCAAACTTAGGTGTTTCAAACCCTCATGGAAAAGGTGGCATATGTAGATTCCTATCAAAGGGATAGTGACAAATATCATTAAGTGAAAACTGGTTTGTTTTCACACCACTCTAGAGTTGTTGGGAGAGATTATCAACTTATTGCCACAACATGTCTATGTCATTTGGAGGAGGAGGAGGAGGTGGGGGATTTTCTTGATGAAGGTTGTATTTGATGGGATCTCGACCTCTTCTATCCTCATTATGACTCTGGTGTTTCTGATGCTTTCCTTAGCTATGCAATATCAAAATCAGAGGGTAGTTTGGCTGCCTCTTGGGCAAGTCTTAAAAAGTGAGCATCAGCGTTGCTTCTGAGGATTTCATCAAAAAGCCGATTAAAGAGAGGGTTGTGTTGCCCCCTTTCTATTTCTACAGGAGTAGGAGTACTTGGATTTTCATCATTTGTGTCTCCTCCAAGGGCTTATTGGAATTCATTGAGATTTTCCTCCTCTTCCTCTTCAATTTCTAGTTGTCTAGACCTTGATCTGGTTTGAGCCATTTTCTTTAAAAGATTTTGTTGAAGTTCGGTGAAAAAAATGATGAGTTGGTGATGGAATGAAAGATTAATGTTTGGTGAAGTGTTTTGCATATGGATCTCTAGCACTAAAGGTAGATTTTACCAAAGTTTTTCCGTGAATTGCTTGTTGTGTTTGGTTGACAATTTTTGATATGATAAGGTTTAGAGAGGCCTGAGATGTGTTACAAACCTAGCCACCTAGTAATGAGAGGATTCACTCATAGACTAGTTTTAACCTACATAGAAATTCCTCTTAGGATGAGTTTATCCTAGATGTAGAGACACTCTAAAAAGTGATATGTTGTGTTTTGATTCAAGCAATATCTAAGAACCTAGGATAGGATGTATTTATGTTTTGAGAGTTGGAATGGATTGATGGTGTGTGAATGTGAGAATGGATGAACTGTTAACTTCAATAGAAACTGTGTTACAAAAGGAACAAACTCTTCCTCTTCTCTTTCAGGGGTTGGTGGTTCTTCTCTAGCTGAGTTATATGTGATGCAAATGTCTGGAAAGAAGGCACGATTGATTTTGCCTCATTTTTATGATAACTCAAATCTCTATATTGAGTAAAAGCTTTGCGGTTTAAAGACTCTTGATCAAACTCGTTGGATTTTCCTTGAAGATATAGATGCATGTGACATAAGAAGGTATTATGTAAGACAAAAATTTGTCTATTAAGATAGAAGAATTTCCTTCTTTTGATGAAAGCCTTTGAGCTCAATGGTCTTTTCTTCAAGTTGATATGTTGATGAAGATCTTTCTTTCTCAAAATGTGAAGAATGGTCATATAGTTTGATACTTTGTTGTTTGCACTTTGTTGGTATTTGAAAATATTTGTGTTGGATGAATACTTGTTTTTGAATTGATTTTTTTAATTTTTCTTTGACAAGAAAACAAAGCAAGAACATAAACACAAGAATGTTTCCTCAAAAGGCACAAATAAGTGTGGGTCTAGATCAACCCAATCTTTGGACTTTTTATGACCCTTTCTTTCCAAATGTTTTTGAGTATGTTTTTCCAAAGAAGCCTAAAGTTGGCTTAGTTTATCACTGGTCTTGACAAAAATGAAGACACTTCAAACACACTTTATCCCTAAGGTCAAATGGCCAATTGCGATAATTTCAACCCACATCTTGATATTTCTTCAACTTTGGTACTACATACCTTATGAATCCTGCCGTGGCAAGTAAGGATGTGATATACTATGTCTTGCACAAGGATAACAAATAGATGATCCCTATGATGGGGGAGTCACCACTTTCATCAAGCTACAAGTAGCCTTTCAAAAAGCTATGTTTCTACTCAAGGAAATATGTATGGTGAGTTTTCATGGGAGAAAAACCTTCTATGCTCTTGCACTGAACTTCTCACAAATATCCTCAATCAATAGAACGGGTGGGCTACTACATAAAGGTGTTTGGTAATTTTTTATGTCTTTGGACATAAGTTTATTCAGTAGTGACTCACTTAAGAGCCTTGTAACTTGTGGTGGGTCCCATTTGTCTTTTCGGCAAGTTACACTGTAGGAACAACTATACCCAAGGTTACAGCTTTCGCTCACACCTGATTTCTATAGCAGCTTGAATGATTTACTGTGCGAGGTCATTCCCAAGAGTGATGTGTCTCTTGGAAAGCCTCTCTTAAAAAGATAAACTTTTGAGTGTTACTAACACTTTTTTCTTGCACCTAGGACCACGAAAGCCAAGAGAGAGGATAGTGTGCTAGAAGTAGGACCATTCGACAAACTTTTGCACAAGCATGCCAAACACAAAAGACACTTGTTCTTTTTAACTCATCATTGAAATGTGATCTAACTATTTGGAGATTTTGCTCCAACAATCATGGTGTTCTTTTCATCCTTCAATGGAAAAATGTTTTGTAATCTAGGAATTGGAAATCCTGGTCAACTAAATTAAGAGCACGTTTTGCTTTGAATTAAAATCGCTTTGAACTTGAAGGAAAAGTGGCTTGTTCTTTTTAGGTTGCCCAAAACAAAGTGTGGATTGTGAATTTTAGTTTGAGTTGATGCAAGAAAAGAAAAGTTTGTCTTGTTGATTTTAAGCACCAAAATAAAGATTGTTCCTAACTTGCAAGAAAAGCAAAGTTTGTTTTGTTGATTTTAAGCACCAAAATGAAGTTTAAAGTTGCCTAACTTGCAAGAAAAGAAAAGTTTGTTTTGCTGATTTTTAAGAACCAAAATGAAGTTTGAGGTTGATTTTAACTTTCAAGAAAAGGAAGTGAATTTATAAAATCCTAAAAAAAAATGGGGTTAGTTCAAACCTACACAAAAAAAACAAGTTAGCAAAATCTGCATACATGGTGGGCTTCTACAAGCCTAAAATTTTTGATTTTACGGTTACAAGGTATTTTTTTACAACTCTCTGTTATAATAGCGCTGCTCTTTGTGAGAATAGAAGCGGTATTTAACACGAAAGCACAACAAAAAATACAATAGCACTAAAAGAAGTGCTAGTATGCAAAATAAAAGGACAATAGCGCTAAAATAGCCACTTTCAAACAGAGTTACCTCTGTCAAACAAAGAGTCAAAAGCACTAATACTATAACAATAGCACTACTTGAGGGTCAATAGTGCTAGAATAGAAATGAAAGCGCTAGTTTGAGGACAATAGCACTATTAGTGGGAACAATAATGCTAAAATACCCAGTTGCGATGGCACTAAAGTAAGAACAAAAGTGCAAAAGCGCGACCTGTGTGTCAATTAAAACATTCAAAAATTAGTAGTTTTTTCAAAAAAAGGTTGCTCTTTAATTCACATTGGGTTCACCAAATGATGCTCTGCAAAATGGAAGGATTAGTTATGACAACCAAACACAAGCAAGAAACAAGAAACCAATTTGTTAGTGTTAGAAATCACATGGAAAACACTATCCTAAGCAAGCATATCAAGAAAGACACTACAAAACAAATAGAAAGCTTAATGAATCTACAAAATGTAGCTAAACATCTCCATATGCTCTCTACCACACTGGTAGCTTCTCCTTCCTTGTTCCTCTCCACTCCAAGTTCCAAATAAGTGTAGCTCTCAACAACTTTTTGCACTATGGATGATGATGATGCTGATGATGATGATGCTTTGAAAGATAAATCAATCTTTATAGTGCCAGCAGGAACAAATTCCTCAAGCTCAAATGTTGAAAGTTTTCAAACCAAAGTATCTCTAGAAACTGAAGTATTAGGCATTGTTCTCAATTCATTGATAGCAATCACTTTCATTTTGTAAGTCGATGGCAATTCTCTTAAAACTTTATATACAATTTCATCTTCACTTAAGGATCCTCCATAATATTGTATTCCTAAAATAATTTCATTAACTCTTTCCATAAATGCAAGAATTCTTTCATCTTCTTCCATTTTCAAATTTTCATACCTGACCCGATAACATTCTAGTTTTGCAATTTTGATAGTGGTATCTCCTTCATTCAAGGTCTCTAGCTTATCCCAAATAGCTTTAGCAGTAAATCGGTCTGATAATCCCATTATTTTCTGATCTATAATGGACTCAAAAGTGCTTCTCTTGCTTTGCAATCATTGTCCATGACCTTAGCCAATGTTGGTGGATGAGGTTGATTCAGAACATGAGCAACATAGCCATTCTTTGTAAAATCCCATATATCTCTTCCAATTCAGTTAAGATGTGTTTCCATTCTAATCTTCCATATGCCATAGTTAGTTCCATCAAGCTTCAGACTATCCTTCCTAAAAATATTTGTTGCCATAGGATCTCCTCAAGCTATTAGGCTTCTACAAAAAGAGAACCTGGCTCTGATACCAATTGTTAGGTCCCGAGAAGGACAACTGAGAGGGAGGGGGGTGAATCAGTTGTGAACCAATTGTTAATAAATTATAATTGAAATGCAAGTTATTCCAATTTAACCTTAATGCCAATAAACCAAACTTAAATGTCAATAAAACATATTAACAAATATAGCTATATCGGTTTAACTTTTTGTATGAAACATAAAGAGAAACAACATCCACAACACATAACACAAATATTTTGACATGGAAGCATGGTAAGGGAAAAACCACAGTGGGAAACCTTACCCACAATAAGATGATACAATTGCAGATAGTATGTTTATACAAATAGGGTTTGCACATGCAGAAAGGCCAACTACCTAGAGCTCACTGCTCAATCACAAATTGGGAGTCACACTGACTACACAATTGGATAGTTAAATCCAATGATAATGTACTGCACAAAATGGCATCTCCAATGCTGGATTCAGTATCAGTTAAGCTCTGAACATGAGTGTCAAAACAACTTCATAACTTTCCTTCAACTTTTGAATAATGTTTGCGTGATTCGCACAAGGATCTGCTTATTTTCGTTCTTCAATATTTGAATACACTCATCATTACCTATATATTGATCTTCAATAAGATCTTACAATCATTTATACAAAAACTAAGACCAAATGAATAGGTCGGCTCACTAAAGATATTACATTTAAATCAGTTACAAATAAGTTTTGATGTGATATAACATGTCGGCTCAATACATTTACCACAATAACCAATCAATAAACAATCTCCATGACGTGTCATGCTGATTTGGAATAGATAACATGTACTAGTCCATAACCTAGACCTATTTGCCGGTAAAGGCAAATCTGTCAACCCGATTAGACAAATAAGGAAAACATGAAAACCAAAATTCCAATCCATGTCTTCGACATAACCAAATGATCTCCAGATGATAACAAGTTATCATCACTGTTGGTGAACAATATAACATACTAATGAACACATACAGGTGATTGTGCATAAGCCACTAACCATATCAGTGAACATAATATAAACCTCCAAGAAGACAAGTGTTGACATCAATGACAAAACCAATGCAACATATGACAAAGTCATCCATAATACCAACATTAATATTGTAGGTCTCAATCCCATGATGGTTTTTCCTTTAAAAAAATTTCCATGTATAAATCTTGGTGTTATGGTGTTGTTGCTAATTGCTTTGTGTTTTTGTATTTCTCTTTTGTTCATTTTCATTAAGTGGTTGAAAGAATGAGTTAAGAATGTTAAAAATTATAGAACATGGATTCACCCCTCCTTGCACTCTCAGTGTTCCTTGATTCCAACAATTGGTATCAGATCCGAGTCCCTCAAAAGAAGCCTCACATCTTGAGGAGGATTTGGGAAGGTGAATCAATTGATTCTAGTAGTCTTCAACATAATATTATTGTGACACCTGAGGATCTTGATCAATCCCAAACAGAGGCTCGACAGATGAAAGTGAATCTTAGAGATGTTGAAAACTTCATCCAGTCATTGAAAGATCAATTGAACAAGTCAAAAGAGAAGAGAAAGTAACATGTTGATAAGCTAAAGGAGAAAGAAAGTAAATGAACTAATGATTAAGCCTTGAAAGAGAAGACAAAAGAATGTGAGAAGCTTGCAAGAGAGAATGCAACCCTGAAACATGAAATGGAATCTATAGTGATGAAATTGACCAAGGAGATTGAGGAAAGAAAGAAGAATAAAGAGAATATTAATCAATCGTTGAAAGAAAGATCTGATGAATGTAGCAAACTTTATCATGAGAATGGCCAACGGAAGCTTGTCCTACAAGAATCCAGACAACATGAGGAAGATCTTAGAAGGTAGATCCTTCTTCTTAGATATGATCTTGAAGCTGCAAATGAGTACCATGATAAGTTCAGGATTAGCTCAACCAAGCTCAATGAAATGCTTGAAATCCAGAAGGATGTTGATGACTAAAGAGGTCTTGGATTTAAGAAAAGTGAATGCTCTGGATCTGGTCAAAGAAATCATGTCTCAACATCAAAAAAACAAAGCTAAAAGGTCTCTGGTAGGGCAACCTTATGCTCAAAAGTTCAATGGTAATTATTTTATTTGCAATAAATTTGGTCATATTAGTAAATAAAGAAATAGAATGAATCAAAATGGTCCATATTTCTCTAGTCAATGTTTCTAAAGTGATAAGTATGGTCATAAGTCAAATGAATGTAGACGTATGATGAATAACTTTCAAAATAGAAGAAATGTCATATGTTATGCATGTGCTAGGTTTGTATATGTTGCTAATCAATGTAGATCAAGAGGAAATCAAGGGAATTTTAGGCCTAGACAAGGAAATATGGTATGCTATATTTGCATTAAATCTAGTCACATTGCAAGATACTATAGAAGCAAAATTGTGAATAGGAAGGGTCCAATAGACAAGAATAAGGAGTTTAAGTTAGATGAGAAAGGGAAAGTGATATTGGAGGAGATAAAAGATCAAATGAAGAAGATATGGGTTTAAAAAAGTGACTCAGATACTGGGAACGAGTCTGCACTTGATTCTAATGCTAGAACTTCATCCGGTAACTAAGCTAATGCATCTGGCCTTGGGGAATTTTTCATGAAAATCTTATAAACCCCCTGTTTGAGATCTGTGCTTGATTTTGGCAGGTTGTATAAGTTGTATTTTATGATTACTGATCTATTGAAAGGAATTCTGGAAGATCTTGAGTAATGTTGAAGATCCACAAAAGATTTTTGTGGAGCAAGTCTATGTATGCAGGGTATCCAAAACTATTAGGGCAAAGTGCATTTGTTATACCTAAAAGTTTGGTATGCAGAAGATAAAAGGTGACTTAATCACTTCATTTCTCACTTTGCATTCAAAGTGACAATGTTTGAGTGAACTCTAAGAGAATATTTTAGCGATTTCAAAGAGAAGGTGATTCGACAAGGAACCCTAATTCGATGGGCAAGGTATTTTTTAGTGAAACCTTTTAAGTTTGAAGTTTGAATTTTTGAAATGGTTGCCTCTGGAACTACTACTCCTCTAGTTGTAGACATTACTAAAAGGGCTTGGCTAGACTTAAAGAAACATCCATTCATATCCATGGAGGATGATACAAAGAGTGCATTCTAATCGGTAGCACATGACATTTTCCTTATTGAAGATTTTAGGGTTTTCACACATTGCAATATTGAGCAGCCTGGAAGTGCACAAATGTTGAATCTGTACACCAATTACATGATTGATGAGGTTGGTGGTCTAAAACTTGAATTCAAATCTATGGAGAAAAAGGGTTTTGCACCAATTTGTCAATTTTCTAATGTTTGATGAACCCGAATGGGATTGATGAGGTTGGTGGTCTGAAAACTTAATTCAAATCTATGGAGGAAAAGGGTTTTGCATAGTATGTCAATTTTCCAATGTTTTATGCACCCAAATGGGTCTGATACGTGCTTAGTAGGAAGCATGATGAATTTATGTGATTGGACAAGTCGTACAAGACTGCAAAGAATGTTATTAGGGTTGTTACTAATCTATGTTCAACCATTGACTTACCTACATTGAAGGTTGTAAAGAACGAGATGTTTACATATACAACCAAATCAAAATTTGACTGAAGGGCCATGACAATCAATGACATCCTAGAATAGGATGTTAAGTTTGCTTCTACAGTGATAGGGTATAAGATAGACCACTCTAGCAGGGATAACTCTGTGTCTGGAATAGCTATTTATGCTGCATATGAAATGGTTAAGGAGAATAAGAAATATGACTTGTGTGAACTACTCTAGAGTGAGATGATAAAGAACTTGGGACAGATCAAGAAGGACAAAAAGAACATATTCAAGTATGAAACCTTGATCCTATGCCTACACGTTCACTTCATGAATGAAGTTTAGGGAGTAGGTTAGGTCTAATGGGCATATGATAGACTTGTGGCAGTATATATCAAAGAGTTTTTGTATAACATTGGTGATGCTAAGGTCCAAAATGCTACTCTCTAGGGTTACATCAAAAACTTTCAGAGTGCAATGCATGATAGGGAAAGGATCCCTAAGGAAATTATTGATAAATAACAAGATACAATTTTCTTCATGGTAGACATAGATAAATGCTTAATGGAATTTGGGTAACCTGGAACTTCTTGGATCATGCCCATGGGGTATGAAGTGGAAAAAAGAAATTCTTGAGCTATGTGCTCAACATTTTCTTAGAAAACCAATGAACACTTCTGAGGAGAGGTTCCAAACCTATGCTAAAAAGAGCCTTAAACTACATAAATAGTTCAAGAAACCTAAGATTCAGAAGAATGTAAGGAAGGAGGTTGATATTATAAAGAAAGCAATTGTTATTACCAAGGAGACAGTCTAGGAGACGCGAAAATAAAAATCCTATCTAAAGAGCAGATTGTTAAATTGAAGAAAGCTAAACCAGAAGCTTCTGCCCCTAAGCCCAAGCAGACAAGGAGCTCTTCACCCTCCTTTAGTCCACATAAGCCTATCAGCACAGCTAAATCTCCAACCAAATCATTCAGTGGTGAAGAAAAGAAGAAGAAAGTAAGATTTGTGTCTGTGAAGGATGATGAGGAGACAAAGTTGGATGAAGCCATGAATGAAGTAAAGAAAAAGGGGACTAAAGTTGCGAAAGTTGGTAAGGAAGCCATCCAGTGGTGACAAGTCAAGCAAGAAACCAAAAACCTCTGAAATAGACAATGTATTCAAGCAAGAAAGATTTACATTTAAACTTCCCATGTCATTAGATGAGATTGTAGATGAGGATGTGAAGAATGGAAATTTGAATCCAATGTTTGAATGGTATGATAATTTTGATGATAATGGAAACAAGACTTTAGAAGAAGCTATTGTTAAGCATTTAAATGTGTAAAATAAATCTCTAATAGAAATAATGTTAGAAATCCCTAAAATTTTGTATGACATTTTAGAAATGAGGAGACAAACTGCAAATAAGGAAGATGAAAGGTTAAGAGAGTATGTAATTGTGAATTTATGACTGGTAATAGCAGTTACAGAAATGAACATAATACTTCAAGAGGCTAAGATGCACCTTAGAAGAAAAATTAAAGTCAATAAGCTTATGATGGGTCTAATGGAAGAAGTAATAAAGGATACAGAGAAAATCCTTAAACCAATTTTGCAAAAAAATAAAGGGCAAGATGCATAGGTTCATGGGATTCATTCCTCTATTTGGGAAGTGTAGACAATTGATCCAAAAGAAGCTAGAGATGAGGATGTGGTGGATAAGAGTGAAGAAGAATCAGATGAGGTTGAGGATACTCAAAATCCTCTAGTTGAACTGTTGAAACATCTAAGAAAGATGTAATCCCACCTAAGGCTAATGAAGAGAAGGTAGAAGAGAAGGAGAAGATTGAGGTCAAAGTTGAAATTGATACTGGGGAAGCAAGAGATAGTGAAGAGGCAGTGAAAGGTAAGAAGATCATTGATGATCCAGATTTTATCCAAGGGCCAATCAACCTTGCCTCTCTATCTCATATTTAAAAGCTTCAATTAGATTCATTTGCTCAAGCTAAGGCTAGTGAGGATTTACTAAAGTCTCACATAGAAGAAAGTGAGTTGCTTACCCTTGAATCTAGTGTTCTTGAACATCTAATGCCCACATTTAAGAACACATCAGACACTCCACCCGATCAGCTAAAGAGTTTGATAAATTTGGTGGATACTCATTTTGAGTCTTTGGAGAAATTTGCTGAGGTGAATGTCCACAGTGAATTCAATGCCAAAAGGCTTCTGAAATTGAAAAGAATGATCGTTAATGATAGACCCACATTATATGTTTGTGTGAAGAGTATGCAAGGTGGATAATCCGAAGGTGGCAACATCTACAAATCATGCCTATCATTGTCAAAGTTCACTAAGGATATTGAGAAGAAGTTTAAGGAGCATGAGGATCAATTATCCTGGATATCTTAGTCTCTTGATTCTTTGTTTCCTTTTATGAGAAGTCAAGAAGATTAGGTAATACCTTTACTTGACAAAATTAGGATTTTGAGCCATGAAAAGAATTGAATCATTGGAAAAGTTGGTGAACTGCAAAGTCTCGTCTCTTCCAAGTTGGACATTATGCTAAGTGCTCTAAAGGATACTTAGGATGCTTAGGCTCCTAGTGAACACTTAGACCTTAAAACAGTAGAGACACAAGCCTATTTGTTCAGTGGTCTTATACCTATTTTAGAGTGCAGAAGTGCTAGGATAGCCATTTGAATTCATTGAAGAACACTTTTGCAGATATCTTCAAGTTTTTGTAAGTTAGGACTACATATTTATGCCTTTGTACATAATTTTGTGCATACTTTTGGTTTTTGGAACCCCATATTTGCCATTGATGTCAAAGGGGGAGTGTAGATGAGTGACAAATATTGATCTTAGGGGGATTTTTTGACTTTTGAAGTCTAGTTGTTAGAATTTTGGTTTACAATCTATAGTGTTTTGGTTTTGGTTCTGACACTTAGTTATTTGTCACTAAGTGTTGCCATAAATGCCAAAGGGGGAGATTGCTAGCAAGAGACACTACACAGATGATCCTATGTTATCATTGATGGCAACTAATGCTAATGCACCCATCTGCATAGCTCAGTTTGTTCATACTAGAAGAGTGATTGATTTTGGTTAAGTCTGGCAGACTAGAAAACAAAGTATTTGATAGGGAATAGGTTGATCGATCTATACTTCAATACAAGTTTATATCTTGTGTTGTGGATATCATGGAAGCATTATGAATGTGTTATCTACCATATTCTAGGTTTGTGTCATTTGGTGCCGACTCATGGTTGAGTGAGATGATCTGGTGTGATGGTTCTCAGTTTGACAATGTAGTTTAGTAGCATTTTGTAAATAATCTTTATGTGGATTATGTGGATTGATTTTGGTACTCAGATTGTGATCGTGGCATGTTTTTAGACAATTTTGCAGCATGTGGTTAATTCTTTTTAGTTCAAATGATTTTTCTGGTTCGGATTCAGCCGACTTGGTATACACATTTCATTTGTGTGTTATGTGATTTTGGGCTTGTTTATGGTAAAAATGGAAACAACAATGTTGAAAGACTAAATGAATTCAACCACAAAACCCTAGCCTAACAACAATAAAGATCCACCATAACATATGAAGATTACCTAAGACAATGCAAATCAAATGAAATCACAAAGATTATACCATCACATGTCCAATAGGGTCTGAATCTCCATTCTTCCTATCTCCATTGATCTTGCTTGATATATTTGCTCTCAGATTTTATGTGCACAAGAGCTCAACAAAGAATGGAAATGTGGTTGCAAGTAGGCTTGATTGCATATGCAAGTTCGAAAGCATAGTCAGGAAATCAACTAATCGGGGCTGAATGCATAGTGAGTGAGTCAGGGTTTGATAATGAAGGAAGCATCTCCTTATATAGAAGGCACTATAAGAAATGGAGGGATAAGATTGAGAGGTGTAAAAGAGGTCGGCTATGATTAGAGGGTAGGTAAAGAAAATAATAAAATAATAAAAGGGGTAGGTAGTGTAGGAATTAAGAGATGAATGATATGTGTCATGGGTGGAAAAAGATAATGAATTAATTAAATAAATAAAGATTTATTTAATTAATAGAGGAAGTGGGATCAATTAAATAAATAAGATATTTATTTAATTTAAGAAAAGGATAATTTAAATAAATAAATGCATTTATTTAAATGAGAAATAAGGCTAGAAGAGGAAAATGAATTAATTAAATAAATAAAGATTTATTTAATTAATAGAAGAATTAGGCTAAAGTAATTAAATAAATAAGAATATTTATTTAATTAGAGATGACAATTTTAGGTGTCTACATTTTGCCCCTCTTTGAGACAATGCAGCTTGTTGCGTTGTTTCAAAGAAGATAATATGAACTGATACAAAGTTGCCCCAAGATGGAAATGATATGCCCCCTTGAGAGATTGGATGAAAATGTTTGGAAAGATCGCAAACAATCTCTCGATAAGAAAGAAAGGCTAGAATGGACTGACCGGATAGAGTGACAGAGTCACGGGATAATGAAGACTAACTCAGGAAATGAGGGATAGGGCTAGGGTAGGGCTAGGCTACAAGATAGACCACGAGAGGAAAACATCCTCACTGTCATCCACACATCCAAGAGATCAGAGTGCAGAGAGAAAATAGAGCAGTAGCAGTTAGTAGCAATGGCATTGGTGCATAGATTTGATCACGTTCATCGATTTCAGAGGCGAGCAGATGCAGGGGAGCCGATAAGTATCATAAAACATCCTTGTACTTTGGTGCATTAAATGTTTTCATAAATGAATGGTAGGTAGGGCAATAAATCCGCATTAGGTATGTCTAGAAAAAAAAATGTCAAGCGGGGTAAAAACGTCAAGGCACATCTAGGTAGGATAGGCGTGTTTGTGTCATGAATGCGCATTTGTGTCTTCAAGGCCAAATTGGGAGTTCTGTGATGAGCATATGTTGTCGATTGGATAAGCTGCTAAGAGGATACACTCAAGTAGAGCCTTAGGATAGGATAGATCAAGGCACTTTGTGATGAAAAGGGAGTACCAAGACAAAGTACTTTGTGATGAATAGGGAGTACTAAAAAAAAGCGCAGCACTTTGTGATGAACAGTGAGTGCAAATGTGAGCAACACTTTGTGATGAACAGGGAGTGCAAAAAAATACATAGTACTTTATGATGAATAGGGAGTGCCACTAGGATAAATAGCAACACTTTGTGATGAACAATGAGTGTCACTAGGATAGAGTATCATAAGCACTTAGGATAATAAGCAACATTTTGTGATGAACAGGGAATGCTACTTTAACTGACACAACTGATTTGCTTGACTGCAGGAGTACCTAAATATGTTGGAGTCATGAGAGAGATTCTCATCGACTCAGAGTTTGTGAGAAGAGCTGACAGTTGAGGATAGAGCAGCCATTAAGGTTATGGGTTTGTGATTCATTCTATATGTGCCTGAGTTTCGAGCAAACATGGGGTTGCTAACTGCACTTGTTGAGAGATGGCATTCTGAAACATGCACGTTCCATTTGCCAATGGGTGAGATGACAGTCACCTTGGAGGATGTATACAGGATACTGAGGATACTGATCAATGGGGAGTTAGTACCCTATGATCAAGATAGAGATAGAGATGCACTGAGATGAGTGTTCTAGGATCTGGGACTAGAGATGAGGGTGGGACATGTGGCATGGGATACCATGACATGGACAGGATTAGCACTACCAACAGTACTGACAAGAGTGATTAGTGGGTTCTTATGTATCAGTTTTGTACCATTTTGTATGATGATGTAGACACTTACAGGTGATTGTAGCCATATGTATTTTAACATCATTGTATCATGACACTTCTGATTATGATATATATATGAGATGATTCATCTTTGTCGTAGCTATATGAATGTGTACCTATGTGATGTATGTTTCTATGTGTTAATGCATGATATGGATGAAAATATGTACATGAGGAAATGCAATATTTTTGTTCTTTTATGTTTTATATGTTATGCAAATGCAAATGTGAATGTATGAAATGCAGATGAATATGATAATGCAAAGAACTATTTACATGATAAAAATGTAAGATTGCTAACATGTTTTGTGTGCAGGATGTGATGCAATTGTGATATCTATATGTATGTATGAAATACTTAATATGTGGTAATGCAGGTGCAACTACATGAAAAGTAAATATTTTTGGTGTGTCATTATACTCAGTCATGTGATAGTAGGCTACACAGACTCAAGAAGGATGATGGAGGTCAATCAAGAAAGGGGGATAGAAGATAGAAGATATGAAAGTGAAAGAGTTTCTTGTGTGTTATCATCATTGAGCTTTATTATGGCAAAATAGGTTATGACAATTGAGGCATATGTTCAACCTAGAAAGTCATTGTACCTATTTGCATGGAGATCAGATAGTTGCAAACAAAGAATGCCCCAGTTCACACTAGACTCTTAGTGTCCTCATATCCTTGGACAAGTTATAGCATTACTAGGAGACAATCCACAGACAACAAAAGAAAATAAGTGATGATACCCCATCCTCGCCTTTCTAGTCAAAGACATCTTGGAGATAGAATCTCTAGTCAGAGACATCCCAAAAAGGCTAAAAGACATGTCACCAGAAAGATAAAATCAAAAGAAAACCAAGACTCAACACCAACATTCAATATAGTCCTCAAGTTTAGTGTCTCTTGTCACTTGTATAAGTCTTATTTGATTGTGGTCACAATGTTTACTTTCACAAAAAGGATAGATAGCACTGAACCATAATGTTGTATGATTCTATTGAAAGATTTGATTTGTTGAAGCCCATTGTTGCTGCTGTGTCTCATCTGAAACTGTCTGAATCCATGAAACTGATACTTTATTGTGGAGAAGATGGAACTTTATTGCGGATTGGTGATGCAAATGTTGCTTTATTGCAGATTGTGCGTAGATAGACTGGAGAAAATTGGAAGAAACTATACTCCTCGAAAACATGTGATGCTCTCAGTTCCACACCCATCACTAGATGTAGGATTTTCCTTAGCCACAGATAGGAGCTGATTTATTATGGATGGAAAAAGGTGAAAAGGAGGGATTATTATGAATGGTTAACCAATCTTAGGTAGATCAATAACAAGCCATAATGGGAATGGGTAAGTTTATTATGGATGAATAGGTTGTGAGTGTGTGCAAAGTGAAAGGATGAAAGTGAATCCTGAAGGAGGGAGGAGCAATGTCTCTATGCATGGTGCTAGTGACCCAGTTTTCACCATGGTACTTGCCTAGGGTCCCACCAAAGTGGTTTTCACCATTGGATGAAAATGTTTTTCTTTACTTTTTTGATTGTTTTTGTGTCACAAGGCGCCTATTTGCCAGGTTTTCACCAAGTAACATTTTTTATGTTTTATGATTATTTTTGTATTTTTTAATTTTTATGATTTTTTTTGTATTTTTGAATTAGAATACTCTGATGAGCTATGTGTAAAACCTGCAAAGGTGCCTGCTATTGATAGGATCCTCCAAAGGTTTTCCATCTGGAGTTGAGAGCTGATATGGACTGGATCCATAGGTTGTTGTAATGATGTAAGGACAAAGCCAATTTGGTTTGAACTTGCCCTTCTTCTCCTTGTCTTGCTGATTTTTAGGATTTTCTCTGAGAACTAAGTCACCCACCTCAAATGTGTGAGGCTTGACTTTATGATTGTAGCTATGATATTCCTTGACTAAATGATGTGTAGCTTGAGTGACTATCTTCCTTGATAAAGGAACTGAGATAGAATTACTAGTGTGTGGACTACACAGGCCCATATGCATGTCACCTAAAGAAGTTTGGGCACCCCTGATAACAAAGTCCTTCGAGGAAGCTCCATTAAAGGTCCATGATGTATCACCAAAAGGGAATAGATGTATGGAATAAGTGGATGAGTGATGAAGGCTTATGATTGTGAAAAGAAATGAAAGTAGGATAGCATGATGGAGACTTAGGATCAATAAGTATGCTTTTTGACTTGAAATTTTAGAACTTTTGCCCCTAGTTATTTTGATATTAGAGGAGATCATCTCTTTTTCTCTTTCTTTCATAGGATTTTTATCCTTGACTTTGATTCTTGCAGAGTCCACTAGCTTTTGATTTTGATTTGAACTAAAGGACTTCTCTTTATTTTTTACTTTTAGATTTTTCTTTTCAAAGCTTGATTTTTGATCCCCAATGAGTAAGGGATTTTGTAATTCTTGTTGATCCAAGTCTAGAAGTTGAGTAGAAATGGAATGCATAGATGAAATGGTAAAGCTATGTGGGTTCTCAAGAGAGCTGGCGATACACTCAATAGATTCTTTGTTGGAACCATTCTTAGGACTATTGATATCAAGAGATGCTTGCACCACTAGAAGAGATATGCATTCAGACTTAGTAGCCACAACACTAGGTGGTTCACACCCAATTCCTTGCAAATTATTTATAGATTGTTCATGTTGACTGAATACCTTAGGAGATAGTGGGAGTTGATGAACATGAAAGATATACTCACCACATCCCAAGTCTTTAACCTTGAATTTTTCTTTGAGCTCTGTTTGTTTTGATGTAGAAGCTTTCAATGATTCTGGATCCATATATGCTGAAGATCAAACAACTTCTTGATTGATTGGTATTATTATTTCTGATCTAGGTTGCAAATTGTTGCAATATATGAATGGATTTGGGTCAACTTTGACAGTCACTTCAACTCTATTGTGTGGAAACTTGATACATCGATGATATGTAGAAGGGACTACGCTCATCTCATGAATCCATGAACGTCCCAAAAGTATGTTGTATGTGAGATATAAATCAAGGACTTGACAAACCACATCCTTTGTAACTGGCCCAACTGTGAGAGGTAAGGTTATTGTGCCCTTGGATGAACGTTCTTCATCATCATATGCCTTGATGGTAATTTTGTTTGTAGAATTCACAGCTTTATCAAAATATCCCAATTGTTTAATAGTGCTCAATGTACAAATGTTTAGACCTGCTCCTCCATCTATAAAGACTCATTTTATTTGATGTTTGTGTAGGAAGGCTTCAATGTGTAAAGGTGCATTATGTGGTTGGCTCACGGAGGCATCAATTTCTGTGAATGTAAGGGAGTGTGGAATAGAAAGGTATCCCACCATGGCTTGAAACTGGTCCACATTCAGATTAGTATGGATGAAGGTGTCTCTCAAGATTTTATCAAGAATGGCTTTATGTGCGGGGGATATACATAAGAGCTCAAGGATTGAAATAAGCACAGGTGTCTTCCCTAACTGTTCTACAAGATCATACTCAGGCTTGGTTGATGAGGAAGCAGTGTTTTTAGCTGGAGCACCTTGCAAAGTGAATTTACCTCGATGAGTTGTAACATTACATTCAGAGGTAGGTTCGGAAGAAGATCCAATGCCTTTTAGGACAATCTTGCATCTTTGTGTAGAATTTTCAGGTGTTTTGTCCTTGATGATAATGGTAGAGACATAATTGCCCATCGAAATGTGATTGAAAGTTGAATCAAAGTTATAGGATGCTCTGGTATAGTTGGTTTGGTCATCTGTGGCTTTATCTTTTCCCTTGTCATGCATTGGGAATGGTTCTTTAAACATCTCATGTTCTTGATTGGATGAGTGTCCTTCAATCTCAATGTCACCTCTATCAATGAGATCTTGTATGATGTTCTTCAGTCGATGACAATTTCCTATTTTATGACCCTTGCTCTTGTGAAATTCACAATACTCATCATCATTCCACCAATTTGGTTTGACCTTTGGTTCATATGGAGGAAAATCTGATACTGTGATTACTTTGTTTGCCAGTAGCTTCTTGAAAGCTGACTCAAGTGGTTCTCCCAATGGGGTGTACTTCCTTCGTGATCTAGAAGTTGTTTGACTATTCACTTGATTGTTTGTAGAGCTTGATCCCGAAAAAATGATTTTGGGTCGCACTGTATTGGCATCAACAACACCATCATTAACGGTGTTCTTGTTTTTATTCCAAAATCTTGGCTTATCTTTTCCTTTAAAGTCATCTTTGTTTTCCTTGAATATCTTAATGACTCCTTGTTCAATTAGGACCTTTTTTGTCGCTAAGCCTTTTTCAATGACGTCCTTGAAGGTGGACAAACAAGCTTTCCTTAGATCATAGCCAATGTCTTTGTTAACATTTTGGGTGAACATCTCTACCATTTGTTTCTACGTAATTTCACAAGAGCATCTGCTGGCTAGATTTCTCCATCTTTGTAAAAATGATGAAAAAGATTCTCCATCCCTTTGCTTGGTGTTGCACAAAGTAGTGACTGATATATTTGTCTCTATATTGTATGAGAAATGTTGGATAAATGCCTCTACTAAGTCACCCCATGACTTAATTCTAGGTGGGAGTTGGGAGAACCATTCCATAGCCTGATCACCTAAGCTTTGTGGGAATAATCTCATCAAATATGTCTCTTCTACTACTACATCAATGCAAGCTATGAAAAACTGTCTTATATGTGCCTTAGGATCTCCTTTGCCTCTATACTTATCAAACTTAGGCATCACAAAGTGTGTAGGAAATGGAGGCATTGGAATGCTTTTGTCAAATGGATACGGACATATGTCTTTCATTGTGTAAGTTGGCTTCAGTGTATTTATGTCCTCCATTTTCTTTTGTAAGTCCTTGATTTTCTATTCCAAATTGTTCTTCGGTGGAGATCGACTTCTTAGACCATATCCCATGCTTGAGGCATCGATTGGAGGACGAGCATGTTGCATATATGGATGATATTGATCATACACATGTTCATATGGAGGAGGTCTATAGTGATGTTGCGTATATGGACCACTTGGTATAGAGTCATGTTGAGGAATGACATATCTACTTTGTCCATGTATACCATACTCTATAGGAATGTCATGAGTTTGTTCTAGTGTTTTGCCCCCAAATTTGACGTGGGGTTTCCTTGTGTCTAAATTTTGAGCATGCCTTTGAATATCCAATTATTTTGGTGGTTGATCCTTAGCATTGGTATGTGATTGAGCATATTTTTCTACATAAGACCTCCATAATGGTATGCGAAGGTGAGTATCGTATGCTTGACCATAAGGGACCTCTGGTTTTTGAAACAAAGACGATGGTGATTCAGGCACCATATGTGGTCCTCTATTGCCTCCACTATTAGGGCTCCTTTGATCCATGTTGGAGTGAGGTTGTTGCAAAGGTCGATTTTCCATTATTTGAGACATGTCAAAATCATGAGGGATCTTGGTTCCACTTTGTGCCATCACTTGTAGAAAATATTGTCTATCTCTCATTATTTCCTCAACCAATCAATTGAAATGAGGATTCATAATGGTGTCTTCTACTTCTACTGAATGTATGGAAAAGTTGTCCATATTGTCATTGTGTGTATCATTGTTGTTTGTAGTGTCCATGTGCTCAACATTTGGAACATTTCTATAAGCATCCATGTCAGGTAATGTAGTATGATCAGAATTGAAAAAGATATCATTGTCATACTCATAGGAGCTCATGTTTGCGGACTCTTGAGCCTCTTTAGTTTCTCTCCTCAATTTTTTGGAAGGGGTTTCAACCATGAACTAGGTATTGACCAAGATGTGTGAGACTAGATGAAAATGGAAAAGAGTATGGAAGACCAAGAGTTGGATGGAATGTAAATGAATCTGAGGTTTACATGCAATGTCCAAAATGTAAGACCAAGTATGTATGTAGTAGAGTAGGTGTGACTTCAAAAGAGAGGATAGTTTCTCTTGATGAGGTAAGTTGACCTTGACTCTAAGTAAGACCAAATGAAACCCAAATGTGATAGACCTTGATGAGGGACCACTTAGCCAAATGTTGTTGTATGTAGTGTGTTGACAAATCAAAATGAGGACAAGCAAGTGACCTTTTGACTCAAGTTTAGACAAATGTGAATGTAATGTAAGGTGTAAAGAAATGATGGACTTTGTGAGACCCAAAGACAGGTTGAATTCTAGATGAAAACCTAGAAAAATAACTTAGGAAGCTCAAGAATTTTGAAACTGATTGCTCTTGTTTGTTGGACTGTAAATTTTTCCCATTTGTGAAGTTGTTTCGTTGTGACCAAATCTGAATGTTTGGCTGTTTTTCATGACAAGAGGACACAATGTTGATGAAGACTCAATGTTTGCAAGTATTTAGACTCCAAAATGACTCCAAGAAAAATGTTTTGTTTGATGTAAAAAAAAATTTGCATACACTTGAAGACACAAAAGACACAATATTTTGATGTTTGGTATTGAATGTTTGATTGTTCAAAATAAGACAAGCACAATTCTTATGGCTGGCCAGGAAAATAGTTGTTGATCCCATATGGGGTTTCCCCCAAGGCTATGCTATTCAGAGTGGATACTTAGATGCTTGACCCCACTAGCTCCACCCTCAACACTCACTTCTTGGGGCAGCCAAGCATCAGTCCCCATGAAAACTCCTCATGGCAAACTTTCTATCTCTACTAAGAATCATATGTGTGTGGGCCGCTACCAGAGGTCCGACCTCCTGCCCCAACAACTAGAAGGATTTTGGCTTCTAAAACAAAGAGGTGCTAGTAAGGGCCATACATGCGACACTTTTAGCTCTGTAAATACAGAAGGCTTCTAGTCAGTAGAGGTTACGCCATACAAATGATCAAATAAATTTGATCAAACGGGTTTATGGGGAGACATAGTGTCGGTATGAACTAATCAGCACACATTATTCATAGTTTTCACCATGAATACAGTTATTTACAGTGGTTTGGAAGAAGATGGTTTTTGTTTTGCTACCACTTGGGTCATTCTCTCCTCACTAGTAGTCCTAATGACCACACGGGGAGATAGGCCCTCTAAAGATTAAACAAAAAGAGCCTATTGCTCAAGACACAAAAGACAATGGTTCAATTTTAGTGCACCAATTGAAGTGTTTGCTAATCTATGAAAACAAGGCACACAATGAAAGATCAAAAACCCTTGCCAAGGTCCTACAACAAAGATTTATTAGTAGTTTGGATTGTTTCAAATGATCACCCCTTCCTGCAAGCACAAGTTAGGTAAATTTTAGATCCAAAAGACTTTGTGAAATAGGGGCCTTCAATAATGCATTTTGTTGACCAATTCAAAGATTTGATTCATCATAAAAAAGACCACCTATAAAATGTTAAGAGATTTCCAGAAATATAATAAAATCAAAAAAATTTACTAATTTGCTCCAAAAATTAATTTTTTATGAAAAAGCATAAAAAATTCATATAAAATGCAAAAGCGATCCAAAAAATATGAAATTGTTACTAGAGAGTCCTGATGATCTTCCAAACCTGAATAAAAACATCTCTGCAACAAATCCAAGCAGTTTGTGAGATATGAGCAAAATAATACAAAACCCTAATTTTCAAAGATCTAATTTTTTAGGAATGAGTTCGCATCAAATTTAAAATAAAAAAAAATAGAATCTATGTATAAATCAGAGAGCTTTCCAAAAATATAAGAAAAACTGAAAAATTCGCTAATTATCTCTCAAAATTAATTTTTCATGAAAATACATAAAAAATTCATAGAAATTTCAAATATGCTCCAAAAACTCCGAAATTTTTACTGCCAATCTCTCAGACTTTTCTTGACTTGCAAAAACAATTTGATACCAAAATTCAAAGTTGTTGGTGAGATCTGATCAAAATAATGAAAAACCCTAATTTTTAAAGATCCATTTTTTTAGGAAGTATTTTGCATAAAAGTTAAAATCCAAAAGAAAAAATCTTGTGTATAATTATAATATATTTCCAAAAATATAAGAAAATCTAAAAAATTCTCTCATTTTCTCTCAAAATTAATTTTTTATGAAAATTCATAAAAAATTCATAGAAAACTAAAATATGATCCAATAGATCTAAAGTTTTCTTTGAGATCTCTTGATATTGTTTTCAACCTACAAAAACAATTTGGTGTAAAATTTCCCAGCTGTTTGTGAGATATGATCGAATCTCTCCAAGATCTTGATTTTGTGTCCAAAACCCTAGCTGCACAAGGTTATTCTCCAAATTGTTTTACAAAACAACAATATAGGGTTAGAAAAATCTTTAAAAAAATCACAGATCTAACAAAAATCCATGTCCCACGGGGCATGCCAAAATGTTTATGGTGAAAATGGAAACAACAATGTTGAAAGACTAAATGAATTCAACCACAAAACCCTAGCCCAACAACAACAAAGATCCACCATAACATATGAAAAATACCTAAGACAATGCAAATCAAAGGAAATCACAAAGATTATACCATCACATGTCCAATAGGGTTTGAATCTCCATTCTTCCTATCTCCATTGATCTTGCTTGATATATTTGCTCTCAGATTTTATGTGCACAAGAGCTCAACAAAGAACGGAAATGTGGTTGCAAGTAGGCTTGATTGCATCTGCAAGTTCGAAAGCGTAGTCGGAAAATCAACTGATCGGGACTGAATGAATAGTGAGTGAGTAAAGGTTTGATAATGAAGGAAGCATCTCCTTATATAGAAGGCACTATAAGAAATGGAGGGATAAGATTGAGAGGTGTAAAAGAGGTCGGCTATGATTAGAGGGTAGGTAAAGAAAATAATAAAATAATGAAAGGGGTAGGTAGTGTAGGAATTAAGAGATGAATGACATGTGTCATGGGTGGAAAAAGCTAATGAATTAATTAAATAAATAAAGATTTATTTAATTAATAGCAGAATTAGGCTAAAGTAATTAAATAAATAAGAATATTGATTTAATTAGAGATGACAATTTTAGGTGTCTACAGGGCTAACATGTAGAAGTTCTAATTTAATGTTGCGGATATAAAAGGTCGATGGATATGATCATTTTTTATATTGGTAGTGGTGTGGAAAGTGGTTTTGATCAATTGTGCATAGTTTTACGTGCGCAAATGAAAGATATCTACTCTAAAATATTGAAGAACTACAAAATAGAGCAGTGCGACAAAGCAGTATGTGATTATGAGTTTTGTGCTTAATCGGAACTATACCTTAGAATTTTTAGATGCTATTCCTTAGTTTAGACATTCCAATTATCTTTGTAATCATTTGTAAGGTAGTGAGCCTTCTGGGGTTGTATCCCTTTTTTTAATTTGAGCAGTGAGCTCTAGGTAGTGTGCTTGAATGCATGTGCATTCCCTATTGTAATATTTCTATACTTCTAACAGAGTATATTAATTTTGTGGGTCTTAATCCCATCATGGTTTTTCCCTTAACCAGGTTTTCGACGTATAAATATTGGTGTTATGGTGTTGTTGCTAATTCCTTTTTGTTTCTGCATTTCTCTTTTGTTCATTTGCATTAAGTGGTTGAAAGAACAATTTAAGAATGTTAAAATTGTAGAACACGGGATCACCCCCCCTCCTAGTGTTCCTTGATTCCAAAACCATCTTACAATCATCTCATAAAAAAGCACATATCATGAACTTCATCACACTCGCATCTTGAAAAGTGGGTTTTGGCTGGATGCCTTGTGTTCTCTTTATAATTTATATCTATTTTATCATTGCATGCAATATATCTTTTTATATATTTGAGTGTATCTATTATCTAGGTGCATTCATATTACCAATCTATCAATTTTATCTATTTACAATAGGGGTTTGCTTCCATTAAGAAGAGTATAGTTCCTATTTGCATTTTTACCAGTTGTCTTTATACCAATTTATCTATCTGGTTGTCTGTGGTGGTGGAAGCACCTAAATGGGAGTCTTACTGAGGCAGGCCCCTATACAACACTAACATTTTCCCCCCATCTCCATGTGTGCAGGCGACGAAAAGGTTTAGCGTGCTGGAAATAAGTCATTGTGGACTTTCAGGAAGGTTTTGTGTTCTCCAACCATTAAAATGACAATGTGTTGAACTAGATTCTATGCATTGCACTAGCATCCAAAACTTGATAGCCTCCTACCTCTATGGTAGAATCTGTTTCAAATTTTGTTTTTCTTTGTTAATTTGGTTTTCTTTATTTCATCATTTTGGTGATTTAACTTGTTAATTACTTCCATTTTAGCATAAAATTTAGTTTTGTTATCCCCTTTCTCATTTTAGAAATAGTTCGAGTGAGGTAGTGGCAGATTGGTTTGTCCCCTAAGATTCATCATCTTGGAGGTGACAAATCTCCTCCCCTACATTTTGGTGAATCTGACGTGAATGCCTAATGTTGGATCTCTTTCTCTCCAAGTTTGATTCTTTTGATAAAGAATTCTCTAATGATGACTTGGACATGTTGGATGAAGTTTTAGATGACTTCTTAGAAGAACATCTTTTCAAAAGAGATGTAAAGAGAGAGTCATCCTCTATCACATCCTCATTTTAAGATCAAAGTTTGTGAATATTATTGGTGTCTCTATAACCCCTTAAAGGGATAAAAGACCTTACATCCATGTGACTATAGAAAGTCCTTCTCCTAAGAAAGTTAAGTCCATTAAAGGAAAAAATTTTAGAGGAGAAAGTTCTAATTTATATACTAGATTAATGCAATCCAAGCAATCATCTTATAATACCATTTCTCACACATATAATACTTGAAGGAATAAACAAACTCTTGATCAACCACAAGTTTCTTTATGACCCTCCCAACCAAATCTTCCTAAGTCACCTTCACCGATAGATAAGAGAACTAGTATTACGATCTTATCGAGCAACTTAGTACTCCCGCTAAGATATCACTATGCAATTTACTTCAATCTTCTCTGATGTATCAATATATGCTGCAAGAAGCCTTGCAAAATATCTTGGTACATTCTTCTGTGAGACAAGTGGGTGTAAATGCATTGATAGATCATATTCGTGTAGACTCACCAAATATCTTTCTACCACAATGAACTTCCATCTCCAGAAGTGAGAAATTTGACAAATCCTTTAATGATAATTGTTCATGTGAATGGTGTTTGTATTAGATGAACACTTGTTGAACATGGTCTATTCTTAATGTTTGCAGCCTAGATTTTCTACCAAAAATCAAGGTGGATCCAAACTCTTTGGTAGCCTCTTCCTTGTTTATCCAAGGATTTGATAACAGTGGTAAAATCTTTATGGGGACTATCATATTGTCCCTGAAGGTTGGGCTCGCTACCATCCTAAACCTTGTGTAGTGATGTAAGGTCCTGTGTCCTATAATCTATGTTTTAGAAAACCATCACTTTACATGTTGGGAGTTGTGTCATCTACACTTGATGGATTAGTGAAGTTTGTAGCCAATAACCAAGTTGTCATGATCAAGATTGATCCTTAGGATATGTGTTTATGTCAAATAGCAGCAGTGGGTTAGGCCTCAGTTACATCTTCATTTTAAAATCATGTGCTTACTCTATCTTCATTAGTAATGATTCCTACCTTTGTTCTATCTACTAAAAAGAAAGAATAGAAGAAAAGGAAACTTCCTAGAACATAAGTTGTTGTGAAGGAGAAATCACCTAAGGAGGAAGATTCTTTGAAAGGGGACTTCCTGAAGACAGATCTCCTTGAGGTACAAATGTTGGAATCTACTATTGTCAAAACTTCTCCTATTAAATCACCTTCTCCATCAAAGATGAATGCATGCTTAGGTGATGATTGGGGTTATTTAGATTTTACTGACTCTCATATTGGAGAATATAAGGTTGACCTTGTCCATCTGAGTTTTCCTTAAATTTCTTTCACTTTGGCTACAAAAGATGACTATGGATTTATAAAGCTGAGTGATGCTTATCATGTTGATCACCTTTTCTACACAAAACCTCCTTCATCTAAGGAATTTCAAGACATTTATGGTCCTAGATATAAGCTCGTATGACAACTTGGCTATGATGGAAAAGGTTGTGCCTAATGAACAAGGCATTTGAATTCCTTTGGAAGACAAACCTCGTCACCACAACACTGGATTAGGGTATCATCATATGAGTTGGAAAATGAAACCATGGCTAACTGTTAATATGATTTTGGTTGACCCTCTTCCTCTTAAGCTTGTTCATCTATAACTCATTGATGACACTACATTGCCTAATTAAATTACCTTGGATCTGTTTCATTCAAAAGAATCCTTGAAGGGATTTGTAGGTGTGTATAATAATCTACCCTATTATCACCATAAATGTCGATTCACCTATTGTTTGAATACTCAAGCATAATTTGGGGAATCCGTTGAAAAGGGGGCATCTTTATCTTGTAATGAATAGCATATACCTACATCCCATTGAGAAGACTGCAATGCACTTCTTAGTGGAGAAACTACTGATGCCATTGTGAGTGATAAGAACCATAGAAAATTCACTAAGGTTGGGAAGTTCTTATCTTCTGAGCTGTTTAAGGAACATTTTGATCTTCTACATCAATTCCTTGACATATTTGCTTAGTCTTCTGAGGAAATGTTGGGCATTGATGAATCAATCATCCTAGATAATATTGTTCTTAGTCTGGATGCTAAGCCGCTAAAGCAAAAGATTCAAAAAATGAATCCTAAGGTGGCATTATTACTCAAGATAGAGATAGAAAATCTTTTTAAGGCTGGTTCTATTTGTCCCATTAAATACTCACCCTGGATCTCAAAATTTATCCCAGTGAGTAAGCTCGATGGTCAAATATGCATTTGCATTGATTTTTGGGATGTGAATTGTTGAAATCAAGGAACATTGAGAGGGGAGAGTGAATCGGTGTTCTACCGGTTATTAAATTTTCTAACTTCACCTCAAACCATCAGAAGCATAAGCATGAAACTGAAATGTAGAAAGACAAAACAATCAACCACAAATCATAACACTAGGATTTTTACATGGAAACCCAAATGGGAAAACCACAGTGGGAATTGAACCTACAATATTATTCCACTATGGCCAATAGAAAAACAATATTACATGAAGGGGAATGCACTAGCATTCAGACACACTTTCTAGAGCTTACAACTCAATTATAATAAGGGATACAACCCCGGAAGGCTCACTACCTTACAAATCATTTACAATGATTAATTACAATGAATAAAATCCAAATGGCATCTAACAATGCCTAGATGAATTTCGGTTAAGCGCAAAACTCTGATTGTATTTGCTCTGCAACTTTGATCTATCTTCTGTCTCAGCCAACTATCAGATCAAGAATGCATAGTTGAAACTATGCTAAAAAGGGATTCTCTATCACTACTTGCTCATATTACCTCATACCACACCCCAAAAAGATCTTTTGCACTGGTATTAAATATCTGCAATCACAAAATAGACAATTATCAAGTCAGCTTGTAGTGTAACATGTAATCATGAGTGCTTGAATCGGATCACCCAAACATATATGGATCCATGAAAAATATGAAAAGTGATGTCTCTATGTCAGCCCTATCATCTCATGCACTATTCATAACACTGCAATCACCAGAAAGCTTCCAAACCAAAAATTCTCTACTCAACCTGAAATATCGATTAACTAGTTACCGGTTCATATCCACTTCCAGATAACAATATTTATAGCTACCAGATATAAGTACATGAATATTTTCCATCAGTGACAACCCTAAACTATTATCCATGCACCAAAATTCATCGGATGAGTGTCAATTTCCAACAATCTCTCCCTTTGGCATTGATGGCAACACTCGTGAAAAATGACAGTGTTGAAACCTGTACACTGGATCAAAAGGATTTGTAAGGCTCCCCCTTAGATCAAGACAATCATAAAGTAGGGGTGTTCTAACATTCTCTGTACATTTTTCACCTTTACTCTCCCCCTCTGAAAACAATGGTAAAGTAGGGGTGTTGTCCAAAACTTATATATAGGGATATCTACCAGAGACTTTACACATACTTGAAGATATCGACAAAAATGGTCTTCAAAACTCTTAAGTGGTTATCCCACCCTGTCTTCAAGTTGTCCAAAACTATAATGAATGCACTAAAAACATAGGCATAATCTCCACATCCTTTAGTTTAGATGGAATAGGTCATCCCATAGCCTTCATACAATCTACTTTATTACATAAGATGGTGTTTATCCAAGGGGCAATCAGATTTTGGAGTTCACCAACTCTCCTTAAAATTTTGTCTTTCTCTGTATTTAGGCTCCAGATTTGATCATTGAGAGCCATCACCTACCCTTCTATACTGTCAGTTAGGGTTACAATGAAAGCAAAAGACTAGGAAATACCAAGTAGCTTACCTTGGAAAATACTTATTTACTTGTCTATGTCAGCTATGAACTTTAGCAAAATTAGACAAGACTTGTATATATTACCACCTTTTGTTAGTGCTTCAAAGATTGTCTGCAAACCTTTATTTAATCTTACTTTATCATCCTCTATCATTTTCTATAATGTTTTCATACAAACCTCTTTAAATCTGTCTAGTACTCGGTTGGTGGTGGATTTCTCCAAGGATTTAAAATTCGTGTTTATATTACTTATCAATTGAAATAGCTCTCCAAAGGGGTTAGAGTTAGGATCTAGTGTTGTATCTAGCACTATTTTTTGCAGAACATCAACAAACATATGAATAAGCTTTTTGTGTTCATTTTCTGATTTCCTGCAACCTCTTCCAGGACTTGCACCTGGTCTTCAACAACTGTGCATAGGAGCTTTAATTGGGCAAGAGAGGAATTGGTACTGGGGAGGTTGGTATCGGGTATCAAACTGGTAAGAGTGTCCACTGCAGCTTGGATCAGATCTTGCTCTTTCTTCCTCCTTATTACTTCTAGGTGTTCTTGAGAAAGCTTAATGCTTTGCAGCAACTCTGATTCATTTGTAGACTAGAGGTCAATGGGACTGGTAATGTCATCCAGTTTGGCTTGACTACCGGTTTCCTTTGGGGTCTCCATCTAAGTGCTCTGTGCCCCTCCCTCTTTCTCTTTAGCTCTTTTCTTGTCCTCTTCTGCCTTCTTTTTCTCCTCTTCTTTCCACTTCTCTTCCTCTTCATCCTTCTTCTTCTTCTCTTCTTCCTGCTTCTTCTCTTTCTCCTTTCTCTTCTCCTCTTCCTATTTCACTTCCTTCTTCTTTTCTTCCTCTTGTTTCTTCTTCTCCTCTTCCTTTCTTTTCTTTTCCTCTTCTTTTTTCTTCTCCTCTTCCTTTTTCTTCTACTTTTCCTATTCCGCTTCCTTCTTCTTTTACTCCTCTTTTTTCTTCTTCTCCTCTTCTTTTCTTTTCTTTTCCTCTTCTAGTTTCCTCTTCTGCTCTTCCTTTTTCTTTTCTTCCTCTTGTTTCTCCTCTTCTTCTTTTTTCTTCTCTTCTTCCTTTTTCTTCTCTTCCATGTCTTCTTGTTTTCTATTTTCTTCCTCCTATTTCTTCTTCTCTCTCTCTGCCTGTTTTCTCTTGCCTTTCTCCTTTTTCTCCTGACCTTCTATTTTTGTTGGTGCATCTGGAGTAACATTTTCACTGTTCAAGGTATCAACATCAATTGAGTCCAATTGAGTAGTGACCGGTTCTCCTTCACTATCATATACTTCATTTGGTTGACTGATTTTTAGTTCTTGCTCATCTTTCCTATTGGCTTCAGCCACTTCATGCAGTCTTAAAGCTGATTGAGCAAGGGAGTGTGTATTTTTTACCACTTCCAGAACTTTTCCTTCCAATAACAAGAGTCTTCTTCTTCTCATGAAGAAGAGGCCCTTATATCTCCCCACCACTTCATACTGTTCTGTTTTAGGCACATTAGGAAAGTATTGTGCAAATACTTCCTCTCTTATTTCTTGTTCCTTTTCTATGGCAATGCGCCACTTGTTATCTAAAAAATTATACAAAGAATCAGGCATCTCAGATTTAATTTCTGATGGCCACTGGTCATTAATACATAAATAATTGATAACTTCCTATTCAACTTCCTTCTTTTCATCATCATTAAAATCATTAAAATCATCAAAGCACTCTTTCAAATCACCAAGTACTTTTCTTCTAATATACTTAATTGTTCTTTGACAATGTGTCAAAGGTTTGTAAGAGGAAATATCAATATTTACTAGTGCAGATGTTGCTGGTTCACTCTTTGTCTTTTTCCTCATTTGCATAGTCTTCTTAGGATGTTCTTCAGAGATAGTGTCCTATGAGTTTGGTGTATTGATTTTTGTCTTCCACTTCCTCTCAAAGACTTTGGCGGGTGTCGCTTCCCATTTCTTCTTTGCTGGTGACTGCTTGGTCACTTTGGGACTTGTTGTGGTAACCGGTGCCAATGATGAAGGCACTGCCTTTCCCTTCTTTACTAAGGGTTCTTCAACCGATGTAACCCTTTCCAAATACGTGCCAGTTCTCTTTTCCTTTGGATCAAAGGGCAAGGAGATTAGGGTATAGGCATACCCATCTAACATGTCATACATTACCTCATATCCCATCGATTCCACTTCTTCCTGTCTAGGCTTAAGCACCTCCATTATGCACTCATCAACTTTGATGGTGAAGCAGATGTCCTCCTCATACTTTTTGACAATATCACCAGATATTCTTACTCTTTGGTTCATTTTGCATCTGAATTCATCAAAATATTTACTCAGTACTTCCGGATAACCGGTTCCTACAGCTTGTAGGCTTTCCTTGATTTGCTTTGTCATCGGTTGGTCAACAGACCATTGAATATCACCTACTCCTAGAAAATAGCCTTGGAAGTAGAAGATCAACCCAACCAATAGTTGTCCAAACTTAAATTTCAGGGCATTGTCTTGTTTGATCGACTTGAGGTTCAACAAAAGTTGTCTTTGTATACTAGTGCATAGATCAAACAATGCATCTTCCTTGGTCATCGTGTTGGCAGCATTTACTACTGCAGCAGAGACAGTTGATTCTGCTGGCATGGAACACCTGGTATACTATCACCATACATGCATATTTGACCAAAATGTCCTTGATGGAATTAACAGTCATTCCCTATGAATCACTCATAGAACCGGTGAGCTTGGTCATTTCCATCTAGCTGATCTTCCTTAGGGCTGACACTTCATCAATGTGATCATCAAAAAATTCTTCAAGGAAATAGATAGCATTGTGAGGTTTCTTCTTTTCCAGAATCCTGAATTTCGGTTTAATCTTTTTGTCCTTCCCATAGAACAAACTCAATTGAGAATGGATCATCAAAGATCCTAGATCTTCAATCTTACAATCAATGTAATCAGAAATACCTTCCTCCACTATAACACCAGCAGGTATTTGAGATAGGGCATTGTATTTTGCCTTTTGTTGAATGAATTCTACAGTATCAACAGGTACACTAGAACTAGTATGAGATGTAGAAGCCATGATAAACAAAGAATTTTGAAAAATACCTTCGAAAGTCAAAATTTAGGGCTCACAATTTAAACTTCACTACACACTCCTTTGGTTGCTGAGATACTACTTTGTGTTCTAGACTTCACCAACAGATGTTTGCTTCTGATTCTTCTTCAAGATTTTGATAAATTCTTTGAATCGCAATCCAAATCGCTTTTCTTCACTCTGTGCTTGAAAACTTCTTCGCTTATAAACTAATAAGTGAAAAATGACTTTAAAAAATTCTTTTAAACAAGTTCTTCACCTACCAAAATAAATGCTCCACTATTAGGGCATAAACCCTAATTTGCCTTTTACCGTTTCTGGTCTTCTACCAATTGATAGGTATCACATACTGATTGAGGTCTTTTACCGGTGTAAACCAAGGGTTCATGATATTTCACCGTTTGCTCCCCCTAATCTTTTATGATGCTTAGTTTGTCAGTTCAATGACTTCCACACTAGGTGCAGAAACCAGTTCTACTTGAATCACTTCTTCTGGCTTCTTCTTCCAGGTTTTCTCCATATCTACTCGGACAATTTCAACATCAATCTTTCCTTCCGAAGTGACCGGAATATCATCTGATATAGTCTTTCTTGCTCTACAGAATCTTGCTATATGACCCAGTTTGCTGCAGTGATAGTAAACCATTCCAAGTGCTCCCCAAGGTCCATTATTCATGTTTCCATTCTTCCTTCTGCATGTTGTAGCAGTGTGACCATGACCATGACAAATCACATAGATTTCTCTCCATCCAGTTGTCGCTTGATAGCTAATGCTACCTGACTGATGACTATAGGTATTAAACTGGTTTAGGTTCCAGTTCTCAGAGGATTCAGGAAAAACTCCTTGACTCCTTTGAGGATACCTTCTGATATTGTGCATGACAGACCTGCCTTCAAATGGTCTATGCCCAAACTTGTTGCATGCATAACAATTTCCATTGAATCTATTGGATCTAGGCTTATTGTTTAGAAAATAAGGAAAATTATTGTAAGCCTTACTTCTACATACATTAACAGTGTGTTCTTCCTTGAGACAATTAGAGCAAATAGGTTTGAGCTTTTGCTTACCTTTATCCTTTGATGCCAGTTGTTTCTTTGATGCTTCACTTTTTGTTCTAGAGGTCTCACTTTCCTCATATTAAGAGAAACCAAGTCCATTGGTATTCTTTACTGGTTTAGCTGATTCAAGCTTCTGCTCTAGCTTGACAGAGCTCTTATTGAATTTGGCAAGTATTTCCTTTGACTCAGTGAGTTCTTTGGAAATGGCAGCATTGCATTCCTTCAAGGTTGCATTCTCAGAGATAGCCATGTTTAGTTCATCTTGCACTTCTTCTTTTTCCATTTTTATTTCATGAAGACAAGTGGTAAGTGTACTAATCTCTTGCTTCAGCTTGGAGATCTCATGATCTTTGTCTTTTACCAGATCTTCAACTTTCCTTCAGTTCTCAAGCTCTTGACACATTTTGATAGTTAGGCCTTCAAGTTCCCTTCTTAGGTTGGCATTGGACTCATTCAGTTTTTCAACTTCTTGAATTAGGGCTTCCATGTCCACTTCATCAGAAGAACTATTTTCAGTTAGCTCCATCAGTTTTTTAGCATGCTCTCTTCTTTTTTCCTGAGAGACCTTATATTTGACCTTAATTTCATCATAGGCTTGCTTAGTTTGAGTGAGCCGATGAGTAAGTTCCCTCACAGTGTATTCCCCCATATCTCTTTCCAAGTGGTTAGACTTATAGAAAGGCTAGCTTTGATACCAATTGATGAATACTAAGATGGGGGGGGGGGGTGAATTAGTATACCAAAAGATATTGTACTTAAACACTTTAACAGTCTGGTAGTAAACCAGTAAAACAGTTTAACAAACAAACCGGTTAACACACATGCAAACCAAATAGAAAATAAGGCATTCACCCATAGAAGCACAATCACCATAACACGAGATTTTGACTTGTAAACCCAAATGGGAAAAACCACGGTGAGATGAAACTCACAAGTAACTATCTATAGAATAGTAACCAATCTGGTTAAGGTCAGACCGGTTAAGGTCATAAAATGTTCTTTACTAGAACAAATCCTATTAGGAATCACAGTCTCTGTTAGGAGATAAGTCTAATTAAAGACTACCTTGTGAGAGGATTTCAGATCCACAGATGTGAACCACCTTTTTAGAGGATTTACAAAGGCTTTTCTGGGCCTACCCGGTTAAGGGTTTCTGACTTGTCAAAGATGTGAGTAATCAACAAGTGAATGATCTAGCAAATGGCACAGTTTTCTTAATTAGATCCATTGTAGCTCATAGCTAATGCTCTTCAGCATTACTTCAGTCTTCAGTAAATCCACACTCTACAGACTTGATCTTCTCAGTTAAGATCTTACATACAAGAGCTTCAATGACCACCAAAACCTAATAGCTACTCACATACATACGCATTCAAAACCCTAGACATGATGTCCTAAAAAGGAATCTGATTTCATGTTTGTCCAATAGGATTACATTGCAAGTTCCTAGGTTCATTGTATCTGGACAATTTTTATAACACGACACAAAATCACTGCCAAAGTGTCGGTGGATGGTAACTCATCATAGAGTATTACTGGTTTATACAACTTTTCCAGTTACTAGTTGGTAACTCGGAGTAATACCAGTTTAACTGATTGACAAAAATTGAAAACTGGGAAAAAAATAACTGCCACTTCTGGCTCCTTTGCTCCACTCCACTTGAGATCCTTAAACTGTTTGATCTCTCTATGTCGCTTGGGTATTTATACCGCTTGAGATTGGTAAACACTTTCTTCATAACATCAATAGTCTAAAGACTACAACATGATACCGGTTTGGAACAATTACCGATTGAGAATAATTCATACATTCACAAAGTGATCTCATAGAAAGTGTGTGTCCATCAATGACAATCACAACATAATCATCAAAATGCCAATAGATGTAGGTTGAACATCTTGCTTAGGAGAAAAGGGAATCATGTCAATTGTTGGAGTCTTAGGAGATTGATTATTTCGAGGGACAACTTCATGAGCTTTAACATAGCATCTTCATCAGCATTCTCTCGCACAATGATTTTCTCGAGTCTTAATGGAAGGTTGAGAAGGAGGAGGAATATTCTCATTTTTGGTAGTTGGAGGTTTAGGTTGATGTCTTTTAGGTTGGACAAGAGGAGAGGCAGGCCTCTTCTCTCTATAAGAGCACATAGATGGAACTGCACCATACAAAGGAGGAATATTAGGTGTAGCAAGGAGACTAGGTCCATCATGAGGAGGATGTACAGGTCTAACCTTACGAAGAATATTGTTGTTCTTCTTAGGAGAAGGTATAGTCACATCCATAGGAATAGGTTGATGATCTTCCTTAGGAGGGAGATTAGTTCAATCCGTGAGGGGAAGAACTTCATCTTGAAGTATGATAGGAATGCCAAGTGTTGGAGACCTAGGTTGACTTAAGGATAATATCAAATCTTTCTTCCATTTTTGATAAGATTGCAAAAGAGCATCAGTCCTTGATGGAAGAGATTTAAATTGCCTAGGCCAAAAGAAATCAATAGGAACACTAGGGCTTCTTTCGGATGGACAAAATAAGCTATGGTTCATAGTTATGATTTTTCCATTGTGAGGAAATTTTAGACACTTGTGGATTGGAGAAGAAATAGCCTTCATGGAAGATAGCCAAGGATAGACCAACTTCACATGGAATTGCTCAGAAGAAGGAATGATAACAAAATTAACTTCCATGGATTTAGTATGAACTTAAAGAGGAAGGGTGATAGAGCCAATGGTAGGACAAGACAATCCATCAAATAACTTCACAACCACATTAGAAACAACATATATTGGTTTATGCAATCGTAAAGTGAAAACATACTCCTCAGTGATGACATTAACCATGCAATAGGGGTCAATAAGGGGACCATAGCAAGGAATATCTTTAACCTTTTGAAATTTGTATAAAGGGCCATTCGATGCTCTAATGGTCTCACTAGGGTCAAATGTAATACAAGGATCCTTAGGTGTATCTTGTTTTTCTTCCATATTTACCAAGTTAGGAGCCATAGAGTTGAATTCCTTAGAAGAGAAAGAAGTAGGCACAATCTCAATCCAGTTAGAGGTATGAGAAGGTAAGGGATCAATGAAAATCTTAAGATTTTGATTATGAGGAGCTACTGATTTATTCCTTTTGTCATTCACACCTGCCACAGATATAGTATTATTATCAATCAAATCTTGAATCTTATTTTTCAATGCGAAACATTTCTTAGTATCATGACCAAGTTGACGATGAAATTGACAAAATGAATTTCTATCAAAATAAGGGGATACAAGTTTAGAATGATCAACTTGTTTTATAGGAGGAAGTTTGATAACATTTCTTTGCAACAAATGACACATAATACTATGTAAAGATTCATTCAAAGGAGTAAGTTGTCTTTCTCTTTGAAAAAAATTAGAAATAGGAGGCACACTTGTTGTAGCATTCACATTGTTGTTGTTGATTGTATCATTTAACTTGATGAAGATTTTTGTTGGTTTGAACTTTGCAAGCAGTTGTTGAACACTCTCCCCCTTATCACTCATAGCCATAGGAGTGGATTGTTCCATTTGACTCATGACCAATTGATAATCGTGGAGTGTTGTGCACAACTGCAAAAAGGGAGTAAACTTAGACAAAAGAAGCTTTTCCCTGATATTTTTTTACAAATTAGAAATGAAAATTCATTGAATATCATTATTAGGTACATGAAAAGAAATTTGAGCACACAAATGCTTATATCTACCAATGAAATCAATCACTTTTTCTTTAACTCCTTGTTTATAATGCATTAAATCAGTAAATGTGATTTTAGGACCAATGTTGTTTTCAAATTGTTGGATGAAACAATTTGCCAGTTGTTGAAAAGAAGTGATAGAATACAACGGCAAAGATCAATATCATTGTAAAGCCTTGTCTCTTAGTGTTCTTGTAAAATTTTTTGCAAGCAATCTTTGATCATAAGCAAAATTGGTACACAAAGTTTGAAATGTTTTGACATGCGTAAGAGGATCACCTTTCCCATTATATAGTTCTAATGGAGGGACCTCAACATGTTTAGGTGGCATGACTTTAACAATATCAAGAGAAAGTGGGCTCAGAACATCAAAGGTGGGCACACTAAACTTGGATTGACTCATAGAAGCAATTTGTTGTTGTAAGGAAGACACGGTTTGAGCAAGATTGTTAATTGTCGCTTCGATACAAGAGTCGATGTTAGACATAGTTGATTGAGAAGGTGGTGTGATATTATTCAAAGAAGGCATGGACTGAGAATAAGGTGATGGGACATTATGATAAGTAGGCATACATGATGATTGGGTAGGAAAATGAACTCTTAAAGGAGGAACAAAGTTGTTGAAGGAATTGTCCCCTTGTGTCACATTGACTGGTTAAGGGATAATAGGAACACTTATTGAAGACATAGGTAAAGATGGAGGGTTTAATGAAAAAGAGGGATTTCTCCCATGACTAGTTGTTGTAGGGATGCAATTTTGAGTTGAAGTAGCCATGATGTTGCAGGTAAAAGTAGGAATACTAGTCATAAGACTAGTCAAAGGAATAGAAGAATTGACTTGTATTGAAGGTTGGGAATAACCTAGGGTTTTTGCACAACTCTGGATAGGCATGACATTAGAATTAACAATATGTGCAATGCCACACAATATATCAACTCCATTCTTACCACTTTGAATCATGCACTTAAGGCCTTCAATTAATAGAAGAGGTTCACTATTAGAGTATTCTTGGGACATCCAGTGCTGAAAGTTATCAAATTGATTGTCCAATATGTAAAGTTTATCTATGGAAACGCTAGTCAAAGCTTCTTTGTGTTCAACATGGGATTAATCAATTGGATAGATAGGCAAATGATTAGGATGGGAAGCATTAGCATGATCCTCATTAAATAAATTACCCAAATTAGGCTCCATCTCCTTAGTAATTAAACCTTGAGAGGCCTTAATTCTAATGCTTCATCTAACAGGGATAGACTAGGTAGGATTAATAGTGTTAAAACTCATGCACTAGAGGAAAACTTTGAATTTTGAATTTTGAATTATAGGAACAAAGCTTGCAAAATTGAGTAATGCAAAATTTAAGAAAATAATGATTAAACAATTTAAACTTTGTTGGAAAAAAGGGATGACACAATTTCCAAAAATGAAAGGAAATTGGAATTTTAAAATTAGGGCCAAGGGAATACCTCTTAATTTTAAAATCAAAATCTTCAAAATCAGAGCACATTATAATAAACCTCTGAATTTTAAAAACTGTCTTGAAATTTGAAATGTTGAATTTTGGAGGTATTTTCGATTCTAGAGGGATAAAAAATTGACAAAATCAGCCAATCTTCTGGATTTAGGCTATTAAATACAGTCATAACAGTCTCCCAAAATTTTGGGAAAAAACTTGAGGACCGTGGCAGGAATGCACATGGTTCGACCAACTTTTTTGAATTTTTTCAAGGATGAATATTACAATGATTTCAAAGCTAACCCTAAAAAATTGGCAATTTTTATGATTTCTAGATGGGAAAAATTAAGGTTCAAATGTAAAAAATGTTGGAATCCAAGAACAGTGAGAGGGGGGGAGTGAATCAGTGTTCTACTAGATGTATTAATTTTAACCTTATTAAAACATGCATACACCAACCGGTATACCGGTACATATAGAATTGAAAGAAGTAAAGAAACCAATAATCCAATCACATAAATGAATACCATAACACAAAATTATACATGGAAAACCTCAAAGAGGAAAAAATATAGTGGGATTTGTGACCCACAATATCAATCCACTGCCATATGAAAAGATATTACAAAATATAGGGGCCTACACTTGTAGGAAGGCTTACAGCCTAGAGCACATTGCTCAATCACAAAAGGAGCCTCACTGACTACTAACAAATCTAGACTACAATCCAGAGAAATGATTGAACTACAAAGATAACGTCTTCTATGCCTAAATATAGTTCTGGTTAAGCTTTGTCTATTCTGGTCTGAAACCCTAAACCCTTTACTAGAATAACCCTTTACAAAAATATCCTCACATACATGATCTCTCTCATATATTTCACATCTCCTCCATTATTTCCTTCCTTATACATAATCTTATCATATATCAAAATGATCTAACCAACTGACCTATTTACCCTTTACAATTTATCATGCCTTATGTCGGCTTACAAAGATATTTACAATATGAATATACATGTTGGCTAGATAACATAAATACATGAATATCAAAAACAATTGCCGATGCTGGATCCAAAAGATGTCAGCCTCCAATACCAATAACCAAATTCTAACCATGTTGGCCTGCATTGCCAGTAACCAAAGAATTCCTTCCAACCTGGTGGTGCTGGTACTGGTGTCGGTGAAGTGCCTGTGAAGTGTCTGTCGGTACACAACTAACCCAAAATATGAAGCCGAAATAAATTACCATGTTGCCATCAATAACAACATAGTGAAACCAACCAATTGAGTGTTAGTTGCCAACAATCTCCCCCTTTGGTACTGATGGCAACTCTCATGTGAAAAATGGTTATGGATTCCAACTATTGGTTTCTTCCTGAACCTGCTCCCCCTGAGCTGAATGTCCATCAATACAAAATACTCCATACTTTCATAGTTTTCCATCTATACTCCCCCTAGTGTATACAACTCCCTTTTTATTTTTCACATCATTATCACTCCCCCTTTGAAATCAATGCCATCAAAAATACCAAAAAGGTACAAAAAATCGAGATGAAGAATGAAAGACTCTACAATGAATATGTCCCAAAATACCTTACTGGAGCTAGATGTAATTGAAAATATCTAGATAGGCCTTCTCCAATAGCTCAAGATAGGTATCCCAACCGATTGGAAAGTTCCAAAATTAGATACAAGTCCATTTAGCGTATGGGAAAATGACTCTTTCCCATTAAGCTCTACCAGTGTGGGCCTACCAACCAGATCTATACACTCCTTCTTATGTACACTTAATGAATCCAATCGGAGACTCACCAAACCTCTAAGACTTCTGGCTCTTCTTATGATTTTGTCTTTTTCCCTCTCAAGAGCAAAAACTTGGGCTTCCAAAACCAAAATCTGACCATCAATGGATGTAGTTAATGAATTCAATCCATCAAAAGAATTTTCTATACTTGCAATCTTCTCCCGAATATTCTTAATGATTTTATTTGTCTCAACTAGGAGAAAACTTGTATTACAACATAATATGTAGGTATTAGTACACTATCTCAATGCATTTATCTATCAATTTCAACTTATCATTAATCTTCTTCCTCTTAGACTCAATCACATGATCAAATGTAACTCTTTTTGCCTATGTGAACCTCTCCAGTGCTTGCCAGTTTGATATCTACTACAAGGATTAAAAATCCTTTGAAATGTGTTCAGTGATTATCTTAAGCTTGCCGGATGGGCTCGCTTCTTTGACAAACTTGCACTCTAGGCCTAGTCTATGTAGAATAGTGATAGACTGATCAATAACACCTTTATCTATAGATCCCTCCTTCAACATTTTTTCGCAACCATCATCATGAGTTTAATAGAACTCATCTCGGTTATGATTTTCTTTTCAACCTACAAGTTGTCAATTGACAACAATGATGGACTGACTACCAGTTCCCTACCAGATTTCTCTTTCTTCTTCTCTAATGATTTAAACTTTAGAGCTTCCTCACTTGCACCCATGGCTTCGCCACTTGGTGCAATCTCAGTAACTGCCAGTTCCTCCCTAGGAATTGTAACCTCATCCTATACATCTTTAACTAGAGGAATCTTGTCCTCAACATTAGTATCATGTACATTATTAACCTTTCCACTCTCTATATTTGTGGGTATCTCAACATTTGCCTATACATTTGTATCTATTGGGGGCTCAATATACACTATCTTAATTTTTTTCAAAATTGAAAGTGAAGTACCCATAATACCCTTTCCTTTCCCTTCAACTAGGATGTCTGTAGTATCTGTCTTAGATTCTGGTGAAGTATAAAAAACCAAGGTTCTCTTCAAATAACTTAACCCATGGCTCGTGGGTCTCCTTGATTATCTCATTGACCCTTCCTAACATAAGAATGATTATTCTATGCTTGTTAAAGATTTTCCTATCTGCAACTTCAAGTGTCTTATCCATCTCCTCTGGAGAAATAGAAACACAAATAAATAACAACTCTTGAATCTTTATATGTTTGTCCTCTTGCATTGCTGATAGTCTTCTAGCATCTAACATATCATACAACTATGCTAGTATTTGGTCTTCAATTTCTAACAAGGCTTATAAATATCCAAATATAACAAAACTGATTCCTCTACTTCTCTTTGTTCATCATTATATAAATGTTCATAATAAAACTGTACATTCTTTAACATACCATCTTTAGTAATCTCATCAACTAACTCTGCACAAGTCTTTGGTGGAATAAGAGTTACATTACCAAATTCAATTGCCTAGTCAATGCCATGCTTCTTCTTCCTTCTTCCAGTACTAGATGGGGCGGAAGGTGTTACTTTTGGTACTTTCTTCTGTGTTGGTACCCTTATAGTAACTTTCCTAACCTATTATTTCTTCACCTCTACCTTCATCTCTTTAGTTTTGTTCCTCAATACCCTTTTGAATGCCAAGAGTGTGTCATCATCAGATGCAGACTTTGTTGTAGTAGGCTCGATGAATATTTTTGGTTCTTTCCTCTTTCTGCCTTTCTCCGGGACAACATCAATCAATGCTTTGATGTCTTGTGAAATCTTTTCAATAAACTTACTTGCCTTTCCTTCCTTCTTCTCTCTCATCTTTCATTTGAACATAGTTTCAACCTCTTGTGTCTTCTGCTTAGTAGTGCCAAAGGTTTTTATAGTTTCATCCACTGGTGCATCAATTAGCATTTGTGCATAAGCATCAAGAATCTATGGATCAACTTCATAACCCATTTCCTCAATCCAAATCTTCTAGGGCCTAAAAGATTCCATCAAAGTTTCCTCTTTCTTTACCATGAAGCATATGTTGGTTGAGTACTTTTCAACAATGTGCTTAGGAACCCTCATCCTAGAATTCATAGCCTTTTGAAATTCTTGAAAGTATACCCATACTTTGTCATCTCTCTGACTACCCAATTTAGCAATTGAATATTTTAGTTGCCTCCCTACCAAGATATCGAATGCCCATTTTCTCTTCCCAAAACTAGGAGTCTCATTGATGAAAAATAGCATTAAACAGAAAATTAGGTTACCATATCGGAAAGTCCCTTTCTTTTCTCTTTTGATTTTTCCTAGGTTAATCAATAATTCATCCAACATCCAACCACATAGATCTAACTTCTCATTCTCCCTCATCATTTTATGAGTTGCATAAATGCAAGGGATAGAAACAAAATTTAATCGGTTTGATTGAGTTACCTTGTAATCGATGACCATGCTACCGAAAGTGATATCTGTGTCGGTGATAGTACTGATTCTCATTGATCATCTATCTGATTTTGCACCAGTAATCTTGTTAACCTGATCAGTTGAAACTTTCTTCTCCAGACATTGCCCAACTTGCGGTAAACCACTAATTGCCTTGATGGCCTCCCTCATAATATTATATGGTCTATCCAACCAGATAAACTCTCCATGCACTCTACTCAAAATATACCTAACAATTTCATCTTCAAATTTTGGAATATCGAGAATGTCGATAAACCCTAGATCAACAATATGCTAGTATTCAGGTTTAATCTTTCCAAAATCTCCCATTAACTCATTCATTTACATGATCTTGATATCAGTCATTCCCAAATCCTCAATATGATTGTGACTGTAGGCTCTTACATCTTCAACATACATGACTCCTTCCAGAACACAGGAAAAAGTGCCAACCAAACTGTCTAGGGTAGAAACATGTGGATATCGCTTGAAAATCGGTCTAGGATGATCCTTGACCTCAACAATAGTTAGATTTGCAACAAAGATAGGTACAAATGATGATCCCTCTTTGATGATTGAAGATAAATACATGTGAATCGTTGCCAGGGATAAATCCAAAAGACCTCTTCCAATCGCTGGTAAAATCACTCAAGATAATATCAATTGCTCTGAATTTCTCTAAATTTCTCTGAATGCAAAGTGATCAGAAATAAAGTGAATTCAACCTTTTATCTTCCTAGAAACCCTAATCTATCATTGATATAAATGTCTTTCGATGGAAGATACTAGATCTCGATAAAACATCTCCATCCCGGATAAGCATCTCCAATGTCTGGAACCTCTTCTAGAACCTCTTCCTGGGGCATATGCAACATCTTCATAAAATTTTTCTACCCCTAAGGCATCTACCTTAGTTACCAGATGAGCTTCCTTCTGGCATAGGAGCAACCTCCTCTATTGGTTGAGTAACTGGTGCATTACCATCTGCTGATTATTCTTAAAACTTCTTGACCCATCTCTGGGTATGATCTTGTCAAATTTCATTAACCTTTTCTTTTCCTTTCTCATCTGATCCTCCAATACCAATCGGTGGATCTATGCTTCTACAAAATTTAGCAATATGTCCAACCTCATTACATGCATAACATGTATCATTGTTCTTTTGTATTGCTTTGCTAAAATCGGTGTAATTGCTTGACCTGCACTGATTAGCCATACGTCCAAATTTTCCACATGTATAATATTTAACATTCATTTTGCCATCTTCTATCTTATGACCATATTTATTACATTTAGAACATTGATCGAGAGCAAAATCAGGGTTCTGATTTGCTCTATTTCTACATTACCTAGCCATGTGACCAAATCTATTACAAACAAAGCATCTACCATTAAATTTATAAGCATTAAACTGCCTTACTGATGCCCTATGGTTTTGATCTTCATTTGCAGTACTTGAACTCTATCCTTGTTCAAATCCAAGTCCACTGGAATCTCCATTCTACCTTTGTCTCTTCAATAACTCATCTAGATTTGCTGAACTAATCTTGAATATTTCTTTATACTCACTTGCAATAGTCAGATCATCTCTCAAAATTATAATTTGTCTCTCAAGCTCTTGTTCATTACTTTAGGATTGTACTAAATCAGTTCTCAACATATCAGTCTCATGAACCAACCTACCACATTCTTCAAATTTCTTCTTCAGAGATACAACAATATTTTCTTCCTTTTTCTTCAAGTCCTCAATCTCCTTAGACATTCTCATTGTTATAGCTTGCATTTCATATCTCATGGCCATGTTCTCCTGACTCAACTTCTAACACTGTTCCTTAAGTGCATCTTTCTCTTCATCATCCTTATTTTGTAAAAGCTCCTTCCTCATAGCTTGAACAGATAGCAGCCTCTCCTATAGGACAAGAATGAATTCCTAAGAAGAATTCAATTCATCTTGTAGCTTCAAGTTCTTCATCCTTTCAACATCATAATCTTCAAGTGCCACCTCAAGTTGCTTTTACAAACTCATATCCAAGGATTCTAGATTTAGGATATTCCTCCAACTGTTAAACTTCCTCTGAGGCACAAGGCTCTGATACTAATTGTTGGAATCTAATAACACTGAGAGGGGGGGGGGTGAATCAATGTTCTACCCAATCTATCAATTTTAGCCTTAGTAAAACATGCATACACCAACTGGTATACCGGTACATATTGAATTGAAAGAAGTAAAGCAGCCAATAAGACAATCACATAAATGAATACCATAACACACATAATTATACATGCAAAACCTCAAAGAGGAAAAACTATGGTAAGATTTGTGACCCACAATATCCATCCACTGGCCATATGAAAAGATATTACAAAATAAAGGGGCCTGCACTTGGAGGAAGGCTTAGAGCCTAGAGCACACTATTCATTTACAAAAGGAGCCTCACTGACTACATACAAATCCTAACTACAATCCAGAGAAATGATTGTACTGCAAAGTTAGCATCTTCTATGCCTGAATACAGTTCCAGTTAAGCTCTGTCTTTTCTGGTCTGAAACGCTAAACCCTTTACCAGAATAAGCCTTTACAAAAATATCCTCACATACATGATCTCTCTCATATATTTTGCATCTCCTCCATTATTTCCTTCCTTATACATATTCCCGTCATATATAAAAATGATCTAACTAACTAACGTAAATACATTAATATACATGTCGGCTAGATAACATAAATACATGAATATCAAAAATAGTTATCTATGGTGGATCCAAAAGATGTCAGCCTCCAATACCGATAACCAAATTCTAAACCATGTTGGCCTGCATTGCCGGTAACCAAAGAATTCCTTCCAACATATCGGTGCCAGTGCCGGTTCCAGTGAAGTGTCTGTGAAGTGCCTATCCATACACAACTAACCCAAAATATGAAGTCGGAATAAACTACCATGTTAATATCAATGACAACATAGTGAAACCAACCAATCAAGTGTCAATTGCCAACAAAAATAAGACCCTATTAGGGTTTTGAAGAAAAAGAGGAGTTGAATTGCAAATTTCAAAAAGGTAAAACCTAATGAATAGGGACACCTTGGAAAATGTTTAGAAATATGAATTTGAATGAAATTTATTGAAATTTGTACAAAATCCAATTAAATTTGAAAATTAAGGTTTTATGACCTAACCACTTAATTTTCAAATTTGAATTCTGGGAAAAAGGAGGGAAATTGAAAATTTGAATTGTAGGAATGAAAACAAGTATGAGAACAATCACAAATCTGAAAATTAAATGGAAATCCAACTTTTTCACAAGTTCAAGATGATTTTTGAAAATTAGGGTTTTAACAAGTAACCACTTAATTTTGCAAATTTGATTTGGAAATTGAACAAGACAATGAAGAAATTGAATTTCACAAACAAAACAATTTTCAGATCTAAGATAACCACAAACAATTTTTACAAATCACAAGTTCAATTTTAATTTTAAAAACTAGGATTTTTAATGATTTAACCACTGAGTTTCTAGAAAATTTAAACTTTCAAATGAAAAATATGCAATTTTGTTCAAAGGAAAGCATGCAAGACATCGGGTTCACCAAAATGTAATGGTGGGTGAAAATTGTGTGAATGAGAGATCAAGAGGAAAGCTACCCTTTCCCTCCAAAGAGAGATACCCTTTCCCTCCAAGGAGAGATGAGAGTTTCACTACGTATTTTCCTTCAAACACTTTTCATGCATTACATTGGAATAGGGGGGGATAAATTCACTATACTCAACCTCCAAAGAAAGTTATAGAATTTTGAATGAAATGAGAATGATAAGTTAATCCCCTCTTCTATTTGGAATGGAAAGGAATTGATTGAATTATGTATAGAGACTAAGTACAAAAGTGACAAAGAAGTGACTATAACTTGATATTGAAGCATGGGATGAAGTTGTGCACCTAGATCTAGTAGTAACATGTTGAGATGAAGAGACCCTATGAATTTGAGGAAAAGTTGCCCAGACCGTGGCGAGAATGTACATAGTCCTCCTAAAAATCCATGAAAAAAAGGGTTTTTTTGTCTCTGCAAATGGAGTCCAAATCCAGAAGTATAGCTACACACCTCCAACCTACACACATAAAATAGAGGGAAATGGGCTGGGATTGGGGGCTTGCCTTCAATTCAAACCCCTATTTTGGAATTAACCAAATGATGAAAGAAAGTACTTGCAAGTAAATGTAAATGAGAGACTTAAATGTAAATCACCTCAAGGGAGGTTGTAGATAGACTATAGATAGTTTTTGTTGTGTGGAATTGAATGTTGGAATGAATCTCCTCTTCAATGGTTGAATCCTTGACTTGAATGCAACACCTATCCTTGATGGGAAATTTGAGAATGCTCAATGCTGGAAAGGTTCATGCTTGAATTCTCTTGAATGCTTGATCTCATGTAAACTTCCAACTTATCCAACTTATGAAAATGAGAGGGTAAATTCAACTTTCATACTTATCAATTAGGGTTAATGAAACTGATTTTCGTCAGAGGTCGACATCGGCGAAGTTTTCCCGCTCACTACACAACCTTCTATGCAAAATCAGGAAAGTTTCTACCCAAAAATAGGGTAGGGACAGGGGTGCCACACCACTATCCTATCATTTTCCTTGGGGAAGAGTGAAAATAGAGGGGTGCGAAGGGCAAGGGAGAAGTATTTTTTAGGGGTTGAGTAGTCTTCGATCTCCGATCAGGCTAGGGGATTTGATTTTACATGTGTGAGGACCCTAATGCAGTTCAAAATTGCTAGGGTTGTAATTTTATGACACTAGAGTCAGCTAAGAGATCAAGAATGCACATGTGAAACTATGTTAAAAAGGGATTCTCGAACATTACTCACTTATATTAGTTCATACCACACCCCAAAAATATCTTCTGCACCTGTCTTAAATATCCGCAATCATAAAATACATAATTATCCAAATGGCGTCTAGTGTAATGTGTAATCATTAGTCAGTTTGAATTAGATCACTAAAATATATGTGGATCCATAAAAAAATGATAAAATGATGTCTCTATGTCGGCCCTATCATCCCATATGTGATTCATAACACCAGAATCATCGGAAAGCATCCAGATCAAAACTTCTCTATTGAACCTTAAATATGGGTTAACTGGTTACCAACTCATATCCTCTTCCAGTTAACAAGATCTATAGCTACCAAATAGAATTCCATGAAGATTTTCCATCAGTGACAACCCTAAGCTATTATCCATCCACCAAAATTCACTGGATGAGTGTCAATTTCCAACATGAATAAGGATTCCCTCAAGGATGGTTTTCCACTCCCAAACAATGACATGATCATAGACTTGACCACGTGTTACATTGTTCTCTCTTTCATGAATGGTTTCTAGTGTTACAATCAGATTCACATTAACCCAAAAGATCAGTATAAGACCACCTTTACAACACCTTGGGGGACCTTTTGCTATGTTGTCATGTTGTTTGGGTTAAAAAATACAAAAGCAACCTATCAATGGGACATGACCATAATATTCCATTATTTCATCCATAATATCTTGAAAGATTATGTTGATGATATCCTGGTAAAATCCATTTCCCTCCAAGCATATATTGAATATCTTTGTCCAGTTTTTGAAAGAATTTAGCTGTACAAGATGAGATTGAATCCTCTTAAATGTATTTTGGGTGTTGATGCTAGAAAACTCCTGGGATTCATTGTGAATATTTGAGATAGATACTGATAAAATCAATGCAATTGTGAATATTCCCCCACCTAGAAGCATCTCTCAACTTCGTAGTTTGCAAGGGAATATTCAAGTAATTCATTGGTTTGTGGTGCAACTGGATAATCATACCCTTCCCTTTACATAGCTATTGAAGAAAGATGTTCACTTTAAATGAAATGAAGAATGCCAAGAGGCTTTTGATTTTATCAAAAATTATTTAGCTAATCCTCCTATTTTAATGTCGGCTATGTCTGATAGACCTTTCTTTCTATACCTCTCTACCTCATCTCACAAGCTAGTAGCTTTGTTGGCCCAACACGATGATGAAGGTCGAGAGAGAGAATTCTATTACATTAGTCATACTTTTATATAATATAAGACTCGATATTTTGCTATGGAAAAGAAATGTCTACCCCTTTTCTTTGCGACACAAAAGCTTAGGCATTACATCCTTCATGCAAAGACATGAGTTATTGCTAAGAATGACGTTCTCAAACTATTAGACAATTCAAATAACCAGAAGACAACTGAGTGGCGGGGGGTGAATCAATTGTCACAAATTACCGAAAGCATTATCAATTAAAACAACAATACTATAATAATAGTTAATCCAATTAAGCATTGACAATAATCACAAAATAAAAGCCATCCACACAACACCAAGATTTGTACGTGGAAAACCCGGTAAAGGGAAAAACCACGGTGGGAAGCCTACCCCCAATCAAATAATACTTCTATAGTATGTATGTAAATTTACAATGAAAGGGCCTACACTTGCAGGAAGGCCAACAACCTAGAGCACACTGCTCATCACAAAAGGAGTCTCACTAACTACATACAAATCTAGACTACAATTCGGAGAAGTGTTGAACTGCGAAAGATAGCATCTCCTATGCCTGAGTACAGTTCTGGTTAAGCTCAATACCGGAGGACTAAATCCTCTTACAAACCCAATTTGATCTCCATTGATTGACCAACTCCTTTGTTTGAATGATATTACAATATTCACAAATTACATTCCTTGACCATGACCTCTTACAATAACCATGATGATCTACAATGAGATCTTACATCTTATTTATCAAACCCTCGACCATAAACAATCAGGTCGGCTACCAGACAATAAACAAATTATATCATTACAAACCATATCGACCTTAGACTAAAAGAAATAATATCCAACACATAAGACATCCTGGAGATACAACAATAGGTCCTATCCACACATTACATTAATGTAGGTCCATAACCTAGATCAACCGGGACCAAGTATAGGTCCACACATTTCAACAATGATCTTCAAATGCCAAGTCTCGAACAAGATTATCAATAGCATCTTGAAACTCCATCAGAAGCTGCACCAACACCAATTATGCAATGCATCAAAGATCTCCACCAAAAGATCTATCGGTGAAACACTCATCGGAACTAGAAACCAATCTTCTATGTAAGCAGGATAGCATCCAATCACCAGACCAAAACCAACTGACCAAATATGAGTATAAGAATTATGAACAAGTCAATTCCATTACCATATTATACTAGAGTTAACTAGATCATGCTGGATCCAAGTTAACCAGAAACCACTAAACCTACCGGGACCAGAAGGGTGTTGGTAAAGCATCCAAATAGCTAGTGTTGACATCAATGACAAAACATCAATGCAACAAATAATCAATTCCACCAAATGGCCAACAATCTCCTACTTTGACATTGATGGCAACACTAGATGTGAAAAACATCTAAGTACCAAGAAACACCAAACAAGTCTCCCCCTATGGAAGACAGGCAACAATCTCTTGCATATAGCTCTAAATATCAATGTCTCTCCCCTTGTGAAAAATATCTCTGTAAATTTCTAACTTTCTTTTTCACGTCGCTATCACTCCCCCTTTGACATCAATGCCATAAATCTGACAGAAAAAACACAAGGCTCTAAATCTGAAAGCTGACTACCTCTTAGTAGTAGCATCTCACATTAGTGTCGGTGAATAGTGTCTCTAATAATGCATACTAGACTAATTCCAAACCGTATCAATCAAGTCTCTGTCGAAGGGGCAAAAACCCCCAATCTGTCTCTTAGGTACTCAATAGATTCCTTGGATAAAGGTTTAGTGAAAATATCCACAATTTTTTCTTTAGTGCTCACATAAACTAGTTTAACTTCATTTGCTTCCACCTTCTCCTTAAAAAAGTTATACTTGATAGATACGTGCTTTTTCTTAGAGTGAAATACTGGATTTTTTGATATATAAATAGTAATAGAGTTATCACAATGAATAACTACCAATGCATCACAATCCACCTTTATATCCTTCAACATTTGCTTCATCCATAAAACTTGTGTACAATTAGTAGCAAAAGCAACATACTCAACTTCAGCAGTAGATAAAGAAGTACATGACTATGTCTTGATGATCCATGGAACCAACTTATTTCCAAGAAAGAAAGCTCCACCAAAAGTACTTTCCTGATCATCAATATCTCCAGCCGAGTCAGCATCTGTATATGCACATAAAGTGAAGTTATCATCCTTAGGATACCACAAACCATATTCTGATGTACCTTGCAAGTATCTAAAAATCCTTTTCACCACCATCTCATGATTTTCTTTAGGATCACTCCGAAATCTTGAAACAATACAAACAACGTTCATAATGTCAGGTCTAGTCTGAGTTAAATAAAGTAGACCTCCAATCATAGATATGTATCTTGTAGGATTTATTGGTGCAGAAACATCTTTCCTTGTCAATTTCTCACTTGTAACCATAGGTGTACTTATCAGTTTAGAATCTCCCTTACCAAATTTCTTCAACGATTCCTTAGAATATTTAATTTGACAAATAAAAATACTTTTTTCAGTTTGAGTAATCTACAAACCTAAGAAAATTTTCGTCTCACCAATCATAGACATCTCAAATTCTTTTTCCATGTTCATAGAAAATTCTATGCATAATTTATCTTCACCTCCAAAAATAATGTCATCAATAAATACTTCAACAATCAGTATATTATCATCAATGATTTTATAATATAAATTACTATTATCACTGCCCTTAGTAAAATGAAGCTTCAAAATATATATATCCAACTTTGTATACCAAGCTCTGGGTGCTTGTTTCAATCCATATAAATATTTCCTTAACCTGCAAACCATATCAATATCATCTGATAGTGAAAAACCATCAGATTTATCAATATAAACTTCCTCATCAAGATCCCCATTCAAGAATACACATTTAACATCCATCTAATAAACCTTGTAGTTTTTATAAGTAGCATAGGCAAGAAATAATCTTACAGCTTCAATCCTAGCTACAAGTGCAAATGTTTCTCCATAATCAATTTCTTCCTTCTGAGAATATCATTTACAAACCAATCTTGCCTTATTCCTTGTAACTTTACCATCCTCATTCAATTTATTCCTAAAAACCCATTTAGTTCCAATAACATTTTTATTTTTAGGTCACGGAACCAAAGTCCATGTGTTATTTTTCTCAATCTGATCTAATTCTTCTAAAATACATTTTAACCAAAATTCATCTTTACATGCCTCAATTACTGATACCGGTTCAACTTGTGAAATTAAGCATACCTCATTAGTTTTCATTCTTCTTCTTGTCATCACTCCATTGCTCTTATCCCCAATGATTTGATCTTCAAAATGATTCAATCTCACATACTTAGGAGTCTTCTGACTCTCTGTTCCTCTTCCCTGTTCTTCAATTATTGTAGAATTTTCTGATGTTGCTGGAGTAACTAGTTCAACTCTCTATTCTGATAAAGATTCTATCAGTTCAGATATAATCATTTCCACTGATGGTTCTTTCTCATAAATTCTGATTTGACTTTTTCTCAGCTCATCTACTTTGACATTAGCACTCTCCACTATTTTTTGCAATCTCTTGTTATAACATCTATATGCTTTTCTTTCATTAGAATAACCAAGAAATATGTCTTCATCACTTCTAGGATCAAATTTCCCAATAGAATCATCTCTCCTGATATAACATTTACTACCAAAGATTTTGAAATACTTAACTGTTGGTGTATTGCCAAGCCATAATTTATAAGGTATCTTACTGATTTCTCATTTGATATGTACTCTGTTAAATGTATAAACTATTGTACTAATTGCTTCTCTCCAATAGATATGTGGTAGATTAGCTTCCATCATCATTGTTCTAGCAACATCCAAGATAGTTCTATTTTTCCTTTCCACAACTCCATTTTGCTGAGGTGTCCGGGGAGCAGAAAATTATCTTCTAATACCATACATGTCACAAAAGTTATTAAACTCACCGGATGTGAATTATCCACCATGATCTGATCCCAAATATTTAATCTTTAATCCTATCCAAGTTTCCACTTTTGCCCTAAAGATTTTAAATTTTTCAAATGCTTCATATTTTTCTCTCAAAAAGTAACCCACATCATTCTAGAATAATCATCAATGATTGCATGAAATATCTATCACCATGAAAACTTTTAACTCTAGCAGGGCCACACAAATCAGTGTGAGTAAGATCAAGAACATCACTTGATTTATCTTGTATAATCCTAAAGGAGGTTCTGACATGTTTACCCATTTGACATTCTTTACATATCGAATTATAGGGCTTCATAATCTTAGGTATATCTCTAACAACCTTAGTTGAACTAATCTTCACAATGCAATCAAAATTTACATGACACAACCTTTTATGCCATTACCGAATTTCATCAATATGTGTAATCAAATATGTCTTCTCATCGTAGTTCAAATAAAATATGTTACCTTTTGTCTGCATACTAGTTGCAATCTCCAAGCCAGATCTGTTAATGATTTTGCAATTTCCATCCTTGAACTGTAATTGAAATCCCTTATCTACCAATTGTCCTACACTCAAAAGATTATGCTTCAAACCTTCAACATAATAAACATTGTTAGTATTGTTCTTACCATCCAATGATCTAGTTCCTTTTCCCTTAATCATACATGCCTTGTCATCTCCAAATCTAACTAATCCACCATCAATTTCTTGCAAAGATAGAAAGTTTCCTTTATCTCGAGTCATATGATGTGAACAACCACTATTAATTACCCATTCATCCTTATCCTCAATTTTAGCAGCAAGTGCCTTCTCCTCAAGTACATTCTCTTCCAATGCTTGATCATCTTCCTTGATAGCCAAGAATACCCATTCTTTCCCATTGTCGGATCTATTAGATTCAATGACAGTCCCAAAGACACTGAGAGGGGGGGGGGTTGAATTGGTGTCTAACCAGTTAGACAAATATTTGAACTTATTTATAACTTTGCAACCCAAAATAATGTACGTGTAAACAAGAAATAGTGCAGTAAACAAAAATAATAGAGACAACATAAATGGACACCATAACACAAGATATTTTAATGAGGAAACCCAGTGTGGGAAAAATCTCAATGGGATTTGTGACCCACACTATTTACTCACTGGCCAATATGAATAAATACTACTTACAATAGGGGCCTGCACATGCATGAAGGCCAACTGCCTGGAGTACACTCCTCAAAAGAGTCTCACTGATCATAATATGGATAATTAAATCCAATACAATGTACTACTCAAAATAGCATCTCAAATGCTTGGTTCAATACCAGTTTAAGATCAATCAAATACCTTAACCAAAACCTTCGTTGTCCACTATATCAGCTCATACAATAATTTCATATTCATTACATTCAACCATCATATAAAATGACCTATGAGATCTCATACATATATGAGTCTTTACAATATACCAAGCTAGCTTATAAATAATTAATTACAATTACAATATAATTCATATAAGAAAAACTTTATCCCATGTCGGCCTAAGTGTCGGTATACTTCATGTTCAGTGTAATCTGGATGTCGGTGAAAGTGCCTACTAGTGCTAGTGCTTGTGCCTGTCGGTGCATGTGTACAAACCTGTTGCCGGTTGGTTGCCAATTGGCTGCCATCAATGGCAACATCAACTATTCTCATTAGAGTCTAGAATACCAACAATCTCCCCTTTTGGAATTGATGGCAACACTCATGAGAAAAATCCAAAACTGCTAACCAAAAAAATGAAATCCAAAAAGAAGTGTGCTCCCCTTGAGCAAGTGATCTCCTCTGTGCATTTACTTTCTCCATACTACTTATTTTTCTCCATACTACTACTTCCCCTTTGACATCAATGGCAAAGGATGTCAAAAAGAATCAAAGAATACAAAAATTCTACCTTGTAGCCTATAACCGGTATTGATTTAGGCTTTGCATGAATTTGTTGTTGTCTGAGAGAATGGTCTTAGTCTATTGGATCATGCCAGTTAGATAGTGCATTTGTTGGTCTAGTGATCGTACTCCTTGAACAGTTGCCTTTGATAGCTCAACCTACTGAGTAATGAGACAATCCAATTTTGGACCAAGTTTACTTTTGAGTTCCCGGGTTTTTGACCTTATCCTTGCTTACTCTTTCTCAATTTTCTCAAGCTTCTCCTTAAAAACTACCATTTCCTGCTCAAAAACTGAGATAAGTCTCGAAGAATCTATCAAATTATCTGCAATATCATCAATTTCTTTCTATGTCTTTTTTATTTCCTCATCTATATCTTTTGTCAAATAGTGAGGTTTACATGCTTCTCTATATAGCTCCTTGTATTCCAAAATTGTTGAGTTGAGTACCGGTAATAATGAATCCATATGCTCATTACAATTTTTGATGATTTTCTCAAAGAATTCTCCTCTCTCTTTATCTACTCTTTCCTTTATGGTATCCCCATTCACCTTATCTATAGTTATGACATTTTCAGCAATGAATTTGGACAATGTGTCCAATTTACCTAAAGAATCATTAATGTGATCTGTCTTACAAGTAGGTGCAATCATCTTCAAGGGTCAGTGCAAGAAGCTGAGTCCACTTTTGGCCAAAAAGTGGAAGTGTTTTCCTTGATTTTCAGATTTTGTCTCATTTGAGCTTAAATTTTAAAACACTTAGAGATTTAATCTTGGAAAAAGTCAGAAATATAAAAGATAGCCCTCTGAGTGCACTTTTCAAATATGTAATTTATTTTAATACCCACATAATAAAAAATTACTTTTTGAATGGAGTTCTGAAAACTATGTTTTAAAAATGCTTGTTTTAGGACCATACCATGCATGTGTACGACCCACACTTTTTGACACAATTAAAATTATTTTCTCAGATCATTTGGGAAATAGTTTGTAACACACTGAAGATTGATGAGCATATTTTTTTGTATTTTTTTTTCTAATATTTTTTTTTAATTAATTTTTTAAAGACAGTAATTATCTTTTTAAAAATTTGATGTGCACGACCCACATAATTTGATGTAAACTTATATTTTTATTTATTTTTAAATGGAAAAGAATTTTTTGTAGATTGATGACATAAATTTTTTTAAAAATTCATTAAAATAAAAAAGTTATTAAATTAACAAAATTAGTTAATATTTCAAGTTTCTGGACCCGATTTAGTATAAATTAAATGAAAAATAGTTAAAATAATCAATATTTAAATAAATTTACATGTTTAAAATCTAGACAGTATAATCTGAAATGGGTTTTAATTTTGTATTAAAATTCTCTAATTACAGGCATGTAAACTATTTCAGAAGTTCATATTTGTGCTTTCATTCATGGAGATTTGAATTTGCAGGTCCATGTCTCAAGTGTGGCCATCCCAGGTGTATCCCGGGCCTAATCCTGAGCCAAGTGGCAGGTTGTGGAATCAAATTCTACATAACGGGGCCCCATTTAAAAAACGGGGGCCCATTCCATTTTTTTGACCATTGGATTTACTAATGGACCCCCGTTTCTAAAACGAGGGCCCATTCTTAAATAACCGTTACTGTAAAAAAAAAAGACAAATTGCATCAATTTACCACACATTTTTTAATATTTTTTACACAATTTTTTTTAAGAACTCAATAAAAAGATATTTATTTTTGAAGAGGAGTTTGTAAAGATGGGTTCTAAGCAATGCCAAAAGAAACAAAAGAAGACAATGATAGCGGACGAAATTCAAGCACAAAGAGGAGAGGAGGCAAAATAGCAAAGAGATCGAAGATCACAACAATGACAATTGAATAACACTTTTGAAGCATCTAGTTTAGTGCCTGTTGTAGATGAGACCATTGAAGAGATCATGATCGATGCAAGAAATGTAGAACCAAACACAGCTATGACCGTTGATGCAAATGTTCGTGTGGATGTGAATCCTGGTATGTTTTTAAATACCCAAGACTATGATGCCAATCAAATTGCTCATTTAAATGAAGCTGGATATAAATTTTATACACCAATACAAAAAGAAATAAAAATTGAAAATATTACACCACCCTCTCTGAAAGAAAATGAATGTAATTTTTTTACTATTGATAGCAATGTGCTAGATAATCTTAATGGGTTAGTTTCTTGGAGACAAATAAGAACACATGCAAATAGACTATATAAACAATTTTTCTATAATAAAAAGTTAGGATTCCAATGTCAATTAATGCTACAATTAATAAAAAAATTAAAAATACGTAAAGTCATGAAAAAAATAGGTATTTATGCAAAACCAAAAAGAAAAGATGAATCATATAAGCAAGTTGTGATGAATAATAAGAGGGGGGGGTGAATTAGTATACCAGAAAATACTGAACTTAAACACTTTAACAATTTAGTAGTAAACTGGTATAACAGTTTAACTAACAAATCGATTAACACAAATGCAAACCAAACAACAAATAAGGCATTCACCCATAGAAGTATAATCACCATAATACAAGTAACTATCTGCAGAATAGTAACCAGACTGATTAAGGTCAGATCGGTTAAGGTCATACAATGTTCTTTAGCAGAATACATTCCGTTAGGAATCTCAATCTCTGTTAGGAGATAAGTCTGATTAAAGACTACTTTGTGAGAGGATTTCAGATCCACAAATGTGAACCACCTTGTTAGAGGATTTACAAAGGCTTTTCTGGGCCTACTTGATTAAGGGTTTTAGACTTGTCGAAGATGTGAGTAATCAACAAGTGAATGATCTAGCAAATAGCACATTCTACTTGGTTAGATCCATGATAGCTCATTGCTAATGCATTTCAGCATTACTTTAGTCTTCAGTAAATCCACACTCTATTACAGCACACAGACTTGATCTTCTCTTCTAAGATCACACATACAAAAACTCATCAACCACCAAAAACCCTTACAGCTACACACTACAAAACCATAGACATGATGTCCTTAAAAAAGAATTTGATTTCATGTCGGTCCAATAGGATTACATTGCAAGTACCTAGGTTCATTGCATCTAGACACATTTGATAACATGACACAAATCACCATCAAAGTGTCGGTGGATGGTAACTCATCACATAAATACCGGTTGGTAACTCATCACATAAATACCAGTTGGTAACTCATCATAGAGTATTACCGGTTCATACAACTTTAACGAGTACCGGTTGGTTCCTCATCATAGAGTAATACCAGTTCAAACATTAAACCGATTACCGGTTGTCCAAAAATGAAGATTGGGAAAATGATAACTGCCACTTTAGTTTCTTCGCTCCACTTGAGATCCTCGAACCACTTGAGGTCTCCATACCACTTGAGATTGGTAAAACACTTTCTGCAAAACACTGATAGCCTATAGACTATAATGCGATACCAGTTTGGAACAAATATCGGTTGAGCATAACTTATACATACAAAAAGTGATCTCAAAGCAAGTGTGTGTCCATCAATGACAATCACAACATAAACATCAAAAATGCCAACAATCTCCCCCTTTAGCATTGATGGCAACACTTAGGAAGATTTTGACATCTAAGTGTTTTACAACAAAAATATGCCATAATCAAAACTACTCCCCCTAAGCATATACAGTATCCCTTTTGCAGAAAATATAATGTATACTACTTCCTTACAGAGATAAACATGAAAGTATACATAACATGCATCAAAATTTTCAATACAAAATACTACTCCCCCTTTGCCAACAATGGCAAAGTGTAGCTGAATAACCCCTGTGTCCATTAACATTAAAATAATAAGAGTTTATGACAATAAACAGTGAAACTTGTCAAAAACTGATTTAAAGTCTTGCATAAATGTCTTCATGGATACAAACCATGACTCAAGCAATGAGGTAGCAGCCTCACTCTCCGTTTGCATCTGGGATACCTGTTCCTCCATGGCGTCCAAGGTACTCATCTCTTGAGTAACTGTCAAGTCATCCAGATTGAGATAGCATTTCTAAAGTATTTGCAGTCTTGGTAGTAGAACCAGTTGTAGTTCCTACAAATCCCTAGTCTAGTTGTTGATCTCCAACTCAATTCTTGCATCCTGAAGTTGAAATCGGTGAACGGTTTGCCCATAAGCAATAAAGGAATCATATGATGTCTTGAAGGTGCTTATGAATGTCTAAAAATTAGTTTGCAGTTTGTCTTTCTGAGAAAGCACATCATCATAGAATAGATTGGGTTGACATATCTTGCTGAGTAGTCGATTCCCCTCATCCAAAACATCTTGAATGTCCTTTTGTGCCTTCTATAGATCAGACCGGAGCTCATTCAACTTCTTCACCAAGGCAGTGTTCAAAGCCTTTTTATGCTTCTTTTTTGCATTGGCTTTGGCAACATCTTCCAGGCATTGCACTTGGTCCTCTACAACCATGCATAGGAGCTTCAATTGAGCTAGAGTGGAATTGGTACTTGGGAGACTGGTACTGGGAATCAAACTGGTGAGATTTTCCACCATAGTTTGAATCACATCTTCCTCCTTTTTCCTCCGCAGTGCATCCAATCACTCTTGATCAAGCTTAATACTTTGCAGTAGCTCTGTTTCATTTGCAGACTGTGTTGGCATTTATTATGTTCATGTTGTGATTGTCATTGATGGACACACACTTGCATTAAGATCCTCTTTATATGTGTGAGTTAGAGCACAACCGGTATTTGTTCCAACCGGTATGTTGTATTATAGTCTTTAGACTATTGATGTTTTGCAAAATGTGTTTACCGGTCTAAAGCGGCATGTCGACCCCAAGCGGTTCATGGATACCAAGTGGTATGAGGGATTAAAGTGGCATAACACATTTTTACCAGTCTTCATTTTGACAAACCAACAACCAGTATTTTGTATGAACCAGTAATACTCTATGATGAATTACCAACCGACATTTTATGATGAGTTATCATCCACCGATTGTTTGACGGTGCCGACACTATAACGGTGCTTTTTGTGTTGTGTTACCAGATATTTCCAAATGCATTGGACCTAGGAAATTGTATTGTAATCCTATTGGACCGACATGAAATTAGATTCCTTTATAAGGACATCATGTCTAGGGTTCTAAGGTTGTTGTTGTTGAGGTTGATATTGTTGCTAGGGTTCAATGTAGCTGAGGAGTTAGAGAGAGTATGAATGTGTAGAAGACTGAAGTAATGCTATAATGCATTAAGATTGAGCTATCAAGGATCTAACCAAGCAATCTGTGCTATTTGCTAGATCACTCACTTGTTGATTACTCACATCTTCGACAAGTCTGTAGCCCTTAACCGGGTAGGCCCAAAAGCCTCTTGTAAATCCTCTAACAAGGTAGTTCACATCTATGGATCTAAAATCCTCTAGCAAGGTAGTCTTTAATCAGACTTATCTCCTGACAGAGATTGAGATTCCTAACAGGATATGTTTTGGTAAAGAATGTTGTAAGACCTTAACCGATTTGACCTTAACTGGTCTGGTTTCTATTCTGTAGATAGTTACTTGTGAGTTCCATATCACCACGGTTTTTCGTGTTTGGGTTTCCACATCAAAATCTCTTGTGTTATGGTATTTGTACTTCTGTGGGTGAATGCATTATTATCTATTTGGTTTGCATGTTTGTTAACCGGTTTGTTTACTAAATTGTTTTACCGATTTACTATCAGTCTTGCAAAGTGTTTAAGTGCAAAGATTTTTCGCATACTAATTCACCCCCCCCTCTTAGTATTCATCAATAGGTATCAGAGCCTACCTTTATATAAGTTTAACCACTTGGAAAGAGATCTGGGGGAATACACATTGAGGGAACTTACTCAATGGCTCAATCAGTCTGAGCAAGCCTATGATGATCTTATGGTCAAATACAAGGCATCTCAAGCAAAAAGGAGAGAACATGCAGAAAAGCTGATGGAGCTATCTGAAAATAGTTCTGCAGATGAAGCAGACATGGAAGCCCTAATTGTAGAAGTAAACAAGTTGAATGAATCAAACTCCAACCTGAGAAAGGAGTTGGAAGGAATGACTATCGAGATGTGTCAAGAGCTTGAGAAGTGGAGGAAAGCTAAAGATCTAGTGAAAGAAAGAGATCATGAGATCTCCAAGCTGAAACAAGAGATCAGTGCCCTAACTGCTCAACTCCATGCTAGCAAAGTGGAAAAGGAAGACATGCAAGGTGAATTGAATAGTGCCATCTTTGAGAATGAAAACTTGATGGAAGCAAATGCTGCTATTTCCAAAGAACTCTCTGAGTCAAAGGAAATACTTGAGTTCAATAAGAGTACTGTTAGGCTTGAGCAAAAGCTTGAATCTACCAAACCGGTCAAGAATACCAATGGACTTGGTTATTCCAGTCATGAGGAAGGTGAGACCTTTGTTACAAATATTGGAGCATCAAAGAAACAACCGGGATCAAAGGATAAAGGTAAGCAAAAGTTTAAACTTGTTTGCTTTAACTATCTTAAAGAATGACATACCGCAAATGTGTGTAGGAGTAAGGCTTACAACAATTTTGCTTATTTCCTAAATGATAAGCCTAGATCCTATAGATTCAATGGTAACTACTATGCATGCAACAAGTATGGGCATAGAGCATTTGAATGTAGGTCTTTCATGAATGACACTGGAAGATATCCTCAGAGGACCCAAGGAGTTGGTCCTTAATATTTTGTGAACCAGAATCACAACTGGTTTAATGTCTTTAATCATCAGCCAAGAAGCGGTGGCTATCAAGCGGCAATCGGATGGAGAGCAAATTGTATGATCTATCATGGTCATGGTCACACTGCTGCAACATGAAGAAGGAAGAATGGAAACATGAACAATGGACCTTGGAGAGCACTTGGATTGGTCTGCTATCATTGCAACAAACCAGGTCACATTACCAGATTCTGTAGATCAAGAAAGAACATATCTGATGATATACCAGTCACTCCGGAAGGAGATATTGATGTTGCCACTATTCAAGCAGATATAAACAAAACCTAGAAGAAGAAACCAATGGTGTTACAAGAGGAACCAATTTCTGCACCTAGTGTGGAAATATCAGAACAGGCAAACTAAGCCTTAGAAAAGCTTAGGGGGAGCAAACGATGAAATGTTTCGAACCCCCGGTTTACACCGATAAAAGACCTTAACCGGTATGTGATACCTGTCGCTTGGCAGAAGACCGAAAATGGTAAAAAGGCAAATTAGGGTTTACACCCTAATAGAGGAGCATTAATAGCGGTAGGTGAGAGATATGTTTAAAGGTATTTTTCAAATCATTTCTCACTATCTGTTTTCGAGCAAAGAAATTTTTTTCAAAGAGAAGAGCGACGAAAAGGCAATTTGAGCTAAGATCTTGAGAAATTGACAAACTACAAAGGAGATTCAAACTCAAACTGCAAACGGTCAAGTGGAGAACACAAAGCGGTGATTCAGCAACCGATGGAGTGTGGAGTGAATGAGAATCATACTAGTTCTATCATGGCTTTTGCATCTCATACTAGTTCTAGTGCATCTATTGAATCTAAAAGTTTTATTCAATGAAAGTCCAACTATAATGCTCTATCACAAGTTCTAGCTGGTGTGATAGTAGAAGAGGGAATTTCTGACTACATAAACTGCAAGATTGAAGACCTAGGGTCTCTAGCTATCCACTCCTAGTTAGGTTTGTTTTGTGCCAAGGATAAGAAAATCAAACCAGAGTATAATATCTTGGAGAAGAAGAAACTCCACAATGTTGTCTACTTCCAGGAAGATTTTACCGAAGATCACATAAGGATCATTTTGAGTAGAGTCCATGGTGACAAGATGTACCTGGAGAGGATGCATGATATTACACCACAGGCAATTCATGCAGTCACCGATTTCAGCAATACAGGGGATGTGCCAGCCCTAAGAATGGTTAGCAAAACTGAAATGTTAAAGCTCATCGGTTCAGTGAGTGACTCATGTGGCATGATAGTCAATTCAATCAAGGATGATATAGTGAAGTATGCATGTATGGTGATTGGTTACTGGACGTTCTCGGCCAACAGAATTAACTCTGTATCTGCTGTAGCGGTAAATGCTGCTTACTAGATGATAAAGGAGGATGCATCATTTGACCTATGCACGGGTATGCAGAGGCAACTCCTATTGAACCTGAAATCAATCAAACAAGATAATGCACTGAGGTTCAAGTTTGGACAACTATTGGTTGGGTTGTTCTTTTACTTTCAAGGATACTTCCTAGGAGTGGGAGACATTCAGTGGTCTGCGGACCAGCCGATTACCAAATAGATAAAGGAAAGTTTGCAAGCAGTGGGAACCGGTTACCCTAATGTTCTGAACAAGTGTTTTGATGAGTTCAGATGAAAAATGAGCCAAAGGATGAGGATCTCAGGTGATAATGTAAAGAAATATGAAGATGACATCTGCTTCACCATCCAAGTAGATAAATGCATAATGGAGGTTGTTGAGCCTAGATAGGAAGAAGTAGAGCCAATGGGCTATGAGGTGATGTACAATATGCTGGAAGGGTATGCCTCTACCCTTATTGCCTCTCCACTTGATCCTAAGGTGAAGAGAACTAGCACCTACCTAGAGAGGATAGAACCGATTGAGGAACCACCAGCAATGAAAGAAAAGGAACCAGCAGTGAAGAAGGCAAAGGTAGTGCCTACAACATCCACATTGGTTACTACTGGAACTCCAAAAGTGACCAAGCAGTCACCAACCAAGAGGAAACTAGAAGCTGCACCAACTAAAGTGTTCCAGAGAAAGAGGAAGACAAGGAACACCTCTCTAGACTCAGAAGAAACCTTGTCTAAGGAAAAGCCAAATAAAACACGTCAAGCAAAGAGGAAGACAAAGGATGAATTGGCATCATCTGCACCGGTAAATATAGATATCTCTTCCTATAAACCTTTGACAAATTGTCAAAGAAAAATAAAGAATATTAGGAGAAAAGTGCTAAATGACTTACTTGAGTGTTTTGATGACTTCAATGAGGATGAAAAGGAAGCAGTTGAAAAGGAAATAATTCAGTATTTATGTATTAATGACCGGTCGCCTTCAGAGATCAAATCTTAGACACTGGATTCTCTAGATATGTCATTAGATAATAGATGGCGAATTGCCATCGAAAAACAATAGGAAATTAGGGAGAAGGTTTTTGTACAGTACTTTCCCGACCTGTCAAATTCTGAGTTGTATGATTTTATTGACCAAAACAAAGGACTCTTGTTCACTAGAAAAAGAAGACTCTGGCTGTTAGAAGGCAGAGTTGCTGATGTCAAAAAAGACACCCATCTGTATATGAAAATAGCTGTCCAAACTCACAAAGCACGTCTTGCCAATCGACAAGCTGAGAAAGAACCGGTTATATCCAAGCTAGATGAAGCATTTGATGATGAAGGAAATCTTGTTGTTGAACCAATCAACACCATTGATGTCAATGCTTTGGATGTTGAGGATGTTACCCAAGAGATACCATCTAAGGCAACAGGATAGGAGCATCAAGCTGAACAGGAGAAGAAAGCTGAGGACAAAAAGGAAGTGATGAAGAAAGAGGCCGAGCAGAGGAAGAGGAAGAGAAGCGGAAAAAGGATGAAGAGGAGAAAAAGAAGAAAGATGAAGAGGAGAAAAAGAAGAAAGATGAAGAGGAGAAAAAGAAGAAGGAAGAAGAAGAAAAGAAGAAAAAGGATGAAGAGGAGAAAAAGAAGAAAGATGAAGAGGAGAAGAAGAAGAAGAAGGAAGCAGAAAGGAAAAAGAAGGAAGAAGAAGATAAGGAATAGGAGAAGACAAAGGAAGCAGAAAAGAAAAAGGCTAAGGAAGACAAGGAAGCAGAGAAGAGGAGAGAAGTGGAGAAGAAGAAAGCAGAAGAGGACAAGGTAGGAGAAGCAGCGAACAGAACCCAAATGGAGACTCCAAAGGCAACCAGGAGTCAAGCTAAACCAGCTGATCTCACTAGTCCTATAGATCTCCAGTTTGCAAGTGAAATGGAGCTAATACAGAGCATCAAGGTAGCTCAAGAGTGCCTTGAAATCTTTCGACGGAAGAAGGAGCAGGATGTAATCCAAGCAGCTATGGATACGCTTACTGGTTTGATATGCTCTTTCGATAGAAGAAGGAGCAGGATGTAATCCAAGCAGCTATGGATACGCTTACCGGTTTGATACCTGGTACAAATCTTCCAAACACCAATTCATCACTAGCTAGACTTAAGCTCCTATGCACAATAGTAGATGATCAGGTGCAAAGCCTTGAAGAGGAAGCAGAGGCTAGTGTCAAGAAGGAGCATCAAAAAGCTCTTAATATAGCTTTGGTGAAGAAGTTGAAAGAGCTTCGAACTGAACTGAAGAAAGAACAAAAGGATATAAGGGATGCTCTAGATGAGGGGAAGTTGCTACTTAGCAAAATCTGTCAACTCCATCTATTTTATGATGATGTGCTAGCTCAAAAGCAAAAGATTTAAATAGACTTACAGTCCTACATGATCACATTCAAGATGCCTTATGATTCCTTTGCAACTTATGGGCAAACCGTTCACCGGTTTCACATCCAATCAGCCAAAATGGAGCAAGAGATCAGCACATGGTCTAGAGATTTGTAGGAGATTCAACTGGTTCTACTCCCACGTCTATAAATTCTTTAGAAGTGTTATCTAAACATGGATGCCTTGACAGTTACATAGGAGATGAGCACAGTTGATGCCATGGAAGAAAAGGTCTCCCATATGCAAACAGAGAAAGAAGTAGCCACATCCCTACTTGAGTCCTGGTCTCTATCGATGAAACAATTCTTGCAAGACTATAAATCTATTTTTGACAGGTATTGTTCCTTATTCTCATAAACTTTTATTATTTTTTTAATATCAAATGGAAGCAGGGTTGTTCAGCGGTACTTTATCATTGTTGGCAAAGGGGGAGAAGTACTCTATCTATTTTGGAGAAGTATAGCGGAGAAGTATCTGGATTTAAAATTTTGCTATATGCTTTGATATATGCTCTGATATCTCAATGTTTATGCTCTATATGCAAAATTGTTATACATTGTATTGTTAAAGGGATAGTGTATATGCTTAGGGGGAGCAATTTTGCTAATGGCATGTTTTTGTTGTAAAACACTTAGATGTCAAAATTTTATTTTTGTAAGTGTTTCCATCAATGCCAAAGGGGGAGATTGTTGGCATTTTTGATGTTCATGTTGTGATTGTCATTGATAGACACACACTTGCATTAAGATCCTCTTTATATGTGTGAGTTAGAGCACAACTGGTATTTGTTCCAACCGGTATGTTGTATTATAGTCTTTAGACTATTGATGTTTTGCAGAATGTGTTTACCGGTCTAAAGTGGCATGTCAACCCCAAGAGGTTCGTGGATACCAAGTGGTATGAGGGATTAAAGTGGCATAACACATTTTTACCAGTCTTCATTTTGACAAACCGACAACCAGTATTTTGTATGAACTGGTACTACTCTGTGATGAGTTACCAACCAGCATTTTGTGATGAGTTATCATCCACTGATTGTTTGATGGTACCGACACTATAACAGTGCTTTTTGTGTCGTGTTACCAGATATGTCTAGATGAATTGAACCTAGGAAATTGTAATGTAATCCTATTGGACTAACATGAAATTAGATTCCTTTATAAGGACATCATGTCTAGGGTTCTAAGGTTGTTGTTGTTGAGGTTGATATTGTTGCTAGGGTTCAAAGTAGCTGAGAAGCTAGAGAGAGTATGAATGTGTAGAAGACTGAAGTAATGCTATAATGCATTAAGATTGAGCTATCAAGGATCTAACCAAGCAATCTATGTTATTTGCTAGATCACTCACTTTTTGATTACTCACATCTTCGACAAGTCTGTAGCCCTTAACCGGGTAGGCTCAAAAGCCTCTTGTAAATCCTCTAACAAGGTGGTTCACATTTGTGGATCTAAAATCCTCTAGAAAGGTAGTCTTTAATCAGACTTATCTCCTAATAGAGATTGAGATTCCTAACAGGATCTATTCTGGTAAAGAACGTTATAAGATCTTAACCGATCTAGTTTCTATTCTGTAGATAGTTACTTTTGAGTTTCATCTCACCGTGGTTTTTCCCATTTGGGTTTCCATGTCAAAATCTCTTGTGTTATGGTGTTTGTTCTTCTATGGGTGAATGCATTACTAGCTATTTGGTTTGCATGTTTGTTAACTGGTTTGTCTACTAAATTCTTTTACCAGTTTATTGTTAGTCTTGCAAAGTGTTTAAGTGCAAATATTTTCAGCATACTAATTCACGCCCCTCTCTTAGTATTCATCAGACTGGAGGTCAATGGGACTAGTGATGTCAACCGGTTTGGCTTTACCACCGGTTTACTTTGGGGTCTCTGAATGTACACTCTTTGCGGCTTCCTCCTTTTCCTTGTCATTTTGCTTAACTTCTTCTGCCTTCTTCCACTTCTCAACTTCTTTCTTTCTTTTCTCTTCTTCCTTCTTTCTTTCTTCTTCTTTCTACTTCTCTCCCTCTTTCCTTTCTTCTTCCTTCTTCTTCTTCTTCTTCACTTCCTATTTCTTCTCTTCTTCCTTCTTGTTCTTCTCCACTTCATGTTTCTTCTCTTCTTCCTTCTTCTTGTCCACTTCCTATTTCTTCTCTTCTTCCTATTTCTTCTCTTCTTCCGTCTTCTCCTTCTCTGCTTCCTATTTCTTCTCTTCTTCCTTCTTCTTCTTCTCTTCTTCTTTATTCTTCTCTTCTTCCTTCTCCTTCTCTTCTTCCTTCTTCTTCTCTTCTTCTTTATTCTTCTCTTCTTCCTTCTCCTTCTCTTCTTCCTTCTTCTTCTCTTCTTCCTTTTGCTTCTCTTCTTCCTTTTGCTTCTTCTCGTCTTCTGCATGTTCCCTCTTCTCTTCCTCCTTTCTCTTCTCCTCATCCTGTTTCTTCTGTCCTACTATTTCTGATGGTGTATTAGGGGTAATATCTTCACCATTCAAGGCATCAACATCAATGGGTTCCATTTACTCAGTGACCTATTCTCCCTCACTGTTATACACTTCATCCAGTTTTGCAATTTCCAGTTCTTGTTCACCCTTTTTGTTGGCTTCGGACACTTGATGCAGTCTCAGAGCAGCTTGAGCATGAGAGTGGGTATCTTTTACCACCTCAGGGACTTTACCTTCTAGCAACAAGAGTCTCCTTCTTCACATAAAGATGAGGCATTTATATTTTTCCATAACTTCATAGAGTTCGGAATTGGACACATCAGGAAAATATTGTGCAAATATTTCCTCTCTTATTTCCTATTCTTTTTCTATGGCAATGCACCATTTGTTGTCCAAAGAATTATATAAAGAATCCAATGTCATAGATTTAATTTCTGATGGCGATCGGTCATTAATACATAAATACTAAATGACTACCTGTTCTACTTCCTCCTTCTCATTATCATTGAAATCATCAAAATAATCTACTAAGTCACTCAACACTTTCCTCTTAATATTCTTAATGGTTCTTTGACAATGTGTCAAAGGTTTGTAAGAGGAGATATCAATATTTACCGGTGTTGATGATGCTAGTTCACTATGGTTTCCTTTGTCTTCTTCCTTGTTTGCCTAGTCTTCTTAGGTGGTTCTTCAGATACAGTATCTTTTGAGTCTGGTGTTGCTTTTTGTTTTCCACTTTCTCTGAAAGACTTTGGCAGGAGCAACTTCCGATTTCTTCTTTGCCAATGACCGCTTGGTCACTTTAGGACTCACTGAAGTAACTGATGCCGATACAGATGGCACTACCTTTCCTTTCTTCACTAAGGGCTCCTCAATCGATGTAACCCTTTCTAGATAAGTGTCGATTCTCTTCTTTTTAGGATCAAGTAGTGAGGAAAGTAGGGTAGAAGCATACCTGTCCTACATGTCGTACATTACCTCATAACCCATAGGCTCCACTTCTTCCTTTCTAGGATCAATAGCCTCCATTATGCACTCATCTACTTTGATGATAAAGTCGATGTCCTCTTCATATTTCTTGACAATATCATTGGATATTCTCACCCTTTAGCTCATCTTGCATCTGAACTCATCAAAGTATTTGGTCAGAACTTAAGGGTAAATAGTTCCAACCACTTGTAGACTTTCCCTGATTTGCTTTGAAATCAGTTGGTCAACATACCACTGAATATCACTGACTCTTGGAAAGTAGCCTTGGAAGTAGAAGAACAATCCGACCAATAGTTGTCCGAATTTAAATCTCAAGGCATTGTCCTATTTTATTGACTTCAGGTTCACCGGGAGTTTCCTTTGCATAAAGGTGCATAAATCAAACAAGGCATCTTCCATAATCATCTTGTACCCAACATTTACCACTGCAGCAGAGACAGAGTTGATCGTGCTAGCATAGAATGTCCGGTAACCTATCACCATGTAGGCATATTTGACCAGATCATCCTTGATGGTATTGATGGTCATTCCCCATTGGTCGCTCATAGAATCGGTGTGCTTGGTCATATCGGTCTTGCTGATCTTCCTTAGGGCTGGCACTTCTCCAACGTTACAAAAACTGGCGACGACATGAATTGATTCTGGTGTGATGTCATGTGTCTGCTCCAAATACATTTTGTCACCATGCACTCTGCTTAGAATGATGCGGATGTGAGCATCTGTGAATTCTTCAAGGAAATAGACTGCATTGTGAAGCTTCTTCTTTTCCAAGATGCTAAATTCCAGTTAGATCTTCTCGTCCTTCCCGTAGAACAAACTCAATTGAGAATGGATCACCAGAGATCCTAGGTCTTCAATTTTACAGTCAATATAATCTGAAATACCTTCCTCCACTATAACACTAGCGGGTATTTGGGATAGGGCATTATATTTTGCCTTCCATTGTATAAAATCAACAAAATCAACGGATGCACTAGAACTAGAGTGCAGTGTTGAAGCCATGATAAACAGAGAAACTCGAAAAATACCCTTGAAAGTCGAGATTTAGGGCTTGCGAATTTTGCTTTGTACTCACTACTTCAGTTTCTGGATTACCACTTTGAGTTCCACACTTGACCGATTGATGAAATCCTCAGATTCTTCTTCAAGGTTTTGAAATCTCTCCGAATTGCAAGACAAATTGCATTTTGTCACTCTGCACTTGAAAACTTCTTTGCTTGAAAATTGATAAGTGAAAATGACTTGAAAATCCCTTTTTAAATGAATTCTTCACCTATCACAATAAATGCTCCACTATTAGGGCGTAAACCCTAATTTGCCTTTTACCATTTCTGTTCTTCTGCCAATTGACAAGTATCACATACCGGTTAAGGTCTTTTACCGATGTAAACCGGGGGTTCAAAACATTTCACCGATTTGTTCCCCCTAAGCCTTTCTATGGCTTAGTTTGCCAATTCAACGACTTCCACACTAGGTGTAGAAACCAGTTCTTCTTGAGACATTTCTTCTGGCTTCTTCTTCCAAGTTTTCTTCATATTTGTTTGAACAGTTTCAACATCAATCATTCCTTCCAGAGTGATCGGTATATCATCTGATATATTCTTTCTCATTTTGCAGAATCTTGTTGTATGACCTAGTTTGTTGTAATGATAGCAAATCATTCCAAGTGCTCTCCAAGGTCCATTATTCATGTTTCCATTCTTCCTTCTGCATGTTGCAATAGTGTGACCACTACCATGAGAAAAAAAACAGGTTGCTCTCCATCTGGTTGCCACTTGATAGCCATTGCTTCCTGACTGATAATTGTAGGTATTAAACCGGTTAGGATTCTGGTTCCCAGAGGGTTCAGGAAAAACTCCTTGACTATTTTGAGGATACCTTCTAGTGTTGTGCATGACAGACCTGTTTCTACATATATTGGTAGTGTGTCCATCCTTGAGGCAATTAAAGTAAATAGGTTTGAATTTTTTCTTACCTTTATCCTTTGATGTTGATTGCTTCTTTGATGCTACATATTTTTCTCCAGAGGTCTCACCTTCTTCATACTTAGAGAAACCAAGTCCAGTGGTATTCTTTACTGGTTTTGTTGGTTCAAGCTTTTGTTATAACTTAATAGTGCTCTTATTGAATTTGGCAAGTATTTCCTTTGACTCAGTGAGTTCTTTGGTAATAGCAGCATTGGACTCCTTCAAGGTTGCATTCTCAGAAATAGCCAAGTTTAGTTCACCTTGCATTTCTTCTTTTTCCACTTTGCTTTCTTGGAGATGAGCGGTAAGTGCACTGATTTCTTGCTTCAGCTTGGAGATCTCATGATTTTTGTCTTTTACCAGATCTTCAACTTTCGTCTGGTTCTCAAGCTCTTGACACATCTTGATAGTTAGTCCTTCAATTTCCCTTCTTAGGTTGGCATTAGGCTCATTTAGTTTTTCAACTTCGCAAACTAGGGCATCCATATCCGCTTCATCAGAGGAACTATTTTCAGTTAGCTCCATTAGTTTCTCAACATGTTCTCTCCTTTTTGCCAGAGAGGCCTTATACTTGACTTTGAGTTCATCCTAGGCTTTCTTAGACTCAGTGAGTTGATGAGTAAGTTCCCTCATAGTGTATTCCCCCATATCTCTTTCCAAGTGGTTAAACTTATAAAAAGGTTGGTTCTGATATCAATTGATGAATACTAAGAGGAAGGGGTGAATTAGTATACCAAAAAATACTGAACTTAAACACTTTAACAGTTTAACAGTAAATCGGTATAACAATTTAACTAACAAACCAATTAACACAAATACAAACCAAATAAGGAATTCACCCACAGAAGCACAATCACCATAACACAAGAGATTTTGACGTGCAAAACCAAATGGGAAAAACCATGGTGAGATGAGACTCACAAGTAACTATCTGCAAAATAGTAACCAGACTAGTTAAGGTCATACAATGTTCTTTACGAGAATAGATCCTGTTAGGAATCTCAATCTTTGTTAGGAGATAAGTTCGATTAAAGACTACCATGTGAGAGGATTTCAGATCCATGGATGTGAACCACCTTGTTACAAGATTTACAAAGGCTTTTCTGGGCCTACCCGGTTAAGGGTTTCAGACTTGTCAAAGATGTGAGTAATCAACAAGTGAATGATCTAGAAAATAGCACAGTCTGCTTGGTTAGATCCATGATAGCTCATTGCTAATGCATTTTAGCATTACTTCAGTCTTCAATAAATCCACACTCTATTACAGCACACAGACTTGATCTTCTCTTCTAAGATCACACATACAAAAACTCATCAACCACCAAAAACCATTACAACTACACACTACAAAACCCTAGACATGATGTCCTTAAAAAAGAATCTGATTTCATGTCAATCCAATAGGAGTACATTGCAAGTTCCTAGGTTCATTGCATCTAGAAACATTTGATAACATGATACAAATCACCATCAAAGTGTTGCTGGATGGTAACTCATCACATAAATACCAGTTGGTAACTCATCATAGAGTATTACCGGTTCATACAACTTTACTGATTACCAGTTGGTACCTCATCACAGAGTAATACCAGTTCAAACAGTAAACCGATTAGCGGTTGTCCAAAAATGAAGACTGGGAAAATCATAACTGTCGCTTTAGTTTCTTTGCTCTGCTTGATATCCTCGAACCGCTTGAGGTCTCCATACTGCTTAAGATGGGTAAAACACTTCTTGCAAAACACCGATAGCCTATAGACTATAATGCAATACCGGTTTGGAACAAATACCGGTTGAGCATAACTTATACATACAAAAAGTGATCTCAAAACAAGTGTGTGTCCATCAATGACAATCACAACATAAACATAAAAAATGCCAACAAGTTGTATCTACTATTGCCAGTGCCATTGATTCTATCAGAAAAACAAGTCGATCTAAAGATAAGAATGTAGCACGTAGAGTTATAACAACTGATATAGTTGACAATACAATTCTTAGTAAAAGAATGTTAAGTGATATAAGTGGCTATTTGAACTTACATCGTAGAACCTTGTCAAGAGTGGTCAAAAGAAGAGACACAATTGAAATTGATCCACTATACCATTGTTGGAGTTTTAGTGGTAGACTTCAAAGGCCGGACATGAAATTAAATGATGAAACTAAACAATTAATTGGAAAATTTTGGCAGGATAACACTAGAGTTTCATCAAATGCTAGAGACATTTTAAAGTTAAGGGTGAGATAAAAAATTCATGATCCTCATCCAAAACATCTTCTTGACATGACTCAAACTGAATTCTTTAAAAAATTTAGTGATGAATCTGTGTTAATGAATTTATGAATTAGTCAAAGATCATTTGAAAAATGCAAACCCTAGTATGTTAAAATCAATGAAACTCATGTTCAGTTCATTACTGTTATGATGTTTTTCGATATATACATTGTATGTTGCATGGTAATGATCTTCTATAGGATTGTGGTGTTTATGTTCCACTTGAAACTATAAAAGATTTTATTTGAAGTTTATTTTGTAAACCACCTAATGAACAATTATTTCTTTCCAGTTCATGCATTTATGACCTTTGCAATTTATGTGGGAACTATTCTTTGATAGGTGAATGTTTGCATGAACATGTTTCATCTAAGTTTGGACAAAAAATGGTTGATGTTAGGAGATTTAAAAATATAGAATACCCTCTAAAGGATGGAAAGATGGGGAAACATTTAGAATTGATTACAGAGCAGAATAGTGTGAATGCATTTATCAGTGAGTTTAAAAGTCATATTGTTCCCAAATATGTGAAACATTCCCAAATTGCCCAATGGCTTGATGGATAGTTTCACATATGCAAGAACACATTTCTAGTTGGAAAAATAGTATTAGTTGTGGATTTTGTAGAAATTATACTCTAAAACCACATGAGGAAACTCAATCACAATACTACAACTCAGTGCAAGTGACCATATTTGTGCACATTATATATAGACATGACCATGACAGTACATAAGATAATATAATTTTTTTGATGGAGTATCATTTCTATGTTAGTGATAATTGATTACACTCGTCAGAGTTTGTTCAGCATTGCTTCGAGGTATTTCATGATAATCTTAAGGAAAGAGAAATTGACATGAAACAACATATGATATGGTCAGATAACTGCACTGGACAATTCAAAAATACAAGAATGTTTTATTGGCTATGCAAAGTTCACAAGATAAACAATGTCCAATAGTTATAAAGTTTTTTTTTAAGCGGGACATGGTAAAGGGGAATAGTTGGTGCCTGTGTAAAAAGAGCTCTTGCTAGAGAATAATTGAAATTCGAGGATGCAACAAAATTCAGGGATGCTCATGTAGTTGTACATTGGTGCAATTCAAAGTTGTCAAAAGGATCAACTGAGAACTCTGCAATTCGATGTTTCTTTTGGTTGGTAGAGGAAGATAAGAGTTCTAATTCAAACACATGGACTATATTCACAAGCCGGCTTGCTTGCTTTTGTCAGTTTTGTGTTTCCAAAGATTGGGAATTTTGTGAGAATAAAGAATGGGTTGAAGAATGGCAACAAAGATCACTGACACCCATAGATGCAAATGATCTACATGAAAGAACTCATGAAGATATGGATCAGATGTTTGCATGAAATAACTATGATCACATTTCAGATCTTATACAACAAGGTAAAACTATTTTTGAAATTTGTTTTGATTTATTAAATAGAACATATATATGAAATCTTACAGTGTATATTTTTGTTTTTATTTCTCATTAAATATTAAAATAAAATTGTTTTGTGCATAGGACATGTCTATGTTCTTGTTGCACCAGAGGACAATGAAGAGGGGATAGATTATTGGTTGGCTCAATGTGTAGAGCCAAAACATAAGCTAATCACTCCTCAAGTAGATGATGATGGTTATGACTATCCAACAGGATCTGTGGTTGTTGTCGGCACTTGGCTATGCAAATATCTAATAAGAAAGAATGGATTGCCCACATTTGAAGATTATGAATTAGAGAAGAAGATTATATATTACTCGCATTTTCTAGTGTAAACTAATGTAAAATTGGATAGATATCATGGCAGGCCTGCTAATAAACAATTATGAACTCTCTCTATGGAAGAGCACGAGACAATTATAGATGCTTTGCAAAAGAGAGAGGATGTGGATGGTATAACAGAATGAATATCAAGTAAGTTATAATTTGAACGCTTAATCCACCTCCCTTTTAAAAGTGATGATGCATATTTTATATAGCATTTTAAATCATGAATCATAATTATAAAATCTAATCTAGTAATTTTGTTTCAGGTCTACCATAAGTAGAAGGCATCAATGAAAACCAGGTTATTTGTGCATACTTTATGTATCATTTTAAATAATTACAAGTTAAATTTTTGTACCCTTAAGGCAAATCCCTTTGAAGAGTCGTGATGTATGCTTTATGTTGTATTTTACATTCAATGCATCCTTATTATAGAAACTAATCAAATGTATTTTTTTTTCCAGGTCTCTCAAAGTAGACTTGGCCTCAATGACTACTATTGCTTGTGCATACTTTATGTTGTATTTTGAGAGATATAAATCCTTATTATTATAATTTAAATATACTATTTATTTTATTTTAGATAGGTCTTCTTGATTACACTTTGTGTAATATACATAAATGAGAGACTATTGGTGAAATTTATGAATGGATAATTATGTTTTAATCAAGTTCTATTCAATGTATTTGTTTTGATACTTTTCTCTTATCATCATTATTATTGTAATGGTAATTATATATTTTTCTTATCTATGATGATTAATACTTTTTAATTTAGAATATGTTATAATTATAAGATATGTTTTGATACTTTGGTCTTATCATCATTTTTAGTTCATGATGTACACTTTTAGTTTATCTAATCCCAAGTTATTTAAATAAAATTCCAAAAATAAAATTTCAAGTCCATATAATCTATATAATATCTAATCCATATATATATCTGGATGGTAACATGATGAACTCCAGATAAACCAATGTGCACAAAATATATATGATCTAATCCTATTATGCAACTATCCATATATATAAAGTATGTGCACATCTAAGACAATATATACAATACTAAAAAATAATTACACATGTAAACAAATGTGTAAAGTACATAAAAAGGTACATATCATATAAAAAAGTACATGTACATCATATCAGAGCCAAATAAACAGTCAAATCTAAGTGCTATCATTAATAACATCTCATGGTCTCTTCTCCCCGGGACGTGGACTAGATCCACCCATCTCAAGCTGTACAAGGAAAAAGTAATATTAAAATACATTTATCAAATATAGTTGGAATTCATAAATTAAGTTACAAACTTACCATATGTGTGTGCACATCAGCTCCAGTAACTTCTTCTGCATCTTGTATACAAGATAAGAAACATGATATAATGAACATGAGCACATACACGTGTTTATTTTTTTATTAAATAAAAATGAAAATTTATAATTTGATTTTTAAATAATCATATAATAAAATATCATACATAAGGTTGCTCGTTAGATCCTCTAGCAGTATCGCCTCTAGCAGTATCTTGTGCAGTATCAACATCAAATGTAGTGCTAGCTAAGTCCTATACAAGGTCATATTCAAATTGTCCAGTTAAATCTTAAATTAAGAGTCAAAATAAGATCAAATTAAGTATTACCATTTAAGAACTCAAAGGATATCAATGTGCATTCAAATTGGCTCTGATAAAAATTATGAGGATAACCTATCCTAATAGTAATGTCCACCTGCAAACATGCATTTAATGAAATCATATTTAGTGAACATATATATGTGTATTAAATAATTTCAAGTTAAGTTACAATGTTGTAAGAGTTCATATTTAATTTATGAATTCTAAGATACATACCATAGATGGTGTCACAATAGTCACACCCTCTTCTCGATGTGATGTAGAGGGTCCATCATGACTTGACTCCTGGAGAAAGAAGCATTCAATGTATCAACATGAAAATTTATATAGTATACGATGATAAAATTTTAACTTAAAAATCTAGTACAATGTCTAGATAGAAATTGATACTATACCCCATAAGGTGTGCCAAGTTGTGTTCTAGTAGATGCAATATTGACTCTAATATTAGGTATAGTCCTTATCTACATAAACAAACATTATTTAATGACGTATTAGATTGTATATAAAAAAAGACAAGCACTTAATTTATACTTATATTTAATGAAGTATTTAAAGATTGACATGTACATGTATATATATCTATACCTAGTCAAGATGATCATCAGAGAAAAGAAAATCCATATATGATGTCATCATACTATCATATGTTGCATCATGGTCAGCTAGAATTGAAGCAGATCCTAGATCAGCAGTAGGACCTACACATGTCTCATGAGAACTCGAACACGTATGTGGCATCCATCGAGGAGTGGATGCTATGTGAGCAACTTGCTCACTCAGGTTACCTATGAGGAAAGTCAAAGCATCTAATGTTGAAATGAATGATGTATTCTACACATCTGCAGGAATTGATGGAGCAACAAGTGGAACTATGGGTGGATCTAGTAGGGGATTATTACTCCGTTCCCCTAATCTATGTTGTGGCATTCCATGACCAACACCCTAGAATGACTTAATATCAAAATAATATGGTTTTTGGTGCATTACAAACTCACAGTATAATTTCTTCAAAAAATAAAAAGGGACCTCATAATTATGATGTGGTGGATAATGAAAAACCATCCACCATCTATCGCAAAAGTGTCTAGCCATTTCTGGATGCACACACCACCTAATTGAAATTCTATTTTGGCTATGTTGCATTGGTTCTCTTGTTTTTGGGTTAGTAAAATATGGACGTAAATGAGTTTTGGTTATTTTGAGATAAATGATTTGCCTATAAGTTAAACCATCGGCATAAAAATCACACAACTCTTGTTGTTGTCTATGAAATTGATCTAATTGAGAATCAACAGATCTAACTGACTCGACAATAGTTTTCCCAATGTATGAACATAAGACAATACTTTAAGAAGATATATTAACCAATATACAAACATAAGATAATGCTTTAATAAAATAAAAAAAACACTATCTGAACATATGTGAAGCAAATAGTCTTGAAGATCATAAGATAGAACAAAGATTAAAGTATAAGACATAAATCATTATGGGAAATTAGTAGTTATTAATAAAGATTAGATAATGTAAAAATAGGAGATAAAACATATGAAGTAAAAGTAGGATTAAAAAAGGAAATCAAGTGTGAAAATATTAAACATGCCCTACAAGTGGGGTAATAGAATATAAAGGAAACATAAAAGATTAAATTAAACATATATGTTCCCAAAGTGGGAGATAAGACATAAAGGAGATAAATAGCTACCAAATGATAAAGTAGATGTGAAAAATGAAAAATATGAAAGATAAATTATGAATGAAGGAAAAGTAAGAGTTAAATCTAGGTGATAAACTAATATCTCATATCTAGTGGTTTCTCTTTATGTTATGTGTCACCTCAATGTGTACATTCACTTTGTTGGTGCATCATTATTTTCTTACATTTAGCTAACTATTGTATTGCATATTTGCACCTAGGATAGGATAAGATTACTTGGGTAGATATCTACCTAGGTAGGCATCACATATTCAACTCATACTCCCTACTTTGGTAGAGATGTGGATATATGTTACTCATCTTCTCAATTTTTTTGTAAGAGTTCTCTGTAAAGAGGGTTTTATATATTACAATTTTCCTTAAACATGTCTCAAAATGATGAAAACACTTGAATCAAGGTCAAAAACTAGGAATGTGAGATACATGATATGGATGATGACAAGGATGGTTGAGAATAAAGAGAATTTGAATGGATTATGGTATACTCCTAAGTGTAGGGTACTTTTAAAAAATAGATTATACATGATGCAAGAGTTTGGTCTTCATCATGGTACTTGTCCAAGGTGTCATAGGAATAGTTTCACCCATGAATAAAAAAATTATGTTTACTTTTCTCTCTTTTTTAATTTTTATGCAAGACCAAATCCTTTAGGTGTGGATATGTTAAATGATACACATGATATTTAGAAGTTTTTAAAAATCCTAGCCAAAAAATATATGACACCAACTATGGACCTATTATGCAATGCCATGGCATAATAGGACTTATTATGTTGTCATGGCATAATAGGTCCTATTATGCAATGACATGATATAATAGGTCATATTATCCCATGACATAATTATTCCTATCATACTAAGTAAACATGTCAAATTAGTACTTCAGTGTTGCAGATGAATTAGATGATGAAGTTGGCAATTCGAGAAAATGATGTCATGTCATGGCTTAATAGGTCCTATTATGGACCTATTATGCATGATGGCATAATAGGTGGACTATTATGCAATGTCATGGCATAATAGGACCTATTATGCCATGATGGCATAATAGGTCCTATTATGCCATGACATGATATAATAGGTCATATTATGGACCTATTATGCATGATGGCATAATAGGTGAACTATTATGCAATGTCATGGCATAATAGGACCTATTATGCCATGATGGCATAATAGGTCCTATTATGCCATGACATGATATAATAGGTCATATTATGGACCTATTATGCATGATCGCATAATAGGTGGACTATTATGCAATGTCATGGCATAATAGGACCTATTATGCCATGATGGCATAATAGGTCCTATTATGCCATGAAATGATATAATAGGTCATATTATGCCATGACATAATTAGTCCTATCATACTAAGTAAACATGTTGAATTAGTACTTCAGTGTTGCAGATGAATTAGATGATGAAGTTGGCAATTTGAGAAAATGATGTCATGTCATGGCTTAATAGGTCCTATTATGGACCTATTATGCATGATGGCATAATAGGTGGACTATTATGCAATGTCATGGCATAATAGGACCTATTATGCCATGATGGCATAATAGGTCCTATTATGCCATGACATGATATAATAGGACAAACTATGGAGCTATTATGCAATGTCATGGCATAATAGGACATATTATGCCATCATGGCATAATAGGTCCATAATTGGTCCTATCATACTAAGTAAACATGTTGAATTAGCATAGTTTCAATGTTGGAGATGAATTAGATGATGAAGTTGGAAATTCAAGAAAATAATGTCATGTTGTGGCTTAGTAGGTCCTATTATGGACATGTTATGCCATGATGGCATAATAGGTGAACTACTATGCAATGTCATGGCATAATAGAACCTATTATGCCATGATGGCTTAATAGGTCCTATTATATGATGGCATGATATAATAGGACCAACTATGGACCTATTATGCAATCTCATGGCATGATAGGACATATCATGCCATCATGGCATAATAGGTCCATAATTGGTGCTATCATACTAAGTAAACATGTCGAATTAGCATAGCTTCAGTGTTCAAGATGAATTAGATGATGAAGTTGGCAATTCGAGAAAATCATGTCATGTTGTGGCTTAATAGGTCCTATTATGGACCTGTTATGCCATGATGGCATAATAGGTGGACTATTATGCAATGTCATGGCATAATAGGACCTATTATGCCATGATGGCATAATAGGTCCTATTATGCCATGACATGATATAATAGGACCGACTATGGACCTATTATGCAATGGCATGGCATACTAGTACCTATTATGCCATCATGACATCATAGGTCCATAATTGGTCCTATCATACTAAGTAAACATGTCGAATTAGCATAGTTTCAGTGTTGGAGATGAATTAGATAATGAAGTTGGAAATTCGAGAAAATCATGTCATGTTGTGGCTTAATAGGTCCTATTATGGACCTATTATGCCATGATGGCATAATAGGTGGACTATTATGCAATGTCATAGCACAATAGGACCTATTATGCCATGATGGCATAATATGTGGACTATTATGCAATGTCATAGCATAATAGGACCTATTATGCCATGATGGCATAATAGGTCCTATTATGCCATGACATGATATAATAGGACCAACTATGGACCCATTATGCAATGTCATGGCATAATAGGACATATTATGCCATCATGGAATAATGTGTCCTATTATGCCATGACATTGCATAATGAGTCCATAATTGGTCCTTTTATACCATCACATGACATAATAGGACCATAATAAGAACTTTATGCCATGACATGGCATAAACCTAAGCCTAAACTTTGATATCTAAAATTTGAAGAGTAATGTTAATTAATTTTAAGGTTATAATAATAGTGGTAACTTTTGTATTGCCTAATGAGGATTAAGAACAATTTTGGTACATATGTTCAATTTAAGGAATTGGAATGGTGGCTTGCTAGAAGTGGTTAATTTTTTTCATTTTTATTTTGTTTCAATTTGGTTTTGGTTTTCATTTTGATTTCCATTTAGTTTTGATTTTGTTTTGATTTCATTTTCATTTTTGTTTCGATTTCATTTTTGTTTTGATGTTTCTGAGATATCTAATTTGATATTTTATTTTGTTAACTATCTAGGTTTGGTTTTGATTTGCAAATTTGTTGATTAGGGTTTAGGGTTAATTGTTGAAGAATATTTCAGATCAAAATTAAGAATTTACAAATGTAAAAACAAATTTATTTATAGGCTACTTTAAAAAAAAACTAAAATAATACCAAAAAATTCTAAATAATACACAAAAACTAGGAAAAATATACAAGAGAATGACAAAATGTGAAAATAGATGATTGAATGTGTACCTGGGATAGTGGTGGAGGCTTGAAATGGAATCCATAGCATGGGTGCCAATTTTTTATCTCCTATTCTCACTTCACTTCCAGAGTGAAAATGAAAAAAATTGCCCAAAAAAAAAAGGGTAAAATACGATTTAGAAACGGGGGCCCATTTTTTTAAAAACGGGCCCCCATTTTGTTTAAAAGTGGGGTCCTGTTTTAGAACAAAATGGGGGCCCGTTTATTTTTTCTTCAGGCCCCCGTTACCTTTTGGCTTCCAACGTGTAGACTTCCATGAATTTTTGACTCATTACCTTGCACATGCCCTCAAGATAGGTATTGTGTTATCAATAGCCTTAAATGTTAAGGCATTGCAATCTGTTATCCTCTTGATAGAATCTAATAGATCCTCTGTTATGTTAGTAGGTCTAAATTCACTTGTAGATGTGCTTGGTTCTGCTATGGGTTTCCTCTCAACAGATGCTTGCCCAATTACCTTCACTATTTCCTCCTTATTTCCATCAGTTTCTTTCACTTTACTTACATTTTCTATTGGTTCCTCTATCTATGTTTGTACCTCTGCTTTTGATTTTTCAGTCTGTACCTATACCTCTTCAACTGTCGATTTTTCTGATTTCGGTTGCTTTGTGTTAGTTCCCTTATGCTCAGTTGGATCCTCAGTCTCCGGTTGCTCTGCTTGTGCCGGTATCTCAATCTTCTGAGAGTCAACAATGTGTGTCGGTATCTTAGAGACCTTACTATTCTTAACATCATTTATCTTAACCTCTACAGTCTCTTTATCCACAACAATGTTTATATCTTGTATATCCACATTCATGGTGAAAAGTATTTCAGACTCTGGGTTAGTATCATCATGAGTTACTTCATTTATTGGCTTATCCGGTTGAATTTTTGTATGTACCGGTGATGCTAAAGTTAATGGAGGGGTGTCCTGACCCATTGGAGGGATGTTATATGTTACCTTTATAGCAGGTACACCACCAAACTTGCCTTTCCCTTTGTCCTTTCGATACACCTTGGTAAAATATTTGTCTATTTTTTGTCTTTCCTTTTCCTCTTTCTTTTCCCTTTCAACAAAAAAGATATCCCATTTGTCCACAGTCTCATCAGAAATCTCCTTAACTCTACTGGCCATTATGCTTACTTTCCGGTGTCCACTGACAAAAACTGACTAGTTTTCATCAAAGATTAGCTCATCAATTTCCTCTCTAGAGTTTACAGGGTGCACTGCCAACAATGCTTCAAGTTTTAGCTTTTTATCTAGTTCCATCACTGACATTCTTTTAGCTTCTAGCCTTAAATATAAGTTATTCATTAGATCCTCTACAACTTCAATCAAAACCTTTTATAGATATCTAAATGCAAAATTATACTGGTCTCTATAGTGTCCTTGTCTGAATCTTTGTAAGAATGATAGTATTTATTTACATTGCAAAGATTTCCATCCTATGTGATCTCATTTACCAGTTCCTCTATTGTCAGGGTATCTGGTGTCTTAGTCTATTTCTTCTTTGGTGTTAGTTTCCTTTTAGGTTCTCTAACTACTTTTTGCTTCTTCCTCAAAGTTCTAGTCCTTTTGGGAGAAGGAGAGGGTACCGGTGAGGGTTTCCTCTTCTCTCTTTCAACTCTTTTGAACTCTGTTTCTTTCCCATTGTCAGTATCTGAAGAAGTAACAATCGATGAAACATGAGCTTCTAGTTTCAATCCATCTAGATCACTAGCAGATATAGCACTTATGTTCATCACATTTTCTTTGACCTCCTTTTCCATCTTGGATGCATCTCTGATAAACTTTTATCCTCTTTTTCTCTATTTTTTCATTGAAACAACACTCTCAATGGTATCAACATTTCTAAAAGTTTCTTCAGTTGGTTCTCTAGGTGCCTCAAGTAATGTTTTTGCATATGTTTCAAGAATGTTTATATCCACTTCATAACCCATTTAAGTAACCCAAATAGTTCGAGGGCTAACTACTTCCATCCATGTCTCATCACATTTGATTACAAAGAAGATTTGCTTGTCATACTTGTCTACTATGCTCTAGGGTAACCTTTCTCTAGCTCTCATCTTAGTCTAAAAGTTTTTGAAGTAATTTGTTATAATATTTTCACTACTAGAGTCCATACTGGTGATAGCTTCCTTGATTTGTTTGCCTACTGGAATGTCATATCCAAAGTCCTTATGACCAATCTCAGGTATCTCTTTGGTGAAGTAAAGCATCAAACACACAAGTAAGTTGCCAAAATGAAATGTCCCTTTCTTGTCACCCTGAATCTTTTTCAGGTTGTCTATTAATTCATCTTTAAGCCATTCACAAATATCAATCTTAGCATTGTTATTTACCATCCCATATGCATTATGAATACATAAGCTAGAAACTGAATTCAATCTGTTTGCAGGAGTTACTTTGTATCTAAGTACCATACTCAGATACCTCACATTAGGATCAGTAATGTAACCCTACGAGATCTGTTATCAGATGTAGCTCTGGTTAACTCAATAACTCCTTTGTTAGGTATCTTCTTATTTTTGTCGGGCCTACTACTGGTTGAGGGTAAACCAATAACTGCCTTGATTGATTCCTTAGAGAATTTAAAAATAGAGTCAAGCCACATGAACTCTCCATGAACTTTACTCATAACTAAACATACTACCTCCTTAGGAAATTCAGGTATGTTTAGTATCTGAATGAATCCTAAGTCTTCAACTATCTTATGCTCTAGTTTGATTAAACATTGTTCATCAGTAATGACACCACTGTACATGTTCACCAAATCATTGGTTCCTAGATTTTCTATGTTGCAGTGAATGTAGATTCTAGGGTCTTCGGCAAAAGCGATTCCCTTCGAAATTTTTGAAAATGCTACAATAGAATCATCTTGCTTGGCAATTTCAGTAATGATTTTAAAGACGGGCCTAGGGCACTTAACATTTTCTACCATAGTAGGGTTTGTAATAAACTCAGGTGCAAAAGATGAAGATGATATTTCAAAAGATAAATACCTCTTACCTTGAAATCCTTGAATGCCTGAAAATCACTTCACTACTTCGCCTTTAGGATGCCCTTGCTCAATTTCGCTCTCTCTAAATGCTTGCATGCTTGGTTAGTCGAAATGAGGGTTTTCCACTGTTATATAACCAAAAAAATTTCTTCAAAAACCTCATTAAATGCTCACTGCTTAAGTGAAAACTTAACATACCTACCGATAAAGAATAAATGTATCTTCTTCCCATCAACCAAGGGTAGCATGATTTTGAATTTGCTGCAATACCCCCTAAGGATTATTCCTTAGTTAGATGAAGAATCTCCTACCGGTGGAGGGTTACTCTGCTCTACTAGTGCAGAGATAGATTCATCAACTTTTTGATCTCCTTTCTTAATCCATTGTTTTGAAAATTCTTGCTTTATTTCATTTACCTTTCTTTTCCCTTCACACTAGATCCTTTATTGTTCGCTGATATAGTCTTGCTTCTACAAAAAATTTCAATATGTCCAATCTTGTTACATGCATAACAAGTTACATTATTCTTCTGAATAGCTTTTCCATATCCTTGACCAGTTTGTGTTCAACATTGATTAGATAAATTCCCAAATCTACTACAAACATAACATTTCACATTCATTCTGCAATTTTCTGAATTGTGACCAACTTTGTTGCATTTGGAACATTGACCGGTGGGTAAGTTTGTATTCTAATTATTTCTAAATCTGCACTAATTTTCTCTATGACCAAATTTATTTCAATTGAAACATTTCCCATTGAATTTATAAGCATTAGGTTGTCTTATCGATTTACTATGATCTTGATTGTTTGCAATCCCAGAACTTCTCCATGTTCAAATCCAAGTCCAATTATATCTCCATCAGGTTTTTGTCTTTTCAGCATGTCATCAAGTCTTTCTGAACTTTTCTTGAATTTGTATTTGTGTTCATTTGCAGTGATCAATTCATTTTCAAGAATTCCAACTTGTCTCACAAGCTCCTCTTTATCATGTTGCATGTGAATCAGATTTGTCTTTAGCATATCAATTTCATGACAAAGTCTCAGATTTTCATTACCTCCATCATTAAGTCTCATAGTCAAGTCCTCTTCATTCTTGTTTGTGTCTTCAGGATCCTTACATAGCCTCATGGTTAAGTCTTGCATTTCATTTCTCATGTTAGTGTTCTTTTGCCTCAACTTGTCTGCAATATCACTAAGAGTTTCCATTTCATCATCATGTTTCTGCATTTCCTCATGAAGTTATTTTCTCTTATTTTGTGCTATAACCAGGTTCTCCTGAGGTCCTTTAATTAATTCCTTAGCAGTCCTCAAATTATCTTCAAGTTTGATATTATTCAATTTTTTTGCATCAAAATCTTCAAGAGCTCCTTCCAACTATTTTCTTAAATTCTCCATCTGCATTGGTTTCAGAATCTTCCTCAAGCTGTTGGGCTTTTGAAAATAGAGGACCGGACTCTAATACCAATTGTTAGATTCAATGACAGTCCCAAAGACACTGAGAGGGGGGGTGAATCAGTGTCTAACTGGTTAAACAAATATTTGAACTTATTTACAACTTGCAACCCAAAACAATGTACTGGTAAACAAGAAATAGTGCAGTAAACATAAATCACAGAGACAGCATAAATGCACACCATAACACAAGATATTTTAATGAGGAAACCCGATGTGGGAAAAACCTCGATGGATTTGTGACCCACAATATTTACTCACTGGCCAAGATGAATAAATACTACTTAGAATAGGGACCTACACATGCAGGAAGGCCAACTGCCTGGAGCGCACTGCTCAAAAGAGTCTCACTAACTACAATATAGATAACTAAATCCAATACAATTTACTACTCATAATAGCATCTCAAATGCCTGGTTCAGTACCAGTTTAAGCTCAGTCAGATACCTTAACCAAAACCTTCACTATCCACAATATCACCTCATATAATAATTTCCTATTTATTACATTCAACCATCATACAAAATGACCTATGAGATCTCATACATATAAGAGTCTTTACAATATACCAAATTGGCTTACAAATAATTAATTACAATTAAAATATAATTCATATAAGAAAAACTTTATCCCATGTCTACTTGAGTGCTGGTATACTTCATTTTCGGTGTAATCTGGATGCCGATGAAAGTGCTTGCCTGTGCCAGTGCCTGTGCCTATGTCTGCCAATGCATGTGTAGAAACCTGTTGCCGGTTGGTTGCCAGTTAGTTGCCATCAATGACAACATAAACTATTCTCATTAGAGTGTAGAATGTCAACAGGATCCACTAGCAGAGTCTTCTACCAGTTCATCATCTAAATCAGTAATTCCTTCCTCATCCGCTATGTAGCATAATTTTTTTTCTTGAATCTATACTTGTTCTGATTAGGCTTAAATGATTTCTTAACTCTTTCTTCAAATCTTAAATTACTTTCAGGACATCTAGATGAAAAATAACCAATCTTATTATATGCAAAACATTTAAAAGCTTCTTTTCCTTCATACTTACTTCCTACCGGTCCTTTCGATGCTCTTCTAGCAAATAATGCTTCAAGTTGCTCTAACTCTTCATCTTCTCTCTTTATATCTTCTAATTTGTTTGGATATAAAACTCTCTAATCTTTCTTACCGGTTGTAGATGTAGTTACATGAAAAGCAGGTTGAGTTTTCATAGCTCTATAAGGTCCAAATTCGTCAAGCTCAAAAGAAGATAGCTTCCCAACCAATGTATCTATGTTGACAGATGTATTAGCCATTGTTATCAACTCATTAATAGCAATAGCCTTCATTTTGTAAGCTGGTGGTAGGGCTCTCATGACTTTAGAAACAATCTCATCTTCGCTCAGAGTTCCACCACAACATTGAATTCCCATAACAATCTCATTTACTCTTTCCATGAATGCAGTAATCCTTTCATCTTCTTCCATCTTTAGATTTTCATATCTCACTTGGTAACCATCAAGTTTAGCAATCTTCACTATAGGGTCACCTTCATTAAGGGTCTACAATTTATCCCATATAGCCTTTCTAGATGATTTGTCCGTTAATCCCATAATTTGTTTATTAGAAAGTGCACACAAGAGGGATTCTCTTGCTCTACAAACATTCTCAAGCTCCTTTTCCAGGTTTACAGGAGGAGGATTTTCAGATCCCAGATTAAAGGGTGTAACACCATTCTATGTGATCTCCCAAATCTCTTTGCCAAGACATCTCAAATGAGTCTACATCTGAATCTTCCACACTATATAATTTGTTCCTTAAAGCCTTGGTATATCCCTTCAAATAATAGCTCAAGAAGAACTGGATGAACTTGAACTGTTAGTCACCATAGGATCTTCCTCAAGTAGTTAAGCTTTCTGTAGAGAGCACCAAAGCTCTGATACAAATTGTTAGATAATTCAAATAACCGGAAGACAACTGAGAGGGGGGGTGAATCATTTGTCACAAATTATCGAAAGCATTATTAATTAAAATGATAATACTAGGATAGCAGTTAATCCAATTAAGCATAGACAATAATCACAGAATAAAAGCCATCTACACAACACCAAGATTTGTACATGGAAAACCTGGTAAAGGGAAAAACTACGGTGGGAATCCTACCCAAAGTTAGATAATACTTCTGCAGTAAGTATGTGAATTTAGAATGAAGGGGACTACACTTGAAGGAAGGCCAACAACCTAGAGCACACTGCTCATCACAAAAGAAGTCTCACTGACTACATACAAATCAAGACTACATTCTAGAGAAGTGTTGAACTACGAAAGATATCATCTCCTATGTCTGAGTACAATTCTGGTTAAGCTCAATATCGGAGGACTAAATCCTCTTACAAACCCAATTTGATCTCCATTGATCGACCAACTCCTCTATCTAAATAATATTACAATATTTGTACATTACATTCCTTGACCATGACCTCTTACAATAACCATGATGATATACAATGAGATCTTACATCTTATTTATACAAACCCTCGACCATAAACAATCAGGTCGGCTACTAGACAATAAACCAATTATATCATTATAAACCATGTCAACCTTAGACTAAAACAAATAATATCCAACACATAAGATATCCTAAAAATACAACAATAGGTTCTATCCACACATTACATTAATGCTGGTCCATAACCTAGATCAACTAGGACCAAGTATAGGTCCACACATTTCAGCAATGATCACCAAACGCCAAGTCTTGAACAAGATTATCAACAACATCCTGAAACTCCATCAGAAGCTACACCAACACCAATTATGTAATGCTTTAAAGGTCTCCACCAGAAGATCTTCTGGTGAAACTCTCACCCGGACTAGAAAGAAATCTTCTGTGTAAGCAGGATAGCATTCAATCACCAGACCGAAACCAACTGACCAAATATGATTATAAGCATTATGAACAAGCCAATTCCATCACTAGATTATACCAGAGTTAACAAGATCATGCCAGATCCAAGTTAACCAGAAACTACTCAACCTACCAAGACCAGAAGGGTGTCAGTAAAGCATCCAAATAGCTAATATTGACATCAATGACAAAACATCAATGCAACACATAATCAATTCCACCAAATGGCCAACATAAACATCTCTTTTTGAAATCTAAGTTTTCAAGAAGTTTGGCTAAGTGGGTGATGTTGCTCTGTGAGTTTTACTTCAAGATCATAACTCAAAAGTCAATAAAAGGGCAGGTCATCGCGGATCAGCTAGCTGATGCCCCATATGAAAAATATTTTCCTACTTTATATCTTTTTTCAGATGAAGGTGTGTTGGCCATCGATCAAGAATCTATATGGGACATGTATTTTGATGGATGGAGATGTCAAACTAGTTCAAGAGAAGGTGTGGTTTTGGTATCAACTAATGGGAAACTAGTCTCTCTCTCATTTTGCTTAGAATTCCATTGTACTAACAACATCATTGAGTATGAAACCTTAATCGTAGGGTTGTGTGTCATGATTGCCATGGGAGTGAAGAATATCCACATCCATTGAGAATTTGGGCTTATCATAATTTAGGTCACAGGTGCCTATCATGTAAAGTAGCTAAAATTATCTTAGTATAAGATCTGGTTGTAACCATACCAAGCCATTTTACTACTTAGACAATCAACATTATTTCTTGGAGAGTAAACCGTCATGCGGATGCAATGGTAAGTGTTGCTTCCCTTGTAGTCCTGGACTTTGTACAGGATAAGTATTATTTTGTGGTACAATTCCTCTGCTCTTTGGCTATGACTGACCAAATTCAATTAGACAGCTTCATGTGTGCTCATATAGATTCAAAAGAATAGTTTGCACACATCTATAATTATCTAAAAACTAAATGTTTTCCCGATGACGCCAGCAAGAGTTCACAAGTGCAAATTCAGAAGATGGACGCTAAATATATCCTTTTATGTAATGTTATTTATAGAAGATCTTATAATGGTCTTATCTTCTATTTCTTAAGAAAAGTTGAGATACCTCTTGCCCTCTAGGAGGCCCATTATGGTTCTAGAGGTGGGAATTTTGGGGGAAAGTCCTTAATCCATAAGCTGATTCATATGGGGTATTATTGGCAAACAATGGAACAAAATTCCTTTTCCTTTGTTAAGAAATACCCCCAATGTCAACGACACAACTTAATTCAAGCTCCCGCATAGGAGCTCCAAAATCAAATTTATCCATGTCCTTTCAAGACATGTGGATTGGATATCATGGGAAAAATATCTCCCCCTTCATCTAAGGGTCATGTCTTTATCATCATTGCTACAAATTATTTCACAAAGTGGGTTGAAGATAACCACTGAGATGCACTTCTGCTGACATGATTTGTGGTTTCATCTTCGATAACATTATATCCCTTTTTGGCTTACCTAATACCCTAGTTTCCGACAATGGTACGCCATTTAAGAACAAAGAGGTTAAGAAATTTATTGAAAAGTTTCACATCCAACATCATTTTTCTGCACCTTATTACCCTCAATCTAACAATCAAGCAGAAGCATCTAACAAAACCATTGAGCATATCTTGCGCAAGGCCATTACCAAGCATGGAAAAGATTGGAATATTTAGTTAGTATATGCATTATGGGCCTATCACATGAGTGTTCATACAAATATAGGGACAACACCCTACAACCTCATGTATTGTGTCGATGTTATCGTGCCTCTTGAGTTGGAGATCCCATCGTTGCATGTCACCCTAAAAGGGGTGATCGATGATGATTCTTATCATACCCTTCATCTTAATCAACTTGAGTTTTTGGATGAGCATCATTTGAAGGCCCTCCAACATCTCCAAGCTTATCAAAAATATTTATCTAGAAAATACAATCAAAGTGTGCTACCTTGAGCTTTTAAGGTAGGTGACTTGGTTCTTTCTGAGAATCAAAGAAATGTTCATGCACCACTCAACAAAAGAGGAAATTTTAACCTGAATTGGTTAGGTCCATACAATGTCACCTCTCTTTATGGCTAGGGTTCTTATGGTCTATCTTATATGGATGGTACACCTCTCAAAGATCCTATCAACATAGTGCACCTACATCAATACAGTGTATAGATAACAAGCTACGTATATATATATATATATATATCATATGTGTGACACCTAGGTCCCTATGATAGTCATGTTATGGTATGTATATCTTCATCAATGTGTTATTTACCCTTTTTTATGTTATGATGTGAATGTGCATATCCTTATATGTGCATATGTGTGTGTACATGTATACATATGTTGTATCTACATCTCCAAACATCTATATAATCACCATCATGAAATTTAATCATGCATATATATGAGAGTATGCAAATTAAATCATGATATACATCCAATCTAAAAGTATCCATCAAATGAGCATACACAAATGAGAATGTGAAATAAAAAGTACATTCATCCATGATAACACAATATAATATTGAAACAATGTCTCTCTCTCTCTCTCTCTCTCTCTCTCTCTCTCTCTCTCTCTCTCTCTCTCTCTCTCTCTCTCTCTCTCTCCCTCTCATACACACACACACACATACACACACAAAGATATATATACACACACACAGATATATATAAGGTCAATGTCAATGTACATGTATTGCAGCACTACAAGAACACGTGATTCTTGCATACGTGTCACTAAAGTACATGGATGCATCCATATATATGTCAAAACAATGCTCTACATAAAAAATCTAGATAAATTGCTACAAAAATGTCTCATGACCCCTGCGGTGGATGGGTCCTTGAAGTCGGGGGTGCTTGAGGATCCTAGTCTCAGTGTGAGGGTTGTCTCACTAAGGTGGGTCCTACGATCTCGCAACAGTCGTGCTCTATGATGACAAATACCTCAACTTCTCTTGTAGCTCTACCATAGTCTTCAACTGCGTCATGTGGTCCTCACATGTCGCCCTGTCTCTTTAGTGTGTCGCCTCTAGATCTATCATCAGATAGTGCACTCTAGGGTGGTCGAGATGACCAGCTACGCCTTGCTGGGTGCCATTGACCTACCGACGGAGATCATCAACCTAGCTTTGTAGAGCATCATGTGCCCTCTCGACAGTTTGGGCTCACATCACAACCTAGTCTCTCTCCAAGGATAGAGTGAACCTGTAATAGGGTCTGGTCCCTCTACCCCATCATAGTGGCCAGCTCCGCCACTCCCTGTACTAGTTCCACCTGGCCCTCCTCGTATGTTGTTTGTAGTTGTGCTATAGGATCAAATAGACGGACATGTCTCCCTATAGTCTAGAGGGGCTGATAGGCATCCATCACAGGTCCTCAGATCTTTACAGTGGGGATGCCACATAAATTAAATAAATAAAATATTTATTTAATTTGGGAAAAAGGAGAATTTTAATAAATAAAATAATTTATTTAAATTACGATAGGAAAAGGGCTTATAAGTCCACTTTAGTGAATTAATTAAGGAAATGAAAATTCATTCAACTAATAGAAGAAGATGTAATATTTAAATAAAGAAATTTTTTTATTTTATTAGGCTAGGACAATTTTAGGTGTCTATAGTAATCAATTAAATAAGATGGATAAATTGATGAAGATTGACAAAAAATATAAAGTACAAAATAAAAATGCATCAAAGACATAAAAGATCCAAAAAGAGGATGAAAAACAACATCTTGATCTGCAAATTGAGTCTAAAAGTGTTAGACAGGTGTGTTGGTCAACCTAGTCCAAGGTGCATGTAACTAATAGAATAGAGAAAAAATCTACTCAAGAGATCTTGTAGGTCTATCTACTAAAAATTCAATAAATAAGAATGAAACATGTGTCTTGCATGCCCCAGTCCAAGGCTTTTTCCATATTCAGAATTTTTGGATGTCTATCATTATCTATTCTAGTATTTTGTAACTTCCTTGCAATTAGAGTACACATTGAAAATGGGAAGGAATGATTGTGTTGTGTAAGTACTTACCTCAGTCAAACCATATGTTTATGCTCCCACCTCCACAATAGCCAATGGTGATGTAAAAGAGAGCTTGTTCTAGGGAGGATAAAGGATAAATAATAATGAAAATGTAGAAATGAAACGATTATACTTTATTTATAAAACCCTCTCATGGAGTGTTACATAAACGTGGTGATGAAATTATCTCTATGGAAGTCCTACAAGCATTAATGCAATTACATGATAAACATAAATCATAAACATTAAATCATACTTGAATGTTGAATGTTGTAGTCTACTACTTAATGTTCTTATAGTTCCGATTTGGGATTCTTGAATGCTCTTATTAAATAAATAAGACTAATCAATGGTAGAAGATATGTTGTATATAGGAATCACAAGTTATTTTTTCATAAAAAAAAAATTGATGTAAATTAGTCAAGTACGAAAACCTGCACCCAATTTTAAATTGTGAAGGCTGACACTTTTAATGGGAGCAATTTTGAGAGATTTTTATGGGACACATGTGTTGAGCACATAGGTCCCACCAAAATAGGGCCTCCAATAGGGAAACATGAGTTTCATAGTTTGTGATGTAGATCTATTCCTAATTTGAGTATTTTGCAATGATTAAATTGTGGGAATAACAATGAATATTTAAAATAACATAGGACTCAAATAGGCTTAAAATGATCGAGGAAAATGCACGCTAAAGTAGGTTCCAAATGTAGTGTAAAATTGTAAAGGGATACAATTTTATGAAACTATAGAAAGGTATACATTGAATACTAAAAATATTTTTTGTTATAAACAAATAGGATTATATGTGCAAATTGAGGAATGCGCTTTATAGGTTGAAGCAAACCTCCAGAGATTAGTACTCAAGAATAGATAAATAGATACAACTAGGTCTCAAAAGAGGAATTGTTTCATGGGGGATTAACTAACTAGGCAATATTATATCAAGTGCATTCATATTGGGAGGTTTAATATCCCAAAAATGAAGGTACAATATTTGCCTATTGGTGAAAATAGGGATTTTTTTAATTTGGACTATGAAAAAATACAATATTTTGTGAAAATAGGGGCTTTTAATTCAGGTTGTGTATTGGGAGGGGGTGATAAAAAAGAAGTTTAGGGCAATATTTTTAAAAAATAAGGGGATTCTTTAGTATGCCATGAACAAACGTGCTATAACCTAGGTTCATGAAGTGAAGCCCCCATGAATTGTTCATAGTAATATTAATATCAACTTAAGGTGATAATTATTAGATAGTTGTAATTTATGTTGATGGTTAATCATTTTTGGAGGTAGCTTTGAAAAAAAATTAAAATAATTTATAGAGGATATGTAGAAGGAGTTTGAAATGTCCATTCTGAGTGAGTTGTCATTCTATCTTTTTTCAATAATTTCACAATCCAACATTGGTATATTCATTTAAAAAAGAAATTATATCAAGGACATATTGAAGAAATTCAAAATGGAAAATTGTACATCAATGAGCACCCATGGTTACAAGTTGTAGCCAAATTCGAAAAAACCTTATATAGATGTATGATTAGTAGCGTATTATATGTAATAACATCAAGACCAAACATAATGTAGGTAGTAGGAATGGTGAAAATATTTCAAGATGCACCAAAAGAGACTCATGTGCAATAAATCAAAATCTTTTTTAAGGGTACTATGGATTTCTATTTGTGATATCATATAATCAATTTACCATGAAAATATTTACCAATGTATATTTTTCTAGTAGTGTTGATGATAGAAAAAGTACAAGTAGAGAATTTTTCATTGGAAAGAGTCTTTTGTCTTGGCTGAGTAAGAAGTGGGATTATGTGTCTTTATCCATAATAGAGGTAGAGTACATAGTATTAGTGTCATGCTCATAAAATCTCAATTCTTTGTGGAAGCACTACTACAATAAATATTTCAAAGAATCCTTCTACGCACTCAAAGACAAAGTATATTCCTAGTAAGTATCATTTCTTGGGATATAAGATTAAAAATGGTAGCTTAAGTTGAATAAATTACCACGGAAGAGAAAATTATAGATATCTTCAATAAGACCCTTCCGAAAAAGTGTTTTGAGTACATGTCAAGCAAAATTTGGGAGTAGTATCTTCTTCTTGTTACTAAGCTCTTAATAAAATTCATAGTTTTGAGGGGAGAAATTCAATGTGTTTTGTTGTTTTATCAATGAAAATTTCTAGTGAATGAGAGAGTTTTAGGTAATGAGAATGATGCTTTAGTTATTAGAAATGAGAGTTGTAGTAAGGAAAATTTGTGAACACAAAGGAAGTGTGTACAAAAATAATCAATCCTTTGCCATTAATATTAAAGGTGAAGATAAAGAGTTAAGGGAGAGATATCCAAAGGAGGTGAAATATTTTATTATTTCTCCTACCTACTCCTACCTACCCCTACCTATCCTTGTTTCTCATTGAGTCACATGTCATGATTGTGTGCTCACATATCCATATGGCCTTTGCCTTTATAAAAAGGCTCATCTTACATTGTATGTAATGATCCAATAGATAGTATTTGCATCTTGATTAGAATACAATTCATTCTTATCAAATCTATTGTCTGTCTTTGTGCTATTCATTGTGCTCTAGATCAAGGCTATATTTGACAAATTCTTACACCATCAATAAAAAAGGGGGAGATTGAGCCATTGGGGCTTCATTGAGTAGTCTTTTTGAGACATTTTGGAGCAATCTATTTTCGGGGCATCCTATGATAATTTTGACCTCACCATTGTGTCTGGGAGGCCATTTCTATGAATTTGAGTATAAGTTTGCCCATATTTGGTGGAAAATAATTTTTGGGCTTTGAAAAAAAATTTCAGCCTATTAGTTTGTATGGTACGGATTTAATAAAAAATAAAAAATAAAAATATTTTTACTTTCTATGAAAAATATATATTTTCAAATTTTGAATATTTCACATTTTTTGGTTTTATATGTAAAAGTTTTATTCAAAAAAAATTAAAAATCATATAATTACAATTTTTTTTTTGGGGGGGGGGGTTGTTTTTAACTACGCCCTGTCGTACCACAGAATCTTAATTGTGCACGGTCGTGGGCCCTACCACCCATTCCTTCGGCTCTCTGAGCTGACGCCTTCCTTTCGATCGGTGCTTTATCCTAATGGCCTCTCTTCTGGCTCTTTGTCCTTCCAGCCACTTCCGCCGGCTCCATTGCATGACTTTTTGGCCACTAGAGCTCCACCTTTCGGCTTCTGCACCTACCATGCCGACACCCTCAGCCACCCCTTGCCACTCTATGTTCTCAGAAACTATTACCCATTTGCTCCTTCTGGCACTCACCACCAGCAACTCCTCTTGTCGGCTGGTATTCTCTCTCCAACCTCCGCCCAGTCAGCACAAGATTTGGACACGTAGCCTGCATTGATTATCCCATGGAAACACCAGTACCACACATGTGACGTCTGCCTATTCATCAAAGTTGGCAACAAACTGCCACATGACACCATTTCATTCTTTGAGTGTGAGACGTAATTGAGACTAGTAATATGTATGGATGCACACATCCATAGTGCATCATCACATCCGTATGACGTGTCACTCTGCCAGTGGTCCATGTTAGATTTTTTGTACTGTACAAACGATTGTGCATTCAGGGAGGTGAATTTTTCATGATGGCTAGACAATTATCAAAACTAACCTCGTTAAATGATGATATCAATATTTTTTGAAAATTTTGGACCCCCTCTCATTGAGGTTTTTGATTTTGAGGGCGAACTTTGGAGGCCCATAACTTGCTCATTTTAGCTCCCTTTTAAGTGCAATTTTTTTTTTGTGCTACATTTTTATGCTTTTCGTAATGGTAGTGGATTTTTTTTATTTTTGAGTAGATTTTTTAGAATTTCATTTTTTCACAACTTTACCTATCCAATCCTCAATTTTGGAACTTCAGAGGCTGCATTAGAGCTCATACGACCTCCTTTTTAGGTGTCTTTTTTTTTAAAAGTGCATAATTTTTTGTCTACCTTCACATGGTGCTATCACATTTTCACCATTTTGAGTAAAAAATATACTATCAGTATTTTCTCATTGTTGCCCTATTTGGTACTTCTATTTTGCTTGGATGTCAATATAGATTGCTTGCAATATTTCTTGGAGTCTCTTATAGCTTATTTAAGGCATTTGTAAAGTTGAAATTAGAAGTCCACTTTTCCAATTTTTGTCAGTGGCCCATTGTAATCACACTAAGTATAAAGTACTAAATCATCATTTTGTGCAGGGGGTGGGGGGTTCTTTGATTGAGTTATTTAGGGGGGCTATCTTGTGTCATCGTGCCTCTCTATTCTTTGCGATCTTTCATTTTGTTGCTATGGGTTATCCTAAATTTCCAATTTTAACCCCACATAACTATCTTTCATGGAAAATTGATGTATGGAGTAAGCTAATAGAAAAGGGATTAACTCACCACATTGATGGAAATATCACAACACGAACTGATCCTAAAGATGATACTAATGCTCACATGGAATGGCTCACTAAAAAAATTATGGCTATTGGCACAATGAGGAAAGACATATCAAAGGATCTCATATTTCACATTGACAAGTGTGAAATAGTTAAGGATGCATGGGATGTCTTGGGAAAATTGTATGCCCAAATTGATGAGATTAGAGGACATCAACTTGATAATGATCTCGCTATGCTGGATCCCAAGAAATTTTATACAATACAAGCTTATCTTACCAAGGCAAATGAGCTAAGAGCATAGTTTAAGGATTGTGGCATTGATAAGAAGGATGAACAGTGTGTCTACAACCTTTTGGGAAAGCTTCCACCAAAATATGCAACATTTATTTCTAGCTTCCAAATCCATCACTTGATAGTGGGTAGTTCCTTCACAATTCACACTTTTTATGTATTCACATAAATGTTGATGTTAGAGAAATCTAATTTGATGAGCATGGGAATTCTCAAGTCTTCAAAGTCCATAGATTTGGTGGCTATTTAAGAGAATCACTAAAAGGATTCCAACAAGAAGCAGAAGAAGTTCAAGCATAAGACACAACAAGATAGATCTCAATATTCCTCTCCACAACAAAAGGATTCTACATCCTCACCTAAGGGAAAATAATATAAGGAGAGGCATTTTTGTTCATATTGCAAGAAAAATGGTCATGATGAGCATTGTTTCCAAACTAAACAGATAAATGAATTGATCAACATCTTCAAAAATAAAAAAAACATTGATTTTCCATAAACTTACAAGAAGAAGGATTGACCTCCTTCACCTTAGTTGCAATCAAAAGGAAAGGGAAAAGCTCTTTGTTCTACTACACGTCATTATTCAAGGAGATGGCTTCTAGATTTAAGGGCTTCTCATCATATAGAATCTTTCTAGTTTGTGTCCCCTTCATTTAAACCTTGTAGCATGCCACTGATTTTGATAGGTAATCATACATATATGAATGTGATTGGGAAATGATCTATTGCCATTGGGGATAACTCCTTTAATGATGTGTTGTGTATACCCCATTTGACAAACAATGTTCTTTCCATCTATCAGATCACTCATGGGGCAACAAGAAAAACTATGGAGTTCACACCAGATTTAGTTATCATTAGAGACTTGGAGACTAGAGCTATTCTTGCTACAAGGGTGGTGGATCATGCTTGGTTGTATTCCTTTGCAGATTTTGTTCTTATTAATGAGGTTGATTCTTCATATGTTGATCACACTTATTGTGTTGATTCAGATATCGAGGAGAATTTTGGGTACTTGAACTTGGGTATTCTCACATGTGAACACATTCTTGAGCCTTGCATTTCATCTCCTCCTATTGATATGACATCACCTATTGTACCTAATGATGTTGCGACAATTTTTCCTTCTTGTGATTTAGTGCAACAAGGTATATCATGTCATCCATCTTCAGTTCCTTGGGATGACTACTTGACAAACATTACAAGTTTGTTTGTGGAGTCCTACATTGTAGATTTGTGAGACATCATTGATGATATTCATCTTCTCTTTGATGAAGATGATCCTTCTTCGATTGTTGCAAGGGAACACTCTAACCCTCTTGTTCATTCTCTACATGATAATTCTTTCAAGGTTGAAGTGATAATGGATTCTTATGTACAACACTTGGAGGAGGTCTCTTTATTCTTAGAGGAGACATGTGAGTCTTTGGATCATGTTCTACATTCATCTCCACTAGATTTTGGATTTCCTTTTTCAACAGTGTGGACCAATACACCTGATTCAGAGGGGGAAACTTTTAGTGTCGACATGAAGACACTTTATTTGTTTTAAGAGAATTCACACATTATGAGTTCTTTCCCTACATCTTCCCTTCATGATTAGGGAGACTTCATGGATTCACCTTTTGTTTTTTTTCTTCCTAAGGGGAGGAATGTTGTTTGATGATCATGGAGTAGTTTCTTCATTCGGTTTCAAGCTTCTACCATTGGTGCAGATTCTACATTGAGGGGGGACTACTTGGTCTCTCTTCTTCTTTGTTATGGGGGGACATTTTCCACACATGGGGTTTTGTCCTTCTCATACTTATTTGAGAGTTCTTTTGTATAGTTTTTATCTCTCTTTTGTGGGGGAGTTTTCTCCCATTGGGTTTTTCTCTCATTCTCTATTTGTGAGAGATTTCATTTCTTTGATTGCATTTGAGTTTGTACATGGGTACCTAACATGGCCTCATAGATGGGACCCATCTTGCATTATTTACTTAATTCTACACTCCCCTAAGTTGCACTTAAGGGGGGGTGTTGGCATAAATTATGTCTCATAATTACGCTTTATTTAAGTTGACTTAGGGTAATGTATTTCATAGTAGTTTGGATATGAGACACTTAGGAAAGTGTGCACATAGGGATGATATATGTAGGAGAAATTCCAAATTTTGTGGTCTTATCTTGTTTTTACATTCCTCCTTTGGTGGGTGATCCACCTCTTGTGAAATATTTTATTATTTCTCCTACCTACCCACACCTAGCCTTGTTTCTCATTGAGCCACATGTCATGATTATGTGCTCACATATCCATATGGCCTTGCCTTTATAAGAATGCTCATCTTACATTGTATGTAATGATCCAGTTAATAGTATTTGCATCTTCATTAGAATATCATTTTTTTTTTATCAAATCTATTGTCTCTTTTTGTGCTATTCATTGTGCTCTAGATCTTGGCTATATTTGATAAATTCTTACACCGTTAATAAAAAGGGGAGATTGCTAGACATATTCACATTGTTGTCAAAGGAGCATGTTTCACAAATAATTAGACTTGCTATTTATCAGTCCTCATTACTCTTGCTACTAGTATCACTATTGCAAATATAGAGTTTATTCTTCTCAGTTAGGGTTGCATTTTTGTCCTAGTCTAGAAACCCCAAAATCATCCACACACTAGCTGCCTTTTGTTATATTTCAATGTTAACTAAATTTGGCCCACATCTAGTAATCTAAGATACAACTTGAGCCTTTGTATTCATGTGCTTACTAGCCTCACTATTATAGCCTTTCTTCTTGTCTTAGATGCCTCAAATTTATTTTATTTTGCCCGTCTTTAAGTCAAGGATAATATTGTGGCCCCTATTTATCATCAAACTTAGCACCAGATGTTACATATTCATTACAGCCCACTCAATAAGGTTATCGAAGGCTTCAAATATTTGGATCACCTCGTAGATATGATGGTGAACATTATTGATGTGTATTGTACTAACACATGAATGCATATTATTTTTTATTAGGGAAAACAGGTTTTGAAGGGCCCCTAAAACACTATACATCAAATATTCAAAAGATAGTCATTAGAGTCCATCGAAAAAACAAAAGACAGTAGCCATAGAAAAGATAGCTGGTCAAAAACAAAAAGCCAATAACAGAAAGGCACAACACAAAGAAACTAAATACTAGACAACAAAAAAAGAAGAGAAGACAAGCCAAGTCTAGGTGAAGTTCTTTATCAATTTGGCAGCTTCCAACTCCAATTGCTCCATTGTCATAGCAGTCCTCTTGATATCTTCAATGTCCCTGCTTTGGTTTTTCTTCTTCCTGGAACTCGCACGTGTTCTCTTTCCAAGACTAGTTTCCTTATCTTTAGGGGTTCCATCCTTCGCCTCAGTAGTGTCCCTGAGGGCCTTATCCCCCTGGACATGTTCGCGTTTTCTTATAAGGACCTTGATACTATCAAAAGCGACCTTTAAAATCTTATAACTCTTCTTCCAAATATTTTTGAGGGTCTTCTCAATCCCTTCCATCTTCTTTTTAGTTGCCCTAGCTCTATCTTCTAGGGTTTTAAGCTATTGCATTGGGAATTTATAATTTCCTCCACATTGCTAATAGCTTTAGTCAACTCACTTAAGTAGTCAGGTAGAGAGCTGAATTTTCCAATGCCAATAGCCTCTAGAGATTCAAGTTTTCTAGCTTCCTAGACTTGTTTGGCTTTTATGATTTTAATTTCCTTTTGAACCCAAAAGAAGACATTATTGAATTAGTCCATTCCATTTTTGATACAGAGGTCGAAGTTAGGAGGGGATCCATCATGAATGCATATTGTTGAAGACTGGCCCTACACATGGATATGATGTTGCATTTTCAGGCTACCTATTAATCTATCAGTGGCAAGCTATGACATTTTATTGGAAATTGATTTGTCACTACAATTTCATGTCCAAACTGATCTTGTTCACTTGAAGAGTAGTGACAATTATACAAAAGTTGGAGAGTTAGTTATAAAACTACAATCTTCCTCTGCATTTGACAGGGGCAGCTCCATTATATGATTGAGTTTTTAAGGATTTTTGTGTACTTTTAACTTGAAAGTACAAAAAAGAGAAAAGACAAGATTAAACAAAGATGACTAATGAAAACCCCAATATTAGACATATGAATACCATTTGAGATCAATAAGGATAATGTTTACAAAGGGGGTTTAAGCATAAGAAGTCTTGACATGTAATAATGATGAAAGAAGAATGACAAGTCTCAACATACAAAGAGATAGGTAGTTTTGATGCATTCAACTAGGATACCAAGATATGAGTATGTCTTCTTAGATCAACTACATAGATTACCAATGTTTTACACATTCATACAAATGTTATCAGTTTAGTATATGACAAATTGACAATGATAGAATAGGAGCACATTTATAATATATGAACTAAAATGCATTATTTATTATCTTTTCAAATTACACAATTTTAAAAATCCTTTCCATGCATATTATGAACATAAAGTTCTTCAAAATCTCTTTGGAAATTTAACAAAAGTTTCCCCTTTGCAAGATTCCTCCTTTACATTACAAATTTTGTTGCATTGATGGGTTCCATAGGCTAACTACCTAGTAAGTAACTTTTCATTTTTGGGTTAGAAACTATCTCACTTTTGCGCAAAAGGAGATTAGTTAGAAAACTCTTCAGTTTCACATAGAAAGATATTAGTTAGAAACCACTCACCTTTCATGCAGAAATAGTCTATTTTCTAACTTATAATTACCATGAGTGATGTAAGTCACATTTTCAAAAAGAAAATTAACAACTTCTTAACTTTTGAAAAAAAAAAAGTTGTTGATCAGATTGAGGTAGTTTTCCATCTTTATCTTCTTTTCCTTTGATAATTTTTGAAGACTTTCTTGGGACCAATCATTTTCTGAACCTATTGGCTTTGTTGCATAAAAAAAACTAATTTGCACTTCAGTTTTTCATTTCAAATCCTATAATCTATGACATAGCTTATTCTCTTTGACTTTCCAATGTCATTTCATTATGAATCTCAATAGTTTTGCATCTCAATAAACTAGAGAAGCAAAATTCCTTTCTTTACTTGGTATTGACTTAATATCATCATCCATTCTTCTAATATTCTCTTTAAATTTTTCTGTTTGTAGAAAATTTAATTAACCTTTTTCATATCCATCAACATTTCCTTTTTACTTGATAAAAATACAACACCAAATAATTATTAATGAAATTTGTATCATGTTAGGCATCTTTTCTTGAAAGAAATGGTTGTTCTAGTTTTTGTTATGTTACTAGCACACGATTTTTATACATGGAGAATCAAATCCATATTTAAATGAGGGTATATGCACCAAGTTGTGGTACCAAAAGGGGGTCTTAAGATGCCACTTTTTTTTTCTAAAATCAGCAAAGTCTGAACTTCAACGACAAATTGAAGATAGTTACACTCCAAATTTGAAGATGCAACAAGAACAAGAGTTAGATTGCTTCAAGTCTACTTTCTAAACTACTAATTGTTTTTGGAAATGGTGGCGATTAAGGCCTTCAAAAAGGGGGACCATAAAAAGTGGTCCTATTTTTATGCAAAAAACATAACATAGCATCTGTTGTGCCCCCCCTAAAATGTTAACTTTTTTTTTGAATTTTTAAAATCACTTCGGTGAGAAATTAGCTAACACCTTGTAGTTTATGCTAGAAGTTTCAGCTATTTTTTTAATGAGTATATGACTTTTAACTAATTTTCAAAGTGGACACATCCTGAAAAACAACAATTTGAGCATGCTCCCCCCTAAAATCATTGAAAACAAATCAAAAATCAAAACTTTTTTTGAAAATTGTGTAGAATGGAGTCTAGTTTCTAAAAATGTGATTTTTTCAAAATCTGATGAACGTGCAAAAATCTATACCCAAAATAGTGCATGTTGGTTTTTGACAAAAACTGGACACACTAACAAAAGAAATTATAGATGAAAGGAAACGAAATCAAATTTTGAAATAAATTACATTGTTGGATAGCTAAGAGGGAGCTCAAGTTTACCACCATATTTTTTTTTAACTTCATTGAAACACATGCAAACCTAACAGAAAGCACGACCAAAAATATGTCAAAATTTCCTATGTTCTGATAAAAACACGTCTCTAGCTTGAAATGGTCATCCAAAACTTTGGGTTGGATGCCAAAGGCAAATCCAAACAATAGGTTTGGTGTTTCCCAAAGTGGGCCATTTGGCACACGCCAACTATGGCGCTCGCCCTATTTGGCATGCACCAAATGTGATGAATGGATATTCCATTTGGCACGCACCAAATAAGGACAAAGAGGGAGATAGATCGAGGGATAGGAGAATGAGGGAATTGTGAGAGCTAGAGAGGGGAGGGACAAAGAAGAGTATGTATCTATAAGAATGAAGAGCCTGAGAAGAGGTAAGGTGAGAGAGAGAATATGAGATCTAGTTCATAGAGAGAGATAGAACTACGAGGGAAGGGAAATAAAGAAGGGAGAGGTGAGATGGGGGTTTGTATGTACACATTTGGCACTCTCCCTATATGGCACGTGCCAAATGTGGAATAGATACATACTCTTCTTTGTCCCTCCCCTCTCTAGCTCTCACAATTCCCTTATTCTCCTATCCCTCAAGCTATCTCCCTCTTCATCCTTACACCCATCTAATTCCCTCTCTCACCTCTTTCCCTGAGTTTCTTCCTCACTCCATCCTCTCTCTAGGTCCTAAGGGGTCATAGGACATCATATGACCCCTTAGGACATAATATAACCCCTAACGACACCTAAGGGGTCATATGGTGTCCTAAGGGGTCATAAGACACCATATGACCTCTTAGGTTACCATAGGATCCATAACGACACCATATTTAGTCCTAAGTGGTCATAGGACACTATATGATACCATATGACCCCTTAGGTGTCGTCAGGGGTCATAGGATACCATATGACCCCTTAGGTGTCGTCAGGGGTCATATTGTGTCTTAAGGGGCTATATGGTGTCCTATGACCCCTTAGGACACCATATGACCCTTTAGTACACAATATACTGTCAGTATGGTTCGTATGGTGTCCTATGACCCCTTAGGACACCATATGAACCCCTAGTACACCATATGGGGTTAGTATGGTCTTATGGTGTGCGAGGATCTCTTAGGACACCATATGACACCTTAGGACACCATATGACCCATAATGACAACATAAGGTGTCCTAAGGGGTCATATGGTGTCTTAAGGGGTCATAACACACCATATGACTCGTTAAGACACAATATGATCCCTAACATCACTCAAGGGGTCATATGGTGTCCTAAGGGGTCATAAGACACCATATGACCCCTTTGGTATCCAAACGACCCATAACGACATCATATTGTGTCCTAAGGGGTCATATGGTGTCCTAAGGGGTCATAGGAAACCATATGACCTCTTAGGACACAATATGATCCATAACGACACCATATTATGTCCTAAGGGGTCATAGGATACCATATGACCCCTTACGACACCATACGACCTATAACAACACCATATTGTGTCCTAAGGGGTCATATGGTGTCTTAAGGGGTCATAACACACCATATGACTCGTTAAAACACAATATGATCCCTAACGACACTTAAGGGGTCATATGGTGTCCTATGGGGCCATACGACACCATATGACCCCTTAGGTGTCCATATGACCCATAATGACACCATATTGTGTCCTTAGGGGTCATATGGTGTCTTAAGGGGTCATAACACACCATATGACCCGTTAAGACACAATATGATCCCTAATGACACCTAAGGCGTCATATGGTGTCCTATCACCCCATAGGACACCATATGACCTCTTAGGTGTCTATACGACCCATAACGACACCATATTGTGTCCTAAGGGGTCATAGAACACCATATGACCCCTTAAGACACCATACAACCCATAACAATACCATATTTTGTCCTAAGGGGTCATATGGTGTTCTAAGGGGTCATAAGACACCATATGACCCCTTAGGACAACATACGACCCATAACGACACCGTATTGTGTCCTAAGGGGTCATAGGACACCATATGACCCCTTACGACACCATACGACCCATAACAATGCCATATTGTGTCCTAAGGGGTCATATGGTGTACTAAGGGGTCATAGGACACCATATGACCTCTTACGACACCATACGACCCATAATGACACCATATTGTGTCCTAAGTGGTCATATGGTGTCTTAAGGGGTCATAACAAACCATATGACCCATTAAAACACAATATGGTTCCTAACAACACCTAAGGGGTCGAATGATGTCTTGTGGCCCCATAGGACACCATATGACCCCTTAGCTGTCCATACCCATAACCACACCATATTGTGTCCTTAGGGGTCATATGGTGTCCTAAGGGGTCAGAGGACCCCATATGACCCATTAGGACACCATACGACCCATAACAACACCATATTATATCCTAAGGGGTCATATGGTGTCCTAAGTGGTCATAGGACACCATATGACCCCTTATGACACCATATTGAGGCCTAAGGGGTCATATGGTGTCTTAAGGGGTCATAACACACCATATGACCCGTTAAGATACAATATTATCCCTAACGACACTTAAGGGGTCATATGGTGTCCTATGGCCCCATAGGACACCATATGACCCCTTAGGTGTCCATACGACCCATAACAACACCATATTGCTCCCTAAGGGGTCATATGGTGTCTTAAGGGGTCATAACACACCATATGACCTGTTAAGACACAATATGATCCCTAACGACACCTAAGGAATCATATGGTGTCCTATGGCCCCATAGGACACCATATGACCCCTTAGGACACCATACAATCCATAACGACACCATATTGTGTGCTAAGGGGTCATAGGACACCATATGACCCGTTAGGACACCGTACGACCTATAACAACACCATATTGTATCCTAAGGGATCATATGGTGTCCTAAGGGGTCATAGCACACCATATGACCCCTTACCACACCATATTTTGTCCTAAGGGCTCATATGGTGTCCTAAGGGGTCATAGGATACCATATGACCCCTTACGACACCATATGACCCATAACGACACCATATTATGTCCTAAGGAGTCATATCATGTCTTAAGGGGTCATAACACACCGTATGACCCATTAAGACACAATATGATCCCTAACGACACCTAAGGGGTCATATGGTGTCCTATGGCCCCACAAGACACCATATGACCCCTTAGGTGTCCATACGATGCATAACGACACTATATTGTGTCCCAAGGGGTCATATGGTGTCGTAAGGGGTCATAGGATAACATATGACCCCTTACAACATGATACGACCCATAATGACACCATATTGTGTCCTAAGGGGTCATATAGTTTCTTAAGGGGTCATAACAAACCATCTGATCCATTAAGACACAATATGATCCCTAACGACACCTAAGGGGCCATATGGTGTCCTATGGCCCCATAGGACACCATATGACCCCTTAGGTGTCAATACAACCAATAACCACACCATATTATGTCCTAAGGGGTCATATGATGTCCTAAGGGGTCATAGGACACCATATGACCCCTTAGGTGTCGGTACGACCCATAAACACACCATATTATGTCCTAAGGGGTCATATAAGGGGTCATATGGTGTCCTAAGGGGTCATAGGACACCATATGACCCCTTAGGACACCATACGACCCATAGCGACACCATATTGTGTGCTAAAGGGTCATATCATTTAATTTTTATGGTTGTGGCTATCAAACTATAGGGTATAGAGTAGAAATTTATCAAAGGTTAAAAAATTTCAATGGAAGTCATTTGGCTAGCGCCAATTATGGGTAGCCACATATTTGGCACTAGCCAAGTGAGCTGCACTAAAAAATGGTTATATGGGACCCTTGACCCGTGATCCAAGCCCACATTCTCTCATTTTGTGTTCTTTCTACGCATGATCAGACAAAAGAATGCTTTTTGCATGGTGTTGACATTTTATGCAAGGTTATTTTATACATTCCATTAGCTCTCCACGACCTTTTTTTTCATTTGGCAACGTCAAAGAGGAAGAAAATAGTTTTTTTTAATCAAATTTGAATAATTGAGGTAATATTTTCTTGTTTTTAAAATTCATATACTTATTCAGTGTTATTTTGTTTAAATGTTAAAATAAAAGTGTGAGTCAAAATTTATTATAATCCTATTAGATTTACATTAGATTTAACAATGAATTTGAAGGAAGTTGCATAAGAAAATTATTAGTTTTGTAGTTTAAAACAAAATTTGCAATTTCATACATCCTTTTTAAGATCTTATGAAATAATTTAAAAAAGGAATACATGAAATAATTTCAATTTCATATATCCATTTTAACATATGCATAATTAGGACAGTCATAAATGCATAATTAGGATAGTCATAGATGCATAATTTCACTTTATTCTCTTTTATGTGCATGTACATGTATAAATCATCATCATGTCGAGGAAATGACCAAAAAATGTAACACTGGAAGAACGTGAAGCTAAGAATGCAAGAAAAGGAGAAGGAATGAAGCAACTTTGTGAATAAAGGAAATTAAATACCATAGAAGAAGAGGTTCCAATTGAAGAGGTACTAGTTGAAGAGGTACCAATTGAAGAGGAACTTGAAATATCCATCCAATCTAAGAGAGAGACAAAATTGGCCACACAAAAGCAACAGATGCAAAACCTTCGTGTAATGAGACAATTGAATCCCGAGGTTGAGAGCATGTCTACCACAATTCAAGTTGAAGGCACCCCATCTCTTACATCTCAAGTTGAAGGCATAAAATCTCTTATTGGCACACCATTGGTGTCTACAACATCTCATATTGAATGCACTCCCTCTATGACATCTGACATTGCAAGCACTTCATGACTGACATCAAGTATTGGAGCTACACCATATTGTACACCTCAATTTCAAGGTATGTCATCATTTTCATCTCCAATTGAAGGTATGCCACCTATCCCTAATGTTGTTGACATTCCTAATCTTGAGGTAACTCAAAGTTTGAGAACACCTCCTAGAGTTTTGCATAGAAAACCTAAGTATTTGATTGATATTGATGCTAATGTTTTGAAACCAATGGTTGACAAGATTCCAAAGCGTACTTGTCAAAGACATGCTAACCGGATATGGAAAATATTTTTTGAGCCTTTAAATGAGATAGGAAGATGTCAACTATTTGTTAAAATGATGAGAAATCTGAAATTTAGGCCCATAATGAAGATACTTGGGCTAAGAACATCAATTGAATCAAGCGACAAATCTATTGTGAAGAATCTGATGAATGCATATGATACTATTGGTTCTAACTCATGCACAAAAGATAGTAATGCTACACAACGTGTCATTACATCAACAATTGTAAGCACTCAAACTAAGAAAGCTTGCCTCCTTAGAAAGAATAGTAAACAATTGAAGATAAGTAGACAAACTCTAATGAGAGCTATGTGAAGGCGACAAAGAGCGGAGGATCCATATAACAATGAGTTATGGGCATTTTCCAGTAGATTACCATGGAAAGATAAAGCAATTGTTGAAGCCTTGAGATCCCTAATTGAATATATTTGGAAGAATAACACAAGGGTCTCTCCAAATAAAAGAGATGTTGTAATAAGGAGGATTGGTAGTAAAATTCGTGATCCACATCCGAAACATTTTTTGGATATGACTCAAACACAATTTTTTGCCAAGTTTCAACCTATGTATTCTAAAATAAAAATTAGTCAAAGATTATTTGAAATGGTAAAGCCTTTTTATGTCGAAATAAATCACACACGCACAACTTGTTGCTGTAGAGTACATATTGAATTTTCTAACCATTATGATGTTTATCAACACATATGTATAGATTTGCATGCTAACAATGTTTTGCAGGAATGCAACATAAATGGTCCACTGACATCTTCAAGGGAATTCATATCTAACATCTTATGTGAAAGAGTAGATGGTCAAGTATATTACAATAAGTATTGCTTGGATGGCACATGTGTTGATTGTGGTGGATTGTGACATTTACAAATTTGTCAACATATAGATATTGGACAAGAAATTGGTAATGAATTAGTAGAATTTGGAAAATATAAGATAGTGGCCTACATGCTAAAAGATGGAAAAGAAGCAAAAAGGTGTTAATTGGTTAGTGAGAAGATTCCAGTGTATCAGTTTATGGGCATGTTTCATGAGAATATAGTGTAAGAGTATGCAATAACCATCGAGCTCATTGGTTGGACTAACAATTTAAGTTATGCAAGGACACATTTCCACTTCATACAATCATTTCAATTGTTGACTTTGCAGAGAACTACACACTACAACTATAGAATGAGGTGCAATCACAATATTACAACTCCACACAAGTTTCTATATTTGTGCATATAGCATTCATTCATGCACATGATAGTATGGAAGAGGATAGGAAGATATTGAGTGAGTATCATTTTTACATCAGTGATGATCACTCACACTCTATAGAGTTTGTGTAAGGTTGTTTTCATATATTCTAAAATGATTTGGCTAGCCGAGGCATATCATTCCATCAACATATCATATGGTCAGATGATTGTGCATTGCAATTTAAGAACTCTCAGATGTTTTATTGGTTGAGTAGGATGCGTAAGTTGACTGCTATTCAACATATGTGGAATTTCTCTGAGGCTGGGCATGGAAAAGGGGAGCATGATGGTGCAGGAGCATGTATTAAAAGAGCTTTAGCATGAGAAGAGTTAAAGTAAAAAGGGAATGCAAACTTGAAAGATGCAAGATCAAATGTTAAATGGTGCAATGGTACAATTGGTCCAGGTAATCAAGGTAAGTCTTTAGTTCACAGATTTTTTTGGTTGGTAGATGATACTAACATTACAAAATTAGAAGATTGTTGTACATTGATAGGATCAAGTGAGATACACTGTTTCAAAAGCTCTAATGAAGGTTCATGGACTATACATATGCGGCAGATGGCATGTTATTATTCTTCATGTAGAGATGGTCCCTATAATGAGTGTGAGTTAAAGGAGTGGGTGGATGAATGGTGTATGAGGCCTCTAGTCCCACTTGAGACATATCGGCCTCCGAGTGCACTACAACTCACACAAATGGAGACATCAATTGACTTTGACCATGTGTCAGATTTAGTCCAACCAGGTAAATTATCCACATGCAATTTTTTGTACTTTAATATTTTACCTTAGTTGTTTCCTAAATTCTTCTCACTTTATCATTGTAGGGCATGTTTATGCAATAATTGCAGTTGAAGACAATGAAGAAGGAACATATTATTACCTATGTCATAGTGTGGACACAAAAAAGAAATTGGATGGCCCTATGGTAGATGGGGAAAATATTGAGTACCCCACAGGATCAGTAGTTGTTACTGGTACATGGCTTAGAAGGTACCCAGTGAAGAAGTCTAACTTGTGGTTGTTCAAGGAATTCGAGACACATAGGAAGATTCTTTATTATTCTAGCCTTGTTGTAGCTTCAAATGTTCATATGATCAGATATGGGGGTAGACCACTAAACAAGAACCTATGGAAGATTTGTGAGTCTGACCATATGGCCATACTAGACATGATAAAGAGTAGAGCAGATCTAGATGGTTCATTGGATTAAATGTAAATGTAAAAAATGGTAATATCAATCTTATTTGGATATATGTACATGACTTGTATTTTTGACTACTTGAGGCATTGTAATATAAAAAATTGTCTTTTTGTCTTGTTTTGTATGATTTTATGTAAATAATGTTATTTTGGACCATTACAAATCACATGGGATCATTTCGTGAAGTATACCCTGCTAATATGGTAAAAGATGTAAAAATTGCTCATTTGTTGTCAATCACTCAAAGTGTGAAAAATTGTGAAAATTCAGCATGGTTTTTGTCGATGTTAGTGACATGTAAGAATGATTCATCTGATCCTGCAGGATCGTGTTATGGCACTCTAAAAAATCCTCTCGGTTTCAATAGACTCGGATCCAGTTGCTCATGGTGACACTTTCTCGGTTGCGACAAAAAGCATCAGATGAGTTCAATGAAAAGTTGCACAATGCCCCATCTTTCAATCCGCTTGTCGCGGCACCAAACTATCAACTCATACACATCGGGGTGGCTAGGTTTAAGCTAGGAATGCTTCTTTTTTCTCTCCAACTTTCCCGATCGTTGCGGGCCAAACCCTACCATCGAAATCGCTAAGTGCTCAAGTTGCTCAAAGTTTTCAATATTCGGCATCATGTTTCTCAGCGCCCATTAATCATAAGAATGAGTCATCTAATTTTACAGGGTCATGTTATAGAACTCTAAAAAACCTCTCTCGGTTTCGATAGACTCGGATGCAGTTTCACGTGGTGACACTTTCTCGGTTGCGACAAAAAGCATCAGATGAGTTCAATAAAAAGTTGCCCAATGCCCCATCTTTCAATCAACTTGTCACGACACCAAACCGTCAGCTCGTACATGTCGGGGTGGCTAGGTTTACACTAGGAATTCCTTCTTTTTTCTCTCCAACTCGCCCCATTGTTGCGGGGCACACCCTACCAGTGAAATCGCCTAAGTGCTCAAGTTGCTCAAAGTTGTCAATATTTGGCATCGCGTTTCTCGACACCCATTAATTATAAGAACAATCTTTCTGATCCCATGGGGTTGTGTTATGACACTCTAAAAAATCCTCTCTTGATTTTGGTAGAATTAGATGCAGTTTCTCATGGTGACACTTTCTTGGTTGTGACGAAAAGCATCAGATGAGTTCAATGAAAAGTTGTAGAATGCCCAATCTTTTAATCTACTTGTCGCGGCACTGAACCGTTAGCTCATACACATTGGGGTGGCCAAGTTTATGCTAGGAATGCCTTTTTTTTTCTCTCCAACTCGCTCGATCGTTGCAGGCCACACCCTACCAGTGAAATCGCCTAAATGCTCAAGTTGCTCAAAGTTGTCAATATTCGGCATCGTGTTTCTCGACACCCATTAATCAAAAAAATGAGCTGTCAGATCCTACGAGGTCATGTTATGGCACTCTAAAAAAAGTCTCTCTTGGTTTCGGTATACTCAGATCTAGTTGCTCGTGGCGACACTTTCTCAGTTGCGACAAAAAGTGTCAGATGAATTCAATGAAAAGTTGCACAATGCCCCATCTTTCAATCCGCTCATCGTGAAGTTGAACCATTAGCTCGTACGTGTCAGGGTGGTGGGGTTTATGCTATGAATTCCTTCTTGTTTCTCTCCAACTTGCCCGATCGTTGTGAGCCACACCCTACCAGTGAAATCGCCTAAGTGCTCAAGTTGCTCAAAGTTGTCAATATTTGGCATCACGTTTCTCGGTGCCCATTAATCATAAGAACAAGTCATCTAATCTTGAGGGGTCATGTTATGGCACTCTAAAAAATTCTCTCTCAGTTTTGGTAGACTCATATGGAGTTGCCTATGGTGACACTTTCTCGGTTGTGACAAAAAACGTCAGATGAGTTCAACAAAAAGTTGCACAATGCCCCATCTTTCAATCCGCTCATCGCGGCACCAAACCGTTAGCTCATATGTGTTGGGGTGGGTGGGTTTACACTAGGAATGTCTTCTTTTTTCTCTCCAACTCATTCAATCATTGCGGGCCACACCCTACTAGCGAAATTGCCTAAATGCTCAAGTTGCTCAAAGTTGTCAATATTCGGCATCGCGTTTCTCGGCGCCCATTAGTCATAAGAATGAGTCGTCTGATCATGCAAGGTCATGTTATGGCACTCTAAAAAATCCTCTCTCTATTTCAGTAGACTCAGATCCAGTTGCTCGTGGCGACACTTTCTCGGTTGCAACAAAAAGCATCAGATGAGTTCAATGAAAAGTTGCACAATGCCCCATCTTTCAATCCGCTCGTCATGACACTGAACCATCAGCTTGTGCTCATCAGGGTAGTTAGGTTTACACTAAGAATGCCTTCTTTTTGCTCTCCAACTCACCCAATCGTTGTGGGCCACACCGTACCAGCGAAATCGCCTAACTGCTACAAATCCATGCAACATTATATACCGTTAAAACTATGAAATATATCCAATACAAACAAATAGGCTTGCCAAAGGCCATATGGACTTAGAATTTCATATATTCATAAAACAAAACATATGTTCAAAATTGCTATAAAGGCATACAACATGATATCCAATACAGTCAAATAGGGGCTTGCCAAAATCCATATGGACATAGAATGTCACATATTCGTAATACAAAACATTTGTTCAAAATTGCCATATAGGCATACAACATGGTATCCAATAAAGTTAAATAGGAGCCTGCCAAAAGCCATATGGAGATAGAATATCACATATTCGTAATACAAAACATATGTTCAAAATTGCCATATAGGCATACAACATAGGACCCTATTTTATTCATTTCCCTCTAGGGGAAGGAAACAGATCATGAGATATCTTTGCTTGTCGAGGGGATGGAGATGTATATGATGCAGGTGTCTTTTGAGTATGTCCACTTGACCTCCTCTCCAGACGTTTTTGTAACTCCACCTGATACAATGAAAAGAATGATGTTAGCATATACAAAAATTGAATTTTAGAATGACATATAATAGAATAGTCACTTACCACATACAAATAATCATGATGTTCATCCACAATAGGTGCACGTTCATGATTTGGAGTGGCAAGCCCCTCCTGTAAGCATCACAATATAGATTAAACTAAATACAAGTGTCGTTAAAATTTTCAATAACATATTATTAAGATAACAAATGTAATGCTAAATTTACTAAATTTACAAATAAGTCTCATACTTCTATTAAAGCAGTTGAACTTGCTAGTGCTATAGCAACATCGTGCTCCATTGACGCGTAGATAGTAGGAGGAGTCTCTGTTGTCAACATCTAAAAATTAAACAAAGTATATTGATTAATCACCAAAACTATCTATATTATTTAATAACAACATTAAAGATAAATTGTTTACCTGGGTGAAAGATTGTTGATGAAATACACTGCGAGGTGTTGATGTTGAAGCTCTAGCATCAAACTATTTGACATCCAAAATGAGTAATTAGAAAATCATTCACATAATGTTCAACTATCTACATATAATAATTAAATTTCTTCAGTCATTGTATACCTATGGAGTTGACGAAGTCATGAAAAAGGGTGTTGTAGGAATGTTGCTAGTATTGTGAACACTTTGACCCTAATTTTTTATCATAATAATTTACTAATTTAGATATATTCTTAAATTTACATATAAGATTTAATAAAAAGAATGCAATGAACTTGTAATGAAATTCACCTGGGTATCAATGCCAAATGTTTCGTTCAACAAGGATTTTGTGATGACAATGTTCTCTGTAGCAAACTCCGCTCGTGCACGTGCATTCTCAGAACTATTAGGATCATAAGTGTAAAGAGAACCACAAGATCAACAAAAATGAGCTAGAACTCGATGCTTGGAAGAATCAACATCATCACTCGCATCACCCTCTACTAGAGGCCTAACATACTATATAAGGGTCTGAGTGAGTGAGCTAATCGAGTCTAGAGTTTTGACCTCAATACTCTCCTTCACAAGGGAAGGAATAATAACATGCTCTGCCATAGCTCTGGCCAAGGGTCTTGGTGGTTTGGATCATGCGAGGAACCCCCACCTCTACCTTCGAAATCTAGAAAATCAACATAGTTTGGGATCTCATTAAGGACAAAATCACAGTACAGTTTTCTCAAAAAGTATTGGGGTACCTCATGATTATTGCATGGGGGCTCATCAAATGCCATCCACCACCTATCCCAAAAATTGTTCTTAATCCATTCATGATGACACCAATGAATAGGGAATCTCCTACATCTAGGGTGTAAAGGTTGATTCATTCAGGGGTCCGTAAAAAGAGCACACAAGTCAAATTTATTAATTTTCTTTTTATTCACTGCCACATATGATATTTTGTTAGCGTAAAATTGCTTTTGTTCTTCCTTCTTACTAGACCAAATATTTATTTGCCCACTCACAAATTGTATGTGAGATACAATAGATTGCAAAGAACTGGAAAGGTTTGTCCTATGGGAGTTTGCTCCAGTGGGATCTTTTAGCCTTGTGATTAAACCTTCAAGCTCTTTTTGGCTATTTTCTATTTGACCTAATAGGTTTTCTTGTGTACCTATGGGATGTCTAGGGATTGTAGGAGGTTCTTGATGTCTTCTTCTTCAATATGGTCTTCATGAGGAGGTGATCTATGTGCTTCTTCTTCAATATGGTCTTCATGAGGAGGTGATTGATTTTTTTCAACATTTTCTTGTCTAATCTCATTTCCTGATAATGAAAATAAATTTAAATCAATAAACCTAGTTTAATCTTCAAATTAATAAAAACATGACAATAAGAAAATAGAAATACATACCTCTTTGAGCTCTTCAATGGCATGGCAGAATTTTGATGAGAGATGGACAACTTAGTGCCCAATATCAAGCTTTTCCGAAGGGCAAGCGCAAGAAAATGGCACCCGAAATCGCCAAAATGCGAGTTTGGGAATGTAGAATGCATTGAAAATGCGGAGCAGGGTTTTTTTAAAGTTTTAAATGTGCATAAGGTGCACATCTTATAAGGAACATGCACTATACGATGCGTGCCCTATAGTGTGCTCACCTTATAAGGCATGCACTTTATGAGAATTTTTCATTTTTTTTGAAGTGTGGCACCTTTTTGGTACCACAACTTCGTGCATATAACCATGAGAAATAAAATATAATGACTACATATGCTTTAATCTATCTTTCAATCACCAAAAAATCCAAACAAAAAATGAAAGGATTCTCATATGAGGCTATACATCACTATAGTATACCTTTTGTCAAAAATCTTAGCTTTGAAAATCAAGGTTTTCTCAAAGAGTTAATATATTATTTATCATCAAGAGTTAAAGTATTTATCGAATAATCAAAATAGCCGTGAAAATATAACAAATGGGAAGCACTAAAAATATATTATTTACATAGTTAAAATACAAATTAGATTACAATACTTAAAAATTATATTAACAATACATAATCAAAATAGTTTTCTATGCTATATTCTTACACTCAAAATGGAAAGGAGGCTATAATATTTATTGAATTTATGCAAACCTTTAGAGGATTTTGGACTATTTTACAAAATCTATAGTGAATATTAATCTAGAAGGAAGAAGGGACTTGTTCTAATTGGAGAATTCTAACACATATAGTAAATTTAAAAAGTCTATAATACTTATTTGCAGAGGAAAGGAACTTCCTTTAGCTGTAAAAAGTCTCTAAGTTTTAAAAAAATGACAATAGGAAATGCTTTCATAAATATGTCAACAATTTGATCCTCTGTCCTGCAAAATTATAGCTCTGCTACTTGACTTTCAATCAAGTCATGAACAAAATGATGATGCACTTCCATATGCTTAGACCTATCATGATATGCAATATTTATTGTTAGTTTGATAGTGCTTTGATTATCATAGAATATAATAGTAGGATACTTGTGGGTCTTGTGTTTCTTCTAGTAGTATTATAAGCCACAATGCTTCTTGAGATGCCTTTAATGAACAAATATATTCAACCTTTGTTGATAATAGTGACATAGTTGATTGCTTGTTTCTACTTCAAGAGATTGGTCTTGATCCAAGATGGAAAATGTATTCAGAGGTTGATTTTCTATCATTTATGTCACCTCCATAATCAGAATCTATGTACCCAACTAGAGTAGGCTCTCCTCCATATTTGTATTCAATGCCAAGCTAATAAGTACCCTTGATGTAGTTTAATATTTTTTAAGTTGCTTTCCAATGTTCAATGTGTGGATCTGCCATGTACCTAGATACAATACAAATGACATATGTAATATATGGTCCATTTATAGTAAGATACAAAAGACTAGCAATAAGTTGTCTATATAATTTTTCTCCACCTTCTTTTGAATAGACGTAGCACTCAGTTTTAATCCTACTTCACATGGTGTATTATATGGTTTACAATCACTCATTTAAATTTTATTTGAGAAAGCATTATCCTTCTTCTTGCCAAACTTGCATGCCCAAGAAATAGTGCATTAATCCTAGACCATATATTTCAAAAGATTGTTTGATTTTATCCTTGGTACTTTCAATGCACTTTGTGTGATCTCCTGTAATGATTAAATCATCTACATATAGTACAATAATAACAATTTGACCATTAATATTATCTTCAAACACGTCTAGATCAGATTTGCTTCTTTTAAATTTTGCACCTATATAGTATTCATTTATTTTGGACTACCATGCTCTTGGACCTTGTTTAAGACCATATAGTAATTTTTTTAATCTACAAACTAAATTTTATTCACCAATTTTAACAAATCTTGGTGGTTGTTGCATATGAATTTCTTCTTTTAAATCACCATGTAGCAATGCACTTTTTATGTCAATTTGAAATATTTTCCAGCCAAATTTTGCAGCTAAAGCAACTATTGTATGAATTAAAGTCATTTTAGCAACTAGAGCAAAGGTTTTAGTATAGTAAATACCTTTTTTTTTTTAGAAATATTTAGTTGCTAGCCTTTGCTCATGCCTTTCAATAGCTCCATCTGATGTGAACTTTGTTTTCTAGGTCCACTTGCATCCAGCCATATTTTTTCCTTTTAGAAAGGTTGTTAATTCCCATGTTCCATTTTTCATCAAAGAGTTGTACTGCTCTTCCATAGTTGCTTCCCAATTATCTTTTCCTTTTTCTTCTTTATATATACTTGGAGTTTCCACCTACATCACCTTAGTCATAAGAGCATAGTTAACAAAAAATTCTTAGGGCTTTCTTGGTATATTTCTTGAAAGCTTCTATTGGCATATGATGAATCGATATGATGATGTGATGATAATATATGTTGTCATTGATGTCAATAAGTACAGGTGAACCTGTATGAAGAGATGTAGTGAACTGGTGTTAGGGTTTCACTAAGTGTGACTACCAGTTAGTAGCCTCAGCTCTAGGGTTTCCAGTTTGGCAATCTAGCTTGTACGATGCAACTGGTGATATTCTATGATTAGTTAGCTAAGAGATAAGGATGAGATTGAGATGCCACATTAGTTTTGTGCATGTGAAGGATTTCCTTGAGGATCTTGCATGTAAAGATCGATTTCATTAAATTTATACCTTGAGAATGTACATTCTTCTTAACGATATGTGAAGGGAGCGTTATGGGTTACTGATTTCCATATGCATTGAAGAATGGACGATGCAGAATAACTTGTGATCTGTTTGAGATTGTTTTATTCTATGCAAAGTCTTTGAACAGCTAGGATTGGACCACTTGTAATTGCAAACCTAAAATGTTTAGGGTTTAGGGTTTATGCTACCGACCTAATTGTTGTCTATAAGGTCGATGATGTTTGTTATTGTAAGTGTTGGCAAATGTTGTGTTTTGTATCCGAGTGATGAGATACTTGCCAGACCAGTGAGTGGAAAATTGCAGAGTGTGATTATAGAGTAGAGGAACTGAAAAGGATCTGCCTTAGCATATAGTGTTGTTAACAGATCAGATATTTACCTATTGTCTTCTAACCATTTCAACAGTAGGAAAATCCCTTTACCGGGTAGCTTTAATAGGCTTATTGTAAATCCTCTAACCAGGTGACTCAAGATCATTGGGTTCTTCAAATCCTCTAGAAAGGTAACCTTTAACAGGGTTTCAACCTTTAAAAGGGTATATAGCCATCCCTTAACCAGGTGATCTTTAACAGGATCGGTTCCTAACAGAACCTTATTGTAAAGTCTTTAACCAGACTAGGCTCCTAATAGAGCGATCTTAAAAAGAGTTCAAAAACAAGCTTGTGGGTTTTCATCCCCACCATGGTTTATCCCATTTGGGTTTCCATGTGAAAAATCTGTTTGTCATGAGTTGTGCACTTTTCATGCGATGACTGTGTATTCTTTGTTTAGGTGATTATGCATGCAGAGCTAATGGTTATGGTATTACTGATACAACACATGCATATGCATATTGGTGAATTAGTTATCAAGTGTTGAATGATATTTGAAGTATTCAGTTTTAGTGGTTTAGATGTGTGAAGTCTTACTATGTTTAACCAGTATTTCCATGGTTAAGTTTAGTGATGAAGACAACCGGTTATCATTGTTTTAACTTAATAGGTTGTTGAGAAGTTTTTGTCTGTGATGATTCACCCCCCCCCTCTCAGTACCAGTTAGGATATTTGTTGTTCATCATTATTCATCAATTGGTATCAGAGAAACTCCAGGTCCTCGGTGATATAAGCTTAACCACTTGAGGTAAAAGATCTTGCTTTAATGATGAAGAGGGAAGGTCCTAAGTTTAATAGAGATAACTCAAAAATATGGAAGGACAAAATGAAGATTTATATGAAGAGTTTGGGTCCTCAATGCTAGAGCTATGTTGAGAATGCCTATATAATCCCCACTGGCACTCTAACCAATGATCAGAAAAGAGAGATTCAAAAAAATGGGCAAGTCATGGAAGCCCTTATTAGCAGTCTATCCGATACTGAGTTCATTGATATATAAGATAAGGAAACTCCTAAGGATGTATGGGACACATTGAAAACCATTTGTGGTGGTGCTGAGCATGTCAAGCAAGCTAAGGAAGAAAATCTTAGAGGAAAATTTGAAGACATGAGGATGGTTGAAGGAGAGACCATTCAACAATATGGCATAAGGATCAAGACTATGGTTAGAGACATCAAGAGCACTGGTGGAACAATTGATGATGCCACCATTGTTAGTAAAGTTTTGAGATTATTGTTATCGGTCTATGCAATCAGAGTTGCTGCTATCTAGGAGCTAAGGTCTATCGACAAAACCAAGGTATCCTTAGACTCTATCATTGCAAAGTTGACAACATATGAGTTGAATAGCTATGATGGCAGTGTTCATAAGACTGAGTCCTCTTTTAGAGCATCTATTGCACCAACTAGAAAAGGAAAAGAAGTAAGTACAAGTTATGAATCCCTGCAATGCAGAGGTATGGATGATGAAGAGATTCTGATGGAGTTTGAAGCTCTTCTTGCCAAGAGACTTCCAAAAGGCATTGGAAAATATAGAGGTAAGATTCCTTTAAAATGTTTTCCCTGCAATAAGATAGGACATATAGCTATTAACTATCCTAACAATGACAATAAGGATAAATCGGAGACATTTAGAAAGTATAAAGGAAGAGGTAGGAGAAATTGTCTTGTTGTAGTGGATGAAGGTGTTATTGATGAAAAATCTAAGGATGAAGAGAATGAAGAAGTGTCTGACAAGAAAGCCCTTGTCTCTCACATTGACAACTCTAATGAGTGAATTATTGATAGTGGGTGTTCTCACCACATGATTGGAGACCGGAGAAAGTTTCTATCTCTAGAAGAATATGATGGAGGTGTTTTCCATTTTGGCAATGATGCACCATGCTTGGTGAAAGGTAAAGAATCCATCTCACTAAATGGAAAGAGAAGTGCAGATGATGTCCACTGGGTAGAAGGTCTTAAAAATAAACTTTTGAGTGTTTCTCAACTAAATGACAAAGGACTCATTCTGGAGTTCAAAGGTGAAGTCTGCAGTATAATTGGAAAGAGTGGTGAACTTATTGCCACCGGTAAGAAGACCGAAGGTAACTTATTTCAGTTGAATGCCAAGATTAGTCAGTGTCTGATGGTGAAGTTTGATGATAGTTACATATGGCATAGGAGACTTTGTCATATGAATTTTGATAATATTGTAAAAGCCAGTAAGTTCAAGGCAATAAGAGGATTGCCTTTGCTGAACAAACAGGAGAATTATTTGTGTAGAGAATGTCAACTTGGGAGGATGTCTTCCTCAACTTTCAAAGGTAAGTCTTTTTCAATAGAGAACTTACTTGATCTTGTGCACACCGATCGTTGTGGTCCAATCAAAACTAGAAGTATTCAGGGAGATACGTATTTTATGATTCTTACAGATGACTTCTCAAGAATGATGTGGGTCACATTCTTGAAAGACAAGTTTTAGGCATCTGGAAAGTTCAAAGCCTTTAGAGCATTAGTAGAGAAGGAAAGTGGTCAAAGGATAAAATGCCTAAGAACTAATCAAGGGGGTGAATTCACTTCTGATGAATTCAACAAGTACTATGAAGAGAATGGTATCAAAAGGCAGTTGTCTACCCCAAGGACACCACAACAAAATGGCATAGCAGAAAGGAATAACGGGACTGTAGTTGAAGTGGCCAGAACAATGTTGATCCAAGGAAAGGTTACTCACACTTTTTGGAGAGAAGCGGTGAGCACCAACTACTCATCAAGAAAGGTAAAGTTAAAACCCCTTATGAGTATTGGACCGAGAAGACTCCCACTGTGAGTTATTTTAAAGTATTTGGCAGTAAATGTTATATCAAGAGAGGTGAGCATATGAGCAAGTTTGATGCCAAATGTAATGAAGGAATATTTCTACGATATTCCATTAAGAGAAAATCTCTCAAGTGGTACAACAATAGGACTCAAAAAATTGTTGAGAGTATCAATGTCAGGGTTGATGAATTCCCTGAGAAACCTGAGGAAACCTGCTGCAAGAAAGTGGAAGATGAACTGGGTGTAAGCTTCTGGGAACCAGTTAAGAAAGAAACAAGCAAAGACCTCAGTGTTCCTGTACCGGTAGAAGCTGCAGTAGGTGAAGAAGAGGAAAAGCAAGCAGAAACAGCTAGAGACATTCCTAGATATGTGAAACTACATAATGATCTGAAGCAAATCATAGGAGATAAAGATGTAGGGATACTCACAAGAAGAAAGGTGAAAGAAAACTCTTGCATGATTTCTGAATTTGAGCCTAAGACTACTAAAGAGGCACTTATAGGTGAAGACTAGATTAAGGCAATAGAAGAGGAGCTAGATCAGATAGAAAAGAATGCAACAAGGTCTTTGGTACCTAGACCAGACCACAAGAATGTCATAGAAACCAAATGGGCCTTCAAGAATAAGTTGAATGAGGAACACACAGTTGTAAGGAACAAGGCAAGACTTGTATGCAAGGGATATTCTCAGGAAGAAGGAGAAGACTATGGAGAAACCTTTTCCAGTGGTTAGACTGGAAGGTGTTCAAATGCTACTTGCATTTGCAGCATTCAAGGGATTCAAGGTATACCAGATGGATGTGAAGTCTATGTTCTTGAATGGAATCATAAAAGAGGAAGTGTATATTGAGCAACCAGATGGGTTTGCCTTTTCAGAAGATAGTAACATGGTGTGTAGATTATAGAAGGCCCTCTATGGATTGAAATAAGCACCAAGGGCATGGTATGAATGATTACACTCTCATCTTGTGAAAATAGGATTTCAGAGAACAAGTGAGGATAGCAACATCTACCTAAAATCTGAAGGTGATTAGATTATGATCTGTGAAGTGTTTGTAGATGACATAATATTTGGAGGAGATGATGAAATGAGCCATGCATTTGTAGATGAAATGAAGAAAGAGTTTGAGATGTCTCTAATTGGAGAGATAAAGTTCTTCATTGGTTTATAGATTTAGCAAATGAAAGAGGGCCTCTTTATTACCTAGTCTAAGTATGTCAAAGAGGTATTGAAGACCTTTGGCATGGAGGAAAGAAAATTGGTTGGTACATTGATGGTGACCAGATGTAAATTGACTAAGGAAGATGATTCAGCGTTGGTGAATGAGAAGGAGTATCGATCAATGATCTGTAAGCTGCACTATATGGTACACAATAGACCAGATATTGCTCATGCAGTGGGCATTGTGGCCCATTTTAAAAAAAGTCCAAGAGAATCCCACTTGGTAGTAGTCAAGAGGATTCTTAGATACCTGAAAGGAATAGTTGATTATGGATTGTGGTATCCATACAATGGTGATTTTAATCTTAAAGTATATACCGATAAAGATTGGGGAGGTAATGTGGACGACCAGAAGAGCACAACCGATGGAACGTTCTTTCTTGGTGGAAGACTAATCTCATGGATGAGTAAGAAGCAGAGTTGTACTTCTCAGTCTATAGATGAAGTAGAATATGTGGCAGCATTTATGAACTGCACTCAAGAAATTGGGGTGAAACATGTATTGGATGGTTTCAAAGTACCTATATCTGAACTGATGAGTATATTTTATGACAACACAAGTGCAATAAATATTTCCAAGAATTCGGTATAGCATGCTAGAACTAAGCACATTGAGCTCAAGTATCATTTCTTGAGAGAGAAGGTTCAAAACAAAGAGGTTGTATTACAACATGTTTCTCGTAAGGAGCAGCTAGCAGACATATTCACTAAGCCCTTACCAAAGACTACATTTACCTATTTGAGAGGTGAATTAGGGGATCTGCCCCTCCATAAAGTAAACTAAAGTTTTTTGCTCCACATCAGTCAGGTACTACAATGACAAATCTTACAAGGTTGATGTGTTTAGGGATGCTACTCCATAGGAGGGGTAGCATAGTGGAGAATGGAAGCTTGTGCCTCCACTTTGGCATTGCTATCAAAGGGGGAGAAGATATCTGATGATCTATGATATGGGAGAAGATATCTGATGATGAAGATATATGTTAAAGTTGCACTGGTCTATAATGTTTATAGTTGCAATGCTACAGTGAGTATTGCCATCAATGCCAAAGGGGGAGATTATTGGCATATGATGAACCGATATGATGATATGATTATAATATATGTTGTCATTGATGTCAATAAGTACAGGTGAACTGGTATGAAGAGATGTAGTGAACCGGTGTTAGGGTTTCACTAAGTGTGACTACCGGTTGGTAGTCTCAGCTCTAGGGTTTCTGGTTTGGCAATCTAGCTTGTGCGATGCAACTGATGATATTTTTTGATGAGTTACCTAAGAGATAAGAATGAGATTGAGATGCCACGTTAGTTTTGTTCACGTGAAGGATTTCCTTGAGGATCTTGCATGTGAAGATCGATTGCATTAAATGTCTACCTCAGGAATGTACATGCTTCTTAGCAGTATGTGAAGGGAGTGTGATGAGTTACTGATTTCCATATGTGGTGAAGAATGGACGATGCAGAATGACTTGTGATCTATTTGAGATTATTTTATTCTATGCAAAGTGTTTGAATGGTCAGGATTGGATCGCTTGTAATTGTAAACCTAAAATATTTAGTGTTTAGGGTTTATGCTACCAACCTGATTGTTGTCTATAAGGTCGATGATGTTTGTTATTGTAAGTGTTGGCAAATGTTGTGTTTTGTATCTGAGTGATGAGATGCTTGCCAGACTAGTGAGTGGAAAACTATAGAGTGTGATTCCAGAGTAGAGGAACTGAAAAGGATATGTCTTGGCATATAGTGTTGTTATCAGGTGAGAGATTTACTTATTGTCTTCTAACCATTTCAATAGTAGTAAAATCCCTTTATCGGGTAGCTTTAACAGGCTTATTGTAAATCCTATAACCAGGTGACTCAAGATCATTGAATTCTTCAAACCCTCTAGCAAGGTAACCTTTAACAAGGTTTCAACCTTTAACAGAGTATATAGCCATCCCTTAACCGGGTGATCTTTAACATGATCGGTTCCTAACAAAACCTTATTGTAAAGTCTTTAACTGGACTAGGCTCCTAACAGAGCAAGCTTCAAAAGAGTTCAAAAGCAAGCTTGTGGGTATTTATACCCACCATGGTTTTTCCCATTTGGTTTTCCACGTGAAAAATTTAGTTGTCATGAGTTGTGCATTTTTCATGTGATGACTGAGTATTCTTTGTTTAGGTGATTATGCATGTAAAGCTAATGGTTATGGTATTACTGATACAAAGCATGCATATGTATATTGGTGAAGTAATTATCAAGTGTTGAATGACATTTGAAGTATTCAGTTTTACTAGTTTAGATGTCTGAAGTCTTACTGTGTTTAACTAGTATTGCCATGGTTATCATTGTTTTAACTTGATAAGTTGTTGAGAAGTTTTTGTCTGTACTGATTAACCCCCTCTCCCCCCTCTCTCAGTACTAGATAGGGTATTTCTTGTTCATCATTATTCACTAGCTTCTAGTCTTCCTTGTGTTCCATCATCGCTTTCACTTAATAATTCAACTTGTGTTTCTTTTCTTCCTGCAAAGGTTCACACACTTTGATTTGAATCATTAGTATGAGTATATTTATCTTCTTCAATCAAAATTAGAAAGGAGGATAATGTAGGAGAATTATCACTTTCAATATTTTCATCAAACTATTCATTCCTTTTGATAAAAATTTGATTTGTTTTACGATTATATAACCTATATCCTTTTGAATCCTCACTATACCTCATTGTTAAATACTTCTCACTTTTTTTCTCTAGAAAGTATTCCTTTTTTCATAAGGAATGTGAGCATAAGCATTACATCCAAAATTTCAAAAATGAGATACCATAGGCTTTCTACCACTCCATGCCTCTTCTAGTGTTATGTTCATAACTGCCTTTCTAGGTATTCTATTCAAAATATATATTGCGGTGTGAATTGCTTCAGCCGAAAATTTAACTTCAATACTTCTAGAATGTAACACGCATTTAGGCATTTCTATTATAGTTCCATTCTTTCTTTCTGCAACCTTGTTTTATTGGGGTGAGTAAATAATAGTTGATTCATTCTTAATACCATTTTGTTTACAAAATTCATTGAATGATTTTTTCATATATTCAGTACCTCTATATTATTTTGAGAGATCTTCCACTTTGTTTCTTCATTAAAACTTTAAACTCTTTAAACCGATGAAACAGTTAATCCTTCTTTTGTAGGACGTATACCCAATGTTTCCTAGTATAGTCATCTATAAAAGTGAGAACATACCTTGATCTTCCAAGAGAAGGTGCTCTAAAATGACACATTACATCACTATGAACCAAATGTAAATGAGTTTTTACCCTCCTTGATTTTCTTTGTGGGAAACTTTCCACATGCTACTTTCTCATTGCACATCCTTCACATAACTTATGTCTAGGTGATATTTTTGGAAGCCCATGTACCATATGTAGTTTCTCCATAAGCTTAATTACACTTCCATTTTCCTTTATTATAATCCTTGGATGGACCATTTTTATCTTCATATTTCCAATTCTTTTCTTTAGGTTGATAATCTTGTTTCTTTTTGCAATATTATTTTCCTTTTATTATGAATTCTTGAGACTCATCACTAAATTATACTCCTTTAACTTGATGTTTTTCTTATTGTACTAACTCAGCACATAATTCTTCATATTTTATGTTTTTTAACTTATCAGCAATATCTAGCCCTCTTATAAATGATTGATAAGATCTTGGAAGACTTTGTAAAATTATTTGTGCAAAATCTTTATTATCTATATCCTTTCCAAGAGGATCAAGTTCATTTTTCTTTTCCTTTAATCTACTTAAATGAGGGACTAGCTCTTCTGCATTTGATAATTTCATATTATATAATTTTGTGCTGAGATTTAGGATCCAGGCATCACTTGAGTTTTCATATGTGCTCTTCAAAATGTCCCATACTTTGACTCCACTTCTTTCATTGTGAACTTTTGGGAAAACGTCCTCCAAAATTGTTAGCTTAATCAATGTTGCTTCCCTTTGTCTCTTTTGTCCCAAACTTCTTGATCATTTTCAGAGTTTGCTAGTCTTTTTTCACTGCCAATAACAATTTCATAACAATTTTGAAGTGTTAGAAAAATCTCGATACACGACACTCAATCATAATAATTTTCCCATTCCATTTAATTTTTAGTAAAAGAATACGAATAAAAATAATTATGTCAAATTCCCTCCTTTTTTTATGAAAATGGAACAAACTTCAAAATCCTTAGTACCCAGAAAAAAAAAAACGAAAATTTCTCACCAATTTTTTTGTATTGATATTTTCTTTTTTGCTACAATAATGCTCACTTGCCACAACGACTTGTTAGTGTTGGTCAGAGCCAAATTGCAACCTGTAAAATTAAAAAATTACACTTAAAAATCCATATATCACTACGCAAGATTTAAATATGCTCTATTGCCGTATTGAACAATCAAAATAACAGCACAACAAAATGAAATGGGAAGAACTAAAACTATATTATTTGCACAGTAAAAAAATAGAACTGCTGACAATACTTAGAAATTATATTAATAGCACATAATCACAACAGTTTTCTGTGTATATATGTACACTCAAAATGGAAAGGAGGCTGCACTATTTATAGACTTTATGCAGACCTCCAGAGGATTGTGGACTTTTTTACAAAGGCTACAACGAAGAGAAATCTAGAAAGCAGAAGAGACTTGTGCTAACTTGAGAATTCTAGAACATATAATAAATGTTTACCTATATACACTGTAGCTAAAATAAACAATATTCTGGACTTTTTTTACAAAGGCTACATAGACTGTAGCTAAAATAAACAATATTCTGTACTTTTTTTACAAAGGCTACAATGAAGAGAAATCTAGAAAGCAGAAGAGACTTGTGCTAATAGGAGAATTCTAGAACATATAATAAATACTCACGTACATAGACTGTAGCTAAAATAAACAGTATTCCAATAGTATTTAAGAGCATTGTGCACATTCTACGATTTGTTTATTGATTCCTTGAGATGAGATCTGTTTGATGCATTCTTTCAAATAGGCTGCAATTTTTGTGTGCTTCCACGTTTTGCATGCATGCTTCTTGTATCTGTCAACCCTCTTGGCTTCATGTATAATGCAAATCTGTTCAGCTTGTGATATCACCACAACAAAGATTTGGATCATTAGAATGTGCATTGTTCATCTTTCTCAAGAAATTCATTGGTATCACAATACTTGACTTAGATTTTACATCTTCAAAATTGTTAGATAAACAAATTACATTCCTAATTTGTACTTGTATTATGGGAACTGATGCAAATTGCACAACTCGATTTATCTATTTGCCTAAGTTGCCTCACCAGTTGACTTAGATTTTACATCTTCAAAATTGTTAGATAAACAAATTACATTCCTAATTTGCACTTGTATTATGGGAACTGATGCACATTGCACAACTCGATTTATTTGTTTGCCTAAGTTGCCTCACCAGGTGATCGAAAGTGTCGTCGGTCCCTTAACTCAATATGTCAAAGGTCATTGTATTAAGAGACTGAAATTAATTCTCTTTGAGACCTTTTCAAGGGTGTTTCAAATTTCTAGTTATGAGCTGAAAGTTATGGCCCCAACAAATTGGGTACTTAAATTCTTAGTTTTTTTTGAAAATTTGTAATTTCTTGATATTTTATTTTTGCAAAGACTCTTCATTTCAAATCTGTTGGATTCGACAGACTATTGGAGTTCCATGATGATGTTCAAAACTCATTTTTTTGATAAGATATTATGACTTTTGATACATACAACTCTGAGTTTTCGAGTTCTTGCTATTGTCCATCTTGTTGAGCACTACTTACAGATTTCTGCTTACCTTGTATTGTTAATGAATTCCTTATTGAATTCAGATCAGCAGGCGTGTGACCAGATATAACCTATTGGTCAAGTATGCGAATTTGTGGCCTTTATGAGAGCTCCCATTTTGTTGCATGTAGTGATGATGCTGGCAAAGATTGCAGAAATTTGTTTTACACATACCTATTGTATTTACTTTGAAATTTCTAAAGCATTTTCATTGGGTACATATGCGTTGATCCTCTGTTATGAACATGCAGTGAGACTTCATTTCAGCGATATAAGCTCATTGGATTTCGCGTTTACCTTTTGCGCAAATCCTGTAATCATCGTTGTCCTTGAAACGACATATTTTAGAGTTTCTCTGTCAAACAATTATATGATTCCAAGCTGCATGTCTATCGAAGCATTTGCACGAGTTGTGAACAGCAGCTCTGTAACTGCCATTTGCAAATTACTTGAAAGTTTCAAAAACTTTTTCAACAAATCCAGCTTGTGCATATCCTGTGATCGTTACTGTCAATGAGATGGCGTCTTTTTCAACAAATTGTGAACAGCAGCTCTATAACTGCACAAGTTGTGAACAGCAGCTCTATAATTGCCATTTGCAAATTACTTGAAAGTTTCAAAAACTTTTTCAACAAATCCAGCTTGTGCATATCCTGTGATCGTTGCTGTCAATGAGATGGTGTCTTTTTGAAGCATTCAGTCAAACAGTTCACTTTCCTTTTCTACGCTTCCACATTTTACATTCCACGAGACATTATCTCTTTGAGGCAATCGATTAAATAAATCATGAGCGTTGTCTATTCGTCCACAATTCACATACATTTATACCAGGGAGATCACAACTATAGCATGTGACAAAATTGGGCAATCTTATATGCCTTAAGGTATGTCCATCGCTATTTCAAAGTTACCATTTTTGTAGCCAAGTGGGATGCTTGGAAAAGTTTGCCGAATTTGGTTTTACCTGCTTTTTCTCGGAATTTTTTAGAACTTTTTCAACATTTCCTTTTTTCTGCTCACACAATTTTGCGTGCGTATCTGCGCGTTTGAGAAATTCAAAAGCCTTCGCAACGAGTCCATTTAGTGCAGATCATACAATCATGCATTTCATCTCTTTGAGACACTCGATCAAATAGTTCTAATATGTTGGCGACACTTTGACACTTCAACAAACTTTGTTCTTTCAAAAACTTCTGTCACAGGTGGGTACAAAAGTTAGTTATGTTCAAGTTTTCGAGGTTGTGAGCATGTGAGCAACCGAACATAAAGTTTAAAGAGTTCAAAATTTGGAGCAATGGAGCACAAAAGTTCAAAATTTGACTTTTTTTAGGAGCAGCAAAGGAATCTTGGGTTGGAAGGTTATTTTTTTTTTGAGGATGTGAGCATAGAGGTTAGAAGTTTAACTTTTACAAGGAACAAAGTATAAGAAGGTTCAAAAGTTATGTTTCTTGAGCATTTTAAGCAATAACAATAAATAGGAGTTTAAAAGTTGGATTTTTAAAGCAATTGAGCAAATGCGAGAGTTATGAAAGGTTTATAAATTGGTTTAATAACACTTACAAAATTCTCTTTCTCAAATTTATCAAAGGGAATTTAAATGAGAAAAATAATAATTAAATATTTGAATGGTTAAACTAATTTTGAAAATCGTTAATCTTCCCATGACTCCTTGAAGCCTTGATATATGAAGATCACTACAACTTTTGATTGACAAAGAATGTGGCCTCAAAATATTAATCATAAATTTATGGGGATAAAATGAGCACAACCCACAAATATTTGCTCATGATGCAATACTAAAGGGAGATTTGAATATTTTCTAAACCAATCTAGACAAAAAATGACTTAATAATATCTTAGAAATGATGAAGTGCATTGCCAACCAAGCTAGCCAGATTGTTGAGGGTTATACCAATAGCATGCCTATGAAATGGTTTCTCTTTATGCTTCATGGTTCTCAAGATTTAATTACTTTCACATCTTAACAAAAGTGGAAATCAGTTCAAAGCACACTCATAAATCACCTCATGATCCAACTCCTAAAATTGTACTTGAAATTGTGGAATGACCTTTTTGACTCAAATGCTCATAATGAATTTGATAGTACCGAAGATAATACATGCATTTAACAATTGAAAGAAGAATTTATAATGAATACTTAAAGTTGAAACCACATATTTACACATCTTGAAAACTCTTGAAAGTATCATATTAAGTCTGACATTAACTTCAATCAAAATGTTTAAAATTTGGGTGCTTGAAAAAGAAGACAACACATTTTTTTTATTATTTGGCTGGACATGGTGGTCCCATTTGTTCCCCTGGCACCTTATCATGTGAGCGCATACTTTGAATGTTAGATAGCTTCCATAATATTTAATTTCAAGCATTTATTTTTTGCCTAAAAAGGTAATATTAACACAAATACAAAAATTGAGCTTATAAAACTATCCTTATCCTTAAGTTTCTAATATTTGCACACAAATTTCAAATGATAGTATGAACTTTAAAATTACAAATTGTGTATAGATAAGAATTGAATACTTACAATACAAACTCATTAGTTTTAGATCAACATTGATAATGCAAAGTTGTCAAATTGTTTGTAGTCATGAAATTTCTTTCCCCATCCTTCACCTTTGTGGCATATGTTTTCCCTACATCAAGGAAAATCAATCATCCATCCTTTTCAAATACTTTGACAAGAATTAATCATACTGTGTGTCAATTGACAATTAGTTTTCTCTTTTTTAGTTAACTTTTAATGCATACCTAAATCTACACAAGGTTGCTATCACCATTACATGATGTTTTGTCTTGGATAGTGTACAATGTGGAATGGTCTATATTTTATTTTATTTTTATTTGTTTTTATTGCATGAGACCCACCAATATTTATCAGTTATTTTTTGGTTGTATTTATTTCTTATTAAGATAAGAAAGGTTGTGAAAAGATGGAAAACCTTGTACAAAAAAAAACAAATAGAGTCTAAACTTTACAAAATCAACAAACAAAAAAATAGGAAAACAAAAAACTAGGTCAAAAAAATAGGCCTAACTAGAGCTTATTGTTGAACTAAAAAACTTTGGATTTAAAGTATTGACATGTAGGAGAGATTCGAGCTTATAGGAACCCATTTTACTCATATGAGCTATACTCCAAGATGAGTCCACAACTAAATTTGAATTCATAGCTCCATGTGGAGGATAAACCCCTTAAAATATTTGATACTTTAACTTCAACATTTGAAGGATGAAGATACAAAATAGCCTTAACAAGATCCTTTGTTCAAGGCAGGGTACAAAATAAACCCACAACACTAGATCAACAAAGGATTAGAGATGGGGGTATCTAAGATAGAATGAAGAGATTGTGAATTCTTAGAATCATTAGTAGAACCATTAGGGTACACAATAATATTCTTAGGAAGAGGATTCTTCCACCAAGTCGAAAAAGATCTCTCATGCAGGAGCTAAAGGAACAGATAAATACTAGGTGCCCAATAGAAAAATGGTGCTTACAATAAAAAGGAATGCCTTCATAATCAACAGGCTAGGTTTAAGGTTTATCATTAAATTGTAGCACAACCTCTCTAGGAAAGGCCTTGGATAAATAAACTTCCACCAAAACAAGAACATAAATAATGTGAGTGAATTTGTTTGAAGTAATTGTAATTTTGAAAAAAAGGGGAATGATGGAGATCTAGAGGAAAACTTTTCTTCCCTTTTAGGAGCGATGAAAGTTTCACTTTGGATTTCCCTTCAAACACTTTTCATGCATTACATTAGAAGAGGGGGGGAAATGCACTAGATTCAACCTCCACAGAAAGGGATTGAATTTTGAGTGATGGTAAGAATGGTAAGTCATTCCCCTCTTCTGGAATGAGATTTGAATTGATTGAATTGTGTACTTATAACCAGGTGAAAAAGTGACAAAGATATGATTACAAATTGAGATAGAAGTGTAGGATGGAGTTGTGCACCTAGATCTAGTAATAATATGTTCAGACGAAGCTGCCCTGCAAATTTGAGGAAAAGTTGTCTGGACTGTAGTGGGAGTGTACAAGGGCCTCTGAAAAATCCACAAAACGAAAAGGGATTTTCTGCCTCTACAAATGGATTCCAAATATGAAAGTACAACTCTGTACCTACAACCTACACACAAAAAAAAGAGGGAAAGGGGTTGGGATTGGGGGTTTTCCTTCAGCTCAAACCCTAGTTTAGGAATTAACCAAATGATGAAAGAAAGTACTTGCAAGTAAATGTAAATGAAATATTGAATTATAAATCACCTCAAGGGAGGTTGTAGATGGAATGTAGGTAGATTTTCTTGTGTGGAATTGAATATTGAAAGGGATCGCCTCTTCAATAGTTGAATCCTTGACTTGAATGCAACACCTAGCCTTGAAGGGAGACTTCAGAATTCTCAATGCTTGAAAGGAATGCTTGATCTCATGTAAACTTCACACTCATCCAACCTCATGCAAATGAGAGGATAAATATGACTTATATACTTGTCAATTAGGGCTAATTGACTAATTTTCTATCACAGGCCGACACTGGGGGAGTTTTCCCACTCAGTGCACAACCACCAAAGCATAATTTAAAGGGTCCTACCCCAAAATAGGGCAGGGAATAGGAGCGCCAGACCCCTATCTTGCCCTTTTTTCTAGGACATAATGTAGCTTAGGCAGTGCAAAGGGCAAGAAAGATGCAGTTTTTATGTGTCGAACAAGTCTCCAGTCACTGATTAGGCTTAGGGATTCAATTCGCATGCATGAGGACCCTAATGTGGTCACAAATTATAAGGGTCACAATTTCATGACACAAAATTTAGCCCCCACTTTAGCGGGAGTATAAGTGTATGCCAATATTGGTGGTAAAGTACAAGGAAACAAGATTGAAATAATTCTACCACATCAAGGAGGCAAGATGCTCCAAGCCCCCAGTGGACTTAAAATCTTACGACATCGATTGACAAAGTAAAAGGGAAGATCGAGAAGGAGAAAACCATGACTATCAGTAGCAAGGTTCTCCTCACTCTGACTCATGAAAAAGATACCAAAATTATGAAGCAAAGCCAAGTTCACTAAATAATTCTAAGTATCGAAAAGGAAGATATGAGAGAAGTGTATGCCCCCACATTCAAGGGATCGCACATGCCTTATCGGGAGTGATTTATTGAAGGTAGGATACACCCAAGAGAGAGAGAAGAGAGGGATCACGTTATCGCAAGGATTTAGCCCCCAATCAAGGAATAAACTTATGGATAATGAACACAAAACACAAAGAACGAGGTAGTTTTTCTTTCCTCACGGTCAGTATGCTGTATGATAACTCATCTATATAATATATGGATATGCATATAATAAACATCATTCCCCAAAGAAAGGACACTACCTTAGAAGAAAGGGAAGAGAGAATGTCTTTTGAGTCAATAGGAAAGAGACAAAAAGAGATCTCAATGATTTGAATCATCCTCAAGTAGACATTGAGGGAAAAAATAGAAGATCAGGGATATACATAGAAGAATGGGTACAAAAGAGAAAGAACGGGGAGAGAGAGAAGATCTACATTGCTAATATTGCTAATCTATCATGACATCTACCTCCCAATCTTGATGATCACTATTTTGGGCAGGCGAGCAACATTCCAAAGGAGTGACATCGAACACAATAGATGGAGCTATCACAAGATCCAAATGAGGACTATGCTCATGTGGTAAGTCACTTTGTTCGATTCTAGGAGCTGGGATAAGGGTTTGTGAAAATTCAGTTGATAAATGCTTGTCCATATTAACATATTCATAGTCACTATCAGAAGCATGAGGAGTTATATTTCTATCATGAATAACATTTTCACTCATTTCTTCATCAATATTTATAGAAAGAGGAGCACAAACATGAATAGGAGTAAAATCATCACATGTTTTGTGCAACTTATGATTTGGAGATGTAGGTTGAACATCTTGCTTAGGGGAAAAGGGAATCATATTAACTATTGGAATCTTGGGAGATTGAATGGATTGAGGAACAACTTCATGAACTTGAGCATGACGCCTTCATCGACATTCTCTCAGACAATGATTCTGTCGAGTCTTAGTAGAAGGCTGAGAAGGAGGAGGGACATTAGAAAAAGTAGGAATGTTTTCTTCTTTGATAGTTGAAGGTTTAGGTTGAGGTCTTTTAGGTTGGACAAGAGGAGAAGTAGGCCTCTTCTCTCTATAAGAGGAAGGAGATGGAACTGCGCCATATAAAGGAAGAATGTTAGGTATAGGAAGAAGACCAGGTCCATCATGTGGAGGAGGTACAGGTTTAACCTTAGGAGGAATATTGTTGTTCTTCTTAGGAGAAGGCATAGGCACATCCATAGGAATAGATTGAGGAAGATTAGTCCTATCCATTACGGGACGGATTTCACCTTTAAGTATGATAGGAATGTCAAGTGTTGGGGATCTAGGTTGACTTAAGGATAAGATCGTATCTTTCTTCCATTTTTTATAGGATTGAAAAAGAGCATCGCTCCTTGATGGAAGAGAGTGAAATTGCTTAGGCTAGAAGAAATTAATAGGAAATGCAAAATTTAAGAAAATAATGATTAAACAATTTGAACTTTGTTGGACGAAAATAATGACACAATTTCCAAAATAATAAATAAAAGGAAATTGGGATTTTAAAATTAGGGCCAAGGGGATACCACTTAATTTTAAAATCAAAATTTTTAAAATCAGGGCAAATCATAATTAATATCTTAATTTAAAAAATTTTCTTGAAATTTAAAATAATAAATTTTTGAGGTATTTTCGATGATAGAGGGATAAAAAATCAACAAGATTAGCCAATCTTTTGGATTTAGGTTATTAAATGCAGTCATAACAGTCTCCCAAAATTTTGGGATAAAAGTTGAGGACTATGGCGGGAATGCCCATGGTTCAACCAACTTTTTTCAAAATTTTCAGGAATGAATATTATGATGATTTTAAAGCTAACCCCCAAAAATTGACGAATTTTTACGATTTGGAGATAAGCAAAAATAAGGTTCAAATGTGAAGATAGGACCCTATTAGGGTTTTGAAGAAAAAGAGGAATTGAACTGAAAACTTGAAAATGGTCAAACCTCATGGATAGGGACACCTTGAAAAATGTTTAGAAATATGAATTTGATTGAAATTGATTGAAATTTGTACAAAATCCAATTAATTTTAAAAATTAGGGTTTTAGGACCTAACCACTTAATTTTTGAAATTTTGAATTGTAGGACAAAAGATAAGTCTTAAAACAGTTAGAAATCTGAAAATTAAAAGGAAATTCATTTTTTGACAGTTTCAAGATGATTTTTTAAAATTAGGGTTTTGACAATTAACCTCTTAATTTTGCGAATTTGATTTGCAAATTGAACAAGGCAATGAAGAAATTGAATTTGACAAACAAAGCAATTTTCAGATCTAAGACAATTTTATGCAAAACACAAGTTCAATTTCAATTTTAAATACTAGGATTTTGAATGAATTAACCACTAAGTTTGCAGAAAAATTAAACTTCTAAATGAAAAATATGCAATGATTTTCAGAATAAAGCATGTAAGACATCGGGTTCACCAAAATGTAATGTTAAAAAAGAGGGGAATGATGGAGATCTAGAGGAAATCTTTTCTTCCCTCCGAGGAGAGATGAAAGTTTCACTTCAAATTTGCCTTCAAACACTTTTCGTGCATTACATTAGAAGAGGAGGCAAAATGCACTAGATTCAACCTGCAGAGAAAGAGATTGATTTTTGAGTCATGTTAAGAATGGTAAGTTATTCTTGTCTTTTGGAATGAGATTTGAATTGATTGAATTGTGTACTTATAACCAAGTGAAAAAGCGATAAAGATCTGATTATTGTTGGCAATTGACACTCAATCGGATAGTTTCACTATGTTCTCATTGATGGCAACATGGTATTGTGTTTCGGCTTCATGTTTTGGGTTAGTGGTGTATTGGCAGGCACTTCACAGATACTATGTTGGCACCAACACCAGCACCGACACTGACACAGATAAGATAAAAGGATTTCTTTGGTAACCGACAATGCAGGCCGACATGGTTTAGTAAAAGGTTATCGGTATTGGAGGTCGACATCTCTTGGATCCGGCATTGGAAATTGGTTTTAATATTTATGCATTTATGTTATCTGGTGGACATGTAATCTGATATTGTATATATCTTTGTAAGCCAACATAAGGCATCAAAATTTGTATAGGGTATATAAGTCAGTTTGATAGATCATTGATACTGACATGATATAGGAGATTATGGATATGCAAATGTAATATGATGCGAAATATATCAAAGAGATCATGTATGTGAGGAAATTCATGTAAGGGTTATTTCGGTAAAGGGTTTAGGGTTTCAGACCAAAACAAATAGAGCTTAAACCAAAACTATATTCTGGCATAGAAGATGCTATCTTAGCAGTTCACACTTCTCTAGATTGTAGTCTGAATTTTTATAGACTCAGTGAGGCTCCTTTTGTGATTGAGCAATGTGCTCTAGGCTATAAGCCTTCCTACAAGTGTAGGCCCCTCATATTTTGTAATATCTCTTCATATGGCCAGTGGATCGATAATGTAGGTATCAAATCCCACCGTGGTTTTTCATCTTTGAGGTTTTCCATGTATAAATATGTGTGTTATGGTTCTCATTTATGTAATTGGCTTATTGGTTGTTTTACTTCTTTCAATTCTGTATGTACCGGTATACTGGTTTGTGTATGCATTTTTTATAAGGCTAAAATTAATCATTCTAGTATAACACTGATTGACCCCCCTCTAAGTGTTATTGGATTGCAACAATTGGTATCAAAGCCTTGTGCCTCGAAGGAAGTCTAACAGCTTGAGGAAGATCCTGAATCTGGAATCCATGGATATGGCTTTGGAGAAGAAGCTTGAGATAGCACTTGAAGATTATGATGTTGAAAGGTTGAAGAACTTAAAGCTACAAGATTAATTGAATTTTATTAAGGAATTCATTCTTGTCCTACAAGAGAGGCTATCATCGATTCAAGCTAGTAGGAAGGAACTTTTGCAAAGTCAGGATGATGAAGAGAGGGATGCAAGTTATGAAAAATGAAATACAAGTTATAACTATAAGGAGGTCTAAGGAGATTGAGAACTGAAAGAAAAAGGAAAAAAAAAATTGATGTCTCCCTGAAGAACAAATTTGAAGAATGTGGTAAGTTGGTTCATGAGAATGATATGTTGAGAACTGATTTAGTACAATCCTTGAGTAATGAACAAGATCTTGAGAGACAAATGATAATTTTGAGAGAAGATTTAACTACTGCGAGTGAGTATAAAGAAAAATTCAAGATTATTTCAGCACAACTAGATGACTTATTGAAGAGACTTAGGCAAATTGGAGATGTTTTGTTTGCAATAGTTTTGGTCACATGGCTACGCAATGCAAAAACAAAGCAAACCAAAACCCTGATTCTACTCCCAGAGAATGTTTTAAATGCAATAAGTATGGTCATAAATAGAAGATTGCATAATGAATATTAAATGCTATGCATGTGTAAAATTTGGACATATGGCTAATCAGTGCAGGTCAAGCAATTTCACCGGTTTTCGAAAAGTAATTCAGAGGAACAATGTTACATGTTATGCATGTAATGAGGTTGGACATATTGCTAAATTTTGTAGAAGAAGAAATCTGTCAGTTGGTAAAAGAGGATCAAATAAGAAAGGAAAAGAGAAGGTTAGTGAGATCAGGAAAGATCATACTTAGAGATGGGTTAGGAAGATTGAAGAACAATCATCAGATGGGAATGTCTCAGTTAGTTATCCAGCAAAGGAGGCTACTCCTACACTCGCAGGTAGCTGATCTGATAACTAAGGTAGATGCCTTAGGGGTAGGAAAAATTCATGAAGATGGTGCATATGCCCCGAGAAGATATTCTAGAATATGTTCCAGATATTGGAGATGATTATCTGGCATGGATATGTTCTATGCAAGATCCAGTATCTTTCACCGACAGTCATTTATGTCAATGGAAGATTAGGGTTTTTCTCAAAGGTTAATAGGTTGAATTCAATTCATTATTGATCACCTTGCATTTAGAGAGATTTTGGAGAATTTAAGAGCAACTAAGAGTGATCAAAGGCAATTTAGCGCAATTAGATTTCTTCTTCAGCGATTTTAGTGGCCCTTGGAAGAATTTGTTCGAGGTTTTCACCGAGAGCCATCAAAAGGTAAATATCTTTAAACATGGAAGTGGGATCATCATCTATTCCTATTTTTGTTGCAAACCCAACTGTAGTAGAGGTCAAGTACTACCCCAGTCCAATTTTCAAGTGGTATCCACATGTGGCTATGCTGGAAGATTCGGTTAGAGCATTTTCTCATTTTCTGGAGGGACTTGTCTATGTAGAAGATGTTAGGGAATATATTCATTGTCACTTTGAGGACTTGGGAACTTCTAAAATTAAGGGCATGTATATGAGTAAGCTGATGGGAGAATCTGGAAAGATCAAACCGACATTCAAGCATATTGAACACCTAGGGTTTACCGACATTCTGGATATTCCAAAATTTAAAGATGAGATAATCAAATATGTTTTGAGCAGAGTACATGGGGAATTTCTATGGTTAAACAAAATTTACAAAATCACCAAGGAAGCCATTTGGCAAATCACTGGTTTACCATTGGTTGGGCAACATCCAGACAGGAAGGTTTCAAATGGTTTCGTGAAAAATATCACCAGTGCGACATTTGATAGGAGATCCATCAGAGTGAGCACTATCACTGACATAGACATCAAGTTCGGTAGTATGATCATTGGGTTTAAGGTAACTTAGTCAAATTGACTGGATTCTGTTTCCAATTCATGCAAAATGATGAGAGAGTTGATGTGAAATTAGATCTATGTGGTTGGATGCTAGATTAGTTGTTAATAAACATAGGAAAAATTCAGGGTGAAAAGAACGGTACATTCCACAATGGCAACTTCATAGTTTTCTCAATGTTATATTTCATGAATGATACACCCAGTTTTGGTAAGAGGCAATGGGCATTTGACATCTCGGTAGGGAGACAAAATTGAAACAGTCAATTGTTGCTTTAGGAAGTCAGAGAGATGATAAGGTATGGGGATATTTCAAGGCATTCGAGAAATCTTTGAGGTCTAGGGTAAGGGTACCTTAGCTCATATTGTAGAAAAATATTCAACCGAAATATGCTTCATGGTAAAGAAGGATGAAACACTTATGGAAGTAGTTAAGCCCTGAAAGATTTGGATTAAATAAATAGGCGATGAGGTGGATGCACAGATTCTTGATGCCTATGCAAAAATGTTTATTGATGCACCTATTGATGAGGCAGAGAAGCCCTGTGGTACTGCACAACAAAAAACACAAGAGGTTGAAATAGAGTTAAACCTGAAGAAAAGAGAGAAGCAGGAAGGGAAGGCTAGAAAATTGAATCCTGAAGTTCACATTGAGCCTGTTATTACAGAATCAAAATCTGAGGATGACACGCCGTTGGCATTTAAGAGGGTTGTTAGGAAGAAAAAAGAGGAAACAAAGGTAGAAGATAAGAAGCAACCAGTTAGGAAGGTTACAATCAAAATATCGATACAAAAGCAAGCACCAAAGGCAACACCTTCAGTTGCATCCAATACTGCAAAGAGAAAGAAGAAGGGTGACATCGACTTAGCAATTGAATCTGGTAATGTGACTATCACATGACCTAAAAATTGTGCATAATTAGTAGATGAAATGACTAAGGATGGCATGTTGAAGAATGTTCAATTTTATTATGAACACTTAGAGGATGATGAACAAAGAGAGGTAGAGGAAGCAGTCTTATTATACTTGGATATTTATAAGAAAGCCTTAATAGAAATTGAAAATCAAATACCAGCTGAGTTGTATAATATGTTAGATGCTAAAAGGCTGTCAGCTATGCAAGAAGATAAGAATATTAAAATTCAAGAGCTATTATCTATTTGTGTTACTATTTCTCTAGATGAAATGGAAAAGGCACTTGAGGTGGCAGATAGAAAAGTTTGGAATAGAAAACATAGAATAACTAGTCTGATGCTAGGAAGAGTAAATGAAATAACAAAGGAGACACAAAAAGAATGGATTAAATTCCTTGGAGAGAACAAAGGATTCTTTACTTCACCAAAAACCAAGACAGACACTATAGATACCCTAGTTGAAGGAAAAGGAAACGGGATTATGGGTATTTCACCCTCAGTTTTGAAAAATATTAAGATAGTGGAAATTGAGCCCCTGGTAAATATAGATGTACAGACAAATATAGAGATACTAGTTAACATAGAGAGTGAACAAGTTAATGTTGTACACGATACTAATATTGAGGATAACAATCCTCTAGATAAAAATGTACAGGTTGAGGTTACAGTTCCTATAGAGGAACCAATAGATACACAGATTGCACCAATTGGCGAAGCCATCAGTGCAAGTGACGAAGTTATAAAGGATAAATCTTTAGAGGAGAAGAAAGGGGAATCCAACAGGGAACCGGTAGTTGGTCCATCATTGTTGTCAATTGACGCCTCATAGGTTGAAAAGAAAAACATAACAAAGATAAGTCCTACTGAACTCATGATGATGGCAGCACAAAAACTAATGAACGAGAGATCCACAGATAAAGAGATCATTGATCAATCAATCACTATTCTACACAGACTAGTCCTAGAGTGCAAGATTGAAAATGAAGCAAGACGATCCAACAAGCTTAAATTAATTACTGAGCATATTTCAAAGGATTTTCAATCCTTACAACATATTTCAAATCGACAAGCACTAGAGAGGTTTACTCGGGCTAAGAGAGATGCATTTGATCAGGTAATTGAATTTGAGAAGAAGAAGATTGATGAAAAGCTCAAAGTAATAGAAAATTATTTGAAGCAATGTACAAATATATATAGGGTATGTTGTAACATTGATATACTTACAGCTAATGTGGATAAGAAGATAAAAAAACTTCAGGAGAAAATTGCAAATATAGCTAAATATTTTGATGGATTGATTTCATTGACTACATCAATTGATGATCAAATTTTGATTTTGGAGAAGCAAATTTCTATTCTTGAGAAGAAAAAAACAAAATAATAAGAAGAGCTAGAAGTCTGAAAGGCTTGGTGAGTCCCCGGCTAGATTCACTTAGTGTACATAAGAAAGAATGCATGGATATGGTGGGAAAGCCCACACCGACAGAGGTAAATGAGAAAGAGTCTTTTGCACATATATTGAGTGGACTTATATCTATTTCTGACACATTCAAAATAAGTTGGGAAACTTACCTTGAGCTACTGGAGAAGGCTTATCCAGATATTTTGAGATTTGTCAATCTCTGGTAAGACATTTTGGGATATTCATTGTACAGTTCTTTTTCTTTGACATTCCTTTCATAATTTTTGCTGGCATTGATGTCAAAGGGGGAGTGATATGGATGTGAAAAATAATAAAATGAGTTGTATACATTAGGGGGAATTATGGAGTTATGGAAATATGGAGTATTTTGCATTAATGGATATTCAAATAAGGGGGAGTAGGGCAGGATGAAACTGGCATATGAAACCTTGACCATTTTGCACATGAGTGTTGCCATCAATCCCAAAGGGGGAGATTATTGGCAGTTGACACTCAATTGGTTGGTTTCACTATGTTGTCATTGCTGTAAACATGGTATTGTGTTATGGCTTCATGTTTTGGCTTAGTGTTGTACTGACAGGAAATTCACAGATACTGTACCAGCATCGACAATGGCACCTGCACTGGCAGGACATAAGGATTTCTTTGGTAACTGACAATGCACACCGACATGGTTTAATAAAAGGTTATCAGTATTGGAGGCTGACATCTCTTGGATCCAGCATCGACAATTGGTTTTAATATTTATGCATTTATGTTATCTAGCCAACATATAATTTGATATTGTATATATCTTTCTCAGACGACATAAGGCATGGAAATTTGTATAGGGTATATAAGTCAGCTTGATAGATCATTTTGATATAGACATGAGATAGGAGATTATGGATATGCAAATGTAATATGATGCAAAATATATCAGAGAGATTATGTATGTGAGGAAATTCATGTAATGGTTATTCTAGTAGAGGGTTTAGGGTTTCAGACTAGGAGAGACAAATCTTAAACAAGAACTGTATTCTAGCATAAAAGATGTTGTCTTAGCAGTTCACACTTCTCTGGATTGTTGTTTAGATTTTTATGTAGTTAGTGAGGCTCCTTTTGTTATTGAGTAGTGTGCTCTAGGTTGTAAGCCTTCCTGCAAGTGCAGGCCCCTCATATTTTGTAATATCTCTTCATATGGCTAGTGGATTGATATTGTGGGTCACAAATCCCACCATGGTTTTTCCTCTTTGAGGTTTTCCATGTATAAATCTGTGTGTTATGGTTCTCATTTATGTAATTGTCTTATTGGTTATTTTACTTCTTTCAATTCTGTATTTATCGGTATACCAGTTGGTGTATGAATATTTTTATAAGGCTAAAATTAATAATTCTGGTATAACACTGATTCACCCCCCCCCCCTCTTAGGGTTATTAGATTGCAACAATTATAACTTGAGATAGAAGCGTAGGATGAAGCTATACACTTAGATCTGGCAATAATACGTCAAGATGAAGGTGACTTACAAATTTGAGGAAAAGTTGCCCAGACCATGGCGGGAGTGTACACAGTCCTCTAAAAAATCCACGAAAGGAAAAGGGTTTTTCTGCCTTTGCAAATGGAGTCCAAATCCGAAAATATAGCTGTGCAACTGTATACTACACACAAAAAATAGAGGAAAAGGGGTTGGGATTGGGAGTTTGCCTTCAGGTCAAAACCTAGTTTTGGAATTAACCAAATGATGAAATAAAGTACTTGCAAATAAATGTAAATGAAAGAATGAACTATAAATCACCTCAAGGAAGATTTTAGATAGAATATAGGTAGATTTTCTTGTGTCAAATTGAATAGTAAAAGGGATCTCCTCTTCAATGGTTGAATCCGTGACTTGAATGCAATACTTAGCCTTGAAGGGAGACTTGAGAATGCTCAATGCTGGAAAGGAATGCTTGAATGCTCTTGAATGTTTGATCTCATGTAAACTTTCCACTCATCCAACCTCATGCAAATGAGAGGAAAAATGTGAATTATATACTTGTCAATTAGGGATAATTAACATATTTTTTCTCGCATGCCGACACTTGGGGAGTTTTTCCTGCTTAATGCACAACCACCAAAGCACAATTTGAAGGGTCCTTCCCCAAAATAGGGTAGGCGACAGGGGCACCATGCCCCTATCCTGCCCTTTTTTCTAGGATAGTATGCAGTTTAGGCAATTCAAAGGGCAAGAAAGATGCAGTTAAGAAGTGCTGAGCAAGTCTCTGGTCTCCAATCAGAAATTGGAAGGGTCAGAAATTGGAAGGGTCACAATTTCATGACACTACAGTAATGTCAACCTTCAAGAAGTGACCAATAGCATTACCAATTGTTCTTGTTATGTAGAGTGATATCATATTATTTTTAATCTTTAATGGGTTAGTTCATGCATCAGATACATCATCACCTTTTTCTTTTTATATTAGTGATGACATGTTTTGTTTTCTCAAATTAAGTTACTTTTTGTATATTAGCATAACACTTGCATTTAAAAAAACTATTTACCCTTTAATCTTAATCTATCACTCATAACCTATTCCATAGCCATATAACATAATCCATATTATACAAATAATCAATTAATTTTATTTATTCATTATATTATATTTTTATCATTTTATTCTCACACTGCACCATAAATAATAAATAAAAATAAAAATAACCATTGATCAACATCATAAATAATCATAATAATAAATCCCATATCATCATCTTCATGTACATTATATTAATCATATTCATATCCATCATCATACAAGCATGCACATCCATAAATGCATTACCATGAACATAAACCACTTCATTATCATCATCATCACATTAGTATCCATGACACCTAAAAACTATAATACCAACATCAGAAACATAGTAACCCATAAATCCATAGACACATAAATATCCATGAACGCATAACCATGTCCATAAATACTTTATAACTATATAATTATATCTTGATCATCACGAAAAATGCATTTCATTAACATGGTCCTCCACATCATAATAAAATCAGTGCACCCATAACAAATATCATAAATAACACATAATTCAGCATGTACATCATATTCATCATCATCTTATTGAAATCACCAATTTGTATCATGCATATCATAAACCATTGACGAGTGGGAAAATGATGAGTGATAGATCAAGAGGAAAACCAACCCTTTCCCTCAAAGAGAGATGAGAGTTTCACTACTGATTATCCTTCAAGCACTTTTCACCATTACATTAGGAAGATAAGGGGTAATTCACTGGATTCAATCTCCACACAAAGATGATAGATGAAATTCTAAATGAATTAAGAATGTTATAATGATCTCCTTATTCTTTTGTTTGATTTATAAAGGAAATTGATTGAATTATGCAGTGCAAAAGTGACAAAGAATTGATTATAACTTGAGATCTAAATATGGGATCAAGCTATGCACCTGGATTTGGTAGTAAAATGTCGAGACAAAGTCAACCTACAAATTTAAATAAAAGTTATCCAGACCATGGCGGGAATGTACACGGTCCTCCAAAAAATCCGCAAAATAAAAAGGGTTTCTCCACCTCTGCAAATGGAGCCCGAATCCAAAAGTATAGTTGCGCACCTGCAACCTACACACAAAAAAGAGAGGAAAATGGGTTGGGATTAGGGGTTTGCCTTTAGGTCAAACACCAATTTTGGAATTAAACAAGTAATGAAAGAAAGGACTTGCAAGTAGATGCAAATGAAAGAATGAATTGTAAATCACCTCAAGAGAGGTCATAGAAGCAATGTTGATAAAAATGCATGTATGGATTTGTATGTTGAAATCAATCTCCTCTTTAATGGTTGAATCTTTGACTTGAATGCAACACCTATCTTTGAATGGAGACTTGAGAATCCTCAATGATGAAAAAGAATGCTTGATCGCTTATGTAACTTGAATCTCTCCAGCTTTGACATATCCAACTTGTTCAACTTATGCAAATGAGAGGGTGAATGCCCCTTAAATACATGTTGGAAGGATTTGAATTTCGTCACCTATCGACATCGAGGAGAGTTCCCACTCACTGTACAACCCACAAGAAACTCTCTAGAAAGGTCTTGCCCCAAAAGAGGGCATGGATAGGGGAGCCACGCACCTATCCTGGGAGGAAAAGGGTGCCATTCCCCTATCCAAGGGGTAACAGGGACACCACGGCCATGTCCTACCCCTTTCTTTAGGGCAGAGTGCGGACAGAGTTATGCAGAGCCCAAGGAAGAAGTTGTGTTTGCAAGTCGAGCACTCTCTAGCCTCTGATCATGCTAGAGGATTCAAGTTCGCATGCGTGAGGACCTTAATACAATCATAAATTGCTAGGGTCACAATTTTATGATACTACATTTATCCCCCACTTTAGCGGGTGTATAAGCATATGCCAATACTAACGGTAAAGTACAAGGAAACAAGATTGAAAGACTTTCACTATGTCAAGGAGGCAAGATGCGCCAAGCCCCCAATGGACTTAGGATCTTACGACTTCTATTGACAAAGTAAAAGGGAAGACTGAGAAGGGGAGAACCATGACTGCAAGTAGCAAAGTTCCCTTCACTATAAGTCAAGAAAGAAAGGATACAAAAGATTACAAAGCAAAGCAAAGTTCACTAAGTAATTTTAAGTATCACAAGAAGGGAAGAATAAGAGGACTGTATTCCCCCACATTAAAGTGATCGTGCGCACCTTATCAGGAGTGATTTATTTAAGGTAGGATACACCCAAGAGAAAGAGAAGGAAGGAGCACATTATCACAAGGATTTAACCCCCAATCAAAGAATAAACCCAAGGATAATGAACACAAAACATGAGGTAGTGTCGCTTTCCTCGGGGTCAGTATGCTATATGATAACTCATGTATATTATGTATGTATATGCATATAATATTCATTCCCCAAAGAAGGACACTACCTTTGAAGAAAGGGAAGAGAGGATGTCTTTTGAGTCAACATGAAAGAGACCAAGAGAAGATCTCAATACTTTGCATCATCCCTAAGTAGAGATTAAGGGAACAATAGAAAAATAGGGATACATATATAAGAATGCTCACAATAGAGAAAGAAAGGATAGAGAAATATTTGCAGTGCTAATATTGCTAATCTAGCATGACATCCATCTCCTGATAACTATTTCAAGAAGGCGAGCAACATGCCCGAGGATTGACATTGAGCACAACAGATGGAGCTATCACAAGAACCAAACAAGGACTATGCTCATGTGGTAAGTCACTTTGTTTGAATTGAGGAGATAGAATTAAAGTTTGTGAAAACTCATCTGATGAATGTTTGTCCACATCAATATATTCATGCTCACTGTCAGAAGCATTAGGAGTTGTATGCCATTATGAATAACATTTTCACTCATTTCTTCATCAAATTTTAAAGAACGAGGAGAAAGAACATGAATAGGAGTAAAACCATTACATGTTTTATGAAACTTACGATTTGGAGATGTTGGTTGAACATCTTGCTTAGGAGAAAAGGAAATCATATCAATTGTTGGAGTGTGAGGAGACTGAGTATTTTGAGGGATAGCTTAATGAACTCAAACACAGTTTCTTTGTTGGCGTTCTCTCGCACAATGATTTTATCGAGTCTTAGTGGAAGGCTAAGAAGGAGGAGGAACATTTGAAGAAGGAGGAATAGATTTCTCCTTTATAGTGGAAGGTTTAGGTTGAGGTCTTTTTTTTTTAAACAATAGGAGAAGTAGGCCTCTTCTCTCGATAAGAGGAAGGACGTGGAACTGTGCCATAGAAAGGAGGAATATTAGGTGTAGGATGGAGACCAAGTCCATCATGAGGAGGAGGTATAGGTATAACTTTAGGAAGAATATTGTGTTTCTCCTTAAGAGAAGGTAATGTCACATCCATAGGAGTAGGTGGACAATTTTCCTTAGGAGGGAGAGTAGTTCTATTCGAGAGGGGAAGAACCTCATCTTGAAGAATAATAGGAATGTCAAGTGTTGGCGATCTAGGTTGACTTAAGGAGAAGATCATATCATTCTTCCATTTTTTATAAGATTGAAAAAGAGCATCACTCCTTGATGGAAGAGATTGAAATTATTTAGGCCAAAAGAGATCAATAGGAACATGAGGGCTTCTTTTGGATGGATAAAATAAGGTATGGTTCATGGTTATGATTTCTTCATTGTGAGGAAATTTAAGACACTTGTGGATTGGAGAAGGAATAGCCTTCGTGGAAGATAACCAAGGATATCCCAACTTCACACAGAATCACTCAGAAGAAGATATGATAACAAAGTTAATATCCATGGATATAGTATGGACTTCAACAGAAAGGGTGATAGAGACAATTGTAGGACAAGAGAAGCCATCAAATAACTTCACAGATACATTAGAAGCATCATATTGTGGTTTATACAATAGTAAAGTGAAAAGATACTCTTCAGTTATGACATTAACTATGCAAGAGGGATCAATCAGGGCGCCATGGCAAGGGATATCCTTAACCTTCATAACTATGTATAAAGGGCCATCGGGTGTGCTAATGGCCTCACTAGGGTCAAATGTAATATAAGGATCCTTAGGTGTATCTTGTGTTTCTAGCATATTAACCAAATTTGGAGTCGTACAGATGATCATTTCATAAGAGAGAGAATTATGCACCATCTCAATAACATTAGAGGTACGAGATGGCAAGGGATCAGTGAAAATATTAAGATTTTGATTAGGAGGAGCAACTGATTTATTCCCTTTATCATTCACACCTGCCACAGATATAGTATTATTATTAATCAAGTCTTACACCTTATGTTTCAATGCAAAACATTTCTCAGTATCATGACCACGTTGACGATGAAATTGGAAAAAAGAATTATTATCAAAATGAGGAGATGGAAGTTTGGAAGGATCAACTTGTTTTATAGAAGGAAGTTTGATAACATTTATGTGCAACAACTGAGACATAATACTATGTAAAGATTCATTCAAAGGAGTAAACTGTCTTTCTCTTGAGAAAAATTTAGGAATAGAAGGCACACCTATTGTAGCATTTACATGGTTGTTGTTGATTGGATCATTGAACTTGATGAAGCTTTTTGTTGGTTTCAACTGTGCAAAGGATTGTTGAACACTCTCCCCCTTATCACTCGGAGCCATAGGAGTGGACTGCTCCATTTGATGCACAACTAGTTGATAATTATGGAGTGTTGCACACAACTGTGGAAAGGAAGTAAACTAAGACAAAAGAAGCTTTTCCCTAATATCATTTTGTAAATTAAAAATGAAAATTCTTTGAAAATCATTATCAGGCACATGAAAAGAAATTTGAGCACCCAAATGCTTATATCTACCAATGAAATTGGTCACTTTCTCTTTAACACCTTGTTTACAATGCATTAAATCAATCAAAGTGATTTTAGGACCAATGTTGTTTTGAAATTGCTAGATGAAAGCATTTGCTAGTTGTTTAAAGGAAGTGATAGAATAAGAAGGCAAAGAGAAATACCTTTGAAAAGCCTTATCTCTTAGTGTGCTTGTAAACAGTTTTGCAAGCATTCGTTGATCATAAGAAAAATCAATAGACACGGTTTGAAATATTTTGACATGCATAAGAGGATCACCTTCTCCATTATAGAGCTCCAATTGAGGGATCTCAACATATTTAGGTGGCCCAACTTTAACAATATCAAGAAAAAGTGGGCTCGCAACATCAAAGGTGGGCACACTAAACTTGGATTGAGTCATAGAAGCAATTTGTTTTTGTAAGGAAGATACAATTTGGGCAAGTTTGTTGATTGTCATTTCGGTAGAAGAATTCATGTTAGGCATAGGTGATTGAGAAGATTGTGTGATGTTGTTGAAAGAAGGCATGGACTAAGAATAAGGTGGTGGGACACTATGATAAGTAGACATTGGCGATGATTGGGTAGAAAAAGAGACACTTAAAGGAGGAATAAAGTTGTTGAAGGAATTTCTCCCTTGTGTCACATTGATTGGTTGAGGAATAGTAGGAATACTCATGGAAGACATAGGTATCAATGGAGGATTAAATGAAGAAGAGGGACTGCCCCCATGACCCATGATTATAGGAATGACATTTTGAGTTGAAGTAGCCATGATGTTAGATATGAAAGTAGGAATACTAGTCATAGGATTGGTCAAAGGAATAGAGGAATTGACCTATGTTGAAGGTTGTGAGTAACCTAGGGTTTTGACACAACTATTGATAGGCATGGCATTAGAATCAACAATATGTGCAATGCCACGCAATATATCAATTCCATTCTTATCACTTTGAAGCATGCATTTAAGACCTTCAATTAATGAAAGAGCTTCACTATTAGGGTATTCTTGGGACATCCATTATTTAAAGTTATCAAATTGATTGTCCAATGTAGAAAGTTGATCTAAAGAAACCCTAGTTAAAGCTTCTTCTTCATCATGGGATCCATCAATGGGGTGAATAGGCACATGATTAGGATGGGAAGAATTAGCATGATCCTCATTAAATAAGTCACCCAAATTAGGCTCCATCTCCTTGGTAATTAAACCTTGGGAAGCCTTAATTCTAATGCTTCGCGTAACAGGGATAGGATAGGTAGGACTAATAGTGGTAAAACTCATGCACTAGAGAAAAAAATTGAATTTTGAATTGTAGAACAAAGCTTACAAAATTGAGTAATGGAAAATTTAAGAAAATAATGATTACACAATTCGAACTTTGTTGGAGAAAGAGAAATGACACAATTTCCAAAACTGAAAGGAAATTGGAATTTTAAAATTAGGGCCAAGGGAATACCACTTAATTTTTAAATCATAATTTTTAAAATCGGGGCACACAATAATTAACCTCTTAATTTAAAAAAATTTCGTGAAAGTTGAAATGGTGAATTTTGAAGGTATTTCTAATTTTAGAGAGTTCAAAAATTGATAAGATTAACCAATCTTCTAGATTTAGGCTATTAAATGCAGTCATAACAGTCTCCTAATTTTTTTTTTTAAAAGTCGAGGAGCGTGGAGGGAACGCATATGGTCCAACCAACTTTTTTCAAAATTTTTAGGAATGGATATTACGATGATTTTAAAGCTAACCCCCCCAAAATGGCGAATTTAACGATCTCTAGATTGGCAAAATGAAGGCGCAAGTGTGAAAATAAGACCCTATTAGGGTTTTGAAGAAAAAGAGGGATTGAATTTCCATTTTGAAAATGGTCAAACCTAATGGATAGGGACACCTTGGAAAATGTTTATAAATCTGAATGTAAATGAAATTGATGTGAAATTCATAAAATTCAATTAATTTTAAAAATTAGGGTTTGATGGCCTAACCATTCAATTTTGAAATTTAAATTTTGGGAAAAAGGGGGGAAATTGAAAATTTGAATTGTGGGATTGAAGATAAATCTGAGAACAATAAAAAATCTGAAAATTAAATGGAAATCCAATTTTTGCACAAGTTCAAGATGATTTTTGAAAATTGGGATTTTAACAAGTAACATTTTAATTTTGTAAATTCTAATTGCAAATTGAACAAGACAATGAGGAAATTGAATTTGACAAGTAAAACAATTTTTAGATCTAAGATAACTACAAGCAATTTTTACAAATCACAAGTTCAATTTTAATTTTAAAAACTAGGTTTTTTATGATTTAACCACTAAGCTTGCAAAAATTTGAAACTTGTAAATGAAAAATATGCAATTTTGTTCAAAGGAAAGAATGAAAAGATGTCGGGTTCACCAAAATGTAATGGTAGGAAAATGATGAGTTATAGATCAAGAGGAAAACTAACCCTTTCCCTCAAAGAGAGATGAGAGTTTCACTATTGATTATACTTCAAGCACTTTTAACCATTACATTAGGAAGATAAGGGGTAATTCATTAAATTCAATCTCCACACAAAGATGATAGATTGAATTCTGAATGAATTAAGAATGTTATGATGATCCCCTTATTCCTTTGTTTGATTTAGAAAGGAATTTGATTGAATTATGTAGTGCAAAAGTGACAAAGAATTGATTATAACTTGATATCTAAATATGAGATGAAGTTGTGCACTTGGATCTGATAGTAAAGTGTCGAGATGAAGTCACCTTGCAAATTTGACGAAAAGTTGTCCGGACCATGGTGGGAATGTACATGGTCCTCCAAAAAATCCGCAAAACGAAAAGGGTTTCTCTGCCTTGTCAAATGGAACCTGAATCCGAAAGTACAGTTGTGCACCTGCAACCTACACACAAAAAAAGAGAAAAAAACGGGTGGGGATTCCTATTCTAAACAAACTAATTACTAAATGTAAACTAAAAACTATGAAACAAAATAGAAACTGCAGAGAACAATCTAATGTAGGCAGTGACGCATGAGTTTCCAATTTATATGAATGAGACAGGATTCAAACCTACAGCGCCTTTCATTCCAGTGTCTTCTTGGTTTAATCCTCTCTCAAATGTCTATTTTTTGTTAAAAGTCAAACCTAAGAGCCTTCATCGACTGTTGTTGAGTTTTATCATTGACTTACTGACGCTCATATTATCCATCAATACAGATATGACTCATTTCAAAAAACAGTAGAACAAATCGAAAAGAATTCTATTGGAATATAAGTAATTTGATGAGAAAGTTAAATAACTATGTCACAACAAATATTTAAGTTATCTACTGCCAATATGCTCTTTATGGTACAATCGTATGCTTAAATTCAAGCAATTTAACAAAGAAATTGACAATAAGATTAAACTAAATATTTTTCTCAAGAGTAAGAACTGACATGCTTCTCTTAAATTTATACTGCCTATAGCGGTTCCCACAACATCATTGGATCCACCTCCTCAAACATGGTATCAGTTGGTTGTGACGTGGCACATAAATCATGTCCAGCATCAACAGATTCAACGGTGAGAGGAGACAGAAGGTTCTCAAATGTAAAATGCATATTCATGATCTCTTCTTGCTTGACTGCAAATTGGGATTCCAGGTCAGCTATCCGCTTCTGCAATTCATGAATTGCTCTTGCACATCCATTTACGGGGTCCTCCATTCTAGCTTTTGCTTCATACACCAAACTACTCACCGCATCTCCTCTTTGCTCAGGTTTAATATCCTATACACACCAAAACCATCAATTCCATTACCCCACCAATTCAAAACAAGAATGCCATACTCTATAGGAAACAATAATTTGGACAAAAGCATCTAAAATAGTACGTTTCACAGACAAAACTTTCTCTAAAATTCCCTTACTCGAATAGAATAGACTGCGGGAGCATAAATCCCTACTATTTATGGTATTATTAAACCAAACATCATTGCAAAAGAATTCGGATGCACCGAATCATTGAAAATGATTCCATCAGATGTCTGAAAAACAGAGAAATTGGGTGGAGTTACGTTACTTTGAGCATTTTGACGATATTGTTGAAGCCATACACTTTCTGCACAATCGCAAACCTCTGAAGGTCATCTGAAGGAAAATGAGGAGCCAGCAAACATTCATCTGAGCATTTTTTGCGTTGTGATCGACAAGCTGCGCAGGCCGAAGGAGCCATCCTTCCTTTCGTCATGCCGGTGATCGATCATGTGCCTTGTATTTATAGGAAACGGAAGGAAGACTTAAATGTTGGCTTAGGACTACAAGTGTGAACCGATTATAGCGCGTAACTCGATATGGTGTTTTCTCACGTTTTTCTGTCATTGTCCTTCACAGTTCGGTTTGAGATGGAGGACTAACCCAACAAAAACAAGCAGCGAAAAAATAATATTGTGGTAGAAAAATCCAAATCAAAAACCGAATGTGTCATAAAATTAGAAAATTTGTATATTAATAGAAGTAGATTCCATAAAGGCTTATCTCATCTTAATCGAAAACAATAGATCCCATAATATCTTGTGGATATTATTAAAAACTTTACTATTCATTCAGTGTACTGCATTTATGAGCGGACTTGTGATTGCGTGCACGCCCTCTCTGTGTCGTAGGTCAAAATATTACTGAGATTTGGAAATGAAAGCGTTAAACATGTAAATCGTTGCGTCGTGATGATTTAGGTTTCTCTTTCTCTCTGTCTCATATATCATCTAGGCTGCTTTCAGAGTGTCATATGTTCTTCAAACATATCAAACATTGATATGTTCATAATTCAAAATGATAAATAAAATTACTTTTGGAATAGACTGTTTATATCATCTATAAAAAATGATATTACTAATATTAAAAATAGCTGGATATATAAAATCATATATTTAAGAGGGTCACCGTTACCATCATAAAACACAAAAGGGAAATCATTAAATGACAGCAACAATAATAGAAGGGAAAAATATCAATCGATAATCCTAATTCTCGTCTAATAGTAATAGTAATATTGACCTCTCATTTTTCATTGCATTGCTTTCGTGCCTTTTATTAATCAATTTGTATTATGTGGTTTTTAGTTAAATTTTAAAAGAATACAAAGGAGTTGGGAATATTGAAGAAATTAGAAAAAAAATGAGACAAATTGTTACATAGCAATAAACACACAAATATTGCTGCTCAACAGCTAATAAAACTTCATATTCATTCAATGAATTACAAATCTTCTTGATCATGAGATAATGGATTAGCTGATCATTAAACTTTAAATTCATTCAATGAATTACAAATCTTTTTGATCATGACACCAATGATCAGGTAATCATAGAGATGAGAGACAAAGATTTCATTACAGTCTAACTCTTTACATAGAGGTCTTAGGCAAATCAATGAATAATATAAAAGATGAGTACATATTCATATACAACTAAAGTTAACACAATCATTCTATTTTTAGAGTTCTTATTTTTAGCTCCTCAAACTAGACTTCTATTTCATTCTATTTTTAGAAATTAATTTTAAAAAAAATTAATGGTAAAAAGTTTAAAAAATTGTAAAAAAAATTCAATAAATCTCAATTCTTGTACAGATTTTTATAGAAAAATTCAATTAAATCTGATTTCTAGAAAAACAAAATTTCTATTGCCTGAGAATTTTTATTGCTTTCTTCCATTAATTCTAACATTGTAATACCTAACTTGATTAAATTATCCCCTTTTGTTTTTGTTTGTTTTGTAACAATGTAAAATTAATTCTAACATTGTAATACCTAACTTGATTAAATTATCCCCTTTTGTTTTTGTTTGTTTTGTAAACATGTAAAATTAATTCTAAGATTTTCATACCTAACTTGATTAAATTATCCCCTTTTGTTTTTGTTTGTTTTGTAACAATGTAAAATTAATTCTAACATTGTAATACCTAACTTGATTAAATTATCCCCTTTTGTTTTCGTTTGTTTTGTTTTCTAACAATGTAAAATTAATTCTAACATTATAATACCTAACTTGATTAAGATAAATTCTCCAACATCCCCTACATCCCCTAGCTCCACATGAGACTAGTTCTAAAATGAGAAACTATGCAATGGTGTGCCAACACAATAGCAAAACAATAATGTTGAGAGATCATATCATGCTATATTAGCAAGTACTCCATATGTGTCTCCTGTATTATTTTTTTAAATCATACTAATGATGTATTGTTATCTAGATGCAGCCCTGGTAATCTGGCACAAAATTCAACTTGTGTCCCCCAAAAGTAAAAACATAGCCATTATACAGAAAAAAATTCTAAAATAGGGATAAAATGACTCTCTCCAGACACATGTAGTTTATCTACAATTTGATTCTTGTAAGTGAAAATTATGTTTTTGGTACAAGGTTTTGTATTTTCTCATGGAACAAACCAAATCAATTCTATTCCTTGGCTTGGCATCGTGCATGTTATTTGTCTTCTCTAATGGGGTATTCACAAATGTGCCATTCATTGATTTTATTATTTATTCTATTTTTTAGGAGTTTGCTTAAATTATATCTATTACTAATAGCTCAGATTTTTTTTATCATCACATAACAAGATATCAAGATATTTTTGTAGCAATTTTGAAACACAATAATCTAGTTTAAAATTCAAAAATCTATATTTTTAAATGACTAATATGTAGAGATGCAAAGCTGTAGTATAGAAACAAATCATTATGCAAATATGATATTTGATTCCAATTAATGCATTCCTTTAGGAAGCAATGCATAAATGACTTCTTGAAATAGGATCCGTTTATACAAGTGAATTGTATATTGAATAATCATCAATAGACATATACAATATTTTCTATTTAATAATTATAATTTAACGATAAAGTGAAACAAGAAAGTAAATTCAACTGATCTAACCACATATGATATACAGTGATTCATAATTATTTGGAAAAGTATACTAGGAAAAAATGAGAGAAACCTACTTTTTTCGCATATGCAAAATGCAAATGAGAAAACAAGTTAGATTATATACTTGATTCATAATAACTAGTTGATGGCCATATCAAATGGTTGTAAAAGTTTCACGAGATGCAACCAACTACATATGTGCCCAAAATAAAGAATCTTCTTTCACAGATGCTTTTGAAGAATACACATGACCAGAAAATAGCATACATGCTCTGCCAAAAAAAATCAAGGCATCTACAAAATTCATGTGAAAAGAACTCATTAGTAGCCTTGAATTTAATTATGGTTTTTAAGAGACAAATATGTTATAACATAACGTAGAAAACAAAAGAAAATAAATTTCAAATAAAAAGCATACCTATGACTTACTATATGAAGTATCAAACATCATCTGGATAAAAACTTGTTTTATAGGTGCTAAACACATAAATAAGCAAGATTATTCTTTACAATAAAATCCTTGAAAACCTCCAAGTGTGTGTTGTAGAAATACTAGATCTTAATGTCAAACATCTAGATAAAAATTTAATTTGTAGGTGCTAAACACAAACACAGATAAGCAAGTTTATTCTTTAAAACAAATTCTTTGAAATCTATGTCAAATTTAGAAATATCTGTAAAAAGGGGTGTATAATACACTACCTGAAACCATGCTACCTATTAACACCGCTAAAATGCATTAAAATCTAGATCCATATCTGGTTGTGGACCTCCGGGTGCTTTAAGCATAAGGTTTTGTGAACCACAAAACCCATTGTTGTGTAGAGTTGATTAGTGCATGCAACCGTCCAAGTAGATAGCATAGGATGGGTCAACCACAAGACCAAAAAGGAGAAAAATATACATAGCTTGTGATGCCAGCAAACACACATAAATGTTCACCTTGCATGTCCTTTAACAATTTTAAAGTTAATTTATTTTAAAGACTTTGATGCTATAGATGTATAAAAATGACCATATTCCTAAATGGATATTTAATGTTCATTTTATTCTCATTCCTCTATTTAGTTAAATCTAATTTAATTAAATCATCCATATTCCTCTATTTAATTAAATAAATTATTCAATTTATTTATTTAAATTCACTTAAGCCTTTTATGTCAGTTAATTAAATAAATCATTTTATTTAATTAAATCCCTTCTCTCTACTTTTAGTTAAATTTACATTTAATTAAATAGTTCACCCCAAATAAATAAATCTAATTTATTTAAATTCCTCCACATGCAACCAAATTAAAATAAAGCAATTTATTTTAATTAAATCCTATTATCCCTCACCCACTTCCATTTTCCTACATCTCCCACTTGCCTCCTAACCCTCTTCCTAAATTCTTCTAGAATTCCTCTAATCCTAATCAATTAACCTAAACCCTTCAATTATCTTCTTTCCCTAAATTTGAGGAGGTCACTTCTCAAATTTGGAGTAACGTCTTCCAAAGGCATTAAAGCCTTTATGCCTTCAACAAGCTAATTTTTTGAAAACCCCCAAATTTGGATGGACTCTTACAAATTTGTCCCCAAAGTCTTTCAAACCTTTAATGGTTAACTAACCCTTTGTGGCATGGTTCGAGACTTTTTACCTAACTCAACCCTCATCTAACCCAGGGGTCTCATCAAGCATTCATTGTTTTGACCATGGTTATTCCTTTAACCTTTCCACAAGAGTTTATCCTTTGGGTAAAAGCTTTATCCAATGGGTAACCCTAACCTAACCTTAACCCTAACCTTCTAGTTCAACCATGAGGTCTTCTCAGGCATTTAATGCTTCTTACATCTCCTCTCAAGCAGTCTTATGTTTATAATTGTCACCATTTCATTGGTGAGAATTGCAAACATGGATTGATAACTTTCAATCCTGACCATCCATTGCCCTATTTCTTCTATAAATAGAGCTCCTCATCCCTCCATTTGAGAATCCAAGTCTTTAGCATCATACTTATACTTAATTTTAACAAGAATTTAGCCTCTCTTTGTAATAGAAATAAATCCAATAATTATTTTAGAGTATTTCTATCATCTTAGATTAAATCATATAGCTAGTATATCATGTTAGGATAGTATTTTCACTAACCTTGTCATCTTATCATCTAGTTTAGTTCATTTGATAGAATCATGCATAAATAGGATGCATTCATACTAAATTTGATCTAAGGCATCCCTTGTTCTTGCATTTGTCATCCCTAAGTGACTTTGCTCAGTAATCTGAGAGAAAAGGCATTGGATTGAGGGACCTTGTGAGATAGAGAACCATGGAACAATCCTTAGGAAGTTGAGCTATTCCTCATGGCTCCATAAATTGCACCAAGAGTCCCATGGGTGTGTGGGAACCTCTGATAGCGCATCCGGTTAAAACTTTGACACATCTGGTATAATGTTCAATGTGTCAGACTCATATCTTAGCGCGTGGGAAACCTTCCTTAGTGAATAGAGTTTTTAAATCTTTCCTGTAGCTTTTAGCATGGGAAATAAATAGTCCAACACATTTGACAAACAACTTAGCATGTCAAGTCTATCTGATAGTGCATTCGGGGCATTTTGTAGCATGTACAGTGTATTCTATAGTGCATCACAAACAAAGGGCAGGAAATAATTTGTAACAGAGGATTCAAGAATTAGACTTGTGGAAGTCGAAAAAAGCATTCTTTTGCTAACTGATTAACTATTGTTTTGCAGGTTACTAATGATTTAATTGCAGGTTTGGAGCATATTTTTATTTGAGCTAGGTTTAAAGTAGTTTGAAAATTTTACTAACTTTGCTAAGTTAGTTAAAGATTTAGATTTATTTCATTCCTTGTTAATACTAAAATTGAACTCACACCTCATTTTGGGCACCTAAAAAGAACAACAACAAAAATCTTTCTTTCTATCTTAGGAGAAAAATTTCATTTTGGACATCTAAAAAGAACCAACAAATGTTCATTCTGCAAAAGAGCTTTAAAAATAATCTCACCATCCTTTGGTGTTTGAAAGGATCAACTTTAATTTTTGCAAAGAAAAAAGAACCTCACTTGTCCAATTTGATTCCAAGTTAAAGAGGGAAGTTCTTCCCCTTTGTCGATTTATTTTTTGTTGACCAAAATCATAATTTTGCTTTGTTGACTAGGTTTCTTCACTAGAATAGACAATCACTGATTTGAGGAAATAAAATAAACACCATGTTTTTGTGGAGCAATATCTCCATATAGACTTTAACAAATCATTGCAATAAAAGGCTAAAAAGAACACTTGTGTGCTTTGCTTCAAAAGTGGCAGGTATATGCTCTCCCCTTAACTAGGTGATCAAAAAACCAAACCACTCTTATGCTTTCAGTGTTTTTAAGCATTAAATGCTTTACCAGGTCTGCCCTCCTGAGGAGTTGATCAACTCTTAAAGCCATTCTTTGGTCGGTGTGAGGGGAACGACCTAAGTGGGGAACAACTTTCAAGCCAAGAGTTCCAACCCACTATAATCAAAAGTGGAAAGTGACGAAAGTCCTTTTCAACGATTGCGTGCAATGATTAGCCTTCCCCCAGTATATTTACGATATGTAAAGCCTTTGTTCTAAAGATTGGGAAGCCTCTTGAGGGAGTTTATCATTGACAGTCGAACAAGAAGCTTGATTACGAACTTTAGTATTAGAAACTTTGAGCCGAGTCAGTATCCAAACATTTACAGTATCATAGTGCAAGGGTGGGGAAGAATCCGCCCCCAAGATTACTCACCATATATCTCCCAAGATAACTACTCAATTGTAAAACAATTCACTTTGAGTTAATTTCTGGCAAAAGGCAAAAAAATGGGTGCCCCTACGGGTGACAAGGTTGTTTGAGCTGACAGAGTATCGAGACTAGTGAGCTATGGTATTGTCGATGACCCTTGAATAAAAAGTCTGATTGAATTGTGTTTTCTATATCAAAACCTATTAAAACACTGGGGATTTGAACACATCCTCATAGAGCATACACTCATTGTTTAGAATAAGCAAAATGGTTATCTCTTTTGTGTTGTGCTTTCATTTTTTACTTCAGAAAATCATCCATCATAGTTAAAAACAAAGTTCAAAGATCATAAAAAGACCAGCAAGTCAAACAACCAGGGCAGTTTAGTGTGCAAGAGCAACATCTTAGCGCTTTGGAACCATATTTTAGCGCATACAAGATTCCTCATAGCGCATCAATTCTAAACTTTAGCGCATAATCAATCCCAACATTCAATAGTTCAAACCTTAGTGCTTTCTGAAAACATTTCAGCGCGTTGAAGCAATAGCTTAGCACATCAAGATCAAACATCAGCACATTAAGATTAAAAGTTAGCGCATTACTAGGACATATTAGCGCATAGTTTGTCAAACCAAACCAAGATTAAATAATCCTAGTTAGCACGTCACAAAGGCAGCTTGGCGCATTGAGATCATTCTCTAGCGCATTGAGGGTATTAGGTAGTGCATGGGGTTTCTAGCTTAGCGCATAGTCAAAACTGAGAAAGCGAAGGGAAAAATAGAAGCTATTTTTGAAAATTCTGAAAATAGTTGAGGAAGCCTTTTTTTCCTCACTTAGACTCCATCAGACAGAAAATCAAAATCAGAGTATCAAAACTACTCCAAAAGCAGGTTCTCCTTAAAATGAAGCTATCAAAAAGCCAAAAGTTGGTCAAAGTATTAACACATCTTTCCTATCAGAATTAGGTAACACCATCATATGTATCAAAAGGACCTCCAAACAAATGAATTTTATCCCATAAACATACTTATTTCAAACTCCAAGTTGTCAAATCAAGTTTCCATATCGGGAAAGCTCTTATCCCATAACATTTGATGCACTTTGTCATGAGGGGGCATCTAAACCTTCATTTGATAGAAGTAAAACTTGAAGTTTCCAAACAAGATATCTGAATCCAAAACAAATCAAAGGAAACCATTTATCACTTGTGCATGACTTATCCTCATATTCTGAGAAGAAAGAGGATTTATCACAACACCAAGTTGAGGAAACAACAACCCAGTTCTCATAAACTTGCTAAAAGGAATAAGTTTTTATACATCAATCGCCAACTCCTCAAATCTCATTGAACATTCCTCCGTCATATGCGCTTGTATCTTCAAGATAAAACAAATGAATTTAACGAGGAACCATTGAGGAGTAGAGAATTCTGTCAAAAATCAACATTCAGCCAACACCTAAATCAAGGAGGAAAGATTAATCCATCTTTCTTCCCAAAAGTTTACATCACTTACAACATAACTCTATTTGAACCACCAACATCTGAACAAGACACAGAAGAGGAATTCCTTCCCTTCATCATAGAGAGTTTCTACTAGATGCCCGCTATCACTCGCTCTCAATAAAACAAACAAAAGGAAACAAAACTAGAGTCCAGTATGGGGCGACAATTATCAAATACCTTCAAATACTCAAATCTAGAAGACATGGAGATCACTGAAGAACCCCTTCAGGAATGCCAAGAAAGTGCCTCATTCCAAAGACTCATGGAAAGACTCATAAAGGCTAATAAAGAAAAATACCTACTCATGCTCGCAAGTAAAGGAGTTAGGATTCCTGAAGACTTCGATTCAAACACTTTTCAAACAAGGTCTCGACTCTATACTTATCAAGAACAACAAAGAGAGGAGGAAGAACGTGACCCTAAATAAAAACATACCCGATCAAACCATCCCTAAGCAAAGCATACTGCTACACACACCATTTCAAACTAGAAATAAAGAGAGGGAAGAACTCTTCCCTAGGCAAACAAATGCACCTTTGGTTGCTCTTACACAACAAATGCAAATGCTGCAAAAACAAATGCAAGACATGCAACAAGGATCAATAGTACGGTACTCCTTGAATGAATTTTTTCCTTATCCTTTTGACAGAAGCCTAAACATGGTACCTTTTCCCCCAAATTCATATATTCCCAAATTTGACAAATATGATGGAAAAAGCTATCCACATGATCATGTTCAGGAATTTTGTACCATGAGCCTGAAATTTGCACATTATGACACTTATTTAATGAGGTTATTCCCAAGAAGCTTGGGAGGGAAAAAAATGGAATGGTTATCCAAAATCACACGTCCTGTCAGATCCTTTGATGAATTAGTCAACAAATTTATCACTCAATATTCCGACAACATTCAACATGCCATCACCATGCGAGATGTCTGCAATACCAAAAAAAAGAACAATGAAACATTCATGGTATTCCTTCAATGTTGGCGATGAATGGTTTCAAGATATCCTCGAGATGTGCTCGAAAAGGAAAAGATGGAAATTTTCATTGACAATTTGAATAGAGAGATGAGGTACATACTCAAACTCCAATGCATACCATCTTTTGCCAAATTGATTGAAATCCAAGTAGAGGAGGCATGTGTAAAGAAAGGAACATTGAAATTTTTCAAAGAAGGAACAAATTCATCCAACTCTAATTACAATAACCAAAACAACAACAACTTAGACAAATCTAGGTTCTGGACCAAAAACAAAAATACTGTAAATGAAGGAGGAAATGAAACTAATGATGTGAATTCCAAACAACTAGTGTTAGCTTTATCAGTAAATCCTCAGCCTACCAAGAATCAGAAGGGTGCTAACCAAGGTACTAACACTTATGCACCAATTACCAATCAAGATCATCTTAATACAAACAACACCGACAATGCCCAAAACAATAACACCAATCGAAGATCTAATACAAGCTCAAGAGGCAACACCAACAACTTTCCAAAGCACGTCTACACACCATTAGGACAATCATTGGATTCCGCATTTAGAGAACTCCTGGCAAACAAATTTATCTCCTTACCGGTAATCAACAACTTTGAACAACAAATCAAACCACCTTGGTGGAATGACTCACACTTTTGTGATTTTCATAGAAACAAAGGACATCAAACAAATGATTGCATGAGGGTAAAAACCATTGTTCAAGACATGATTGATAAAGGCGATTTAACAGTCAATGGTCTCAAAACAAATGGTGACCATTGCGCCTTTAAGAGTCCTCTTCCAAACTGCAACAAGGATGGAGCTTCAACCTCAAACAATACACGTGGAGCTTGTATCAATCACATATACAATAACACCACCAATCATATATCAACTGATGATAATCAAGTAAATGTCATTACAATCAAGGACAAACGTGAACATGAATCAATCAATGTAACCACCAAAGCTCAAAAATATGTCTTGAAGGGGCAAACATCAGCGACAAACACCATACCCAAGATTCAATATGATATGGTCAGTCAACTAGGTAAAACTCCTACTCAAATATCTATACTCGAGTTGCTGAAACTTTCACCAAAACACAAAGACATCTTGGAACAAGCACTATTGGAAACAAATGTACCCCAAGATCTGGATATCGACAAATTCCAAGCCATGGTGGCTTACATGACACGGCCTCATAATCTTACCTTTTTCGAACAGGATAATATTTCATTAAGCCATCCACACAATACTCCACTCCACATTGAAGTCTTGGTCTACAAGCATCGAGTCAAAAGAGTATTAATAGATGGAGGAGCTGGACTCAATATTTATACCTTTAAACTTATCCATACATTAGGGTTCTCGAAGTAGTCTATTGATCCATGCAAAAAGATCACTATCAAAACATATGATGATGAAGAAAGATCATCCAAAGGATACTATGTGCCAAGTCTTTGTTGGCATATGGACACTCCAATGAGACATTGTGTGTGATTGAAGGTTTTGTCATTGATGGCAACCTTGCAATCCTATGGCACCGGCAAGACATTATACCGGCAAAGTATTACATAGGCAACCATGCAATCCTATGGCACTGGCAAGACATTATACCGGCAAAGTATTACATGGGAAACCTTGCAATTTTATTGTACCAGCAAGACATTATACTAGCAAAGCATTACACAGGCAACCTTGCAATCCTATGGCACCGGCAAGACATTATACCGGCAAAGCATTACTCAAACAAAACAGTGCTCCGGCATCAACAAAATCAATCTACACTGGCACCGGCACAGAAGATGTACATCGGCATAGAAGGAAATATGTATACCGACACAGAGGCCGACAGGATTTTTGATGTGTAATATTTTGTTTATCATTGTAAGCCAACTTGGCAAATTGTAAAATGACTCTTGTCTATAAAAGAGATCATTTTAGGCATTTGTAGGATATGGATAGAAAGCAATAAATAAATTATAAGGCAGACCTAATGTGCGAATTGTAGGTCAAGGGTATATGTAAAGAATAGAGCAAGAACTGGTACTGAATCTGGCATTGAAGATGCTATTGTAAAGCAGTATAGAATATTGGATTTGTGTAAATACTCATTGTAAGTCAGTGTGACTTCTTATTGAGCAGTGAGCTCTAGGAAGTTGGCCTTCCTACATGTGCAGGCCCCTATTGTAAGTAATATTCTCTTATTGGCCAGTAAGTGAATACTGTGGGTCACAAATCCCACCGAGGTTTTTCCCACACCGGGTTTCCTCATTAAACATCTTGTGTTATGGTGTTCTTTTCATGTGGATTCTTTTGATTCTGTTATTTGCATTAATTCTTGCATACCGCTATACTATTACTTTATATTTTGCATATTCAATTTTAAGAAAATTTCACTACCGGTCAGATATTGATTCACCCCCCACTCACAGTATATATGGGAACCCTAACAGTCTTAGACATAGACCTCACATATAATATCTTATTCCATCGACCTTAGATACATGAAATGCAAGCTCAATACCTTCAACTTATCACCAGTGTGTTAAGCTCCCATACAATGGACAGGAGATTTCTATATCAGCAGATCATAACCCTTTTCAATATTGTAATGCTATGGGGGCAGCCCAAGATAGTTTAGTTCCACATAACAAGGAAAAACAACTTTCCTCAACACCAAATCTTCGACAAGAAAAGCCTAAATCTTTAGCTATGGATTTCAAATAGAAAAATGAAAATCAAGGAACAAGGCATGGGAGAATACTCTTTGGAACCCTTGTGTTTCATCAACTTACCAGCATCACCTAAATCTCATGGGTTACCTTCAGTATCAACACATCAAGCAACATAGCCCATCACCAAGTTTGATGGCAAATTTAATCAACTAGGCACACTAGCACATGAATCAGAGGAAAAGGACATCCTTAGTTGGCTATACAAGGATGAGGAAGAAGACAGAACAACTACTATGGAAGTAGATATACCAACATAGTTGTATGGAAAAGGCTACCTAATCATGCAATAAATGGGATACAATAGCAAAGGACCTATCGGCAAGCGTCAGGAAGGTGTCATAGAACCATTGGATCCTCCTTTACAGTTTTCTAAAGACAAAATAGAATTGGGCTATGAACACACTCTAGCCCCAAACAAGACATCCTGTAAATATCAAAAACCTCAGTGGAAAGCAAAGAAGAAATACAAGGACTCATGGCAAGAGGCACTATTTGAATCAGTAGAAGCAATATGAAAGGAACATGAATACCAGGAAAAAGAGAAACATCAAGAACAATCAGTCATTCAAAATGTAGAAGAACCTCGTGGAGAGGTACATCATGTTCACGAACCTATTTCAAACAGAGAAGAATCACCCCCTGATAACATCATTCCTCCCCAAGGAGAGATAGTATATGAGCAGATGCAAAGAGTAGAAGCAGGGTCTAATACAAAATCAGAGAAAACTATCAGATTAGTATCAATCATCAAGGACCTATTTTCACCTTACAACATACCAGTCCACAACATTGAAAGAATATGGGATAATACCTCAGAGACTGACTCAAATGAATATGAATGGGGCAGTTGTTCCAATGTTACTGAAGATATTTCTAAAAACACCAATCATACACCCCTTTCTCAAGAAGAACAAGGCACATAACCTAGACTACTTGAATTTGGTCCAGAGAATATCTATGATGCCAAGGAAAGTGAACAACGACATTACGAGCAAGTGTACATGGAAGATGATACCATTGAAGACCTCGACAAAATCATTAACTTATTTAATATCCTGGCCAACCTTGATGATACTTCCATCCTAACACTTACAACGGCTGAACTTGACCCACCCAATGACTCTTTACCACTTATCTTTCCTGACCTCATAGATTGAGATGAACCTGAAAATCATGACATGCCAATTTTCCCCAATGATGATGCCATTATCCATTACTTATGTACTGTCAACCCGGAAATAAACTCTACCAGTGAACAAAGTAACAACGTCTGCAATCAGGGGAGTGCCAAGTCTCTCAGTCACAAAAATGAATGAAATAAAGGATCTACTACTGAAAACCAGTCAATGGCAGGACTAGATCATAAAAAAGTAAAAATAAAGGATGCATCTACTGGTGAAAACCTTTTTGAGGCACCTAAAGATGGGAGACTTGACACTCTTCCTAAACATTATCAGGAGCGATCACCCATATTGATTGAGCCCACTCAGTCAATCAACATTGGTACAATAGAAGCAACCAAAAATATACACCTGGCAGAATCTCTGACAGAGGAAGAAAAATCAGAGTTTATCCAGTTTTTCAAAGAAAAACAAATCAATTTTGCTTGGTCATATGCAAATATGCCCAAGTTTGATCCATACTTAATCATGCATCACTTGTCCATTTCTCTAGTAGCTAAGCCAGTTAAGAAAAAATTAAGATAGATGAATCCACATGTAGCACTCATGGTCAAAGCTGAACTAAAGAAACTATTAGACGTTGGATTTATTCGACCTATAGACTATGCTGAATGGATTTCCAACATTGTGCCAGTTTCAAAATCAAATGGCAGTATTAGGATATGTATCGATTTTAGAGATGTCAATAAAGCCTATCCAAAGGATGACTTTCCCTTGCCCAGTATTGACATAATTGTAGACCTCACAACAGGCCATGCAATGCTATCACAAATGGATGATTTTTTTGGCTATAATCAAATCAAGATAGCTCCAGAGGATCAAGATAAAACAACGTTTACATGTCCCTGGGGGACATACTATTGGAATGTCATGCCTTTTGGCTTCAAGAATGCTGGGGTAACTTATTAGCAAGCAATGACAACAATCTTTCATGACATGATGCATACCTTCATGGAAGACTATGTGGATGATTTACTAGCTAAATCCTTTACCCGAGCAGAACATCTAGGCATCTTAGAAAGTATTTTTGATAGATTGGAAAAATTTCAAGTTAGGCTCAACCCTAAGAAGTGTGTCTTTGGGGTTACATCAGGCAGATTATTAGGCTACATTGTCTAAGAAAACCGTATTGAAGTAGATCCAGCAAAGGTACAAGCCATCATGGAGATGCCACCACCTAAGAACATCAGTCAACTCAGATCCTTGCAAGGATGACTCCAGTCAATCAGGCGATTCATCGCTCAACTAGCAGACAAAATTCTACCATTCAATCATTTGCTACATAAGAATGTACCCTTCAGATGGGAAGCCAAATGTGCAGAATCATTCTATCAAATCAAGCAATATCTAGTGAACCCACTAGTTCTAGTACCACAAATAGCAGGGAAACCACTTCTTCTCTACATATCAACAAGAAACATATCATTGGGCAAACTGTTAGCACAAGAAAATCAATAAGGAAAAGAAAGAGCTATCTATTACATCAGTAGAACTTTGAATGGATATGAGCTCAATTATATGTTCATTAAGAAGGATTTTCTAACAGTGGTATTCGCTTCTCAAAAGTTTTAGCACTACATGCTATCTCACACAATCAAGCTATTAGCAAAAATTGATCATCTAAAATACTTGCTTGGAAAAGAAGCTCTCACAAGTAGATTGGCTAAATGGGTAATGATTCTTAGTGAATTTGATATACACTACATAGAGCGTCGAGCTATCAAAGGACAAGAAATTGCAGATCAATTAGCTGATGCACCAAGCAATGGACCCTATACTTTGATGGATCGTACACTCAACATGGCTCAGGTACTGACATCTTATTCATCACTCCTAATGAACACACCATACCAAGATCATATAGCCTCATGTTTCCATGCACAAATAACATTGTTGAATATGAGGCACTAGTTACAAAGATCAAAATGGTCGTGGAATGGAGAATCATAGAATTGAAAGTCTATGAAGATTCACAACTAGTCATAAATCATATCAACAATGACTATCAGACGAAAGATGATAAGCTGCTACCATAAAAATGAATGGTGGATGATTTCAAATAGTATTTTGTACATGTCACCTTCGACCAAATACCAAGGTTGGACGATAGAGCAGCTGATGCAATGGCGACTATCGCTTCAGTACTACAAATTCCAGAACACCAGAGTCGTTACGAGTTTCTGGTAGAGAAATTGTTCTCCCCAACCTATGACCATTCCACATCCCATGTTATCTATGCCTTAACCGGTTTTGACCCTCTATTATACGACACAATATACAACTATCTCAAAACCAATACCCTACCCATTGTCCTGTCTCAAAACCAAAAATGTAACTTTATTTGGCAAGCCGCCCATTATACCCTCACTGCTCATACTCTTTACCGTCGAGGTCTAGATGGTACTCTTCTTTGTTGCCTTGATCGTAATGAATCTGACTCTACTTTACAAGAGCTTCATGAAGTTATCTGTGGCACACATTCTAGTGGTCCTCCTCTTGCTAAAACGTTTCTACGACTGGGATATTACTGGCCGACAATGGAAAAGGATTCTTATCATTTTGCAAATAAATGTTCTAAATGCCAAATCCATGGCAATCTTATACATGCACCACCATAGGAACTGCATCCATTCACAACATCTTGGCCTTTTTGCTAGTGGGGATTGGACTTAGTAGGCAAAATACACCCTTCATCTTCAAATGGACACAAGTTCATTATCACTGCAACATAATACTTTACTAAATGGATTGAAGCGATCCCTATGACCATAGTGACTGGAAAACAAATTGCTTCTTTATTGTTAATTATCTAATCTGCAGATATGACATTCCAAGTTCCATCATCACAGATAATGGACGGCCTTTCAAAAACCAGGATGTGGGAAAACTATGTGAACGATTCAAAATCTAACATCATTTCTCTACACCTTACTACCCATAGTAGAATGGTCAAGCCTAGGCATCCAACAAAACAATATTGAAAATCCTCAAGAAAATAGTAAATGATGCAGGAAAAGATTGGCACGTGCAACTCAATCCAGCACTTTGGGCATACAAAATTAGTATCCGCACACCTATAGGAGCTATGCTATATTCATTAGTGTATGGATCAAAAGCAATTTAACCCCTCGAGGTAGAAATCCCATCTCTTAGAGTATCTTTGAAGGGCCTCATTCCAGATGAAGAGTGTCGAGTAAACCAACTGCAAGAGCTAGAACTTCTAGATGAAAAATGACAACATGCCTATACTCACCTCAAAGTATATCAGCAATGCATGTGCCGAAGCTAAAATCATAAGGTCATCCCTAGGATTTTTAAAATTGTTGATCTAGTACTCAAAGAAAATCCTAGAAATCAATAGGATCAGGAAAAGAAAGGAAAGTTTGAACCTAACTGGTTAGGTCCCTATGTCATCATATCAGTCTATGGATCAGGGGCCTATCAGCTAATAACTTCACAAGGAGATGTGCTCGACGAACCAATCAAAAACATCCATTTGAAGAAATACTATACTTAAGCAGTCTAATGCATGGAAAAGTCAAAAAAATAAATAAATAAAAAAAGAAGAAACAAAAAAAATTAAAAAAAAGCAAACAGAAAGGTCCAATAAATTTTTTTGGTGAAAACGGCAATAGGTGATATTTTAAGAAGACATCTCCTCTATCTATCTTTATTCTCGAACTTTTTTATCCACAATCAAGCACTACCGGCCATCGCCCAACACTTTATCAACATAGCATTATCCAGGACATACTTAGCGTAGTCACTATCTTTGTTTCTATCAAAAATCATTTAATCATATCCCACCATGGCTTGGTAATCACTGTACAAATCCATGTCAGGAGGTAAATTTAGCTAGGGGCAACATTGATCAACATTCCATCTCGAGTCAAAAATTGCAGCAGACTAAGAACATCATGTCCAAAAAACAAACAAACAAGCGACCCAAACATGGATACACTTAACAGATTCACAACACAAGATGGATGATTTCCTAAAGTATTAAATGTCTACATTTTGCATGAAGTTTTGACTATTTTTGCCCTTACACTTTTTTTTTAACTATTGGATCCTCTACATTTTCTCAATGATGCATTGAGCTAGAGAAAGTAATGGGGACTCCAATATTTTTTAGTTTTCTGTCTATGAGGCGATCACTTGTACTGTGCAAATACTTGTCTTGAGACATGATTCAAAGCATATCACTGAAGACATGGTTCCACTTTGTGCATACAACTGGTTTAATCTTGTTTGTTTATACGTAAGCAACACTAAGGTCGTCTTGGTTCAATTATACCTCGACGCTTGTGCCATCTTGCAAAATCAAAAATCATGTAAATTTTTCTTAGGTCATTCAGGTTCAATTATACCATTATGCTTGTATAAATTTTGAACATATCCCAATAAATCAATCCTCAATGATGATAACTACAAAGAAAGAAAAATCATGTGACTATACAGGAATGACAAATGAAAGAATGAGGATGATCAATTAGTTGCATATCATTTTACAATTAGTTGCATATCATTTTACAATTAGTTGCATATCATTTTATAATTAATTGCATATCATTTTATAATTAGTTGCATATCATTTTACAATTAGTTGCACATCATTGTCATTATCATACATCTCATTTTAAAGATACATCTCACATCATTATCATTATCATACATCTCATTGTCAAGATACATCTCACATCATTATCATTATCATACATCTAATTTCACAATACATCTCATACATCATCCATCATGCATCCAATATCAAGTCACATACATCTATCTAAGCATTGCATCATCATCATAGAATCATCAAGATCATATATAAAGCATCATCCATCAAACACACAACATATGGATAAAAAAACGGTGTCGTACATATATATATCTAAAAAATGATCAAATATACAAAAACAAATGTCATGTTTGTCCCAAAATACACCAAATGATCAAAGTACAATAGAGACAAGGTCTCTCAGGTATCACTATCTCCAGAGGGTGATGGTCTTGCAACAGATGTCCCAGCACTTGGATCTCCAGGTGGATCATGTCGAGGTGGCCCAATCACACCCCTACTCTTTGTCCCTGACTGACTCCAAGATGATCGGCTAGCATTAAAGCTAGGGGCCCTCTTCTCTCTGGGGACTAGGTCCTCATACAAACGCCTATAGTATTCAACCGCCATGGTAGTGTGTCGTATCTCCCTCGTTGTGTCTCGCATCAGGGCACCTATTGTCACTCTCTGCAGTCTCTCTGCCAGCTCCTCTACTCAACCTCGATGCTCTCTCTATGTGTTCCACTATGTAGTCAACTACTTAATTTGATGCTAATGTGCCAACAACTGTGTCTACAAATACTGCATTTACAACTTTAAGGATCTAATCTGAGCATCCTCTCGGTGAGTGGGAATCCAAATCTAGAGGGGTACCTATGTTGTTGTACCCCCTGTCCCTCTCCCCATCCTCGGTGCTGGTGGGGGAAACACATCTGACCCCCAGCTCCAAATGCCAAACCTCCTCTGCCTTTATCCCCCACTACCTGCCATACTACTCTCTCAACTTGTATCCCTCTATCCCCACCAACCGTACCTCTATCTCCTCTCCTTCCCCGATATCCTCTCCCAACTCTATCTCCACGCCGACCTCGGCCACCTCCTCCACCATCATCACCTCCACCATCCCCAACTCCCTCCTTGAGTTCCTCTCCCTCCTCTATCCGTCTACCAATCCTCTCGGGCTCCTCATCCTCATCCTCATCAAAAGCGGGAATCATCTCCACTAGATCAGATATCCTAGCTACATCATGAGCTGCAAAAAGCATTGCAAACTCACCAATCATCACCCCATTCACTATCCCATAGGCATAGTCCTATATATGGCCAGCTAGGTGCATGTACTCCTCAACCACTGCAACACTATCAGTGGTGGGTCCCCACTTTGGCACATCCTACCTTCGTCGAGCATACAAGCTTTCTCCCTGTGGTATCCCCTGTTGTCATCCATACTACCGTAAAAATCGACTATGAAAAAATCTCTCAATAACAAAGGGTGTCCGCCCTATCAAAAATCAGAACATATAGACATAAGGCATCTCCATCCCATCATCTGCCCACACCTCACAATCCATATACGGTCTCCAAACAACCGTGTCGATATCATCAAGCACTCACCTCTAATGCTCTACTTTTCCCAGCTTACGTTGGACAACTATCCCTCTATATCAATAGGCATAAGAACACCCAGCTGGCCTATCCCTATCTGCAAGTGGCCTCGCTGGAAGAATATGCTCCCATGCCCACAGCTATAGCAATGTAACCCCAGCTGATAGACTCCCATATCCGAAGTACACAACCTGATGTAGGTCCTTGTATAAGTGGGCCAACATAGCAGACCCCCATGCAAATCGATGACCCTGTGTCACCATGTCCTCCAAGACCAACCCCCATCCTACTACCAATCCCTTTGACCTATGGTCGAGACCTAAGAAGCCACCAATAAATCCTGCTAGCATTGATGGTAGAGGCACATAATCTAAATTAATAAACTCCTGCCAGGGGATCTCATAACCGCAAATCATATCATCCTACAGAATCTGGCGAAGAGCCTCTGTACCACCCTCCTCAGTCTACTCATATGGCAATAGTGCACTTACCATGGGAATCCACAAAATCCGGTAGCAATCCTCAGGTGTCACTATAATCTCACCTGTTGCCAAATGAAAGGTGTTGGTGTCACTATGACACCTCTCGGCCAAAGCTATCAATAAATCCTAGTTAATGATATACCAGGGCATCTCTAACAAAGAGGATAATCCACATCTCTCAATCATGTCCTTGTCTGCCTATGTTAGTCGTGGTATCAATGACCATGGTCTCGGAAATCACTCTTGTGACTGCTCAACCCCAAGCCGCTCCTGTCACCAACAAAACAGGTCCAATATCAGTTTCCTCATCAAATCAAAATTCATATCAAATTCAAATTCAAATTCATATCGACTTGAAACATTAAAAATATTATCAAGTTCTGCATCATATCAATCCATATCAATATCAGACCATTTCAACTTGAAACACTGCAAATCAAATCAAGTTATTTATCAAATCCATATCAGCTTGCAAAACAATTCAATTTTCACATCCATATCAGCTTGAAAAACAACTCAAGTTTCACAACCATATCAACTTGAAAAACAACTCAAGTTTCCCATTCATATAAAATCAAATTCATATTAAAATCCATATCAAATCCATATCAACATCAACTTGAAACATTGAAAATCAAAACAAGTTATCTATCAAATCCATATCAAAAATTCAAAATCGGAACTCATATCAGACAATTTATCAAAACAACACACAACAGGCATGCAGACTAACTATCGCATCCTTCCTAGAAAACCTGGCCAACACCTACCTCTCTTCATTAATCTCATCATCCCTCACAAAATCCTATTTTCTCCAACATTTTCTTCCTACGCACTAAATTTTTTTTTCCACGCGCTACGCTGCCCACCATGTGCTACCAAATACACCCTAAGTGCTAAAATGCACCTATGCGCTACCCTAATCTAGCTTTGTGCCACCTAAAACACCCTATGCACTAAACCTTGTCTATGTGCTATCCTCATCCACCTCCACACTGCAACCCTACCCTACATGCTTGGTTACACCTATGCGCTAGCCTAATCTACCCATGCGAATCCCTATCGACCCTATGCGCTAGGTCTTACCTATGCACTACCCTATACCCACTTAGTGCTAGCCTATTAACCCGCTACACTAAATAACCTTGATGTGCTATGCTAACCTACCTATGCGCTACCCAACGCAACTAGGATGCTACCCTACTTTCTAACACTGGACGCGCTACCATTTTTATCGTATGTGCTAGGGTGCAGACCCTACGTGCTAAACCGGTAAAATCCCCATTAAAAATTAGAAAAACATGACTAAAAATGACAAAATGAAAAGCAAAAAGGGGCCAAAATCAATGACTTACCGGTGGTCCATATGTGGCAGTCCTCTGATACCGCCGAACATGCTCGAATCGATGAGAAGCATGGGGAACCGACATTTTGTCTTTCTCTCCAAGCATCACTTTCTTCAAAGTCAACAACCACAAATGATACAAATAAAACCATTTTTTACCTTTTTATAGGGTAAACGGAAATTAGGGTTAGGTGGTGGTACATGTATATTGCTCATGGTCTCACTTCTAACCCTAAAAAATATCATTATCGGGAGATGAATCAAATTAACGCATTCAACATAGACACAATTCTAAAATGCAAAGAAATTTATCAACAATTATCCAAATCAAATCAAATTTTTTGATTTTTTTTATTCATCTCCCAAGGGGGCATTATCAACATCATTTATCAAATCTTGAACATCATTTCTCAAATCTGGGGCATGATATGAACATCTCGGTATACAACATCATATTGATCATGATCAAAATTTGACGACACCTCGATTTTGTTTGAATTAACATGTGCACACACGTCACTTACAAGAGGGGCAAAATGTAGATGTATAAAAATGACCATATTCCTAAATGAATATTTAATGTTCATTTTATTCTCATTCCTCTATTTAGTTAAATCTAATTTAATTAAATCATACACATTCCTCTATTTAATTAAATAAATTATTCAATTTATTTATTTAAATTCACTTAAGCCTTTTAAGTTATTTAATTAAATAAATCATTTTATTTAATTCAATCCCTTCTCTCTACTTTTAATTAAATTTACATTTAATTAAATAGTTCACCCAAATAGATAAATCTAATTTATTTAAATTCCTCCACTTACAACCAAATTAAAATAAAATAATTTATTTTAATTAAATCCTATTATCCCTCACCCACTTGCATTTTCCCACATCTCCCACTTGCCTCCTAACCCTCTTCCTAAATTCTTCTAGAATCCCTCTAATCTTAATCAATTAACCTAAACCCTTCAATTATCCCCTTTCCCTAAATTTGAGGAAGTCACTTCTCAAATTTGGAGTAAAGTCTTCCAAAGGTATTAAACCCTTTATGCCTTCAACAAGTTAACTTGTTGAAAAGCCCCAAATTTGGAAGGACTCTTACAAATTTATCCCCAGTCTTTCAAACCATTAATGGTTAACTAACCCTTTGTGGCATGGTTAGAGACATTTTTCCTAACTCAACCTTCATCTAACCTAGGGGTCTCATCAAGCAATCATTGCTTTGACCATGGTTATTCCTTTAACCTTTGCACAAGAGTTTATCCTTGGGGTAAAAGCTTTATCCAATGGGTAACCCTAACCTCCTAGGGTAACCATGAGGTCTTCTCAAGCATTTAATGTTTCTTACATCTCCTCTCAAGAAGTCTTATGTTTACAATTGTCACCATTTCGTTGGTGAGAATTGCAAACATGGATTGACAACTTTCAATCCTGGCCCCTGATTAGATCATTCAACCCTGGCCATCCATTGCATTGTTTCTTCTATAAATAGAGATCCCCATCCCTCCATTTGAGAATTCAAGTCTTTAGCATCATACTTATACTTAATTTTAACAAGAATTTAGCCTGTCTTTGTAATAGAAATAAATCTAATAATCATTTTAGAGTATTTCTATCATCTTAGATTAAATCATATAGCTAGTATATCATGTTAGGATAGTATTTTTACTAACCTTGTCATCTTAACATCTAGTTTAGTTCATTTGCTAGAACCATGCATAAATAGGATGCATTCATACTAAATTTGATCCAAAGCATCCCTCGTTCTTGCATTTGTCATCCCTAAGTCACTTTGCTCAGTGATCTAAGAGAAAAGGCATTGGCTTGAGGGACTTTGTGAGATAAAGAACCATGGAACAATCCTTGGGAAGTTGAGCTATTCCTCATGGCTCCATAACTTGCACCAAGAGTCCCATGGGTGTGTGGGAAAGTCTTTGAATAATTTTCACAATTTAAGTTTCATTGAACTGCTTTTCCCGCAAACAAATGGTTTCTTAGAAAATGTATCGTCATTAGTAACATAGATGGATAGGTTTACCCTTATCATAGCTACCTTAATTCCTATAAATTTACATGAAACCCATAAGGGAATCAGCTTTACACTAGTTATTGAAGTTTCCCAAATAAAATCTGTCAAAGTATGTCATTGATAATATATGATATTAAGGATTCTAAAATATCCTATACAAATATTGAAATTTTTAATTTAAATTCTCAGTCAAAGAAGGCCTTTGTACTTGGCTTATCAAAATTTTATCATTTATAATGATAATGGAATAAAAAATGTTGTTACTGGGCAAATTTAGTGGAAGTTATGTAGTGGAAAAGAGAAGCAATTAGTCAATTATAATGCTACTAAATAGCTTAAATAGTTTGCATCAACTATTTCACGACTAACCTCATGTTCCCATGCGGCTGCTTAACTCCATTTTCTACTTAATTTTAAGTAGTTGGAGTGTTCCCATGCAAATTTAAAATTGTTGGAAAAGGAGAATTTAGAATCTTTTTCTATTTAAGTGGAGCAGCTATTATTTAGGAATCAAAAATAAGCTATGGGAAAATAGGGGGGGCTGGAAATAAGCAACAATTGCATATTGCTAAAAATGCCACATGGCTCCACAAATTTGTTTCCCTCTTTTTTTAAAACATTTATTTCTATTTTTTATTGTGCACAAATTATTACTAGTATTATTAATACCAATTTTAAGATTTCCCTTAAAAAATAAGCAAAAAAATAAATACTCATGGGGCCACCAACTCCACAGATATTTCCTAAAAAAGTTGAGCAGCGACTGCTAGCAAAAATAAGCTAAGCAACCGCAGGGGAACATGCCATAAGAAAATTGTACCCATGATTCCCACAAATGCGGAAATGATCATGATTATATTGTTGATTGAGAAAATCATAGAAGCATGAGCTGGCCTGAAACTTATATTATGGCCTGAAACTTATATTATAAAGCAACATTGAAAGGATAAAATTCAAAGGAATAAACCCAATAGCCCCACCAATAAGGTAGCATGGTTGCAACAAGTGTTTTTGTTATGATGTTATGGCAGATAGGTATGAAAAACCAGGTCTATTAGATGTTTAACGATACCCAACAATAATATTGACTCATGGAACATTTAAATTGGCAATAGAAATGCGAAATGGACTTTTGAAAATTCTTTGTGAAAATGCAATAAGTGGTTGCAAAGTCAACCTCCTAAATCCTTTCTGCCATCCTAGCGAGCTATACCAAAATGGGGGCAAGAGTCGATTTATAGGAAGTCGTGAAAGCATAGTGAATAAACGATTTCTAGTATCTACATTATCGTTGCCAATGCTATAATAAGAAATAAATAAAAAATGTGAAAGTGTAGGCAGGGCAGTAAACTATTTAAATGTTTCACAGAGCCATAGTCTGATGCTATATAATCCTTCATTAGATAGATTTGGGCACTCGGAAAACCAAGAGAGCATGTGATATGGTTCAACAACTAGGGTTACCGTAAAATCTATAGGAGAAATATATGACAATGAACTTAGGCAAACCTAGAGTTAACTATAGTGAGAACATGACAAGATGAGAGAGAAGATGTATGTCAAAACTAAGAGTATATAGAAGTAGGTTACTAGCTATAGGAACAACTCACATTATAAATTTTTCAAGGCACACAAGGATGGAGGTCATTTTTACAACTATTCTAAACTTTGAGCATTGCCAACCCGTTTAGCAAGCAACCCTTTCTAAAAACAGAGAGCATCTATTAAAATACCAAAAATAAAATAACATTCCAACAACATTAATCCCAATTGTTTGAGTGTAGATTTAGAGAGCCCTAAAGAAGATAAAGAAAGAATATAACTACAGGCGATTGAAGAGAAAGAAATTGCCTATGGCTACGAGCCCTATTGCAGAATAAATCCTTTTCCTAGTGCTTGAACCGATACATGGAAATAGTCCAGTTATAAAATGTGATTGATCATCTTCCCCTTTCAGTTGATTCTTGAAAAGTAGATCCAATTAAATAAATACAAGGAAAAGAATAATACACAGATAGACCCAACCATTTAATCTGACATAAACATTTCAGCTGCATGAAAATTGAGAAACATGTTTACAAGGGATGTAGGTTCAGAAGCAAAATTTACTCCAACATGGAGGCATCTGAGCAAAAACAATGGCTTGTACGCTCCTCTACATGAAGACACGAGCATGCTAATTACTTGTCACATGTTCTAAAATCCTGATTGCCAACTGTAGAAACGAATAATTATCTTTAGCTTATCTATCTTCTGGACCAACTCACTGCCAGACCTCATTTGTCCTGCGTTCTCTAGGGTTGAATTCTGTGAATTTTTCTGCAGGTCGTCTCCCATAACAATCAAATGTGGCCAAAAGGTTGAATTCTATGAATGCTTTGCAAGCCATCTCCCATGCCAATCAAATGTGACCAAAAAAATTTTGTAGCAAAATTTGGGTAAAAAATATGCAACTTCTATATTGGACATTGACAAAATGAAATAAATCCAGCAAATCTTAGCGATGTTATTGGTGGGACAACAAAAGTTTAATCACCTTTTAATGTTTTAGCCTTCGCAATATTTCCAACAGGCTGGAACTAATAAAGGATGAATCCGTTTGGGTTTGTAGGAATTTATTGCGATAGCGGGTTTAAAGACAATTCCATTGACCAACATTGTCCCCATCTGCAGTCTGCACCAAAATGGAAGCATTGAAGTGGGTTATGGAAATCCATTAAAACATCAAGGAGAGTAGCAAGGAAACACCAAAACCTACTTCCTTACCAAGACTTCAACAGAAATAGAAACACCAACTCAATGCCCTGAAACTTATCCCTTTAACTTGCAACTGCAAATAAAAGATTTGGTTTCATTAACGCCTCATGTAACCTGCTGAAAAATTTGGAATGTTTTTCAACTAAAATAAGACTTCCCCATGTTTGAGAAATCCAGTCTACCATCGTTCGCAGAGAACTTGTATGAAGTAAAACAACTCTTAATCTAATTTGATCTGGAATTGGCTTCCATTCAGTGAATCTGAAGTTATTTTCTCCAATTTTGAAGTGGTTTCTCCAAATCTTTCTAATGACACAACCTAGTGTTGCTCTTTGATATTTGTCCTCGATGACGAAAAGGAATCTACATCTTAATCAAGAATACTAACATGATTCGTTGGACAAGTTTATTCTTTCTTGGTTTAGTTTGACACCTAGTGAGTTGTTGTCACACACTTGGATATATTCACTTTCAAATACAACGTGTATCTCAATAGTCTTGTTGCCTAAGTATCATACCTTGAGATGTTTTATAATCTAATTTTTATAAAGGCAAGTTCGTTGATATAAGCATTCAGTTATATTTTATTGTGAAAGTCTTTCTCACGGGCCAGATTGGTGACACAGATACATTGAATAAAGTTGACTTGGCATTTAAAATGAATGATAACTTTGGTTAATATGGTGATTAATGCTCTTACGGACTAGCGGTATATACTTGAAATATATTGTTCACTTATGCGACCGACATAAATCAAAAGCTTTTGGAGCATCTCTTTGTTTCGTTTGTTTGAACAAAGTTTATTTTTTGGATGAAGTCTGTTACTAACCCTAGTCGCCATGAGAAATGTAGCCACTGCAGCAAAGGACCACGAGTTAGTTTCTTCTGTCAGGAAGGATGATGCAAGGGTGGACTAAACAATGAGCTCAATGTTTTTCTGGTCAGTTTTTCTCTTTCAGTTATCAATGAGGTTGCATATTACAGGTAATATTTTTGTTCAACTGCACATAAAGAATCTAGTATTTCGAATCTGGGGTTTCAGCCATGAGAAATGGAAATAATGAAAAGGGTTTAGTTGTTTTTTAAAAAAAAAAAAAAAAAACTACATTTCGAAAGCATATAGCTTCTATCTTGTTTTTCAGATTTGGGAAATTCAAGAATTTTATGTTATTTACTTCATTTTTGAAAAGGTCGAAACAAAGACAATAATATTGTCTTTCAGATTTTTCTATTGCGCAGTTAAGTAGTTATTTTCAGTTTGCAAAACAAATCCTAGTGAGGGTTTGGTAACCGTATATGAGGGTTATTTTTGAAGATAGTTTTGAGAGCAGTTTAAAAAGAACATATTGAAATACACAGTTTTTTTTGAGTGTGAAAGAGGGAGAAAATAGAGAGGTTTGAAAAAGAAAACACAATGTTATGTGTAAAATAAAACACAATAGAACAAAATATTATCAGACATTTTGATTGTTGAGGGTTCTAGATTATTACTCTGCTTTGTTGCAGAGTACATGTGGCTACAGTGGTTGGAATTATCTTTGTTGTTCAGAGATTGAGTTTTCTCTCTGATAGTGTTTAATCTTTAAAGAATGTTATCATTCTCTATTTGCTATACAAAGACATGAAGAATATTGTTGCAAAATTATTTTAGTGAGAACCATTTGCATAGATTGATATATTATACTCGCTCCAATCATTGATAGTTTTGTGACTGCAAAACTTAGTGCAATCATAAAGCTACCAGTGACTGTAGCTTGAGTTGGATTTTTTTATATATATTGGATAAGACAAAGGGGTTGGTACTCCTTGAGGCTTTATGGCCTCTAAATTTTGTGTACTGAGTTGGTGCTCTTTGAAATAATATAAGGAATCTTTTACTGAGTGGTTTTTCTATCCTAGGAGGGTTTTCCACTCATGAAAATTATGGTGTTATGTGCCCAATCTTGTCTCAGTTTGTCTTACTAGTCAACGCTCTAATACTTCATGTCTTTTGCTCTTTTTACTTCATACTCAGCTCTGTTTGAATTTATGTGATGTAATCTTTGCAATACACTTTTAGTTGTTTTATGTTTTGTAAAAGAATCAAAAACATCCTGTTTTCTGAAAAGCATAAATCAAGATTTTTCATCTGTCCTTATTTTTGAATGATCTGTTTTACTTGCTTCGATAACAGTGTTGTTTTGAGATGTTAAGTCTCATTTGTTCAGATTTACAACTCACATTTTCACTGTCAATCATCTGTGCTTATTGTTAAACAAGTTTATCAAGTTTTATGGAGTTCTTATCAAAATTGTTACACTCTGACTCCCCCCCCGCCCCCCACCTCTCAAAGTGTCTCCACTTCCAACAAGTGGTATCAAAGCATTGGGTCCCTCATATAGGTCTTTCCTAGGGATTGTTCTTGGTCTTTTGGAAGTTTTTTTTTATGGCTCATTCTCAAGAAGGTGCTTCTCTATCAAGAGCTCCCCTCTGTGATGGCACACATTATGTGTTTTGGAAGATCAGGATGGAAACATACTTGATCTCTATTGATGTAAATGTGTGGAACATTGTTACCACAAAATATGTTGTTCCTACTTCTATTCCTTCAAATCCTGATGCTAAAACTCAATATGAGTTAAATGCTAGAGCTAAGCATGCTCTCTTGTGTGGTCTCACCAAGGATGTGTTTGTTAAAGTTATGCATTGTGCATCTACTAATGAAACATGGAGTAAGCTTGAAACTATTTATCAAGGTGATGCAAAGGTCAAAGAATCTAAATTTCTCACACTAAAGAATCAGTTTGAGTCATTGAGAATGAAAGAAGATGACACTATTGCAAATTATTTTCTTAGAATTGATGAAGTTGTGAATTCAAGAAGGGGTCTTGGTGAAAATGTTGATGAAAAAGATGTTGTCAGAAAGGTTATTAGAACTTTACTACCTAAATTTGAAACTAAGGTGTCAACTTTAGAATAAAAGAAAAGTTTTTCTACAATGCCTCTTGATAGCCTTCAAAGCATACTCATAGCCTATGAAATGAGGATAGGTAGTAATCCTTCTAATTCTAAAGAAACTACTTTTAAAATAGAAAAGAAGGAGGAACCAGATAGTGAGTATGAACTTTTAGATGCTATAGAAGCCCTGCTAGTTAGAAAGTTAAAAAAAAAATATAAGGGAAAATTACCCTTCAAATGCTTTAATTGCAACAAAGCTGGACACTTTGCTGCTCAATGTCCCCTGAGTGATCAAAATAGTGAAGAAGAAAAACCAGAAAAAGTTTTCAAAAAGAAAAAATGGAACTCTAAAAAGAAATTCAATCCTTTTCAGAAAAAGAAGAGTCTTTTAATAAAAGAAGATTCTGAAAATGATTCAGATGACTCACCTTGTGAAGGTGATGAAACTTTGTTTATGGCTGAAATAGAAACTTCCTCAAAGAAAGATATAATTAACATGTTAGAAGATAAATCTGATGACTTAGATCTAGGTGAAATTGATCTTGAAGGAGAGTTGCTTTGTGCTCTCAAAGAAATCAAAAGACTAAAGAAGCTTGTAGCTTCTCATGAAAGTGAAAATCAGATTTTGCAAATTGAATTAAAAGATTCAAAGCAAACAGTAGAAGATCTAAAAGTCTTACTTGCTGATAGTGAGTTGAAAGTTAACACTTTGGAACAACAAACTAATTCTTTGCATAAGCAGATTGGGTAGTATGAAAGTACCTTGCATTTGAATGAAATCTTAAGCAAACAAAAACAATGCAAGAATATGACATGTGTAGGTTTTGAGAGTGCTGAATCATCAAAACAAATTACTAAACCTACAAACAGAAACCAATTTCAGGCTTACAATAGAATGACACATTTTAGGTTTGGGTTCTTTCATGGTTACTATTTTTACTGCAACAAGTTTGGCCATAATGTTAACACTTGCAGATTTTTTCAAAATAGAACTCCTATGTTTGGACACAATCAAGCCTATGGCTTTCCAAACACTGTGAAGTGCATTAATTGTAACACCTTCAGACATACTTCTTCTCAATGAAAATCAAAGGCAAACATTCATAAGATGTGGAAACCAAAGTTTGTCCCTAGTACTGAACAGTCTATGATAGTGCAAACTGCATTCCTTTCAAGTAAGAAGTCATTGTGGGTGTTGGACAGTGGCTATTCACACCATATGACAAGAGACAGAAATAAATTTATTCATTTTGAAGACTTTGATGGAGGTTTTGTAAGATTTGGTGATAATTCAGGAGCCTTTGTCAGAGGTAAGGGTACATTATTATTGAATGATGATACTCCAATACATGATGTGTATTTTGTTGAAGGATTGAAACACACCCTGCTAAGTGTTAGTTAGATTTGTGATAGTGGTTATAATGTGTCCTTTACTTCTTATGGTTGTGCTATAAAAACTAAGTCTGGTAAAATTGTAGCTGCTGGTTTGAGAACAATTGGCAATGTTTACAACCTACTTGACTCCATAAACTATGAAATCAATGAAGGCATGTGTCTTATGGGTCAAGTTGAGAAAAATTGGCTATGGTACAAATGCTTGGGACATGTGAACTTTGATAATCTGATTCGAATCAGCAAGAATCAAAATGTTAGAGGCTTACCCATCTTGAGTAAACCAACAAACTCTGTGTGCAAAGAGTGTCTTAAAGGTAAACAGACAAAAACATCTTTTAAATCTAAAGAACACTCTTCTATTAGACCATTACAACTTGTTCACACAGATTTATGTGGTCCAACTAGGACAAAATCCATCAACGGTGAACAATACTTCATGCTTTTTGTGGATGATTATACAAGAATTGTATGGGTCACTTTTCTCAAACATAAATCAAAAGCATTTGTCAGGTTTAAAATTTTTCAGGAAAATGGTTGAATGTGAAACTGATTTAAAGCTCAAATGTTCAAGATCTGACAAAGGTGGTGAGTTTACATCACAAGAGTTTATAGATTATTGTGAGAAACATGGCATTAAAAGACAATATGCTGCTACCCGAACACCTCAATAGAATGGGGTGGTTGAAAGAAATAATTGACAGTCAAAGAGATGGCTTGCACAATGTTGAATGAAGCAAATCTTCTAGACATATATTGCAAAGAAGCTATTCACATAATAGTTTACATTCTGAATCATGTGCAAATCAGGGTAAAATCCACCTTTACTCCTTATGAACTCTGGTATGGTAAAGCTGCTTCAATTAAATACTTCAATATTTTTGATTGCAAATGTTATATAAAAAGAGATGAAGAAAATCTAGGAAGCTTTGATGCTAAGACTGATGAGGGTATCTTTCTTGGATACTCTACTCATAGCAAATCTTATAGATGTTTCAATAATAGATTGAACAAGATTGTTGAAACTGTTAATGTAAGATTTGATGAGCAATTCCTTCTAAGTGATGGTATGCAGGATGTTGAAGAGGATATTTCAATAAGACTGGAACAAGTTCCTAAATCTGCTAAAGCAGAAATTACAAATGAAAAGAGTCCTCCACCAAGTCCTAAAGCAGAAATTCCTTTACATACACCCTCTAGAATCATTACTAACAGACATCCTCAAAGTCATATTATTGGTGAAATAGATGCAGGAATCTTGACTAGGAGAAGAGCAAAAACTGGTGAACAAGCTCAAATGGCTGAGCATTACTGTCTGGTGACTGATTTTGAACCTAAGTCTGTTTCTGAAGCTCTTGTTGATGATTGTTGGCTAAATGCAATGCAAGATGAAATCAGTCAAATAGAAAAGAATAAAACCTGGGAACTTGTGCCTAGACTAGATGATAAAAATGTTATAGGGGGTAAATGGATTTTTAGAAATAAACTTGATGAATTTGGTAAAATTGTTAGGAATAAAGCACGCTTTGTGTGTAAAGGCTATGCACAACAAGAAGGTGTAGATTTTGGTGAAACATTTGCACCTGTTGCTAGGCTAGAGTCAATACGAATATTTCTGGCATACTCATGTTATAAAAACTTTAATGTTTATCAAATGGATGTTAAAACAACATTCCTTAATGGTTATCTTGATGAAGAGGTATATATGGAACAGCCAGAAGGGTTTGTCTCTGTAAATAAACTTGATTATGTATATAGGTTGGAAAAGGCTCTTTATGGCCTTAAACAAGCTCCAAGAGCTTGGTACTCCAGGTTAGATGCCCATCTTATAGCAAATGGATATACTAGAGGTGGAGTTGACAGTAACTTGCATGTCAAACTTGAAGGTAATGATATTTCAATTGTTGAAGTATATGTGGATGATATTATTTTTGGCTGCAATAATAATGCCTTATCCAAAAAGTTTTCAAAACTTATGGAATCTGAATTTGAAATGTCCATGTTGGGTGAATTAACCTTCTTTCTTGGTCTTCAAGTAATGCAGCTTGAACAAGGCATTTTTCTCTCACAAACCAAATATGCAAAAGAGATGCTTAAAAAGTTCAATATGATAGATTGCAAACCTGTTAGTACTCCAATGGAGACTAGCTATAAATTGACCAAGTCAGATGACTCACTTGAGGTAAATCAATCTGAGTATAGATCAATGATCGGCAACCTACTTTATTTGACTGCATCTAGGCTTGATTTGATGCATGCAGTTTGTTTGGTTTTACGTTTTTAGTTTGCCCCCAAACAATCTCATTTGATTGCTATGAAAATGATTTTCAAGTATATTCAAGGTACTTTAGACTATGGTTTGTGGTATTCGCGAAATAATGATTTCACTCTTGTTGGTTTTATGGATGCTGACTGGGCTGGCTGTATAGATGATAGAAAAAGCACTAGTGATGTAGCTTTCTTCTTAGGTGATCACCTTGTTGCCTGGCACAGCAAAAAGCAAGAATGTGTCACTTTATCAACTGCAAAATCTGAATATATTGCAGCAACAGCTTGTTGTACGCAGTTAATCTGGATGTCTCATCAACTTGTTGATATGGGTATTATAGCCGACAAGCCCATCTCTATCTTCTATGATAATACTAGTGCCATCAGTCTTTCCAAGAATCATGTGATGCACTCTCGCACTAAACATGTTGCTATGGAATTACTGTTTCTGGGAGAACAAGTGTTGGCTAATGAATTTCAAGTTTTATATGTACCTTCCCAGGCACAAGTGGCTGATATTTTTACAAAAGCTTTGTCTAAGGAAGTTTTTGAGCAGTTAAGGGATAGATTGGGAGTGCTTTCTGAATCTGCTCTTGTCTCCACCTAATGCATGATTTGAGGGGGAGCTTTTCTCTTCACAAGAAGCAATCTATTGCTTTCCCCTTTGTCCTTGTGACAAAAGAAGGGGGAGATAGTTTAACATTTTAACATTTAACATTTTAATAGTTTGGTATTATAGTGGCAATGGCATTCAATGGCATTTCATTTCCTTTTATTGATGACTAATTTTCCTTGACAATTTGGTTTTATTGTTAGATATAGATCAGATTGGTATAATAGTTAACATTTTAATAGTTTGGTATAGTTTGGTATTACAGTGGCAGTGGCATTCAGTGGCATTTCATTTCCTTTTATTGATGACTACTTTTCCTTGACAGTTTGGTTTTATTGTTCGATACAGATCAGATTGGTATTATTGGTATATGGACAGATTGGTATTATTGGTATATAGACAGTTTGGAGTTCTTGTTTGATATAGATCAGATTGGTATTATTGATACAAATGAACAGTTTGGTATTACAGTTTGGTATTCTTGTTTGATACAGATCAAATTAGTATTATTGATACACATGAACAGTTCGGTATTCATTTTTGGGAGTTCATTTCTTCTTCAACAACATTCTGACGGTATTCACTCTTTTTATTACAGAATTGCATATTACAGGTTTCAAAGTGTTCTGTATTTATTACAGGATTGCATATGGCATGTTTAAGTGATGATTGTATGTGTTGTATTTATTGACAATGGCATTCTTTACATTGTTTTGGTCCCTTCAGTGATATTTATACATGGGCAGGCAGTTTGTTTCTTGACAGTTATTATCTATTTCCTTAGTGATGTTATTATGATTCTTGGAATTTGGTTCTGATCACTTAGCCTGACTCTTGACAGCATACTTCATGGTCAATGATGGCTTCGTTGTTTTTCCTTTTTTTTGCCATCAAGGACAAAGGGGGAGTTTGTTGGTCTTTGATATTTGTCCTCGATGACCAAAAGGAATCTGCATCTTACTCAAGAATACTGACATGATTCGTTGGATAGGTTTATTCTTTCTTGGTTTAGTTTGACACCTGGTGAGTTGTTGTCACACACTTGGATATATTCACTTTCAAATACAACATGTATCTCAATAGTCTTGTTGCCTAAGTATCATACCTTGAGATGTTTTATAATCTAATTTTTATGAAGGCAAGTTCATTGATATAAGCATGTATTTATATTTTATTGTGAAAGTCTTTCTCAGGGCCAGATTGGTGACACAGATACATTGAATAAAGTTGACTTGGCATTTAAAATGAATGATAACTTTGGTTAATATGGTGGTTAATGCTCTTACAGACTAGCGGCATATTCTTGGAATATATTGTTCACTTATGCGACCGACATAAATCAAAAGCTTTTGGAGCATCTCTTTGTTTCATTTGTTTGAACAAAGTTTATTTTTTGGATGAAGTCCGTTACTAACCCTAGCCGCCATGAGAAATGTAGCCACTGCAGCAAAGGAGCACAAGTTAGTTTCTTCTGTTGGGAAGGATGATGCAAGGGTGGACTAAACAATGAGCTCAATGTTTTTCTGGTCAATTTTTCTCTTTCAGTTATCAATGAGGTTGTGTATTACAGGTAATATTTTTGTTCAACTACACATAAAGAATCTGGTATTTCGAATATGGGGTTTCAGCCATGAGAAATGGAAATAATGAAAAGGGTTTAGTTGTTTTTTTATAAAAAAAAATGAAACTACATTTCGAAAGCATATAGCTTCTATCTTGTTTTTCAGATTTGGGAAATTCAAGATTAAAATTTTTATGTTTACCGCCTTTTGAAAAGAAACGAAATGATGCATTTATCATCCTTAATTTCTTGTATTTTCTAATTTTATATCCATCATCCATTACCCACATGTTATATATTACTATTTTCTTGTGACAAATTTCATCATGCATCCTTAAATTTTCTATCGTGGTATGCTAGACAATTAAGTTTTTCTTGCAATTGGGTGTGATTTGAATACTCTGGCATTACAAATACTGATGGTGCAAATAAGTTCATGCCACATCATAATGCTACACATGCACCATTTTTACTGCCACTGCCCTGTCAACTAAGGTTTTTGACTATAAAATGCATGTCAAATATTCACAACATTGATCCCATTGTAGATGGCCTCTTGGCAAAATGAGCAAGTGCATTTCAACCTCCAGTCATTTCCCTTCCAATTACGCAATCAATTCAATTCTTGACAAATGTCAAATTTATTAAAAAATTGAAATGTTAACTAATACTTTTCCTATTATTGTAGGAAGCCTCATGACATCATTATTACTAATGATAGCAGATATGAAAGAAAGGGGATAAGAATGCTAAAGGTAGTCAAGAATTCTGAGTAGATTGTCAAATAGGTAAGAAACTTGTTCACTATGCAAAAATGGAAGGGTAAAACACTACCAAAATAGGGTCTTGGATGAAATTAAATATTTTGATGCATTCTGTATATAGGTCGATCTAAATGACCAAAATTATGAGTGGAATCCCTATTTGATTTATCATCCTTACTTCTTCCCCGCCGGGATTTCAAAATATATTCCTATAGAATCAAAATGATATATCAGCCAAAAGTTTATGATAATGTAGAATCCTAGCAAGGTTTTGAAAATGATTGACAAATTATAATACATTAGGAAAATGTTGATGTATTCATAGAAATATTTTTGAAGTGAAGTTAGCTATAAAGAACTCTACCTAGATAAGAAGAAGGAACTAGGGGAAGATCTAATTTAATTAATTAGGAATAAAGTTCCTAACAGACTAGTTTCTCTTGAGTGTCCTTTTGACATGCATGCAAGGTACATCATGAAGAAAATGATTGAGTCAGTTAATATTTCTAGAGAATATGAGAACATGAATATTAGGAATGTAGTTGATCCTAAACTAATATGTATACGTAAATTATGTACACTTGAAAAGAGAGAAATTTTGATAAGGCCTTATTATGTACAAATATGTTTTCTTCCAATGTTATGATGACTTGAAAAAATTTATTTCGAGCTAACATCAATACCATATACCCCTCAAAGCTTTAACTTCTCCATTCAGCTAGAACTAAAGAAATTATAATCCTATGATCACTGGTGCTATCTCTTGGGAAATTGATAAGATCCTAAAATCCAAGATTATTTATCCCATTCATCACTCTACATGGGTGGCTGACATTATTCTATTTTGTAAGAAGAATGGGGACATAATAATATGCATGGATTTTAGGAATTCAAATCAGTCATCCATTAAAGATAACCATTCTTTTCCAAATATGGATCATGTACATAAGAATATGATGGATTTCAGGAATTCAAATCAATCATCCATTAAAGATAACGATTCTCTACCAAATATGGATCATGTATTACAAACAATCATTGGGGAAAAGATTATGCCTATGGTAGATGGATTTTCATATTATAATCCGATCAATGTGTATAGGAATGATTAGCATAAGACAAGATTTATAACACCTTGGCAACATTTGAATACAATCACATGGCTTTTGGCCTAATCATGATGGTATGATGAAAGAACAAGGATCCGGTCAACTACTGAGAGTGGGGGGGTGAATCAATAGATAGAAAAACTGATATTAACTTCACCAATCTCAAAATCAACCTCTCAAAGTAAACTTAGAACTATCAATGCAATATCACTGTCAAGATTAAACTATCAAGTTAAACTGGTTGTCTATTACAACAGATTAAAAGTAAACAACTTGAAACTCATAAATATCCAAATACTTTTACTGACATAAGTAAAACTTTATTTCATATTGTTGTCAGTTATCATGACTTATCAAAGTGGATTATGTAGTTAAGTAAATCAACCATTATAAACATAACTAGAAAAACATTCACCACTTGACACAATATTTTCGACATGGAAACCCAAATGGGAAAAACCACGGTGAGATGAGACTCACAAGATAACTAACTGAACTCTTCTAAAGTTCTCCCTATTAGGAGCAAAGCCTGTTAAAGCTTTAAAAAAAGTCCTATTAAGAACAGATCCTATTAGGGACCACCCAGTTAAGGCATTGACTATAATGCCTTGTTAGAAGCAATACCCTATGAGGAGTAACCTCAGTAGAGGATTTGAAATCCAAGATAATGGACCACCTGGTTAGAGGATTTGAATAACACCAAGCTTGTTAGAGCTTACCCGGTTAGGGGATTTTGACTATTGTAATTGTTAGGAAACAACAAAGATTTGTTGATCTGTTTGAATAGCACTACACTTGCTTGTTCAAATCCTTTTCATGCTCCTATCTGCCTTTACTCAAACTGCAGATACATCATCTGGTTCGGCAACCACACACTCGAATGAAACTTTGCCAACTCTGAAACTAAAAAACTCATCGACCTTATAAAAAAATCAACTAGGTTGGTAACACAACATAAACCTAATTCTCTCATAGAGATTACAAACAAGTCGGTTCAAGTATGACCGTTGGATTACATAACAATCTCTACACATCATTCAAGAAATCCTTGACCACTCCTTGATCACCGCTTAATCAAACTTAGTAACTCATCACGCACTTTGCATTACATGTAATATACTTGCTCATTCCCTGGACAAAAACCATTACCTCAATGCGCCAAAAATACTTTTTGACTCTCTTCATACAATAAGCATATGTTTTATAATCATTACCGCTCATCATTAGATTATAAACCAATACAACCAATTCACCAAACTTAATCAGTTAGGATTTATCAGATCAATAGGCAGGGTTTATCGGTTCAACTCTCCAATACTTAGCGATACCGGTTCACTCCACAAACTTACCTACCAGTTACAGTTCCTTTCACTAGCTCTTCCTACCGGTTACAAAACAACATTACAACAATATCATTATCAGTTAATTGACATCAATGATAACATAACATATAATTAATGCAATCTTCATGCAAATGCCAACAAATCAATGTAGGTGCTACTTTTCAGTAAGATATAGATATATCATTTGGCCAGCTGAGGAATAAAATCATTGTGATTTATTCAAGGATGACCTGACTTTATAAAAAAATAAGTGAAAATCATCTTAAAAAAGAAGAGAATCAATTCTAAAGACCTAGTATCAATCTTACAAAGATGCAAAGAATATGGTATCTCTTGAATTTCTGAATTATTTTATTTGTCACTAAAGGTAAGCTCCTTGGTGACATCATCTCCAAAGAGGAAATCAAAATCAATCCTGAATGAGTTAGAGCCATACAATAATTGAGCATACCATTTAGCCAAATAGGGTAAACTCTTTCTTCGGTTAAGTAAATTTTGTTATAAAGTTTGTCCCTAATTTCTTGGAAATTACCAAACACATAGTGGACATGATGAATGAGAGACAAGGTTTCAAATGTAAGAAATCTATTAAGACAGGGTTTAAGGACATCAATAAGGCCATCATACATGCCTCTTTCTTAGTACATCTAAATTTCAATATGGAATATCATTTATTGTTATGCATTAGAACACACTATGTATGTCATCCTATTACATATCAATGTGTAGAAAACTGAGGCACCTATTGCCTTGATGAAAGTTCCTCTAAGAAAACACAAAATAAATTGGTCTTAGATGGAAAAACATGCATTTGTAATTGTGAAAGTAGTTAAACAATTTAGGTTTTATATCCTACATTCTCATGAAATTATGTATGTAGTTGACCAAGCCATTAAGAGAATTCTTAATCAATAAAAAAATGTTTATAATATAAGAGGCACTCGTGTAGATAAAGTGCAATAATATGATCTATTTATTAAACCAACAAATCTATTCAGGAGCTAGGAATTATCCATGTTGATGGCTACAATTAAAATTTGAAACAACAAAAGAAGTGTTGGAATCAATGAACACTAAGAGGGCAGAGGGGGTGGGTTGGGGGGGGATGGGGCGAATTAGTGTTCTACAACTTCAGACTTTCTTAACTACTTCTACAAGAAATTTCATGCAAATGAATAAGAGAGATAAGCACAAGCAAAACACGCACAAAAGTAGCACCATAACACCAAGATTTTGTACGTGGAAAACCTGGTCAAGGGAAAAACCATTATGGGAATCCTTCCCATAGTAAGATAATAATTTGTTAGAAGCATGTGAAAAGTTTACATAAGAATGTACATTCATTCAGGTGCATTGCCTAGACCTCACTACTCAAATTACATATAAGGGCTACAAATCGGAAGGCTCATTGCCTTACAAAGAAATTAAGAAAGGTAACAATAGGATTGAACTATAAATTAGCATCTATAAATGCATTGGATATTTTAAGTTTAAGCACAGAATAAAATTGTGTCATTTCTCTAAGACTCTCTACTCTATTTTGTTGATCTTCTCTAATTCGGAGCAAAAATCCTTCAACTGTACATGTGAAATTGCGCACAATCGCACATACATAACATTCACACACTTCCTGGTATCCAAAATGAACTGTCCAATCTCTTATATATATCTGCAATATGACTTTATCTCACCAACAAGTCGGCTTCAAAAACACTTGCAAATTATGAAATGCATAAGATGTGTCGGTAGAATCCGATTACCAATGCATATGCAGACCAAAAAATATTGATTACATGCTTCCCATATGTCGGCCAATTATCCTCGCATACAAAATTAATCACCAAAATCATTCCAATAATTTTGCACAACACATTACACCGTTGGTCGGCCAAATAGCATTGTTCTTCCTAAAATGCTGAATACCGGATCTTCATACACACATGAAAGACAACACCAAAGGCTAAGATTTTGGAATAAGATACTCCAAACATCCAACCAACTATGTATATCACTTCAAAGCAAAATGTACAACCAAAATGAAGTTCTACTCAAAATACTCCCATACTATCAAATATTGTGTTCCACCTTCCAAACTTAAGCAAAATTTGACTTCATACTTTCTGTAGGATGAATCTATAAAGTCTAGATAGAATCTCTAAGAATTTTTGTCATCAATGAAAACTCCCATATACTTATCTACACTTATGTAGTCTCTCTTTCCAACAATCTCCCCCTTTGGCATTGATGGCAACACTAAGTGAAAAATGACTAAGTGTCAAAGCAAAAATGTCATACACTTCAAACTTGCAAAAAAACAAAACTTCTGCAGACTACCCCTAAGAGTATATACCATTTTTCACTTCCCTTTCTCCCCCTTAGATATGAATAACAAAGGTAGGTATCCACAAATCAAAATTTTCAAAACATACAAAAAATTGAAGATATCTACAAAAATGTTCTTAAATGATTACAAATGGTCATCTCATCTATTCTTCAGATTTTCCAAAATAGATATGAGACTGCTGAATAGATATGTATGTATCTTTGTTTCCCTAAGATCTATAGGAGTAGTTTTACTCAATGCATTTTGAGCATCCTGCAAATTGTTGAATAAAGTGTCTAACTAGGGACTGATTAGATTCCTTAGCTCTCCCACTCTTCCTACAATCCTATCCTTCTCCTGACTTAGACTATTTATTTTATCAAGTAGAAAAATCACCTGATTTTCTCTACTACTTTAAAAAATAGACTGAGGATTATAAGATTGAGATAGGCTGGCGGGTAAGTGCAAGGTAATGAGTCATAAATTAGTGGAAGTTTGCGCATTGCAAAACATGCTCTTAGAAATGGGGGCCCATATTTACTAAGGGACCCCGAGCCAAAAGGTAATGGGGGCCCAAGGCAAAAATAAACGGGCCCCCATTTTGTTCTAAAATGGTGGCCTGCTTTCAAACAAAATGGGGGCCTATTTATTAAAAATGGGCCCTCGTTTTTAAATCATATTTTACCCTTTTTTTTCGGGTGGAATTTGTCATTTACACCCTGCAACTGAAGTGAGAAAAGGAGATAAAAAATGGGCCCCTATGTCATGGACTCCATTTCAAGCCTCCACCACTATCCCAGGTACACATTCAATCATCCATCTTCACATTTTGTAATTTTCTTGTATATTTTTCCTGTTTTTTGAGTATTATTTAAATTTTTTTGGTATTATTTTAGTTTTTTTTTTAAAGTAGCCTATAAGTAAATTTGTTTTTACATTTGTAAATTCATAATTTTTATCTAAAATATTCTTCAACAGTTAACCCTAAACCCTAATCAACAAATTTACAAATCAAAACCAAATCTAGATAGTTAACAAAACAAAATATCAAATTTACAAGATACAAGATATCTTAGAAACATCAAAACCAAAACTAAATTGAAACAAAACTGAAACTAAATGGAAATCAAAACCAAAACCAAAACCAAATCGAAACAAAACCAAAACTAAATGAAAATCAAAACCAAAACCAAAACCAAATCAAAACTAAATGGATGTATCAAAACCAAAACCAAAATGAAATACTCATTAAGAATTAGCCATTGGCATAGTCAAGTTATTATAGATTTGATAACTATTTTCCTATTATTCCATGACATGACATAATAGGACCAATTATGGACCTATTATGGTATGTCATGGCATAATAGGAAATATTATGCCATCATGTCATATTAAGGCATGTCATGGCATAATAGGAATATAGTAAGTCCTATTATGCCATGACATGGCATAATAGGACACATTATGCCATGATGGAAAATAATGTTCCTATTATGCCATGTCATGGTATGATAGGACCAACTATGGACCTATAATAGGACCGTTAAATGTTTCTAGGAATTAACTTTTTAGGTATTGGGTCTTTCAATGAATAAACAAAAAAATTTAACCACTTCTAGCAAACCACCATTCCAATTATTTAAATTCAACATATGTACCAAAATTGTTCTTAATCATCATTAGGTAATACAAAAGTTACCACTATTAGTTATTGGTACCTTTCTAGTGCCTTGGATCATTTTTAGGTGACCATGTGGCCTTTTGGGCTATTCTAGTGGGTTAGGGGAAGTCAAAAAAATAGGTGAGATGTTTTAGATTTCATGGACTAGACAAAATCCATAATTAAAACCATAATTTGAGCTACTGGACATTGTTATTCAACTAAAAATTCATTTTAGAAGAGGCAAATCCAAATGTATAACCTTAAAAGTAATTAACATTACTCTTCAAATTTTAGATATCAAAGTTTAGGCTTAGGTTTATGCCATGTCATGGCATAAAGGTCCTATTATGGTCCTATTATTCTATGTCATGGTATAAAAGGACTAATAATGGAAACATTATGCCATGTCATGGAATAATAGGACATATTATGCCATGATGGTATAATATGTCCTATTATACGATGACATTGCATAATAGGTCCATAGTTGGTCCTATTATATCATGTCATGGCATAATAGGACCTATTATGCTATGATGACATAATAAGTCCTATTATGCCATGACATTGTATAATAATCCACCTATTATTCCATCATGGCATAATAGGTCCATAATAGAACCTATTAAGCCATGACATGACATGATTTTCTTGAATTGCCAACTTCATCATCTAATTCATCTCCAACACTAAAGTACTAATTCAGCATGTTTACTTAGTATGATAGGACCAATTATGGACCTATTATGTTGTGTCATGTAATAATAGGACCTATTATATCATCTCATGGAATAATAGGACCTATTATGCCATGATGACATAATAAGTCCTATTATGCCATGACAGAATAATAAGTCCTATTATGCCATGACAACATAATAAGTCCTATTATGCCATGACATTGCATAATAGTCCACCTATTATCCATAATAGGACCTATTATATCATCTCATGGAATAATAGGACCTATTATGCCATGAGAACATAATAAGTCCTATTATGCCATGACATTGCATAGTAGTCCACCTATTATCCATAATAGGACCTATTATGCCACGACATGACATGATTTTCTTGAATTGCCAACTTCATCATCTAATTCATCTCCAACACTGAAGTGCTAATTCGACATGTTTACCTAGTATGATAGGACCAATTATGGACCTATTATGCCATGTCATGGCATAATAGGACCTATTATATCATGTCATGGCATAATAGGACCTATTATGCCATGAGGGCATAATAAGTCCTATTATGCCATGACATTGCATAATAGTCAACCTATTATGCCATCATGGCATAATAGATCCATAATAGGACCTATTATGCCACGACATGACATGATTTTCTTGAGTTGCCGACTTCATCATCTAATTCATCTCCAACATAGAAGTACTAATTCAACATGTTTACTTTAAAAATGACCACTTAGAGAGGTTACCATCGAATATATTAGTACTATTCCAACACAAAGAACTAATGTAACAAGTTTACCAAAATTGTGACTTAATTATTTATTATATAAATTACTTTATATATCTTGATCTTATTTTACTTTTTTTACAAGTTCATGTATGGAATATGTTATATTGATTTTAATAGTTGATGCATTTTACAAGAAATGAATGCATTAAATTGAATATATAATAGATTTATTAAGTTTCAATAAAAGATTTTATTAAGTTTTGTTCACAAATTTTATATTTAAAGATTCAATAGTATGTACATGTATATTTTTTTAAGTTCAATATTATATTATATTTTATGTGCATCTCATTCAATAACATAGAAATATTACTATTTAGAAATGTTTTTTTTATACTAAAGTAGATTCTTCTTTGACATAGAGTTGTATATAATTCATGTACATATCTTTATATATGCAGGAGCTCTTTTTTATCATGGATGTCTTTGACATAGATGAATTGTTAGGTGAAAATACCCCACCACAACCCCCTCCTCCTCCACCTTCACCTCCACCCCCTAGATTGGATGAAATTTGTTTAAGAGAACGAATTAATGAAAACCTACAAGTGATTGAACAAAATATTACTGCTATCCAAAATGAGCCAATCACCCCCCAACCCCCATTTTCTAGAGTTTGCAAAATCAATGCAAATTGTTGTCGAGTCAGTTAGATCTGTTGATTCTCAATTAGATCAATTTCATAGAAGATGACAAGAGTTGCATGATTTTTATGCTGATGGTTTAACTTATAGGCAAATCACTAATCTCAAAATAACCAAAGCTCATTTATGTCCATAGTTTACTAGCCCAAAAACAAGAGAACCAATGCGACCTAGCCAAAAAATAATTTCAATTAGGTGGTGTAATCATCTAGAAATGGCTAGACACTTTTGCGATAGATGGTGGATGGTTTTTTATTATCCACCAAATTGTAATTATGAGGTCCCTTTATATTTTTTGAAGAGATTATACTATGAGTTTGTAATGTACCAAAAACTAAAATATTTTGATATTAAGTCATTCCAGTGTGTTGGTCGTGGAATGCCACATCATAGATTAGGGGCACGTAGTAATAATCCCCTACCAAATCCACCCATAGTTCCACTTGGTTCTCCATCGATTCCTGCAGATATGCAGAATACATCATTCATTTCAACATTAGATGCTTTGACTTCCCGCACAAGTAACCTGAGTGAGAAAGCTGCACACATGGTATTTGCTCCTTGATTGATGCAACATATGTGTACGAGCTATCATCAGATGTGTGTAGCTCCTACTGCTGATCCAGGATCTGCTTCAGTTGCAACTAAGCATGATGCAATAGATGATACTATGATGACATCATATATGGATTTTCTTTTCTCTGATGATCATCTTGAGCACGTATAAATATATATACATGTACATGTCAATCTACTACTTCATTAAATAAATTTGGTTTATGTAGATAAGGACTACACCAAATGTTCGAGTCAATATTGCATCTACTCCTACACAGCTTGGCACACCTTTTGGGGTATAGTATCAATTTATATCTCGACATTCTACTAGGTTTTTAAGTTAATATGTTATCATCGTATACTATATAAATTTTCATGCTGATACATTGAATGCTTCTTTCTCCAGGGTTTAGGTCATGAGGGACCCTCTCCATCACATCGAGATGAGGGTGTGACCACTGTGACACCATCTATTTTATGTATCTTAGAATTCATAAATTAAATATGAACTCCTACGACATTGTAACTTAACTTGAAATTATTTAATACACATATATATGTTCAATAAATATGATTTCATTACATGCATGTTTGCAGGTGGACACTACTATCAAGATAGGTTATCCTCATCATTTTTATCAGAGCCAATTTGAACACACATCGACATCCTTTGAGGTCTTAATATGTAATACTTAATTTGACCTTATTTTGACACTTAATTTAAGATTTAATTGTACACTTTGAATTTGACCTTGTATAGGACTTAGCTAGCACTACATTTGGCATTAATACTGCACAAGATACTGCTAGAGGACATGAGAAATCTTATGTACAATATTTTGTTATATGATTATTTAATAAAATTATAAATATTCATTTTTATTTAATAAAAAAATAAACACATGTATGTGCTCATGTTTGTTATATCATGTTTCTTATCTTCTATACAAGATGGCACAACTATCAAGCATATAGTACGTGCAGAACAAGTTACTGGAGCTGATGTGCACACACATATGGTAAGTTTGTAACTTAATTTATGAATTCCAATTGTATTTGATAAATTATTATCTTTTAATAGTTAATCAAGTATTTTAGTATTATTTTTTCCTTGTACAGCATGAGACAAGTGGATCTGGTCCACATCCCGAGCAGAAGAGACCATGAGATGTTATTGATGACAACACTTAGATTTTATTGTTTATTTGACTTTAATATGATGTACATGTACTATTTTATATGATGTGTACTTTTTATGAACTTTACACTTTTTTTACACATGTACTTATTTTTTAGCATTGTATATATTGTCTTGGACGTGCACATACTTTATATATATGGATAGTTGCATAATAGGATTAGATCATGTATATTTTTTGGACTACATATATATATGCACATTAGATATTATGTGGATTTCATCATGCTACCATCTAGATATATATGGATTAGATATTATATGGATTACATGGACTTGAAATTTTATTTATGGAAATTGTGCTTAAATAACTTTATATGGATTATGTGGACTTGAACTTTGATTTATGGAATTTTATTTAAATAACTTGTGATTAGATAAAATAAAGGTGTACATCATGAACTAACAATGATGATAAGAACAAAGTATCAAAACATATCTTTTAATTATAACATATTTTAAATTAAATTAAAAAGTGTTAATCATCATATAGATACGCAAAATATATAATCAAATATATAATTACCATTACAATAATAATGATGATTTAATAAATGTATGAAAACATGGGTTTAAATATATAATTACCATTTCAATAACAATGATGATAAGAGCAAAGTGTAAGGAATAGAGTAGGTGGTATGGTGGGGTCCAACAAGTAGAACCAGTGTGCTATGTATGAAATTAAATTTACCCCATAGAATATATAATATATTGAATAGAACTTGATTAAACATAATTATCTCATTCATAAATCTGACCAATGGTCTCTCATTTATGTATATTACACAAAGTGTAATCAAGAAGACCTATTTTAAATCTTTGGCTTCATCTCCTAAGGGAACTGCCAAAAAAAATATATCGTATTAAATACACAATCATAATTCAACATTCAAGTGCAAGAATATTACTTTACTCAAGTAAGGTTTAAAAATTTAACCTTGAATATATTTGTAAAAGAACAAATAATAGAATTCATTGATGCCATGTACATGTGGAATCTACCTGAAAAAAAAAAAGTCTATTTAAGTTATAATATTAAGGATATATCTCTCAAAATACAACATAAAGTATGGACAAACAATAGTAGTCATTGAGGCCAAGTCTACTCTGAGAGACCTAAAAAAATAAAAATACATATGATGTTTTTATAATGAGGATGCATTCAATTTAAAATACAACATGAAGCATACATCACAACTCTTCAAAGGGAGTTTCCTTAAGGGTACAAAACCAAATAAATTACTTGTAATTATTCAAAATGAAACATAAAGTATGCACAAATAACTTGGTTTTCATTGATGCCTTCTACTTGTGGTAGACCTGAAACAAAATTACTAGATTAGATTCTATAATTAGGATGCATGATATAAAATGTTATATAAAATATACATCACGACTTTTAAAAGGGAGGTGGATTAAGGGTTCAAATTATAACTTGTATATATTCATTCTGTTATACCATCTACATCCTCTCTCTTTTGCAAAGCATCTATAATTGTCTCGTGCTTTTCCATAGAGATAGTCCATAATTGTTTATTAGCAGGTCTACCACGATATCTATCCAATTTTATATTAGTTTCCACTACCAAATGCGAGTAATGTATAATCTTCTTCTCTAATTCATAATCTTCAAATGCGAGAAATCTATTATTTCTTGTTAGCTATTTGTGTAGCCAGGTGCCAACAACAGCCAAAGATCCTGTTGGATAGTCATAACTATCATCATCTACTCGAGGAGTGGTTAGCTTATGTTTTGGCTCTATGCATCGAACCAACCAATACTCTATCCCCTCTTCATTGTCCTCTAGTGCAACAACAACATAAACATGTCCTGTGCACACAATAATTTTATTTTAATATTTAATGACATATAAAAACAAAAATATACACTTTAAGATTTCATATATGCATTATTTAATAAATCAAAACAAATTTCAAAAATAATTTTACCTTGTTGTATAAGATCTTAAATGCGATCATAGTCATTAGATGCAAACATCTAATCCATATCTTCATCAGTTCTTTCATGTGGATCATTTACATCTATGGGTGTCAATGATCTATGTTGCCATTCTTCAACCCATTATTTCTTCTCATAAAATGCGCAATCTCCGGAAACACAAAACTGACAAAAGAAAGCAAGCTCCCTTGTGAATATAGTCCGTGTGTTTGAATTAGAACTCTTAAATGAATGCCATTTAGCTGATCCAGTGATGGTATTACGATCATGCTAAAAAGGAATAGTATCTTCCTCTACCAACCAGAAGAAACGTCGAATTGCAAAGTTCTCAGTTGATCCTTTTGAAAACTTTGAATTGCACCAATCTACAACTACATTAGCATCTCTAAATTTCACTGCATCCTCGAATTTCAATTGTTCTCTACCAAGAGCTATTTTTGCATAGGCACCAGCTCCATCGTGTTCCCCCTTACCATGTCCTACTTCAAAACAACTCCATAAATGTTGGACATTGGTTTTCTTGTGAACTCTGCATAGCCAATAAAACATTCATACATTTTTGAATTGTCCAGTGCAACATACAATGTATATATCAAAAAACATCATAATAGTAACGAAACTGAACATGAGTTTTAGAACAACAAGATATTCTTTCTTTATTGATTTTAACATGCTAGGGTTTGCATTTTCCAAATGATCTTTGACTAATTCGTAAATTCATTAACATAGATTCATCACTAAATTTTTTAAGGAATTTAGTTTAAGTCATGTTAAGAAGATGTTTTGGATGAGGATCATGAATTTTTGATCCCACCCTTAACTTTAAAACATCTCTAGCATTTGATGAAACTCTAGTGTTATCTTGCCAAAATTTTGCAATTAATTGTTTAGTTTCATCATTTAATCTCATGTCCGACCTTTGAAGTCTACCACTAAAATTCCAACAATGGGTTAGTGGATCAATTTCAATTGTGTCTCTTCTTTTGGCCGCTCTTGACAAGGTTCTACGATGTAAGTTTAAATAGCCACTTATTTCACTTAACATCCTTTTACTAACAATTGTTTTGTCAACTATAGCAGTTGTTATAACTCTACGTGCCACATTCTTATCTTTAGATCGACTTTTTTTTCCAATAGAATTGATAGCACTAGCAACAGTAGATACAACTTGCTTATATGATTCATTTTTTCCTTTTGGTTTTGCATAAATAACTATTTTTTTCATGAATTTACGCATTTTTAACATTTTTATTAATTGTAACATTAATTGACATTGGAATCCTAACTTTTTATTATAGAGAAATTGTTTATATAATCTGTTTGCATGTGTTCTGATTTGTCTCCAAGAAACTAACCCATTAAGATTATCTAGCACTTTGCTATCAATAGTAAACAAATTACATTCATTTTCTTTCAGAGAGGGTGGTGTAATATTTTTAATTTTTATTTCTTTTCGTTTGGTGTATTAATTTATATAGAACTTCATTTAAATCAGCAATTTGATTGGCATCATAGTCTTGGGGATTTAAAAACATACCAGGATTCACATCCACACGAACATTTGCATCAACAGTCATACCCATGTTTGGTTCTACATTTCTTGTGTCCATCAGGATCTCTTCAATGGTCTCATCTACAATTGGCACTGAACTAGATGCTTCAATGTTATTCAATTGTCGTTGTTGTGATCTTCAATCTTTTTGTCATTTTTCCTCCTCCTCTCTTTGTTCTTGAATTTCGTCTGATGTCATTGTCTTCCTTTATTTCTTTTGACGTTGCTTAGAACCCATCTTTACAAACTCCTCTTCAAAAAATAATATCTTTAAACCGAGTTCTTTTGAAATTTGTGTAAAAAAGATTAAAAAGTATTGCCAAATGCTATAAAAAATAGTTGTCAGTGTGGATTCCAATGATAGTATGGTAAATTGATGAAATCTATCCTTTTTTTGACAGCAACAGTTATTTAGGAATAGGCCCTCATTTTAATAACAGGCGGTGGCCCATTCCTAAATCCAACGATTAAAAAAAGGAATGGGTGGGCCCCCATTTTTAGAACGGGGGCCCATTCTCTAGAAGTTGATTCCACAACCCACCACTTGCCTTGGGATTATGTCTAGGATATGCCTGGGATGGCCACACCTGAGACATGGACCTACAAATTCAAATCTCCATGAATGAAAGGATAAATATGAAATTCTAAAATAGTTTATGTGCCTATAATTAGAGAATTTTTATATAAAATTAAAACCTATTTCAGATTATACTATCTAGATTCTAAATCTGTAAACTTATTTTAAAATTGATTATTTTAACTATTTTTCATTTAATTTATACTAAATCGGGTCCAGAAACTTGAAATATTAACTAATTTTGTTAATTTAATAACTTTATTATTTTAATGAATTTTGAAAAAAAAATTATATGTCATCAATCTACACAAATTATTTTCTATTTAAAAGAAAAAAAAATGTTAAGTTTATGTCAAATTATGTGGATCATACACATCAAATTTTTAAAAAGATAATTACGGTAATTAAAAAAATAATTTAAAAAGAAAATTTTAAAAACAAATACAAAAAACTATACTCATAAATATTCAATGTGTTACAAACCATTTCCCAAAATGGTTTGAGAAAATAATTTTAATTGTATCAAAAAGTGTGGGTCATACATATGCATGGTATGGTCTCAAAACAGGTATTTTTAAAACATAGTTTTGAGAACTCCATTCAAAAAGTTATTTTTTATTACGTGGGTATTAAAATAAATTACATATTTGGAAAGTACACTCAATGGGATATCTTTTATATTGCTGACTTTTTCCAATATTCAATCTCCAAGTGTTTGAAAATTTAAGATCAAATGAGACAAAATCTTAAAATCAAGGAAAACACTTCCACTTTTTGGTTAAAAAGTGGACTCAGCTTCTTGCACTAACCCTGGCTAGTTGTCCTTCACATTCCTTTATCTTCTTATCAACCTCAATAGTGAACTTTGGCAATAAGAGGCATGAGTTGTAGACTCTTCCTCCTTTGTCGAATGCATCTGGAATGCCTTTAACACAAGTGACCAAACTTTTTCTATCACCTTCAATCATTTTCTGAACGGTCCTCATCCTCATAGCATTAAAAGTTCTTAGAACCTTTACCTCAATAGATTTCTTTGATGTTTAAATATGAGAATCAATTGACTCGAGAAAACACTTTATCTTACTGGAGGGTGTGTCCAATGGCTCCTGCTTGAAATATGGAAAAGTTTCTCAACAACACTCGTTGCCAATTATATCACCTCACTATCCTTGGTTTGAGATTTCAGTAAGTCTTCACTTTCTTTGGCTTGAGAGAGTGCAACCAATTTGAGTGCCTAGATAAGAGATAAATAATCAAGATTGATGGGGCCTTGAGTGAAGTCTGTGTCACTTATGATCTGCTTCCCCTTCTCAGATTCCATAGTGTCCACCAGAGGGTTTTGAGTTCCCTCACTTGCACCAACTTCCTTCTAACTTACATTTGCTTCCATAGGTGCACTATCCTTAACTCCTACATCATCTTGAGTGTCTATGTCATCCTGTTGGCCTATCTGTTCTCCTTGTTCAACAACTTTTATCTCATCTACTAGGGATGGCATTCCTAGGACTTCCAGAATATAATTTTGAACATCTTCCTGAGATTTCCCAGGAATCATCTCATATTGATGCTTTGAAAGAATTTCCCTCATAACATTTTCAGTCTCCTTGTAGACTTCTTCATTTTTCCCAATCATTAATTTGTTCACCCTTGATTTGCTCCTAAATTTTTCTTTGTTCTCTTTAAGAATTCTATCTATTTCCACTTTAGCAATTACCGGACAAATGTGCACTAACAAATACTCCCTTTGTTATAAACTAAATTAGTCCCAAAGACACTGAGAGGGGCAAGGGGGTGAATCAGTGTCTGATAGGTAGATGAAATATTTAAACTTATTTGCAACTTTACAATCCAAATTAATATACTCATAAGAAAATAATAATGTAGAAAAGAGAAACAAAAGAATAAGCATTAATACACACCATAACACAGATATTTTTGGCAAGGAAACCCAGTAAGGGAAAAACCTCGATTGGATTTGTGACCCACAATATTTACTCACTAGCAAATATGAATAAATATTACTCAATGCAATAGGTGCCTACACATGCAAGAAGGCCAACTGCCTAGAGCTCACTGCTCAATACAAAAATGGAGTCTCACTGACTACACAATTGGATGGTTGAATCCAATAACAATGTACTGCTCAAAATAACATCTATAATGCTGGATTTAGTACTAGTTTAAGCTCTACCTCTACCAAAACCTTGCTTTTCTCTTCTCTTCTTCTTATTCGCTCCCAAGATAAATACATCAAACTGTATATACAATTATTCGCTATCATAACCTATCACATATTACTGCTTCCTTACATTACCTATCATATACTTACATTACAAATGACCAACAAGATCTCATACATATATGAGTCTTTACAATACATTATGTCACCCATACAAATATAATATTATATTACATACATTTCTCATAAACAATATTATTTCCAAGTCGGCTTGGACTGCCAGTATAATCTGTTGCCGGTGTAACTAGATGTTGGTGTGAATAAACCTTGAAGTGACTATTGGTGCTGGTAGGTGAAGTCTGTTGCTGGTAGAACCTTTGAACCCTATTACCAGTTGGTTGCCATCAATGACAACATCAACCATTCTCATTTGAGTGTATAATGCCAACCCCCTTACCCTTTCTTCCTCTAATCTAGTTGAATCTTTCTTAATTCTAAAAGACCATAGAAGCTATTGGGAACTTCTGATACAATGTCAATGAGAGCTCTATTATACTTATTCAAGTATACAATTGTGGGCTCTTCCAATGATCTCTTACCTTTGTCATCCAATAGATCATAAAATTGAGAAAGTATTTTAGATTACCTTATTCAATTATTGCTTCCTTTACTTGGTTGAGAGTTATTATGGATTGTTCTACTTCAGCTCTTGGCTTCTTCTTGACAACTATGGTTGTTGTAGCACTTTTCTTCACTTCTTTTACTACTTCATTAGATTCAGTTTCATCTTCTTTTGTAGGGACTGCCACATAATCTCTATGTAGTTGTTCTTTCTTCCTCTTCACTACTCTACTAGATGGCTAGACTTGAGTCTTAGGTGAATTTGGTGGTTTTCGAGCACCAAAGGAGGGTGTAGAACTCTTTGTCTACCTTGGCTTAGGTGGAGGGGATTTCAGTCTAGCTTCCTTGGCGTTGACCATATCTTCATCCTTCAAGATGTTCTTCACTCTTTCTCTCTGAAACACCTCTTTGATGATCCCCAAGCTCTCTACCAACTGCTCCACCTCCTTCCTTACCTTCTTTTGTATCTTAGGTTTCTTGAATTGAGAATGCAGACTCAAGCTCTTTTCCTTATAAGTGATGAACCTCTCCTTAGACTTGTCCACTAGTTTTCTCAATAGGTGTTGTGCATATGCCTCAAGTACATGTCCTTCAACCTCATATCCCATGGGCATGATCCATGAATTCCTTCACTCAACGGATTCCATAAGGCATTGCTTAGTGTCTACCATAAAGAAGATAGTATCATGATACTTCTCAACTATCTCTCTATGAATCCTTTCTCTGCTTTGCATCATGCTTTGAAAGGTCTTGAAGTATTGCCAAAGTATGCCTTTTTGTGCATATAAATCTCCTAGACCCTGAAGTGTCTCTTTGATCTGCATAGCCACCTGCCTATCATAGGCCCATTGAACCTTTCCTACTCCTAGAATCTCATTCATAAAGAATAAGTATAGATAGATACTCAAAGTACTAAATTTGAACACAATGCTCCTTGTCTTGCTTGATTTTCTTCAGATTACTCAAAAGCTCATTCTAGAGCACCTCACACAGGTCATACTTCTTATCTTCCTTCAAGATTTATAGGTAGGATACATAGATCAGTTAATAGACTTTGTATCTTGTCACCATGGATGTAAATTTGACATCATATCCAATTATATCACTAATTGTCTTTTCCCTTTTGTCAAATTGTGAATTAATTACCTCTATTACTATTTGATTTTCACATTTCTTTGACCAAGTACCTCACCAGTTGAATTTAGATAGGTCACTACATTGATTTCTTTCTTGGTGATCTTGTGTGAATTTTCGAGCCACTTGAACTCATCATGCATTCTTCTCGAGATATATCGAGCCCACTCAGGTTCATAAAAAACTAGAAAATTCACAAATTGTATGGAACCCTTTTCCTCAAGTGCTTTGAATTCTGGTTTGAAGTTACCCATCTTGTCAATCATATGATTTGTGTAAAGTTTTAATATTTGGGCACTCCCAAGATCCTTAATATAACAGTGGCAATAAACCGTAATATCCTCCACATGTAAAACTCCATATGGGACCGATAAAAATACCCTATTCAGATCATCTTCCATCAACTTGAAGGGGTGTTTCTTGAATATTGGTCTAGCTCATTTAGTTACATAAACTACTAGTGGAGTCACAACATAAGAAGATGCCATATAGGAAAATTTAAGTTTCTGTAGCGTCGTAAATTGTACGCACTTGCTAGGGTGGTACAATTTCACACCTAGTTTAGCACCCGCCTTGGTGCATTTTGCATTTTGCATTTTGCATTGCATTTCCCCTTTAGCACTTAATTAATTAAATTAATTAGGTCTAAGGTTCTATTTCATCATCATCTACATCATAAAGTTGGGCCCTTTCATTAAAGTGTGCCCTTTTCATTTTATTCTTCCAATACATCATTTAATCAAAAACCCTAATTAGGTCCTATTTTGAACTTGGGGGCTTGATTTCGGGGGTAAAAACATCTCGAAATCACTTGTAACTTCGGGATTCTCTCTAAAATCATCATATCCGATGGCCCTGAAAATTTGGTGAAAAGTTGTCGGGACCATGGTGCCCGGAGTGCACATGGTCCCGGACATTTTTCCCGAAATTTTAGGAGCGCGATCCAATCATAAAATAAAGCTTAACCCCAAGAAATTGGCAGGAGATTCAATCTCTAGGTCGGCCAAAAGTTGAAATTAAGACCTAGAGTTTCATATATAAGAACTCTCTTTCTTCATTTGAGAGGATCCAGGAATTTTGGTTTCAAGGGCCTTCTATGCAGCGAAAGAGTAGATCTTTGAAGACTTCAACAACATTCAACATCCATCCATCAAGCATTCATCAATTTCATTCATCCATTTAGGTCTTTGAAGACATTGAAGAGCAATAGGGGATCACCGACTGAAGATTGGCTTGTACCCCTCCATTGGGGTTGGGTATGATTTCATGTTGTTTTCATGTCTTTGCATAAGCCTCATTATATCATTTGTATTCATGCTTTAGATCACTTTGCATCTTGATTTGGAGCATTTACATTATCATTTACAAGCAATTAGGGTTTACTTTCTAGGTTGCTCTAGTTTGCTTACTTACATTTTAGGATCTTGCACACACACAAGGTCTGCACACACATTACTTTTACAATACAACTTGGCTATTCGTGGAGGTGGAAATCACCAAAGTGGGGGTTTGACTAAGGCAAAACCCTATATAGCCTCCCAAAACACCTTTTCAGATATAAGTGCAGATTTCGGGATTCAGACGATGCCGTAAGTTGCAGATCCGAAAGAAGCAGACGGAGACCGAACAACACACCAAATTCCAGCCTAGAAAGCTAGAACAGGCGCGTGGGGCACCCTGGTCCTGCCAGGACAGGGGTACTGGGCACCCTGATCCCTGAGACAGGGGCGCTGGGCGCCCTGGTCCTCCTGACAGACAGTAGTTTTCAACATTTTTGACAGCTTTCTAGGTTGCAAAACAGCAGTTTCCGGAGCAATTTCAGGGGCAAAATCAGGACAGTGGCGCCCGCGCCCCCATCCCGAACATTTTCTCTCAGATTTTAACTCCGGGTACGCATTTACATTCTTTCCTTGTCCTTGTGTTTACAACTTTCTATTGTTTAAGTTCAATCCTGCAATCTTGTTATTAGTTCATACTTGCACTTTGGGGTTAGGAATTGAACTTGCATCATTTCATCTTTCTATTACAACAAAGGAATAGAAATCCTAATAGGTAGCCCGTGGCTCTCTCTTCCACAAAAAGAAATAGCCAATTGTGTGATACCTCTAGGCTCTTTCGTATTCCACAAATGTGTGATTGAAAGTGAGATTAGGGCATGTTTGCTTAGTGTCACTTTTTCCCCCACACAATTTCAAACTGAAAAAGTTCTAACTCAGAGAAATACTTTTTCAATCTTTAACTCGATGCAAGATCTCTTTGACAAATATCTCTTTTGCTTGGAATCTCAACAAAATCACCTTCACCGCACTCTACTACTTTCTTGCTTCAAATCTATTAAGTGATAAATGAGAGGTTGAGTTGCTTTTTATATACCTAATAAATTCTATTAGCCCTAACTATTCTGGATACCCTGAATTCACAGAGTTCCCTTCTGCATATCTCCAATTGAATTTATGAGCATTAGGTTTTCTTACCCAAGGCTTTCTTAAGTTGTTCTTCTATTGTTGTGTCTTATGATTACTTTGACCATATTTGGAGCTTTCTCCTTTCTCATATCTGAGACCTTGAGTATCATTTGGATTCTTATAATTGGCAAACCTCTCACCAAGCTTGGCTGAGATGACCCTAAAATTCTCCTTGTACTCATTTACAACATCAAGACCATATCTAAGAACAATAATCTATCTTTCAAGATCTTCCTCATGCTCTCTAGAATCTTGAAGATCAAGCTTCAGTTGTCCATTCTATCTCAAGTTTGCAGAATTGTTTAGATTTTTCTTTTAGGAATTTGTTGGCATTTGATCATTTGATCAACTGGTAAAGATTTATGTATGATGAATATTTTGTATGAGAAAACCAAAGTGAAGAAAAGGCAAATCATAGGTGATCAAGAGTGAGCAAAGGCATTCCAAAGAATTTCCAGCGGTTATCTAAGAAGTAATCAAAATCTTTCAACCGACAATTGTTTTCTAGGTATTTCTTTCAAATGCCATCTAGATCATCATCTTCTCCTACTTTCATCTCAAATCCCACTATTGTTGAGGTTAAGGATAGGCTTAGACCTATTTTCAGGGAAGTTCCCCAAATTGCTATGAAGGAAGACTCTACTGGCATGTTTTTGAAGGTTCCCGATGGTGTGGTTTAGGTGGAAGATGTCAGGGCCTATTTTCACTATACCTTGGAGGATTTAGGCACTAAGGAAATCAAGGAAGTGTATCAATCTGTGATACTAGGCAAATCTAGTACAATCAAGCTAGAATATCCAATCATTGAGGATCTAGAGTTAACCAGAATCCGGTATATACCAGAATTCAAGGATGAAGTGACTAGATATGTTTTGAGTAGGGTCCATAATGAATTTATCTAGCTGGACTAGCCTCACATGATCACCAAAGAAGCTATTCAAGCGCTCATTGGCTTACCTAAAGTTGGACAAGAACCAGGTAAGAAGATCTCCAACACTACGGTTGATAAGCTCACCAATGCAACCGATCATGGAAGATCAATGAGGGTCAGCAACATCAATTAAACTCTATTGCCAGTTCCTGTATCCATTTTGCACACCAAATGATAAAGAATAATGAAAAGTATGACTTGTGTGAATGGTTGACGAGTGAATTAATGATTAATCTTGGCAAGATCAAAGGTGTTAAGAAAGGAACTTTTCGGTTTGGCAATCTTATTGTCTGTTTGATGTTATACTTCATGCATGAGCTACTAGGTTTGGGAAAGAAATGTTGGGATCATGAAATACCAGTAGGTATGCAGATCAAATATGCAATTACTGGTCTTGGTAGTAAGAGGGATGAGAAACTTAGGGGCTACTTCAAAACTTTTCAGGAGAACATGAGACCGAGGGAGAGAATCTCCAAACACAATGTGGAGAAATACTCCACTGATATTTGCTTCATGGTAAAAATAGATTAGACACTGATGGAAGCAGTGGAAGGTAGAACTATATGGGTCACTGAATTGGGTTATGAAGTAGATGACAGTATCTTGGAGCTATATGCTAAAATGTTGATTGATGCTCCTTTAGATGATAAGGCTGAACACTTTAGCATTGCAGAGGAGATGGCTCTCGAGGTCAAAATTGTTTTCCACAAGAAAATAAGGGAAAAGAAGATAGACATAAAGTATGCATTTGTTCAAAATATAATTCATAGGATAGATATAGGACTAGGTTTTGGATCTAAACCGGTAGATCAACCAACAATAGCTAGTGCTCCTGAGGTGAAGAGGCCTGAAACTTTCATTTCTTCTATCACTTCTGACTTTGATTCATAGGATAATCAACCTCTTGCATTCAAAAGGGTACAGAGGAAGAAAGATGAAAAGCCTCCGGTAGAGGAGAAGAAGATGGAACCAAGGAGGAAGCTAACTAGAAAGGTAACAACTGCATCCACACCTTCGGCAAGGAAACCTGCTTAGAAAAGGCAGCCTGCTCCATCCACTCCTACAACCCCCAAAAAGAAGAAAAAGATTGCGATTGATGAAGAAATTGAATTTGGTAATGTTACCATCATCCCCCCAATGAATTGTGCAGAATTGATAGACGAGGTATCTAAAGATGGAATCTTGAAGAATGTGTCAAACTTCTATGAAGATTTAGATAATAATAAGCAAAATAAAATAGAAGAAGCAATCTCAAGTTATATTTAGACATATATAAGATGGCTTTGGTAGATATTTTGAAGGAAATTCCTTTATCATTATATAATAAATTAGATCCAAGGAGATTAGATGAAATAAAGAGGGACAAAGAAATTAAAGAAGTTGAACTTTTGAGTATGTGTGGCTCTATAAATAATGAGGAAATGAAAAGATGTATAGATGTTGCAAATAAGAACAATCTTTAGCAGCAAAACTTGACAAATAGGCCTAATGATGGGTAGAGTCAATGACATAATAAATGAGACCAGAGATGATTGGGCTAAATTCTTCCAAAAGAATCTTGATTTTCTCACTTCTCAAGAAGAATTTTCTAAGGCAACTACTCCCACCATTCCAGACAAATCTAAACGGAAAGGAATTTTGGAAAGTTCAGATCAAATTTTGAATGAACTGACAGATAGTCCTAAAACTGATGAGAGGGTACAGACTAAATCAGAAGAGACTATATTTGTATAGTCTAGGCAAGGTAATATAGATAATGTACAGGTTACAGATAATATTGTGGATAATACTCCACTGACGATAACAGTTACTACACCAAGTGGTGAAGCCACTAGTGTAAAAGAGGATGAGAAAAGGCATACACCGGGAGAGGATAAGGAAGATAAGGAAAAGGAGACTGAACTGGAAGTCGATTCCCCAGCAAAAATTTTGGCAATTGACACTTCTCAAGTTGAAAAAAGATCAATCACAGAGATGAGCCCCACAGAGCTGATGATGATGGCTACTCAAAAGCTAATGAAGGAAAGATCTGATGATAAAGGAATAATAGATCAATCAATAACAGTTTTACATAGATTGATTCCTTATTGTATGATTGAAAATGAATCAAGCCCTTCTGACAAGCTTAAGGCATTGACAAAGCATATATCTAAAAACTTTCAATCATTGCAGTAGAGTTTTGACAAGAAAGCACTTGAAAGATTTACTCTGGCCAAGAAAGCTACTTTTGACTAGATTATTGAGAGAGAGAAGAGGAAGGTTGAAGAGAGACTTGTACTCATTGAAAATTCTTTGAAACAATGTACTAACATTTACAAGGTCTTGTAATATAGAGATTCTTACTGAAAATGTAGATAAGAGGTTAAAAGAATTGCATGTAAAGATTGCTAATATTGCTAATTCTTTTGATGGACTAACTTCACTTACAACTTCCATTGATGGACAAATTTTGACCTTCGAGAACCAAGTTTTTGCTTTTGAAAAGGAAAGAGACAAGATCATTTGGAGAGCAAGGAGTCTCAGAGGTTTGGTGAGTCCAAGATTGGATTCACTTGGTGTACATAAGAGGTGATGTATGGATATGCTTGCGAAGCCAACACCGGTAGAAGTCACTGAGAAAGAAACACTAGCACATTTACTGAGTGGACTTGTATCCATATCTAAAACATTCAAAACTGGCTTGGATACATATGTACAGTTTCTAGAGAAAGCTTACCCAAAAATTTTGAGATTGGTCAAGCTTCAGTAAAGTAATCTGTAATTATTCTTTCAATTCTTTCATCGGTCTTTGGCATTGATGCCAAAGGGAGAGTGTATATTATGTGAAAAATATGTATATAATCCTAGGCAGAGGATATCGACAGAGTATATTGCAGACAGAGTCAATCAACTTAGGGGGAGCATGTTTTATGTTTCAGTTGAACCAACAGGGAATCCATTTTACACATGAGTGTTGCCATCAATGCCAAAGGGGGAGATTGATGGCAATTGACACTCATTGGATTCATATGTTGTCATTGATGGCAACAAGATTCTATTGAAGGCATATACCAACATTTTGAGGCATACACCAACAGATACCAATATTAGAGTATTCAGGGTCATCACTCACATCGGCACCGACATCTAGCACTTCAGTGAAGCCGACATCAATTTGAGATCCGAAAGGTTTAATTTATAAAATCATTTTGTAAAAATTGTATAGGACCGACACTGAATATCTTTTTGTATTGTATGCTGACATAAGACATATTGTTTGTAAAGGGTATATAAGTCAATACTATTAGGTCATTTTGTAAGATGACTAAGGTAGTCAAACAAGGTGACGCGAAGGATATGTATGTAGGTCATTTGTATGTGAATGTAATATCATGCTATGATCAGTATATGGTTTGTAAGACATTCTTGGAGGAAAGGAGATACCGGTAGAAGGGTTCAGGGTTTGTGAACCAGTACAGAACATAGCTTTAACTGGAACTCTTTTTGGCATTGCAGATGCATTTTGCAAGTTGACCAGTACTACTTTATCTCAGCAGAAGCTTGTAGTTGGTGAGACCCTTTTGTGTTGAGCAGTGTGCCTTTCTGCATGTGCAGGCCCTCGTGCTATGTAATATCTTTCATATGGCCAATGAATTGATATTGTGGGTCACAAATCCCACCATGGTTTTCCTCTTTGAGCTTTTCCATGTATGAATTCAGTGTGTTATAGTGTTCATTCATGTGGCTGGTTTATTGACTTCATGTTATATGTTTCTTCATTTACCGGTTTATATGTGTATGTTATAAAAGTTTAAAATCTTGTGTTACTGGCAAAACACTAATTCAACAGCACCCCTGCCCCCCCCCCCCCCCCCCCCCCCCCCCGCGCCCTTACAGTGTTCTTGGATTCATTGTATTCCAACATCTATATCCTTTCCAAGAGGAGAAAGTTCATTTTTCTTTTCCTTTAATCTACTTAAATGAGGGACTAGCTCTTCTGAATTTGATAATTTCATATTATATAATTTTGTGTTGAGATTTAGGATTGAGTTTTCATATGTGCTCTTCAAAATGTCTCATATTTTGACTCCACTTCTTTCATTGTGAACTTATGGAAAAATGTCCTCCGAAATTGTTAGCTTAATCAATGTTGCTTGCCTTTTATCTCTTTTGTCCCAATCTTCTTGATCATTTTCAGAGTTTGCTTGTCTTTTTTCACCACCCATAACAATTTTGAAGTGTTAGAAAAATCTCCATATACGACACCCAATCATAATAATTTTCCCATTCAATTTAATTTTTAGTAAAGGAATACGAATAAAATTAATTATATCAAATTCCCTCCTTTTTTTGATAAGAGTGAAACAAACTTCAAAATCCTTAATACCCAGAAAAAAATGAAAATTTCTCACCAAATTTTTTGTATTGATATTTTCTTTTTTTCTACAATAATATTCACTTGCCACAAGAACTTGTTAGTGTTGCTCACAACCAAATTGTAACCTGTAAAATTAAAAAAATACACTAAAAAATCCATATATCACTACGCAAGTTTTAAATATGCTCTATTGCTATATTGAACAATCAAAATAACAGCAAAACAAAATGAAATGGGAAGAATTAAAACTATATTATTTGCACAGTTTAAAAGTAGAACTGCTGACAATACTTAGAAATTCTATTAATGGCACATAATCACAACAGTTTTGTGTGTTATATATTTACACTCAAAATGGAAAGGAGGCTGCACTATTTTTAGACTTTATGCAGACCTCAAGAGGATTCTGGACTTTTTTACAGAGGCTACAACGAAGAGAAATCTAGAAAGCAGAAGAGACTTGTGCTAACTTGAGAATTCTAGAACATATAATAAATGTTGACCTACATAGACTGTAGCTAAAATAAACAATATTCTGGACTTTTTAACAAAGGCTACAACGAAGAGAAATCTAGAAAGCAGAAGAGACTTGTGCTAATTGGAGAATTCTAGAGCATATGATAAATGTTCACCTACACAGACTGTAGCTAAAATAAACAGTATTCCAGTAGTATTTAAGAGCATTCTGCACATTCTACGATTTGTTTTTTGATTCCTTGATATGAGATCTCTTTGATGCATTATGTCAAATAGACTGCAACTTTTCTGTGCTTCCACATTTTGCATGCATGCTTCTTGTATCCGTCAACCCTCTTGGCTTCATGTATAATGCAAATCTGTTCAGCTTGTGATATCAACACAACAAAGATTTGGATCCATTAGAATGAACTCATTGGTATCGCAATACTTGACTTAGATTTTACCTCAAAATTGTTAGATAAACAAATTACATTCCTGATTTGCACTTGTATTATGGGAACTGATGCACATTTCACAACTCTATTTATCTATTTGCCTAAGTTGCCTCACCAGGTGATCCAGAGGCCTCGAAGGATGATCCATTATAAGTTGGAGGTGATAAAATTGAGAAATACTGAAAAATCTATTTTTTTCTGTATTTTCTACATTTTAGTAAATCACATTTTTGGAGGTTCTTGGAGCAGAATTTGCGATCGAAAGTATCATCAGTCTGTTAACTGAGTAAGCCAAAGGCCATTGTATTAAGGGACTGAAATTAATTCTCTTTGAGACCTTTCCAACGGTGTTTCAAATTTCTAGTTATGAGCTGAAAGTTATGGCCCCAACAAATTGGGGTACTTAAATTCCTAGTTTTTTTTGAAAATTTGTAATTTCTTGATATTTTATTTTTGCAAAGACTCTTCATTTCAAATATGTTGGATTCCAGAGACTATTGGAATTCCATGATGATGTTCAAAACTCAGTTTTTGATAGGATAATGTGAATTTTGATGCATACAACTCTGGGTTTTCGAGTTCTTGTTTTTGTCCATCTCGTTGAGCAATACTTGCAGATTTCTGCTTACCTTGTATTTTTCACGAATTCCTTATTGAATTCAGATCAGGAGATATAACCTATTGGTCAATTATGGGAATTTGTGGCCTTTATGAAAGCTCCCATTTTGGTGCATGTAGTGATGATGCTGGCAAAGATTGCAGAGATTTGTTTTACACATGCCTATTGTATTTACTTTGAAATTTCTAAAGCATTTTCATTGGGTACATATGCGTTGATCCTCTGTTATGAACATGCAGTGAGACTTCATTTCAGCGATATAAGCTCATTGGATTTCGCGTTTACCTTTAGCGCAAATCCTGTAATCATCGTTGTCCTTGAAACGACATATTTTAGAGTTTCTCTGTCAAACAATTATATGATTCCAAGCTGCATGTCTATCGAAGCATTTCCAACTATAATATCTGACAAGAATCCTTCATTATGCAATGATGGACGTCCATACCTGTTAGAAGTCTTTCAGATTTGCACAAGTTGTGAACAGCAGCTCTATAACTGCCATTTGCAAATTACTTGAAAGTTTCAAAAAAAATTTCAACAAATCCAGCTTGTGCATATCCTGTGATCGTTGCTGTCAATGAGATGGCGTCTTTTTTAAGCATTCAGTCAAACAGTTCACTTTCCTTATCTACGCTTCCACATTTTACATTCTACGAGACATTATCTCTTTGAGGCAATCGATTAAATAAATCATGAGCATTGTCTATTCGTCCACAATTCACATACATTTATACCAGGGAGATCACAACTATAGCATGTGACAAAATTACTCAATCTATTATGCCTTAAGGTATGTCCATCGCTATTTCAAAGTTACAATTTTTGTAGCCAAGTGAGATGCTTGGAAAAGGTTGCCGAATTTGGTTTTACACCTGTCAACAGCCTGCAATCTTTTTTCTGCTCACACAATTTTGCGTGCGTATCTGCGCGTTTGAGAAATTCAAAAGCCTTCGCAACGAGTCCATTTAGTGCAGATCATTAAATCATGCATTTCATCTCTTTGAGACACCCGATCAAAATTCTACAAACTTTGTTCTTTCAAAAACTTCTGTCAGAGGTAGGTACAAAAGTTAGTTGTGTTCAAGTTTTCGAGGTTGTGAGCATGTGAACAACCGAACATAAAGTTTAAAAAGTTCAAAATTTGGAGCAATGGAGCACAAAAGTTCAAAATTTGACTTTTTTTTTTTGGAGCAACAAAGGAATCTTGGGTTGGAAGGTTAACTTTTTTGAGGATGTGAGCATAGAGGCTAGAAGTTTAACTTTTACAAGGAACAAAGCATAAGAAGGTTCAAAAGTTATGTTTCTTGAGTATGTTTCTTGAGTATTTTAAGCATTATCATTAAATAGGAGTTCAAAAGTTGGATTTTTAAAGCAATTGAGCAAATGCGAGAGTTATGAAAGATTTATAAATTGGTTTAATAACACTTACAAAATTCTCTTTCTCAAATTTATCAAAGGGAATTTAAATGAGAAAAATTATAATTAAATATTTGAATTGTTAAAATAATTTTGAAAATCATTAATCTTCCCATGACTCCTTGAAGCCTTGATATATGAAGATCACTATAACTTTTGACTGACAAAGAATGTGGCCTCAAAATATTAATCATAAATTTATGGGGATAAAATGACCACAACCCATAAATATTTTCTCATGATGCAATACTAAGGGGAGATTTGAATATTTTCTAAGCCAATCTATACAAAAATTGAATTATTAATATCTTAGAAATAATGAAGTGCATTACCAACCAAACTGGCAAGATTGTTGAGGGTTATACCAATAACATGCCCATAAAATGGTTTTTCTTTATGCTCCATGGTTCTCAAGATTTAATTACTTTCACATCTTAACAAAAGTGGAAATCAGTTCAAAGCACACTCATAAATCACCTCATGATCCAACTCCTAAGATTCTACTTGAAATTGTGGAATGACCTTTCTGACTCAAATGCTCATAATGAATTTGATAGCAGCGAAGATAAGACATGCATTTAACAACCAAAACAAGACTTTATAATGAATACTTAAAGTTGAAACCACATATTTACACATCTTGAAAACTCTAGAAAGTATCATATTAAGTCTGACATTAGCTTGAATCCAAATGTTTGAAATTTGGGTGCTTAAAAATGAAGACAATGCATTTTTTTTACTCTTTGGCTAGACATGGTGGTTCCACTTGTTCCCATGGCACCTTATTGTGTGAGCGCATTCTTTGAATGTTATATACCTTCCATAATATTTAATTTCAAGCATTTATTTTTTGCCCGAAAAGCTAATATTAACACAAATACAAAAATTGATCTTGTAAAACTATCCTTATCCTTGAGTTTCTAATATTTGCACACAAATATCAAATGATAGTATGAACTTTAAACTTACAAATTGTGTTTAGATAAGCATTGAATACTTTCAATACAAACTGATTAATTTAAATCAACATCGATAACGTAAAGTTTTCAAATTGTTTGTAGTCATGAAATTCATTTCCCCATCCTTCACCTTTGTGGCATATGTTTTCTCTACATCAAGGAAAATCAGTCATCCATCCTTTTCATATACTTTAACAAGAATTTATCATATTGTGTGTCAATCGACAATTAATTTTCTCTTTTTTAGTTAACTTTTAATGCATACATAAATCTACACAAGGTTGCTATCAGAATTGCTTGATGTTTTCTCTTGGATACTGTACAGTGTGGAATGGTCTATATTTTATTTTATTTTATTTATTTTTATTGCATCAGACCCACCAATATTTGTTTGTTATTTTTTGGTTGTATTTGTTTCTTATTAATATAAGAAAGGTTTTGAAAAGATGCAAAGCCTTGTACAAAAAAAACAAATACAGTCTAAACTTTACAAAATCACAAACAAATAAAATAGGAAAAAATAGGAAAACAAAAAATTGACTTTTTGGAGCAACAAAGGAATCTTGGGTTGGAAGGTTAACTTTTTGAGGATGTGAGGATAGAGGTTAGAAGTTTAACTTTGACAAGCAACAAAGCATAAGAAGGTTCAAAAGTTATGTTTCTCGAGCATTTTAAGCATTATCAATAAATAGGAGTTCAAAAGTTGGATTTTAAAAGCAAATGAGCAAATGCGAGAGTTATGAAAGGTTTATAAATTGGCTTAATATCATTTACAAAATTATCTTTCTCAAATTTATCAAAGGGAATTTAAATGAGAAAAATAATAATTAAATATTTGAATTGTTAAAATAATTTTGAAAATCATTAATCTTCCCATGACTCCTTGAAGCCTTGATATGTGAAGATCGTTATAACTTTTGACTGGCAAAGAATGTGGCCTCAAAAAATTAATCATAAATTTATGGGGATAAAATAACCACAACTCATAAATATTTTCTCATGATGCATTGTCAACCAAACTGACCAGATTGCTGAGGGTTATACCAATAACATGCCTATAAAATGGTTTGTCTTTATGCTTCATGGTTCTCAAGATTTAATTACTTTCACATATTAACAAAAGTGGACATTAGTTCAAAGCACACTCATAAATCACCTCATGATCCAACTCTTAAAATTGTACTTGAAATTGTGGATTGACCTTTTTGACTCAAATGCTCATAATGAACTTGATAGTAGCGAAGATAAGACATGCATTTAACAATCAAAACAAGACTTTTTAATGAATACTTAAAGTTCAAACCGCATATTTACACATCTTAAAAACTCTTGAAAACACTAGCTTCAATCCAAATGTTAAAAATTTGGGTGCTTGAAAATGAAGAGAACACATTTTTTTTATTGTTTGGCTAGACATGGTGGTCCCACTTGTTCCCATGGCACCTTATCATGTGAGCGGATAATTTGAATGTTAGATACCTTCCATAATATTTAATCTCAAGCATTTTTATTTTGACCAAAAAGCTAATATTAGCACAAATACAAAAATTGAGCTTATTAAACTATCCTTATCCTTGAGTTTCTAATATTTGCACACAAATATCAAATGATAGTATGAACTTTAAAATTGCTAATTGTGTTTAGATAAGTATTGAAAACTTACAATACAAACTCATTAATTTTAAATCAACATTGATAATGTAAAATTGTCAAATTGTTTGTAGTCATGAAATTCCTTTCCCCATCCTTCACCTTTGTGGCATATGTTTTCCCTACATCAAGGAAAATCAGTCATCCATCCTTTTCAAATACTTTGACAAAAATTAATCATATTATGTGTCAATTGATAATTAGTTTTCTCTTTTTTTGTTAACTTTTAATGCATACCTAAATCTACACAAGGTTGGTATCACCATTACATCATTTTTTGTCTTGGGTAGTGTGCAATGTGGAATGGTCTATATTTTATTTTATTTTTATTTGTTTTTATCGCATGAGACCCACCAATATTTGTTGGTTATTTTTTGGTTGTATTTCTTTCTAATTAAGAGAAGGTTTTGAAAAGATGCAAAGCCTTGTACAAAAAAAATATACAGTCTAAACTTTACAAAGTCAACAAACAAATAAAATAGAAAAAAATAGGAAAACAAAAAACTAGGTAAAAAAAATAGGCCTAACCAAAGCTTATTGTTGAACTAAAAAACTTTGCATTTAAAGTATTGACATGTAGGGGAGATTCTAACTTAGGAGAACTCATTTTTCTTCTATGAACTATACTCCAAGATGAGTCCACAACAAAATTTGAATTCATAGCTCCATGGGGAGGGGAAACCCCTTAAAAGATTTGATACTTTAACTTCAACATTTGAAGGATGAGGATACAAAATAGCCTTAACAAGATCCTTGGTTCAAGGCGGGATATAAAATAAACACACAACACTAGAATAACAAAGGATTAGAGAGTGGGGTATCTAAGATAGAATGAAGAGACTGTGAATTCTTAGAATCATTAGTAGAATCATTAGGGTACACAATAATATTCTTAGAAAAAGCATTCCTCCACAAAGTTGAAAAAGATCTCTCACAGGAGCTAAAGGAACAAATAAATGCCAAGTGCCTAGTAGAAAAATGGTGCTTGCAATGAAAAGGAATGGCTTCATAATCAACAGGCTAGGTTTAAGGTTTATCATTAAATTGTAGCACAACCTCTCTAGGAAAGGCCTTGGATAAATAAACTTCCACCAAAACAAGAACATAAATAATATGAGTGAATTTTTTTGAAGTAATTGTAATGTTGAAAAAGAGGGGAATGATGGGGATCTAGAGGAAAAATTTTCTTCCCTCCAAGGAGAGATGAAAGTTTCACTTTGGATTTCCCTTCAAACACTTTTCATACATTACATTAGAAGAGGGGGAGAAATGCACTAGATTCAACCTCCAGAGAAAGAGATTGAATTCTGAGTGATGGTAAGAATGGTAAGTTATTCCCCTCTTCTGGAATGAGATTTGAATTGATTGAATTGTCTGCTTATAACCAGGTGAAAAAGCGACAAAGATATGATTATAACTTGAGATAGAAGTGTAGGATGAAGCTGTGCACTTGGATCTGGCAATAATATATCAACACGAAGCCGCACTGCAAATTTGAGGAAAATTTGTTTGGAGCATGGTGGGAGTGTACACGGTCCTCCGAAAAATCCATGAAAGGAAAAGAGATTTTCCACCTCTACAAATGGATTCCAAATCTGAAAGTACAGCTACGCCCCTGCAACCAACACATAGAAAAGAGAGGAAAAAGGGTTGGGATTGGGGGTTTGCCTTCAGGTCAAACCCTGGTTTTGGAATTAACCAAATGATAAAAGAAAGTACTTGCAAGTAAATGTAAATGAAAGATTGAACTGTAAATCACCTCAAGGAAGGTTGTAGATGGAATGTAGGTAGCTTTTCTTGTGTGGAATTGAATATTGAAAGGCATCTCCTCTTCAATGGTTGAATCTTTGACTTGAATGCAACACCTAGCCTTGAAGGGAGACTTGAGAATGCTCAATGCTCGAAAGGAATGCTTGAATTCTTGAATGTGCTTGAATGCTTGATCTCATGTAAACTTCCCACTCATCCAACCTCATGCAAATGAGAGGACAACTATGACTTATATACTTGTCAATTAGGGTAAATTTACTTATTTTTCATCGTAGGCCGACACTGGGGGAGTTTTCCCGCTCAATGCACAACCACCAAAGTACAATTTAAAGGGTCCTGCCCTAAGATAGAATAGGGGATAGGAGCACAACACCCCTATGGTACCCTTTTTTCAAGGACACGATGCAGTTAGGCAATGTGAAGGGAAAGAAAGATGTAGTTTTCAAGTGTCGAGCAAGTCTCTGGTCTTTGATCAGTCTTAGGGATTCAATTTGCATGCATGAGGACCCTAATGTGGTCGCAATTTCATGACACTACATTTAGCCCCCACTTTAGCAGGAGTATAAGCGTATGCCAATACTGTCGGTAAAGTACAAAGAAACAAGATTGAAAGAATTCTACCACATCAAGGAGGCAAGATTCTCCAAGCCCCTAGTGGACTTAGGATCTTACGACATCGATTGACAAAGTAAAAGGAAAGATCAAGAAGGAGAAAACCATGACTGTAAGTAGCAAGGCTCCCCTCACTATGAGTCATGAAAAAGATACCAAAATTATGAAGCAAAGCCAAGTTCACTAAATAATTCTAAGTATCGAAAAGGAAGATATGAGCGGAGTGTATGCCCCCACATTAAAGCGATCACGTGTGCCTTATTGGGAGCGATTGCTTTAAGGTAGGATACACCCAAGAGAGAGAAAAGAGAGGGAGCACATTATTGCAAGGATTTAGCCCCCAATCAAGGAATAAACCCAAGGATAATGAACATAAAACACAAAGCATGAGGTAGTTTTTTTTCCTCGGGGTCAGTATGCTATATGATAACTCATGTATATTATATATGTATATATATAATAATCGTCATTCCACAAAGAAAGGACACTACCTTAGAAGAAAGGGAAGAGAGGATGTCTTCTGAGTCAACATGAAAGAGACCAAAAGAGATATCAATGCTTTGCATCACCCTCAAGTAGACATTGAGGGAAAAAATAGAAGAACAGAGATACACAGAGAAGAATGGGCACAAAAGAGAAAGAAAGGAGAGAGAGAGAAGATCTACAGTGCTAATATTTCTAATCTCGCATGACATCTGCCTCCTGATCTCGATAATCACTATTTTGGGAAGGCGAGAAACATGCCATAGGAGTGACATCGAGAATAATAGATGGAGCTATCACAAGATCCAAACAAGGACTATGCTCATGTGGTAAGTGTGTAAGTGCACAAAGATGGTGGTCAAAAAGGGGGGTAGAAGTGGACACTTTTTTTCTAAAATCAGGTGAACCTGAACTTGGAGGCAAACTTTGAAAGCGATCCACTCAAGATATGAAGATAATCAAAGAATAAATATTATAGTACTCTGAATCTAGTTTCCAAACTACTAAAAATTTTCAAAATTGGATAAGATTAAGGGGGTCAAATCCTTCGCGCACAAAAAATAGACCCTCATTTTTTTAGAAAAACATAACATAGTGTCTGACGTGCGCATCAAAGAAGTCATAGTTAGATTTAGTATTTTGACAAATCCTTTGGCATAAAGATAGTTAAGAGTGAGCACTAGAAGATGTGTATTTTTTTTGTAATTTTTTGTCGAGTATTTTTTTTACATGATTTTTCCAATCGAGCACATCCTAAAAATTAGGTACCTATTCGTGCACGAAGCATAAGTTGAACTAAAAAAACTGAAAATACAATTTTTTTTAATTAAATTGTAAAGAATCACGTGTACTACAATAATATATATTTTTTAAAAAATTTGGATAGGTATATCAAAAGTTATTAAAAAAATAGTGCATGTATGTTTGTAACAACTATGGAGACACTGGTAAAATAAATTCAATAATAATATGTTATTGTTGTTCAAATTTTAAAAAACTTATATGGTTAGAAAGCTGAGAAGATGGGTGAAAATATGGTGGTAATTTTAGAAATACCCACTTGATGAAGTGTAAACCTGATGATGACAAAGTCAAGAAACCAAGTTGATAAAATAAAACATGTCAAAAAGAAGGGAAATGGAGGGAAATCTAACTTCTGAACCATAGCTTTGTCCTCCAGGCCTATTTCCAAGCCTAAACAGTCAAAAGCGCGTACAGGGTACCTATGGTATAAAAAGTGCATACGAGGTACTTATCGTGTAAGAAGCATGTATGCTCTATCTTAACTATAAAAAGCACGTACGTGTTGTTTTTACTATAAAAAGCGCATACGTGCTTTTTATGTTTAAATTTTGGGAGTGTGTATTGTATGATATTGTATATATAATATGTGTATATACATATAATATATAATTTATATATAATATTAAAATATATAATATATAATATATTAAGTATATATATACACACATATGTGTGTATGTATGTGTATTGTCTCCCTCTCTCCCCTTCTCCCTTCCTCCATACCCCATCTCTCTCTCTCTCTCTCTCTCTCTCTCTCTCCAATATATCTTCTTTTTGATTGCATATAGATGAGGTGATAAGAAGATCGACAAGGTGGTCATTTTTTCTTTTTCAAAGAAGATAGGATATAAAGTAGAATGTTTGAAGAAGTAGAATATTGGTTGGATAATCTTTATGGGTTGTATGGTGTACTAAGGGGTCATATGGTGTCTTATGACCCCTTAGGACTCCATATGACCCCTTAGGTGTTGTTATGGGTCATATGATGTCCTACGGGGTCATATGGTGTTCTATGATCCCTTAGGACACCATATGACCCCTTAGTACTCCATATGGCATTGTTATGGGTCATATGGTATCCTAAAGGGTCATATGGTTTTCTATGACCCCTTAGGACACCATATGATCCCATAGGTGTCATTAGAGGTCATATTGTTTCCTAAGAGGTCATATGATGTCCTATGACACCATAGGACACCATATGACCCCTTAAGACACCATACGACCCATAACGACACCATATGTTGTCGTACGGGGTTATAGGATGCCATATGACCCCTCAGGACACAATACAACCCATAACAACACCATATGGTGTCCTAAAGGTTCATATGGTGTTCTATGACCCCTTAGGACACTATTTCATGTCATTATAGGTCCTATGGTGTGCTAAGGGATCATATAGTGTCTTATGACCCCTTAAATGTTTTTAGGGGTTATATTGTGATCTAAGGGTCATATGGTGTCGTATGACCCCTAGGAAACCTTATGACCCCTTAGGACACCATATGGTGTTGTTAGGGGTCATATCATGTCCTAAGGGGTCATATGATCTCCTACGACCCTTTAGGACTCCATATGGTGTCTTTATGGGTTGTATGGTGTCCTAAGAGGTCATATAGTGTTCTATGACCCCTTAGGACACCATTTGGTGTCATTAGGGGTCGTATGGTGTGTTAAGGGGTCATATGGTTTCCTATGACCCCTTACGACTCCATATGACCTTTTACGTGTCGTTATGGGTCATATGATGTCCTAAGGAGTCAAATGGTGCCCTAATGAGTCATATGGTGTCCTATGACCCCTTAGGACACATGCATGGATCCCTAGGATACCATATGACCCCTAAGAATACCATATGACATGAAAAATATGAAATGGTGTCCTCCAAGTTCAGGTTCTCCTACGACCCCTTAGGACACCATTTGACCCCTTAGAACTCCATATGGTGTCATTATGGCTCGTATGGTATCTTAAGAGGTCATATAGTGCTCTATAATCCCTTAGAACACCATTTCATGTCATTATGGTTTGTATGATGTGCTAAGGGGTCATATGGTATCCTATGACCCCTTAGGACTCCACATGACCTCTTATGTGTCGTTATGGGTCATATGGTGTCCTATGACCCCTTAGGAGACATGCATGGATCCCTAGGATACCATATGACCCCTAAGAATACAATATGACCCTAGAGAGGGAGAGAGGGGGAGGAGAGGGAGGGAATAGGAGAGAGATACACCTAAGAGAGGAGGAGAGTGAGATAGAGAGATATTGACTAAGAGGGAGAGACAAGAGATAAATGAGAGAGAGAGGGGGGGAGATAAAGATAGAGAAAGGGAAAGGGAGGGAGAGAGAGAGAGAGAGAGAGAGAGAGAGAGAGAGAGAGAGAGAGAGAGAGAGAGAGAGAGAGAGAGATCTAAAAGGTGGATTGGGAGAGAAAGAGAGACCTAAGAGGTGGAGAGAGGGAAGGTGAGAGAGGTGCAAAGAGAGGGATAGAGTGAGAAAGAGAGGTAATGAGAAAGGGAGAGAGGGAGGGGAAGGAGAGAGGGAGAGAATGAGAGAGATACACCTAAGAGAACGAGAGAGTGAGATACACAGAAAGAGGATGAGATGGAGAGACTTTAGAGAGAGAGAGAGAGAGAGAGAGAGAGAGAGAGAGAGTTGATAGAAGAGGACAGAGAGAGTGAGAGAGACTTGATAGAAGAGGAGAGAGAGAGAGATAAAGGTTGATAGTGAGAGACTTGATAGAGAGAAGGAGAGAGACTTAAGAAAAAGAGAAAAGAAGTGAGAGGGGGAGAGAGAAAGATAATTAGAGGGAAAGAAATACTTGACAAAGGAATAGAAAGGGAGGGGGAGGGAGAGGGATAGAATGAGAGAGAGGGACACTGAAGAGAGGGGGAGAGAGTGAGAGATAGAGATATTTGAGAGAGGGAGAGAAAGAGAGGGATAGATGAAAGAGAGAAAGAGGGTGAGGGAGATGAGAAAGAGAGGGAGAGATGCCTGAGAGAGGGAAGAAAGTAGAGAGGGAGATGTGTAAGAGACAAAAAGGTAGGGGTTAAGGAAGAGAGAGGGGGAATGTAGGGAAGAGACTAGAGAGATAATCCTGATATAAGCATGTTGATTACTAAAATTTGACTAAGTCTAAAATTTATATGAATACTCAAAAAACTAGAATCTGCATTATAATTCTTAGAGATCTGGAACCACTCTCAAGCATCCTAACAATATATACGTAAAATATAACTTAAAGTATAAGATACTTAAATGTTATATTTTATGTATATATCCTACCAAAAAACCTAATGGAATGCTATATAAATTGCATTTTATTAACAGACAAACGCGTAAGTAGTTTAAAAACTAAAACCGAGTATGGATTTTTTAGTTTCTAAACCGCGTATGCAGTTTTAGTTTTTAAACCGCGTATAGGGTCCATAGTTTCTAAACAGTGTACGCAGTTACTATACTTTAAAACCCGTACGTGGTTTAGCTTTGGTTAGGCTCGGTAAAACAAGCCTAAACACATATGGTGTTCTTTAAATTTGAAATACCCCATGCGCATTTTGTTTTTTTTCATGTTTTTTTTTTGGGTGTGTCCACTTTTCTGACCACCATCTTTGTGCACATACCCAAGTAACTTTGTTCTATTTTAGGAGCTAGGATTAGGGTTTGTGAAAATTCAGTTGATAAATGCTTGTCCACTTCAACATATTCATAGTCACTATTAGAAGCATTAGGAGTTATATTTCCATCATGAATAACATTTTCACTCATTTCTTCATGAAGATTTATAGAAAGACGAGCACGAACATGAATAGGAGTAAAATCATCACATGTTTTGTGCAACTTATGATTTGGAGATGTAGGTTGAACATCTTGCTTAGGGGAAAAGGGAATCATATCAATTGTTGGAGTCTTATAGATTGAATGTGTTGAGGAACAACTTCATGAGTTTGAGAACAACGCCTTCGTTAGTGTTCTCTCACACAATGATTCTGTTGAGTCTTAGTATAAGGTTGAGAAGGAGGAGGGACGTTAGAAAAAGTAGGAATGTATTTCTCTTTTATAGTTGAAGGTTTAGGTTGAGGTCTTTTAGGTTGGACAAGAGGAAAAGTAGGCCTCTTCTCTCTATAAGAGGAAGGAGATGGAACTGTGCCATATAAAGGAAGAATGTTAGGAGTAGGAAGAAGACCAGGTCCATCATGTGGAGGAGGTACAGGTCTAACCTTAGGAGGAATATTGTTGTTCTTCTTAAGAGAAGGCATAAGAACATCCATAGGAATAGATTGAGGAAGATTAGTCCTATCCGTTAGGGGAAGGATTTCATCTTCAAGTATGATAGGAATGTCAAGTGTCGGGGATATAGGTTGACTTAAGGATAAGATCATATCTTTCTTCCTTTTTTGATAAGATTGAAAAAGAGCATCGCTCCTTGATGGAAGAGACTGGAATTTCTTAGGATAGAAGAAATCAATAGGAATGCCAAGGCTTCTTTTAGATGGTCTAATTAAGCTATGGTTCATAGTTATGATTTCGCCATTGTGAGGAAATTTGAAACACTTATGGTTTGGAGAAGAAATAGCCTTCATGGAAGATAGCCAAGGATAGCCCAACTTCACACGGAATTGCTCGGAAGAGGGTATGATAGCAAAGTCAACATCCATAGATTTAGTGTGAGCTTCAGTAGGAAGGGTGATAATTGTTATCAAAATAAGGGGATGCAAGTTTAGAAGGATCAAATTCTTTTATAGGAGGAAGTTTGATAACATTTCTTTGCGAAAACTGACACATAATACTATGTAAAGATTCATTCAAAGGAGTAAATTGTCTTCCTCTTTTGAAAAATTTAGAAATAGAAGGCACACCTATTGTAGCAATCATATTGTTGGTTTTGATTGTATCATTTAACTTGATGAATTTTTTTGTTGGTTTGAACTTTAAAAATGGTTGTTGAACACTCTCCCCTTTATCACTCGGAGCCATAGGAGTGGATTTCTCCATTTGAGTCACAACAAGCTGATAATTGTGGAGTGTTGCGCACAACTATGGAATGGAAGTAAACTCAGACAAAAGAAGCCTTTCCCTAATATCTTTTTGCAAATTAGAAATGGAAATTCATTGAATATCATTATCAGGTACATGAAAAGAAATTGTAGCACACAAATGCTTATATCTATCAATGAAATCAGTCACTTTTTCTTTAACACCTTGTTTACAATGCATTAAATCAGGAAAGTGATTTTAGGACCAATGCTATTTTGAATTGTTGAATGAAAGCATTCTCTATTTGTTGAAAAGAAGTTATGGAATAATAAGTCAAAGAGCAATACCATTGTAAAGCCTTATCTCTTAATGTTCTTGTAAACAGTTTTGGAAGCAATCTTTGATCATAAGAAAAATCAGTACACAAGGTTTGAAATGTATTCACACGTGTAAGAGGATCACCCTTTCCATTATAGAGTTCTAATTAAGGGACCCCAACATGCTTAGGTTGGACAATTCAACAATATCAAGGGAAAGTGGGCTTGCAACATCAAAGGTGGGAACACTAAACTTAGATTAACTCATAGAAGAAATTTGTTGTTGTAAGGAAGACATGGTTTGAGCAAGATTGTTAATGGTTGCTTCTGTAGAAGAATTGATTGGAGACATAGTTAATTCAAAAGGTGGTGGGACATTATGATAAGTAGCCATAGGTGATGATTGCGTACAGAATGAGACACTCAAAGGAGGAATAAAATTGTTAAATGAATTTCCCCCTTGTGTCACATTGATTGGTTGAGGGATAATAAGAATACTTACGGAAGACATAGGTAAATATGGAGGATTAAATGAAGACGAGGGATTTCCCCCATGACCAATGGTTGTAGGCATGAAATTTTGAGTTGATGTAGCCATGATGTTTGAAGTGAAAGTAGGAACACTCACCATTGAAGTGGTCAAAGGAATAGAAGAATTGATTTGATTTGAAGGTTGTGAATAACCTAAGTTGGTAGCACAACTCTTGATAGGTAGGACATTAGAATCAACAATATGAGCAATGCCACGCAATATATCAATTCCATTCTTATCACTTTAAATCACGTGTTTAAGGCCTTGAATTATTGAAAGGGCTTCACTATTAGGATACTCTTGGGACATCCATTGTTCAAAGTTATCAAATTGATTGTCCAAATTTTAAAGTTGATCTATGGAAACTCTCATCAAAGCTTCTTCGTGTTCATCATGGGATTCATCAATTGGATAAATGGGTTCATGATTAGGATGGGAAGAATTAGCATTATCCTCATTAAAGAAGTCACCCAAATTAGGCTCCATCTGCTCGGTAATTAAACCTTGGGAAGCCTTAATTCTAATGCTTCATATAACAGGGATAGTTTAGGTAGGACTAATAGTGGTAAAACTCATGCACTAGAGGGAAAATTGAAATTTTGAATTTTGAACAAAGCTAACAAAATTGAGTAATGCAAAATTTAAGAAAATAGTGATTAAACAATTTGAACTTTGTTGGAGAAAAATAATGACACAATTTCCAAAATAATAAATCAAAGGAAATTGGAATTTTAAAATTAGGGCCAAGGGGATACCACTTAATTTTAAAATCAGAATTTTTAAAATCAGGGCAAATTATAGTTAACCTCTTCATTTAAAAAAATTTCTTGAAATTTAAAATGTTAAATTTTGGAGGTATTTTTGATGTCAGAGGGATAAAAAATCAACAAGATCAGCCAATCTTTGGGATTTAGGTTAATAAATGCAGTCATAACAATCTCTTGAAATTTTGAGAAAAAAGTCGAGGATCGTGGCGGGAATGCACATGGTCAGACCAACTTTTTTCAAAATTTTCAAGGATGAATATTACTATGATTTTAAAGCTAACCCCCAAAAATTGGCAAATTTTACGATTTCGAGATAGGCAAAAATAAGGTTCAAATGTGAAGATAGGACCCTACTAGGGTTTTGAAGAAAAAGAGGAATTGGACTGAAAATTTGAAAAGGGTCAAACCTAATGGATAGGGACACCTTGAAAAATGTTTAGAAATCTGAATTTGAATGAAATTGATTGAAATTTGTACAAAATCCAATTAATTTTGAAAATTAGGGTTTTACGACCTAACCACTGAATTTTTGAAATTTTGAATTTTGAAAAAGGAGGGAAATTAAAAATTTGAATTGTAGGACAAAAGACAAGTCTGAAAACAGTCACAAATCTGAGAATTGAATGGAAATTCAATTTTTGCACAATTTCAAGATGATTTTTTAAAATTAGGGTTTTGACAATTAACCTCTTAATATTGTGAATTTGATTTGAAAATTGAACAAGGCAATGAGGAAATTGAATTTGACAAACAAAGATATTTTCAGATCCAAGACAATAACAAGCAATTTTTGCAAAACACAAGTTCAATTTCAATTTTAAAAACTAGGGTTTTGAATGAATTAACCACTAAGTTTGCAAAATAATTAAACTTGTAAATGAAAAATATGCAATCATTTTCAAAATAAAGAATGTAAGATGTTGGGTTCACCAAAATGTAATGTTGAAAAAGAGGGGCCCTCCGAGGAGAAATGAAAGTTTCACTCCAGATTTCCCTTCAAACACTTTTCACGCATTACATTAGAAGAGGGGGCAAAATGCACTAGATTGAACCTCCAAAGAAAGAGATTGATTTCTCAGTGATGGTAAGAATGGTAAGTTATTCCTGCCTTCTAGAATGAGATTTGAATTGATTGAATTGTGTACTTATAAAGCGATAAAGATCTAATTATAACTCAAGATAGAAGCATATGATGAAGCTATGCACCTGGATATGGCAATAATATGTCAAGATGAAGTGGCCCTGCGAATTTGAGGAAAAGTTGCCTAGATCACAATGACAATGTACACGGTCCTCCGAAAAATCCATGAAATGAAAAGGGTTTTTTCGCCTCTACAAATGGAGTCCAAATCCGAAAGTATAGCTGTGCACCTACAACATACACAGAAAAGAGAGGAAAAGAGGTTGGGATCGGGGGTTTACCTTCAGGTCAAACCCCAGTTTTGGAATTAACCAAAAGATGAAAGAAAGTACTTGAAAGTAAATGTAAATGAAAGACTAAACTGTAAATCATGACAAGGAAGGTTGTAGATGGAATGTAGGCATATTTTCTTGTCTAGAATTGAATATTGAAAGGGATCTCCTCTTCAATGGTTGAATCCTAGACTTTAATGAAACACCTAGCCTTGAAGGAAGACTTGAGAATGCTCAATGTTGGAAAGGAATGCTTGAATGCTCTTGAATGATTGATCTCATGTACGCTTCCCACTCATCCAACCTCATGCAAATGAGAGGACAAATGCAACTTATATACTTGTCAAATAGGGCTAATGGACTGATTTTCTGTCGTAGGATGACACATGGGGAGTTTTCCCTCTTAATGCACAACCACCAAAGCACAATTTGAATGGTGCTTCCCCAAAATAGGGAAGGGAAAGGGGCACCACGCCCCTATCCTGCCCTTTTTTCTGGGACAGGATGTAGTTTAGGCAGTACAGAGGGCAAGAAATATGCAATTTTCAAGTGTCAAGCAAGTCTTCGGTCTCCGATTAGGCTTAGGGGTTCGATTTGCATGCTTGAGGACCCTAATGTGGTCGCAAATGGGAAGGGTCACAATTTCATGACACTGTATAGTAATGTCAACCTTCAAGAAGTGACCAATAGCATCACGAATTGTCCTTGTTATGTGTTGGGATATCATATTATTTTTAATCTTTAATGGGTTAGTTCATGCATCAGATATATCATCACCTTTTTCTTTATATATTAGTGATGACATGTTTGTTTTCTCAAATTAATTTATTCTCTATATATTAGCATAACACTTGCATTTAAAAAAACTATTTACCCTTTAATCTTAATCTATCACTCATAACCTATTCCATAGCCACATAACATAATCCATATTATACAAATAATCAATTATTTTTATTTATTCATTATATTATATTTTTATCATTTTATTCTCACATTGCACCATAAATAATAAATAAAAATAAAAATAAACATTGATCAACATTATAAATAATCATAATAATAAATCGCATACCATCATCTTCATGTACATCATATTAATCATATTCATATCCATCATCATACATGCATGCACATCCATAAATGCATTACCATGAACATAAAGCACTTAATTATCATCATCATCACATTAGTATCCATGACACCTAAAAAGTATAATACGAACATCAAAACCATAGTCACCCATAAATCCATAGACACATAAATATCCATGAACACATAACCATAGCCATAAATACTCTATAATTATACAATTATATCATGATCATCACAAAAGATGCATTTCATTAACATGGTCATCCACATCATAATAAAATCAGTGCACCCATCACAAATATCATAAACAACACATAAATCATACATTTGCATGTACATCATAATCATCAGCATCTTAATGAAATCACTAATTGTATCATGCATATCATAAACCATTGAAAAACATAAACATTCATGAAATCGTATGTATCACATATATGTACATAAAGAAAATTATTTTATAATTTATAAATTTATAAGAATCCTCATTATAAGAGAATTATTTTATAATGTATCCTCATTAAAACATAATACTAATTTAACTTTGTGGAGCCAAGATATGTCTATATCAATGTGCCATATATATCAATATGCACATCACAATGTTTATCTCTCCTATCAACATTTAATAGGGTTGAAGTTATTGTTTGATGGATACGGCTGAGGAAGTCCATGGGATGGACGGCTGAATCTCCAAGTTTCTTGTTGAATCTTCCTTTTGTTTACTTTGTCTTAGGGTTTGATCGTGTGGGTTGGCTTGATTCGATTTTGGTCTTTCGAGATCTTTTTGGTTGGAATTGTCCAAATTTTGTTATCGGGAGTGTTAAATCCTGTTTTTAATCTGTTTATTTAGAGTTCTCTGCTATTTCTATGTCATCCGCTACTCTTTATATAATTTGTCAAAACTTATGCTTTTATTTTAATATAATAGATACTGGACCCTTTCAACTATTTAATTAAAAAAAATATGATGTAAACAAAATAGAAACTGCAGAGAACAATCTAATCTAGGCAGTGACAAATGAGTTTCCAATTTATATGAATGAGAAAGGATTCAAACCTACAGCGCCTTTCATCCTAGTGTCTTCTTGGTTTAATGCTCTCTCAAATGTCTATTTTTTATTAAAAGTCAAACCTAAGAGCCTTCATCGACTGTTGTTGAGTTTTATCATTGACTTACTGACGCTCATATTATCCATCAATACAGATATGACTCATTTCAAAAAACAGTAGAACAAATCGAAAAGAATTCTATTTGAATATAAGTAATTTGATGAGAAAGTTAAATAACTATGTCACAAATAAATATTTAAGTTATCTACTGCCAATAGCTCTTATGGTACAATCGTATGGTTAAATTCAAGCAATTTAACAAAGAAATTGACTGTAAGATCAAACTAAATATTTTTCTCAAGAGTGAGAAATGACATGCTTCTCTTAAAATTATACTGCCCATAGCGGTTCCCACAACATCATTGGATCCACCTCATCAAACATGGTATCACTTGGTTGTGACGTGGCACATAAAACATGTCCAGCATCAACAGATTCAACAGTGAGAGGAGACAGAAGGTTCTCAAATGTAAAATGCATATTCATGATCTCTTCTTGCTTGGCTCCCAACTGGGATTCCAGCTCAGCTATCCGCTTCTGCAATTCATGAATTGCTCTTGCACACCCATTTACGGGGTCTTCCATTCTAGCTTTTGCTTCATACACCAAACTATTGACCGCATCTCCTCTTTGCTCAGGTTTAATATTCTATACACACCAAAACCATCAATTCCATTACCCCACCAATTCAAAACAAGAACGCCATACTCTATAGGAAACAATAATTTGGATAAAAGCATCTGAAATAGTACTTTTCACAGACAAAACTTTCTCTAAAATTCCCTTACTGGAATAGAATAGACGGCGCGAGCATAAATCCCTACTATTTATGGTATTATTAAACCAAACATCATTGTAAAAGAATTCGGGTGCACAGAATCATTGAAAATGATTCCATCAGATGTCTGAAAAAGAGAGAAATTGGTTGGAGCTACGTTACTTTGAGCATTTTGACGATATTGTTGAAGCCATACACTTTCTGCACAATCGCAAACCTCTGAAGGTCATCTGAAGGAAAATGAGGAGCCAGCAAACATTCATCTGAGCATTTTTTGCGTTGTGATCGACAAGCTGCGCAGGCCGGAGGAGCCATCCTTCCTTTCGTCATGCCGGTGATCGATCATGTGACTTGTATTTATAGGAAACGGAAGGAAGACTTAAATGTTGGCTTAGGACTACAAGTGTGAACCGATTATAGCGCGTAACTCGGTATGGTGTTTTCTCACGTTTTTCTGTCATTGTCGTTCACAGTTCTGTTTGAGATGGAGTACTAACCCAACAAAAACAAGCAGCGAAAAAATAATACTGTGGTAGAAAAATCCAAATGAAAAACCGAATGTCAGTCGTCATAAATTAGAAAAATTGTATATTAATAGAAGTAGATTCCATAAAGTCTTATCTCATCTTAATCGAAAACAGTAGATGCCATAATCTCTTGTGGATATTATTAGAAACTTTAGTATTCATTCAGTGTACTGCATTTATTAGCGGACTTGTGATGCGTGCACGCCAGCTCTGTGTCGTAGGTCAAAATATTACTGAGATTTGGAAATGAAAACGTTAAACATGTAAATCGTTGCGTCGTGATGATTTAGGTTCCTCTTTCTCTCTGTCTCATATATCATCTGGGCTGCTTTCAGAGTGTCATATGTTCTTCAAATAGTCAAACATTGATATGTTCATAATTCAAAATGATAAATAAAATTACTTTTGGAATAGACTGTTTATATCATCTATAAAAAATGATATTACTAATATTAAAAATAGCTAGATATATACAATCATATATTGAAGAGGGTCACCGTTTCCATCATAAAACACAAAAAGAGAAATCATTAAATGACAGCAACAATAATAGAAGGGAAAAATATCAATCGATCACTGGTTTATCTCATACATCAGCAATTTTATTCATCATCCTAATTCTCCTCTAATAATAATAGTAATATTGACCTCTCATTTTTCATTGCATTGCTCTCGTGCCTTTTATTAAGTTAATAATCAATCAAATCAATTTGTATTATGGGGATTTTAGTTAAATTTGCAAATTAGTTTGCAAGTAAAAGAATACAAAGGAGTTGGGAACATTGAAGAAATTAGAAAAAAATAGGGATTGGGCAACATGTGGAGGTGGCATTGGGGCGCACAGCTTCATAGAATATCTGGGCTAAAAGCTCCTTAGGCGCAAAGGAGTCTTCATATGGGCATCTATCAAAGTGCAACCAACAATGTCTATAGGCTCAAGGAAGAAGCGACAAATTGTTACATAGTGATAAACACACAAATATTGCTGCTCAACAGTTAATAAAACTTCGTATTCATTCAATGAATTACAAATCTTCTTGATCATTAGATCACGGATTAGCTGATCATTAAACTTTAAATTCATTCAATGAATTACAAATCTTTTTGATCATGACATCAATGATCAGTTGATCATAGATATCAGAGACAAAGATTTCATTACAGTCTAACTCTTTATATAGAGGTCTTAGACAAATCAATGAATAGCTAAAAATAGAAAAGATGAGTACATATTCATGTACGACTAAAGTTAACACAATCATTCTATTTTTAGAGTTCTTATTTTTAGCTCCTCGAACTAAACTTCTATTTCATTCTATTTTTACAAATCCAATTTTTTTATCATAGAAAAAAACTGCAGTTTGAATTCATGCCTCATGAGGAAATTAACATGCCAACAAACATTAAGGTTGCATTTTTTTATTTTTATTTTTGACCATGTGGATGTATGGAAGGGAAGACCCTTCGAATTTTAATTCACAATCATATGATATAATTTTTAAAAAATTAGTGATAAAAAGTTTGAAAAAAAAAAAAAAAAAATTCAATAAATCTCAATTATTGTACAGATTTTTATAGAAAAATTCAATTAAATCTGATTTCTAGTAAAACAAAATTTATATTACCTGAGATTTTTTATTGCTTTCTTCCATTGAAGCAGTTAGCTGGGATAAAACATGTATAACCCTTCTATCTTGGCATAATCAAATAAAGGATGAAGCCTTTCGATAGCGGGTTTAGAGACAATTCCATTGACCAACATCGTCCCCATCTGCAGTCTCCACCAAAATGGAAGCATTGAAGCGGGCTACGGAAATCCATTAAAACATAATGGAAAGTAGCAAGGAAACACCAAAACCTACTTCCTTACCAAGACTTCAACAGAAATAGAAACACCAACTCAATGCCCTGATACTTATCGCTTTAACTTGCAACTACAAATAAAAGATTTGGATTCATTAACGCCTCCTGTAACCTGCTGAAAATTTTGGAATGTTTTTGAACTAAAATAAGGCTTCCCCATGTTTGAGAAATCCATTCTACCATCGTTTGCAGAGAACTTGTATGAAGTAAAACAACTCTTAATCTAATTTGATCTGGAATTGGCTTCCATTCAATGAATCTGAGGTTATTTTCTCCAATTTTGAAGTGGTTTCTCCAAATCTTTCTAATGACACAACCTAGTTGTCTTGCATAACACCATTGAAGGAGACGCGGAGAGATTACTGATGCCTCTTCCCACTTGAAATCCTCTATGTCTGCAACAACCAAATAAGATGAGACCTGAACAGTGACATTGCAATATAAGTTATTCTGGTTTTCCCCTTTTTTTGTTCATGATTAAAAAGTTTATGTTTCCTGCTTTTTGAAAATAAAGGAAATGATGCATTTATCATCCTTAATTTCTTGCATTTTCTAATTTTATATCCATCATCCATTACCTACATGTTACATATTACTATTTTCTTGTGACAGATTTCATCATGTATCCTTAAATTTTCTATCGTGGGATGCTAGACAATTAAGTTTTTCTTGCAATTGGGTGTGATTTGAATACTCTGGCATTTCAAATACTGATGGTGCAAATAAGGTCATGACACATCATAATGCTACACATGCACCATTTTTACTACCAGTGCCCTGTCAACTAAGGTTTTCGACTGTAAAATGCATGTCAAATATTGACAACATTGATCCTATTGTAGATGGCCTCTAGGCAAAATGAGCGAATGACATTTCAACCTCAGGTCACTGCCCTTCCAATTACTCAATCAACTCAAATCTTGACAAATGTCAAATTTATTCAAAAATTGAAATGTTAATTAATACTTTTTCTGTTATTGTGGGAAGTCTCGTGACATCATTATTACTAATGATAGCAGACATGAAAGAAATGGGATAATAATGCTAAAGGTAGTCAAGGATTCTGAGTAGATTGTCAAATAGGTAAGAAACTTGTTCACTATGAAAAAATGGAAGGCTAAAACACTATCGCAATAGGGTCTTGGATGAAATAAAATATTTTGATGCATTCTCTATATAGGTCGATCTAAAAGACCAAAACTTATGAGTTGAATCCCTATTTGATTCATCATCCTTACTTCTTCCCCACCCAGATTTCAAAATATATTCCTATAGAATCGAAATGATATATCGGCCTAATGTTTATGATAATGTAGAATCCTAACAAGGTTTTGAAAATGATTGACAAATTATAATACATTAGGAGAATGTCGATGTATTTATAGAAATATTTTTGAAGTGAAGTTGGATATAAAGAACTCTACCTAGATAAGAAGAAGGAACTAGGGAAGATCTAATTTAATTAATTCTCTTGAATGTCCTTTTGACACGCATGCAAGGTACATCAAAAAGAAAGAAAATGATTGAGTCAATTAATATGTCAGGCGAATATGAGACCATGAATATTAGGAATGTAGTTGATCCTAAACTAATATGTATTCAAAAATTTTGTACACTTGAGAACTGAGAAAATTTGATAAGACCTTATTAAGTACAAATATGTTTTCTTCTGGTGCTATGATGACTTGAAAAACTTTATTTCGGGCTAACATCAATACCATATAGCCCTCAAAGCTTTAACTTCTCCATTCAACCAAAAATAAAGAAATTATAATCCTATGATCACTGGTGCTATCTTTAGGGAAATTGATAAGATCCTCAAATCCAAGATTATTTATCCCATTCATCACTCTACATGGGTGGTTGACATTACTCTATTTTGTAAGAAGAATGGGGACATAAGAATATGCACGGATTTCAGGAATTCAAATCAGTCATCCATTAAAGATAACTATTCTTTGCCAAATACGGATCATGTATTACAAACAATCATTGGGCAGAGATTATGCCTATGCTAGATGGATTTTTCAGATTATAATCAGATCAATGTGTACAGGAATGATTAGCATAAGAAAAGTTTTATAACACCTTGGGAAACAATTTGCATACAATCACATGGCTTTCGGCCTGATCAATGTACGTGCTACATTGCAGTGAGATATGGTTTTATTATTTGGCCACCTGAGGAATAAAATCATTGTGATTTATTCAAGGATGACTTTGACTTTTTAAAAAAATAAGGGAAAATCATCTAAAAAAAGAAGAGAATCAATTCGAAAGACCTAGAAACAATCTTACAAAGATGCAAAGAACATGGTATCTTCTTGAATCTTTTGAAGTATTTTATTTGTCACTAAAGGTAAGCTCGTTGGTGACATCATCTCCAAAGAGGGAACCAAAATCAATCCTGAATGAGTTAGAGCCATACAATAATTGAGCATACCGTTTAGCCGAATAGTGTAAACTCTTTCTTCGGCCAGGTGAATTTTTTTATAAATTTTGTCCCTAATTTCATTGAAATTACCAAACACATAGTGGACATGATGAATGAGAGACAAGTTTTAAAATGGAATGAATTTATTAAGACAATGTTTGAGGACATCAATAAGGCCATCATACATGCGCCTTTGTTAGTACATCTAAATTTCAATACGGACTATCATTTATTGTTATGTATTAGAACACACTATGTATGTCATCCTATTACAGATCAATGTGTAGAAAACTGAGGCATCTATTGCCTTCATGAAAGTTCCTCTAAGAAAACACAAAACAAATTAGTCTTAGATGGAAAAGAATGCATTTGTAATTGTGAAAGTAGTTAAACAATTTAGGTTTTATATCCCACATTCTCATGAAATTATATATGTAGTTGACCAAGCCATTAAGAGCATTCTTACTCAATAAAAAAATGGCTATAATATAAGATGTGTTCGTGTAGCTAAAGTGCAATAATATAATCAATATATTAAACCAACAAATCTAGTCAGGAGTTGGGAATTATGCATGTTGATGGCTACAAATAAATTTGAAACAACAAACGAAGTGTTGGAATCAATGAACACTAAGAGGGGGGAGGAGCTGGGTCGGGGGTGGGGGGAGGAGCTAGGTGAATTAGTGTTCTACAACTTCTAACTTTCTTAACTAGTTCTACAAGCAATTTAATGCAAATGAATAAGAGAGATGAGCATAAGAAAAACACACACAAAAGTACCACCATAACACCAAGATTTTGTATGTGGAAAACCCGATCAAGGGAAAAACCATTGTGGGAACTCTTCCCACAGTAGGATAATACTCTGTTAGAAGTATGTGAAAAATTTACATAGGAATGTATATGCATTCAGGTGCACTGCCTAGACCTCACTACCCAAATTACATATAAGGGCTACCAATTGGAAGGATCATTGCCTTACAAAGGAATTACAAAAGGTAACAACAACATTGAACTATAAATTAGCATCTATAAATACATGGTGTTAGATTCAATGAAAGTCCCAAAGACACTTGGGGGAGGGGGGTGAATCAGTGTCTAACCGGTTTATAGAATATTTAAACTTATTGATAGCTTTGCAACTCAAAATAGTGACTCAGTAAATAAGAATTATTGTAGTAAATAGAAATAATAGAGACAACATAGAAACATACCATAACATAAGATATTTAACGAGGAAACCCGGTGTGAGAGAAACCTCGGTGAGATTTGTGACCCACAATATTTACTCACTGGCCAATGAATAAATAGTAGTTACTATAAGGGGCCTGCACATGCAGGGAGGCCAATAGCCTAGAGCTCACTACTCAATCAAGAGTTAAATTGACTACAAAATGGATTATTAAATCCAATACAATGTACTGCTCAAAACAACATCTCTAATGCCAAGTTCAGTACCGGTTTAAGCTCAGATAGATACCTTATCCAAAAACCTTCGCTACCACTAAACAATTATTTTCTACCGTACATATCTTCTACTCTCATCTCTTCTACTCTCAAAATGACCTATAAGATCTCATACATATATGAGTCTTTTATCATACACCATGTCGGCTTACAAAAGATAATTATATTACAATAAACAAAAGTTCATCCCATGTCGGCTGGAGTGCCGGTATGCTTTGTTGCTGATGTAATCTAAATGTCGGTGTCTACTAGTGTATGAAGTTTTTGATGTCGGGCATGTAGAAACCAATTGCTGGTGAGTTTCTAGTTGGTTACCATCAATGACAAGATCAACTATTCTCATAAGAGTGTAGAATGCCAACAATCTCCCCCTTTGTCATTGATGGCAACGCTCATAAGAAAAATCCAAAACTGTTATCCCAAAAGTGAAATAAAAAAAGATGTTATCCCCCTGAGCAAGTGATCTCCTCTATACATGCATTTTTCTTACCACCACTCTGCCTTTGACATCAATGACAAAGGATGTCATAAATAATCAAAAGAGTACAAAAATTGCTACCTCAAAGTCTGTAACCAGTTGGTTACAATCTGAAGGATGTCTATCAAAATTAGATTCAAACCCTGCATAAACTTGTTGATGTTAGTTAGAGTTGCTTCTGTCTGCTGGATCATACCAGTGAGATAGTGCATTTTCTTCTTCGGTGATTGATCTCCTTGAACTGTTGCCTTAGATATTTCAACTCTCTGAATAATAAGACTATCCAACCTTGGACCAAGTTCATCCTTTAGTTTTTGGGCATTAGACCTTATTCTTGAGTTCTCTTTCTCAATTTTTTCTAACTTCTCCTCAAAACCTACCATTTCCTACTCAAAAACTGATATAAGTCCAAATGAACCTATTATATTATCAACAATGTCATCAATTTATTTTTGTGTCTTTTTGATCCCCTAATCAATATCCTCTGTTAAATAGTGAGCTTTACATACTTCCCTATATAACTCCTTATACTCCAAAATTGTAGAATTAAGTATCGGTAAAAGTGTATCCAAGTGATCGGTACATTTCTTTATGGTGTTTTCAAAGAACGTGTTTTTCTCTTTGTCAACTCTCTCCTTTATGGTATCCTCATTCACCTTATCTATAGTTATTACATTATCAACAATGGATTTGGACAATGTGTCCAATTTCTATAAAGAATCATTAATGTGATCTATCTTACCATTAGGTTCAATCATCTTCAGAATAGGTAATGTGTTATCAATTGCCTTAAATGCTAAGGCATTGCAATCAGTAATATTTTTCATTGAATCTAAAAGTACCTCTATAATATTAGTTTGTTTGAATTCACCTATAGATGTGCTTGGTCATGCTATAGGTTTCTTCTCAATAGATGTCTGACCAATCACTTTCACTATATCCTCTTTACTTCCATCAGATGCATCCACTTTACTTATATTTTCTTCCGGTGGATCTGTCTATGTCTGTACCTCTACCTTTAATGGTTTCTTAGTCTGATTAAGTTTCTCTGCAACTGTTGGTATCACAGACTCAACATGAACCTCTGCCTCAGATTGTTTCTCTGTCAGTACCATTGCCAGTTTCTTAGATTCTGGTGTCCCTGTGCAAGTTGTCTTGTCCTATGTTTATTTTTCAGTCTTTGGTTGCTCTATTTGAGCTGGTATCTCAGTTTCCTGAGATTCAATAGTTTATGTCAGTTTCTCTTTAGTAAAGTATAGCACAAGGTATACCAGTAGGTTTCCAAAATGGAAAGTACCTTTCTTGTCTCCCTTAATCTTCATCAAATTGTCAATTAATTCATCTTTAAGCCATTCACACACATCAATATTAGCATTATTGTTCACCATCTCATATGCACTGTGAATACTGTAGCGAGACTGTCTCCGTTAGGAGATAGTCATACTTGAGAGATGTTGTCTTCATTGTATTTGATCATTGTATTTGTATTTGACAGAGACATGACATATGTTGTATTGTGATCATATATATATAGACGACACCATTTTCCTTGATCTTCATGTGATGTGTTATGGATTCATGCTTTCTATATGCTGTTTGTTTATTCTATGATGATGTAATGCTTTGATAGATGTAAATGCATGATGAATATGTGTTATGATGTTTGATTTATGAGATGTATCTTGAAAATGAGATGTATGATAATGATGGGCAACTAATTGTAAAATGATATGCAACTATTTGTAAAATGATATGCAACTATGTGTAAAATGATATGCAATTATTTGTAAAATGATATGCAACTATATTTTTGGAGCATCCTCATTCTGCATTTGTCATCCTGATATAACCATATGTTATTTGCTTTCAAGATAAGTATCATCATTGAGCATTGATTTATTTGGGATATGTTGAAAATTTATACAAGCATAATGGTATAATTGAACCATAATGACCTGAGAGAAAAATTTACATGATGTTTGATTTTGTAAGATAGCACAAGCGTCAAGGTATAATTGAACCTAGACAACTAGAGTGCAGATTGCATATAAACAGACAAGATTAAACCATTTGTATGTGTAAAGTGGAATCATGTCTTTAGTGATATTCGATGTATCACGTCTCGAGACAAGTATTTACATAGTACAAATGATCGCCTCCCAGACAGAAGACTAAGAAAAATATTGGAGTTTCCCCATGATCTCTAGCTTTGAAGCATTTAGTGAGAAAATGCAGAGAATCCAATAATTGAAAAAGTTTAAATGCAAAATAGTCAAGACTTTTTACGATAATGCAACATTTAGTACTTTAGAAAATCATCCATCTTAGCATGTTTGTGATTCATGTTTTAGTGATCCAATGTTTTGTTCTACGATGGAGTGAAGTTTTCGGTCGCTGGATGTGATGTTTCTGAGTTTTGCAAATAGTTTTGATGTCTTGAACATGTTGCAAGTGTTGATGATTTATTTCCCCTAGCTGAGTGTGCCTCTTGATGTGGATACGTTCAGTGATTACCAAGCCATGGTGGAATGTGGTAAAAGGATATATGGATAGACTAGGATAGTGACTACACTAAGTATGTCCTGAATGGATATTTGCTAAGTGTTGGGCGATTGCCAATAGTGCTTTACTATGAAGATAAGGATGTGGATATAGATAGAGGAGCTGTCCTTTCACAATAGTGCCTGTTACCAGGTTTTCACCAGTTGCTTTTATTGTACCTCTTTTTTTTTTTTTCATGGATTTGGACTTCTCAAGTGTAGTATTTCTTCAGATGAATGTTGTTAGTTGGTTCTTCAAGTACATCTCCTTCCGAGGTTGTGAGCTGATAGGCACCTGATCCATAGACTAAGATGATGACATAGGGACCCAACCAGTTAGGTTCAAAATTCCCTTTCTTTTCTCGATCTTGTTGATTTCTTGGAATGTCTTTGAGGACTAGATCACCAACTTTGAAGTTGCGAGGTATGACCTTATGATTGTAGCTCCTGCACATGCATTGCTGATATGCTTTGAGATGAGTGTAAGCATGTCGACGTCTTTCATCTAATAGTTCCAGATCTTGCAGTCGGTTGACCTGATACTCTTCATCTAGGATTAAGCCTTTTTGAGAGACTCTAAGAGATGGAATTTCTACTTCCAGTGGTAAAATAGCTTTGGATCCATAGACCAATGAGAAAGGTGTTTCTCTTGTAGGTGTACGGATGCTGGTTCTGTATGCCCAAAGCGTTGGGTTGAGTTGGATATGCCAATCTTTGCCTGCATCATTTACTGTTTTCTTGAGAATCTTCAGTATGGTTTTGTTGGATGCTTTTGCTTGACCATTCCCCTGTGGGTAGTATGGTGTAGAGAACCGATGTTGTATTTTGAATTGTTCACATAGTTCTCGGACATCTTGGTTTTTGAATGGGCGTCCATTATTGGTGATGATGGAAGTTGGAATACCATATATGCAGATTAGATAGTTTAGGATAAAAGATGCAATTTGCTTTCCAATTACTGTGGTCATTGGGACTGCTTCTATCCACTTGGTGAAGTATTATGTTGCAGTTATAATGAACTTGTGTCCATTTGAAGATGAAGGATGAATTTTGCCAACCAAGTCTAACCCCCACTGATAGAAGGGCCAGGATGTTGTAAATGGCTACAGTTCCTATGCTGGTGCATGTATGAGATTGCCATGGATCTTGCATTTAGGACATTTCTTAGTGAAGTAATAAGAATCTCTCTCCATTGTAGGCCAGTAGTATCCCATCCTTAGAAGCTTTTTAGCAAGAGTAGTCCCACTTGAATGTGTTCCACAAATACCTTCGTGAAGCTCATGTAAAGCGCAATCAGAATCATTACAATCAAGGCAATGAAGAAGAGTACCATCTAGACCTCGACGGTACAAAGTATCAGCAGTAAGGGTATACTGGGTGGCTTGTCAGATAAAATTACATTTTTGGTTACGGGATAGGTCAATGGGTAAGATATTTTTTTTTAGATAATCATATATCGGTCCATATAAAGGAGAATTCGAACCAGTTAAAGTGCAGATGACATGGGATTCAGAGTGGTCATAGGCTAGGGAGAACAGTTGCTCTACCAGGAACTCGTAATGACTTTGTTGCTTTGGAATTTGTAGTAATGAAGCGATAGTAGCCATGGCATTGACTGCTTTGTTGTTCAACCTTGGTATCTACTCGAAGGTGATGTGTACAAAATACTATTTGAAGTCATCCACCATTCGTTTGTAGGGTAGTAGCTTGTCATCCTTTGTTTGATAGTCATTGTTGATCAGATTGATGACTAGTTGTGAATCTCCATAGACCATTAACTCTGTGATTTTCCATTCTACAACCATTTTGATGCCTATAACCAATGCCTCATATTCAACCACATTATTCGTGCATGGGAACATAAGCCTATATGATCTTGGTATAGTGTGTCCTTCAGGAGTAATGAATAGAATGCCAGCACCTGAACCATGTTGTGTGTAGGATCCGTCAAAGTATAGGGTCCATTGTTTGGTAGAAATAGAAAGAATGTCCTTGTCTGGAAATTCAATCTCCATAGTTTGTTTTCCTGGTAGCAGTGCTTCAGCTAGCTGATTTGCAATTACTTGTCCTTTAATAGCTCTTCATTATATGTAGTGGATATCAAATTCACTGAGAATCATGACCCATTTAGCCAATCTGCTTGTAAGAGCTACCTTGCTGAGTAGGTATTTGAGAGGATCAATTTTTGCTACTAGCTTAATTGTGTGTGCTAGCATATAATGTTAGAATTTTTGAGAAGCAAAGACTACTGTTAGACAAGCCTTCTCAATGAATGTATAGTTGAGTTCATAGCCGTTCAAAGTCTTGCTGATGTAATAAATAGCCCGTTCCTTTCCTTGTTGATTTTCGTGTGCTAACAGTGCCCCCAGTGATACATCTATTGTTGAAATATAGAGAATAAGTGGCTTCCCTACTACTGGTGGTACTAGAACTGGTGGATTCATCAGATACTGTTTGATTTGATAAAAAGATTCTGCACACTTGGTCTCCCATCGGAAAGGTACATTCTTATGGAGCAAATGATTGAATGGTAGACTTTTATCAGCTAACTAACCGATGAATCACCTGATTGATTGAAGTCGTCCTTGTAGAGATCTAAGTTGACTAATATTCTTTGGTGGTGGCATCTCCATAATGGCTTGTACCTTTGCTGGATCCACTTCAATACCTTTAGCTGAGACACTATAGCCTAGTAACTTTCTTGATGTAACCCCGAAGAGACACTTCTTAGGGTTGAGCCAAACTTGAAATTTATCCAATCGATCAATGATCTTTGTTAGGATGTCGAGATGTTTTTCTCTAGTGAATGACTTAGCTAGTAGATCATCCATGTAGTCTTCCATGAATGCGTGCATCATGTCATGAAAGATTGGTGTCATTGCTCTTTGATAGGTAGCCCCTGCATTCTTTAAGCGAAAAGGCATAACATTCCAACAGTACGTTCCCCAAGGATAGGTGAATGTTTTTTTGTCTTGATCTTTTGGGGCTATTTTGATCTAATTATAATGTGAGAAATCATCCATTAGTGAGAGCATTGCATGGCCTACTGTGAGATCTACAATGATGTCAATACTGGGCAGAGGAAAGTCATCTTTTAGACAAGCTTTGTTGACATCTCTGAAATCAGTATAGATTCTGATACTGCCATCTAGTTTTGATACTGGCACTATATTGGAAATCCATTCTGCATAGTCAATGGGTTGGATGAATCTGACATCTAATAACTTCTTGAGTTCAGCTTTGACCATGAGTGCTACTTATGGATTAATCTTTCGTAGCTTTTGTTTGACTAGCTTAACTCCTAGAGAGATGGATAAGGGATGCATGTTTAAGTGTGGATCAACTCCAGGCATATTGGCATATGACCAGGCAAAATTAATTTGTTTTTCTTTACAAAAAAGGATAAATGCCGATCTTTCCTCTTCTATCAGGGATTCAGCCAGGTGTATGTTTTTGATTGCTTCTGTGGTACCAATGTTGATTGATTGAGTGGGCTCAATCAATATGGGTGATCGCTCATGAAAGTGCTCTGGAAGAGTGTCAAGTCTCCCATCTTTAGGTGCCTTGAAAAGGTTTTCACCCTCAGATGCATCCTTTATTTTTACTTTTTTGCGATCTAGAGTTGCCATTGATTGATTTTCAGCATCAGATCTTTTACTTGGTTCATTTTTGTGACTGAGAGACTTGGCACTCTCTGGTTTGCAGACATCATTACTTTGTTCGCTGGTAGAGCCTATTTCCGGTTTAACGGTACATAGGTAATGGATAATAGATTTATCATCTGGGAAAATTGGTATATCATGTATTTCGAGTTCATCCCAGTCAATGAGGTCAGGAATCATTTGGTGGATCAAGTTCTGCTACTGTAAGTGTCAAGACAGAGGTTTCATCATGATTGGTCTTGGTTTTAAAGAAGTCAAGGATTTCGTCGAGGTCTTCGATGGTATTATCTTCCTTATAGACTTGTTCATAATGCTTCTATTCGCTTTCCTTGGTGTCATAGATATGCTGGGGTCCAAATTCAAGAGGTCTATCTTTTGCATTATGCTCTTCTTGAGAAAGGGGTATGGCACTAGTATTATTAGGGATATCTTTAGTAGCATTTGAGCAGGTACCCAATTCATATTCATTGGAATCAGTCTCTGAGGCATCATCCCAGATTCTATCAGTGCTGTGAATAGGTATGTTGTATGGTGAAAATAGACTTTTGATGATGGATACCATTTTGGTAGTTTTTGTTGATTCGGTGTCAGATCCTACTTCTACTTTCTATATTTGTTCATAAATTGTGTCTCCTTTGGCAAGAACAATGGTATCAGGAGATGATATTATCAGTTCTTGAGATATTGGTGTTTGAAGATGAGCTACTGCTGCAGATATGGCCTTCTTGTGGCTTAGAAACTTTTCCTAATGTAACTTCTGTTCTTGATGTTCACGTGCCTTCCGGATTGTTTCTACGGACTCAAATAGTGCTTCCTACCAGGATTCTTCTTTGTACTTCTTGTTTGCTTTCCATTGAGGTTTTGTAGTTATGCGTGGCATCTTTCTTGATAGGAAAGTGAATTTACAACCTAATCCGATTTTGTCTCTATTGGGCTGTGAAGGAAAATCTATGGGTTCTGTGACTTCTTCTTTGCGTTTTCCAATAGGTCCTTTACCGTCATATCCCATTTGCTGCATGATTAAGTATCCCTTTCCATATAGGTGTGTCAGTAGAACTATGTCTAGAGTAGCTGCTCTATTATCTTCTTCCTCATCTTTGTATAACCAGCTAAGAATGTCCTTATCTTCTGATTCATGTGCTAGAGTGCCCAGTTGGATGAAGGTACCATCAAATTTGGTGATGGGCTGAGTTACCAGATGCGTTGATGTAGTAGGCAATCCATGAGATCTGGGTGATGTCGGTAATTTGGCCAAACATAGGGGTTCCAAAGAGTATTCTCCCATACCTTGGTCTTTGATTTGCATTTGCTGTTTGAAATTTCCAGATAATGATTTGGGCTTTGCTGTCTATAGATCTGATGTTGAGGATCTCTGCTTTTCCCTATTATGGTGAACCAAACTATCTTGGGCTGCCCCCATTGCATTACAATGTTGAAATGGATTGTGATTAGTAGATATGGAGATCTCTTGTCCGTTATAAGGAAATTTGACACACTGGTGATACGTAGAAGGCACTGCTTGCATTTCATGTATCCAAGGTCGACCTAACAAAATATTGTAGGTAAGGTCTATATCTAAGACCTGACATATAGTATCTTTTTGCACTGGTCCAACTTGAATGGGCAACATCACGGTTCCTTTAGATGACCTTTCCTCATCATCATATGCCTTTATGGTAATCTTTTTACGAGGATCAATAGACTCTTCAGAGAAGCCCAATGCACGAACAAGTTTTAAAGTACAGATATTGAGTCTAGCTCCTCCATCTATTAATACTCTCTTGATTCTATGTTTATAGACAGTGACTTCAATATGGAGAGGAATATTATGTGGATGGCTTAATGAGATATTATTGTGCTCAGAAAAAGTGAGATTATGAGGCCCCATCATATGAGCAACCATGGCTTGGAATTTGTTAGTATCCAAATCTTGAGGTACATTTGTTTCCAATAATGCTTGTTCCAATATGTCTTTTTGTTTTGGCGAAAGTTTTTGCAACTCTAGTATGGATATTTGAGCAGGAGTTTTGCGCAGTTGGCTGACTAGATCATATTGAAGTTTGGGTACAGTGTTTGTTGTTGACATATGTCCTTTCAAGACATATTTTTGAGCTCTGGTGGTTACGTTGACTGATTCATGATTATGCTAGTCTCGGATTGTGATGACATTTACATGGTTGTCGACAGCTGATATATGATTAATGGTGTTATTGTAAATGTGATTGATACGTGCCCCATGGGTATCATTTGAAGTGGAAGCTCCATCTTTTTTATAGTTTGGAAGAGGATTCTTGAAAGCTCCATGGTCACCGTTTGTCTTGAGACCATCTACTGTTAAATCACCTCTATCAATCATGTCTTGAACAATGTTTTCAATCTCATGCAATCATTTGTTTGATGACCTTTGTTGCGATGAAAATCACAAAAGTGTGAGTCATTCCACCAAGGTGGTTTGATTCATGGTTCGTAGTTGCTGATTGCGAGCAAAGAGATAATCTTGTTTGCTAGGAGTTCTCTGAATGCTGACTCTAATGATTGACCCAGTGGTGTGTAGATGCATTTTTTATAAGTGTTGGTAGTACCCCATGAATTATTGTTAGGTCCTCGATTTGTGTTATTGTTGGTATTGTTTGTGTTATTGGTATTTGGTTGATTGATATTAGGTGCGCAAGCGTTAGTGTCAGGGTTAGCACCTTTGGGATTTTTTGTAGCTTGAGGATTTCCTAATAATGTAAGCACGAGCTACTTGGATTTTGGATCATTTGGTTCATTGCCACCTTCATTTCCATTGTTTTTATTTCTGGTTGTTTTTATTTCTGGTCCAAAACCTAGATTTGTCTAAGTTGTTGTAGTTTGATGAACCTGTTCCTTCTTTGAAGAATTTTTGTGTTCTTTTCTTGACACATGCTTCTTCCACTTGAATACCATTTTCAATTAGTTTGGTGAAAGATAGTATGCATTGGAGCTTGAGCCTGTAACTCATCTCACTATTCAAGTTGTCAATGAAAATTTCCACTTTCTCCTTTTCAGGAATATCGCGAGGATATCTTGAAACCATACGGCACCAACGTTGAAGGAATGCCATGAATGTTTCATTGTTTTTATGTTTGGTATTACAGACATCTAGCATGGTGATAGCATGTTGAATGTTATAGGAATACTAAGTTATAAATTTGTCAACTAGTTCATCAAATGATCTGACAGGAGGTGTGATCTTAGATAACCACTCCATTGTTTGTCCCCCCAAGCTTCTTGGGAATAACCTCATCAGATAGGTGTCATCATGAGTGAATTCAAGACTCATTGTGCAAAATTCTTGAACATGATCTCGGGGATCACTTTTCCCATCATATTTATCAAATTTGGGAACATCTGAATTTGGAGGAAAAGGCACCATGTTCAATCTTCTATCAAATGGATAAGGACAGATTTCATTTAATGAGTACCGCACTGTTGTCCCTTGTTGCATGTCTTGCATTTGTCTTTGTAACATTTGCATTTGTTGAGTAAGAGCAACCAAAGGTGCATTATTTTGCTGAGGAAGAAACTCTTCCCTTGTATTAGTTCTCAACTGAAAAGGTGTGTTAAATGGTATATTTTTCTCTGGAGTTTCTAGCTCAGGTATATGCATTTCTGGTATACGTTGTTCTGGAATGTGTTGCTCAGGTATGTTTTGTTCAAGGTTATGAGTTTCCTCTTCTCTTTGTTGTTCTTGATATGCATATTGTTGAGATCCGATTCTAAAGATGTTTGCATCTAAATCTTTGGGAAGTTTAACGCCTTTACTTGTGAGCATAAGCAGATACTTCTCTTTGTCATTTTCCATGAGTCTTTTTACAAGTTTTTGAAAGGAAGTTCTTTCTTGACATTCTCGAAGGAGTTCTTTCGTGATTTCAGGTTCTTCTAGATGTGGTCCTTCAAATGGATTAGATAACCTTCGAGTCATGCTTGATTCTGGTGTTGCTTCGCTTTGTTTGTTTAGTTGAGGGCGAGTTACAGGCATCTTAGTAGAAGCTTTCTGTGACAAAGGGGACAAAATCCTCTTCAATATGGTGTTCTGGGGTTGGTGGTTCAAATTGGGGTGTGTTGTAATTGATGCACTCATCAGGTAAGAATGTTGGATTGATCTTTCCTCCGTGATTAATTCGTTGATTGAATGCGGATTTTTGGCAATATGCTCTAGTTTTCAAAGGCTCCCTATCAAATTCAGTGAATTTGTTCTCGATATAGCATTGAACGTGATGAAGAAATGTTCGATGAGACTTGAAAAGTTGACGATTGATGTATAAAAACTTATTTCTTTTGAGGAATTTGGAAAAACTTGGTTGTTGTTTCTTCAACGTGATGTTATGATAAAAATTCTTTCTTCTCAGAATATGGGGATTAGTCATGCATAAGTGATTCAATGGTTTCCCTCAATTTGTTTGGATTTAGTTGATCTTGTTTTAAAAATTTAAGTCTTACTCTATCAAAGTGAAGGTTTAGATGCCCCTTCATGACAAAGCATGTCAAATGATATGGATAAAAGTCTCCCGATATGGAAACTTGATTTGACAACCTGAAAGTTTTAAACAAGTGTTTTTGAGATGAAATCTGTGAGATGGTAAAGGATTCTTTTGATACTTGTGATGAGGTTTCCGGATTATGATAGGATAGATATGTTTTACAGTGTGATCAGTTTTAGATTTTTACAACGTTTGTTTTGACACAAACTTTGCTCAAGAAATAGCTTTTAAAGTTTTGTTTTTGCTACTCTACTTTGATGAAAAATGATGTTGATGGAAAAAGGCTTCTGAAGATGTTTTCAAAATTTTTAAAATTCCTCACTGTTTTGCCCCCTGTCTTTTTGCTTTTGGTCATGCGCTAAAATAGAGACAAGATGCGCTACCAAATTTACTTTACGCGCTAAAAGAATGACCACATGTGCTAGGCTGCGCCCAACCATGCACTAAAGTTTTGACTGTTTAAAAAAAATTTCTATTTGTTTTGAAAGGCTATGTGCTAGTATGGGTCTATGATGCGCTAACTGTTCAACCTTACGCACTAAAGTTTGGTTTTCACATGCTAAGCTGATGCTTCAATGCGTTAGATTGTTTTCCCAATGCGCTAATTATTTAACACTGTTTTGGAATTTGGATAAAACACTACTGTTTTGAACAGACGCGCTAACTTGATGCTTGGATGCACTAACAGAAATACCCTATGCGCTAAGGAGTTGTTCCCACATGCTAATCTGCCCTGATTTTTCCTTTGGTTGGTTTTTCTGCAATTTCGGATTTGATTGTGAGTTTTTTTTAGCCTTGATGGATGATTTTTTGAAGTAGTAAATGCAAGCATAGCACAAAGAAGACAACCATTTTTGCTTAATCTAACAAAAAGTGTATGTTCTACGAGGATGTGTTCAAATCCTCAATGTTTTAACAGGTTTGGATACAAAAAATACACTTTAGAAAGACTCTTTATTCAAAGATCATAAATAACATCATAGCCCACTAGTCTCAATACTCCGTCATCTCAAACAGCCATGTCACCCCCTAGAAATTAACTCAAAGTGAATTGCTTCAAAATTGAGTAGTTATCTTGGGAGATATATGGTGACTAATCTTGGGGGTGGATTCTTCCCTACCCTTGCACTATGATGTTATAAATGTTTGGTTACTGACTTGGTTCAAAGTTTCTATTTCTATGGCTCTTAATCAGGCTTCCTGTTCGGTCGTTAATGATAAACTCCCTCAGGAGGCTTCCCAACCTTTAGAACAAAGGCTTTACGTATCTCAAGGATACTGGGGGAAGGCTAATCGCTGAGTGCAACTGTTGAAAAGGACTTTCATCACTTTCCACTTTTGATTATAGTGGGTTGGAACAATTGGCCTCAAAGTCATTTCCCACTTAGCCCGTTCCCTTCACACCGGCCATAAATGGCTTTAAGAGTTGATTCCAACTCCTCGGGAAGGTAGGCCTGCTAAAGGATGTAAATGCTTGAAGTACAGAAAGCTTAAGAGTGGTTTGGCTTTTTGATCACTCAGTTAAGGGGAGAGCATATACCTTCCACTTTTGAGACAAGGCAAACAAGGTTCTTTTTAAGCCTTCAATTCAGTGATTTGCTAACCTCTAATTGGAGATGTTGATCCGAAAAAGCATGGTGTTAATTTTACTTCCTCAAATCAGTGATTATTTAATCTAAGGAAATAACCGAGTCAACAAAGCAAAAGGTTCGATTTGGTCAACAAAAGAAAAATTAGTAAACAAAAGGGGAATAACTTCCCTCTTTGATTGCAACAAAACTTTTTAGGTGAGGTTCTTTCCTTTGAACAAAAATTGAAGATGAATCATTTTATACACCAAAGGATGGTGAGGTTCCTTTTATAGCTCTATTTTTGCAAGAAAGAAATGTTTGTCTTGTTCTTTTTAGAGACCAAAAATAGGTTTTCTCCTATGAAAGCAAGAAATGTTCGGTTTAGTGATTCTTTTTATAGCCCAAAGGAAATAAGTGAGTTCAATTTTTAAGAATAGAAGAAGTTTAAAAATTTAAACTAACTTAACTAAGTTAGTGAAAATCCTAACTATCTTAATATTTTTAAAATTTTAAGCTCCCATCTGCAACAGATTTGTTAGAATCCTGCAAGAAAACAAGTTGAAAATGTTAGATGGTTGGTGGACTTCAACAAGTTTATTTTTTTATTCCCAATTACAGATTTTGAAACTTTGATTTCTGTCTGTTTTTGATGCACTACAGAACAAATTGTATGCGCTAAAAGGTGTTGAAGCGCTACACTGTTGTTGGGAAGCACTACTCTGTGTGCCAAAAGTGCTTCTCTATTTTTTTCCTGCGCCGAGACCTACAGGAAAATTTTAATATTCTTATGTGCTAATAAACGAACTTGATGCTCTAGATGATAGACCCCACGCACTGAACAATGAACTAGATGTGCTAGGGAATGATTCCCACATGCTGGTTCTCATTTTCCGTGGACCTCTAAAAGTGGTTATATTTCAAAACCGATTAGATATATGGGGTAATGCCCCATGGTGTGTGCCAGAAATGTATGTGGGAAAATCAAGTGGATAGAACTAAAAATGTGAAAAATGGAGTTCTAGGGAGACTTGTCCACACACCCACAAAACTTCTTGGTGCAAGCTATGGAGTCATGAAGTATGGCTCAGCTTCTCAAGGTTGGTTCCATGGTTCTCTATCTCACAAGGTCCCTCAAACCAATGTTTTTGCTCTCAGATCACTGAGCAAAATGGTTTAGGGATGACAAATGCAAGAACGAGGGATGCTTTTGTTGATTTTAAGATGAGATACATCCTAAGCTATGCATGATCCTATAAATGCAATAAACTAGTTATAAGATGACAAGGTTAGAAAACAAGACTATCCTAGCATACTATATTAGTCCCTAATTTAAGATAAATGATAAAGAAAGTACTCTAAACATGCATATTTAGATTAATTTCTATCTAAAAGAGAGGCTAAAATGATGAGCATAAAATGGTATGAAAGCTTGAATGTATTTGAGCATAAGTATGATGCTAAAGACTCGGTTTTTTAAAATGGAGGAATGAGAGCTCTATTTATAGCAAAAACAAGGCAATGGATGGTCAGGATTGAAAGAGTTAATCAAGGGCTAAGTTTGAAAGTTGGGGATCCATGTTTGTAATTGGCACCAATGAAATGGTGACAAATATCAACATAGGGTGGGTTGAGAAAAGGGGTTGGAGGCATTAAATGCCTGAGAAGACCTCATGGTTATCCTAGGGGTAAGGGTTAAAGTTTAAGTTAAGATTACCCATTGGATCAAGCTTTAACCCTAAGGATAAACTTTTGTGCAAAAGATTAAGGGATAACCATGGTCAAAGCATTGAAGGCTTGATGAGACCCTTGGGTTACATGGAGGTTAAGTTTAGAGAAAGTCTCTAATCATGCTAGAGGGTTGAGTTAACCATTAATGGTTTGGGAGACTTGGAAAGTTAAGTGGGTGAAGCCTTTAAAGGTTTTCAAAGACTTTGAGGATTTGAGAAGTGACCTCCCCTTGCTTAGGGATGTGACAAAGTTTAGTAGATAGGTTAGGCTAATTAGAAGTGTGTAGAAGATTCTAGAAGGGGGTTAGGAATAGGATTTAGGAGGCAAGTGGGAGATGTAGGATTTTGCAAGTGGATCGAGGGATAATAGGATTTAATTGAAATAAAATGAATTTACTTCAATTTGGTTGCAATTTGGGGAAACTAAATAAATTTGATTTATTCAATTTAGGATAACTATTTAATTAAATTTGAATTTAATTAAAAGTGGATAGAAGGGATTTAATTGAATAAAATGATTTATTCATTAAATGGTAAAAATAAATCTAGTGAATTTAATTTAAATAAATTGAGTAATTTACTTAATTTAAATAGAAGAATGTGGGTTATTCAATTAAATTAGATTTAATTAAATAGGGAAATGAACATAAAATATTCATTTAGGAATATGGTCATTTTTATACGTCTACAAATACAAAGGCTAGAAACAAAATTTAGTCTATTTGCATGAGTTGCTTTGTATCCTAGTACCATACTCACATATCTCACATTTATATCCTTAACATCATTCACTCTAAGTGACATGTTATCATATGTGGCTCTGGTTAACTCCATAACTCCCTTGTTAGGTATTTTCTTTGTTTTATCAAGCCTACTACCAGTTAAGGTAAACTAGTAACTGCCTTAATTGCTTCCCTGGTTATCTTGCAAACTAACTCTAACCATATGAACTCTCCATGGACTCTACTCAATACAAGTCTGACAACTTCCTTTGGAAATTTAGGAATGTTCAGAATCTATACAAAACCTATGTCTTCCACAATCTTATGTTCAGATTTAATCACACCATTTCCACCGGTAATAACCTCATTAAATATTTTCTTCAAATCTTCAATCCCTAGGTTTTCTATGTTGCAATGTATGTAGATTCTAGAGTCTTCTGCAAATGCTACACCCTTCAGAATTTTTGAAAAAGCTCTAATAGAATCATCTTGTTTTGCAATCTTGGGGATAATCTTAAACATGGGTCTAGGGCATTTGACATTTTCCACAATGATAGGTTTTGCAATAAACTCAGGAACAGAAGATGAGGTTGTCATTTCAAGGATGAATACCTCTTAACCAAATTTCTAAATGCTTGAAAATTACTTTGCAGCTTTGCCTTAGAATGCCCTTGCTCAGTTTCATGCTCTCTGATTATTTGAATGCTCGGTGAGTTTGAAATGAGGGTTTTCTAGTGCTTTATAGCCCAAAAAAATTCTTGAAAACTGCATTAAATGCTCACCGGTTAAGTGAAAATTTAACACATCTCTCAGTAAAGAAGAAATGTATCTTCTCAGCATCAACTGAGGGTAGAATGCATGATTTCTAACTTCTTGCAATACCCCCTAAGGACTATTCCTTAGTTAGATGAAGAATCTCCTACCGGTGGAGGATTACTATGTTCTACCGGTACAAAGATAGTTTCATCAGTTCTTTGATCACTATCCTTAATCCATTGTTTTGAAAATTCTTTCTTTACTTCATCTACCTTTTCTTTGCCCTTTAAACTAGATCCTTTATTGTTTGTCAGTGTATTCTTGCTTCTACAAAATTTTACAATATGTCCAATCTTGTTGCATGCATAACAAGTTAGATTTTTCCTCTAAATAGCCTTTCCATATCCTTGACCCGTTTGTGATCTATATTGATTAGATAAATGCCCAAATCTTCCACAAACATAGCATTTCACATTCATTCTGCAATTTTATGAATTATGACCAACTTTGTTGCTTTTGGAACATTGACCGATGGGTGAGTTTATATTCTGATTATTTCTAAATCTACACTAATTTGCTATGTGACCATATTTGTTGCAATTAAAACATTTCCCATTAAATTTCTAAGCATTAGGTTGTCTTACTGGTTTGTTCTAATCTTGATTATTTGCAGTACTGGAACTTTCTCCATGGTCAAATCCAAGTCCATTTCTATCTCCATCAGGTTTTTATCTTTTAAGCATGTCATCAAGTTCTTCTGAACTTTTCTTGAATTTGTCTTTGTGTTTATTTGCAGTAACCAATTCATTTTCCAGAATTCCAACTTGTCTCACAAGCTCATCTTTATCATGTTGCATCTGAATCAGATCTATCTTTAACATATCATTTTCATGACCAAGTCTCAGATTTTCATTTCCAGTATCATTAAGCCTCCCAGTCAAGTCTTCTTCATTCTTCTTCCTGTCTTCAATATCCTTACATAACCTCATAGTCATATCTTGCGTTTCAATCTTCATATTATTGTTTTCTTGTCTCAAATTATTTGCAATATCTCTAAGAGTTTCCTTTTCATCATCATCATTCTGCATTTTCTCATGAAGTTCCTTTTTGTTATTTTGTGCTATAACCATATTTTCTTGAAGTCCTTTAATGAATTCCTTAGCAGTCCTCAGATCATCTTCAACTTTGATATTCTTCAATTTTTCTGCATCAAAATCTTTAAGAGATCCTTCCAACTATTTTCATAAGTTCTCCATCTGTACCAGTGTCAGAATCTCCCTCAAGCTATTAGGATTTCACAAATAGAGAACCAGGCTCTAATACCAATTGTTAGATTCAATGACAAACCTAAAGACACTGAGGAGGGGGGTGAATTAGTGTCTAATTTGTTTATAGAATATTTAAACTTATTGATAAGTTTGCAGCACAAAACAGTGTACCTGTAAATAAGAATTATTGCAGTAAACAAAAATAATAAAGACATCATCGAAACATGCCATAACACAAGATATTTAATGAGGAAACCCGGTGTGGGAAAAACCTCAGTGGGATTTGTCACCCACAATATTTACTCACTGGCCAATGAATAAATACTACTTACAATAAGGGGCATGCACATGCAGGGAGGCCAACAGCCTAGAGATCACTGCTCAATGAAGAGTCACACTGACTACAAAATGGATTATTAAATCTAATACAATCTACTGCTCAAAACAGCATCTCTAATGCTAGGTTCAGTACTTGTTTAAACTCAGATATATACCTTATCCAAAACCTTCGTTGCCACTAAACAATTATTTTCTACCATACATTTCTTCTCCTCTCATCTCTTCTACTCTCAAAATGACCTATAAGATCTCATACATATATGAGTCTGTTACAATATACCATATCGGCTTACAAAACATAACTATATTACAAGAAACAAAAGTTCATCCCATGTCGACTGGAGTGTGAGTATGCTTTGTTGCCGATGTAATCTGAATGCTGGTGTAAGTGCCTGTCGGTGCCGGTGTCAGCCGGTGTATGAATTTTGTGATGCCAGGCATGTATAAACTAATTGCCGATGAGTTGCCAGTTGGTTACCATCAATGGTAATATCAACTATTCTCATAAGAGTGTAGAATGCCAACACATGGGATAGTTCCGGTTTAAGCACAAAATATAATTGTGTCATTGCTTTGAGACTCTCTCCTTTGTTATATTGATCTGCTCTAATCCAGAGTAAAAATCCTTCAATTGTGCATTTGAAACTATGCACAATCACACATACACAACATTCACACACTTCTTGATATCCAAAATAAACTTTCCAATCTCTTATATATATCCACAATATGAATTTATCTCACCAACAAGTCAGCTTTAAAAACACTTACAAATTATGAAATGTGTAAGATGTGTCAGCTGAATCTGATTACCAATACATATGCAGACCAAAACAAATTGATTACATGCTTCCCATATGTCAGCCAAGTAACCTTGAACGTAAAATTAATCATCGAAATCATTCCAATAATTTCTCACAACACATTATATCACTGGCTGGCCAAATAGAATTGTTCTTCCTGTAATGTCGAATACTGGATCTTCATACATGCATTAAAGACAACACTAGAGGCTAAGATTTTGGAATAAGATACTCTAGACATCCAACCAAATACCTATATCACTGCAAAGAAAAAATTGCAATCAAAATGAAGTTCTACTCAAAATACTCCCATACTATCAAATACCGTGTTCCACCTTCCAAACTTAAGCAAAATTTGACTTCATACTTTTGGTAGGATGAATCTATATATTCCAAATAGAATCTCTGAGAAGGGTTTTCCATCAGTGAAAACTCCCATATACTTATCTACACTTATGCAGTCTCTCTTTCCAACAATATCCCCCTTTGGCATTGATGGCAACACTAAGTGAAAAATGACTAAGTGTCAAAGCAAAAATGTCATACACTGCAAACTTAGAAAAAAACAAAACTTCTGCAAACTCCCCCTAAGACTATATACCATGTTTCACTTCCCTTTCTCCCCCTTTGACATCAATGACAAAGGCAGGTATGCACATATCAAAATTCTCAAAACATACAAAAATTTGAAGATATCTACAAAAATATTCTTAAATGGTTGCAAATGGTCATCTCATCCCTTCTTCAGATTTTCCAAAATAGATACGAGGGTGCTGAATAGATTTGTATGCATCTCTATTGCCCTAAGATCCATAGGAGTAGTTTTACTCAATGCATTATGAGCATCCTGCAAACTACTAAGTAAAGTGTCTAACTAGGGAGTGATTAGATTCCTTAGCTCTCCCACTCTTCCTGCAATCCTATCCTTCTCCTAATTTAGACTCTTGATTTTATCAAGTAGAAACATCACCTGATTTTCTCTACTACTTACAAAAATAGACTAAGGATCATAAGATTGAGATAGGCTGGATAGCTTTCCATCACATTCTTTTATCTTGTTGTCAACCTCAATAGTGAACTTTGGAAATAAGAGGCATGACTTGTAGACTCTTCCTTCTTTGTTCAATGCATCTTGAATTCCTTTAACACAAGTGACCAAATGTTTTCTATCACCTTCAATCATTTTTGGAATGGTCCTCATCCTCATAGCATTAAAAGTTCTTAGAACCTTTACCTTAATAGATTTCTCTAATGGTTCAAAATGAGAATGAACCGACTCAAGAAAACACTTTATCTTACCAGAGGGTGTTTCGAATGAGTCTGCTTGAAATATGGCAAAATTTTCTCAAGAACACTTGTCGCCAATTTAATCACCTCATTGTCCTCGGTGTGAGATTTTAGTAAGTCTTCACTTTCTTTGGCTTGAGCGAGTGCAACCAATTTGAGTTCCTAGATAGGAGATAGTGAATCAAGATTGATGGGGCCTTGAGTGAAGTTTGTGTCACTTCTGATATACTTCCCCTTCTCAGATTCCACAGTGTCCAATGAAGGGTTCTGAGTTCCCTCACCTGCATCAACTTCCTTATAACTTACATCTTCTTCCATAGGTGCACCATCCTCAACTCCTACATCATCCTGAGCATCTATGTCAACCTATTGGGCTATTTATTCTCCTTGTTCATTAACTTTTAGCTCATCTCCTAGGGATGTCATTCCTAGGACTTCCAGAATAGACTTTTGAACATCTTCCTAGGATTTCTCAAGAATCACCTCATACTGATGCTTCGAAATAATTTCCCTCAAAAAATTTTAGTCTCCTTGTTAACTTCTTCATTTTTCTTAATCATTAATTTGTTCACCCTTGATTTGCTCCTAAACTTTTCTTTGTTCTCTTTAAGAATTATATCTATTTCCACTTTAGAAATTACCAGACAATGTTGTGTTTACAAATACTCCCTTATCCTTTCTTCCTCTAATCTAGCTGACTCTTTCCTTAATTTAAAAAGATCATAGAAGCTCTTGGGAACTTTTGATACAATCTTAATGAGAGCTCTATTATACTTATTCAAGTATACAACTGTGGGCTCTTCCAATGATATCTTCCCTTTGTCATCCAATAGATAATAAAATTGAGAAAGTATTTTAGATTACCTTGTTCAATTATTGGTTCCTTTACTTGCTTGAGAGTTATTCTGGATTGTTCTACTTCAGCTCTTGGCTTCTTCTTGACAACTTTGGCAGATATAGCACTTTTCTTCACTTCTTTTATTGCTTCATTAGATTCAATTTCATCTTCTTTTATAGGGACTACAACATAAACTCTTTGTGGTTGTGCTTTCTTCCTCTTCACTACTCCACTAGATGGTTGGGCTTGAGGCTTAGGTAAATTAGGTGGTTTTTGAGCACCAAAGGAGGGTGCGAAACTCCTTGTCTACCTTGGCGTAGGTGGAGGGGATTTCGGTTTGGCTTCTTTGGGCTTGACCATATCTTTTTCCTTCAATATTTTCTTCTGTCTTTCTCTCTGAAATGCCTCTTTTGTAATGCCTAAGCTCTCTACCAGCTGCTCCACCTCCTTCCTTACCTTCTTTTGTATCTCATGTTTCTTGAATTGAGAATGCAGACTCAAGCTCTTTTCCTTATAAGTGATGAACCTCTTCTTAGACTTGTCCACCAGGTTTCTCAATAAGTGTTGTGCATATGCCTCAAGTACATGTCCTTCAACCTCATATCCCATGAGCATGATCCATTAGGTCCTTGGCTCAATGGATTCCATAAGGCATTGCTTAGTGTCTACCATAAAGAAGATAGTATCTTGATACTTCTCAACTATCTCTCTAAGAATCCTTTCTCTAATTTGTATCATGCTTTGAAAGGTCTTTAAGTATTGCCAAAGTATGTCTTTTTGTACCTATAAACCTCCTAGACCCTGAAGTGTTGCCTTGATTTGCATAGCCACTGACCTATCATAGGCCCATTTAAACTTTTCTACTCTTGGAATCTCATTCATAAAAAGAAGTATAGATAGATACTCAAAGTGCCAAATTTTAACACATGCTTCTTGTCTTGCTTGATTTTCTTTAGATTACTCAAAATCTCATTCTAGACCACCTCACACGGGTCGTACTTCTTATCTTCCTTCAAGATTTGCATGTAGGAAACATAGATCTATTGATAGACTTTGTATCTTGTCACCATCGATGTAAATCTGACATCATATCCAATTATATCACTGATTGTCATTGCCTTTTTGTCAAATTGTGAACTGGTTACCTCTGTTACTATCTATCTTTTCACATTTCTTAGACCAGGTACCTCACCAATTGAATTTAGATAGGTCACTACCTTGATTTCTATCTTGGTGATCTTGTGTGGTTTATCATGACACTTGAACTCATCATGCATTCTTCTTGAGACATATGAAGCCCACTCAGGTTCATCAAAAACTAGAAAATTCATAAACTGTGTGAAACCCTTTTCCTCAAATGCCTTGAATTCCAGTTTTAAGTTTCCCATCTCATCAATCATATGATCTGTGTAAATTTTCAACATTTGGGCACTCCAAAGCTCCTTAATATTATAGTGACAGTAAACCCTAATGTCCTCCACATGTAAAACTCCATATGGGACTGATGAAAATGCCCCATTCGGATTGTCTTCCATCAACTTGAAGAGGTATTTCTTGAATATTGGTCTAGCTTGTTCAATTAAATAAACTACTAGTGGAGTCACAACACAAGAAGATGCCATATGGAAAAATTTAGGTTTCAAACTAAAAAAGTTCTAACTCAGAGAAATGCCTTTTCAATCTTCAACTGGATGCAAGATCTCTTGGACAAATGTCTCTTTTTCTTGGAATCTCAGCAAAATCACCTTAGCCATACTTTACTTCTTTCTCGGTTCAAATGTATTAAGTGAGAAATGAGAGGTTGAATTTCTTTTTATATACCTAATAAATTCTCTTAGCCCTAACTCTTCTGCATACCCTGCATTCATAGAGTTCCCTTCTGTAGATCTCCAATTCATCTCAAATCTTCCAAAAAAATATTTGTGACTATCAAACACATCTCTGCAACCTACCAAAACCATGTATAGATCTCCAATAGAGGGTTTGAAATATTTTCACGAAAACTTCCCCCTAAGGCCGGATGCGGACCCATTCACTGTATTATCATCACTCTTCTTCACCCAAGTCTTCTTCATCTACTCTCTGATCTATTCAAATTCTTATTTTCTCTTCTCATCTCATTTTTCATTCTTATTCTTATCTTCTGGGGCCTTCTTGTTTGCATTTTTGCTTCTGTAAAACTTAGCAATGTGACTAGATTTCTTGCAATTATAGCAAACAAAATTGTTCCTTGGATTAGGTCTGAAATTTCCTTGATCTAAATTGATTAGCAATATGCCCAAATCTTCCATAAGCATAGCATCTAACATTTCTCTTATTATAAAAGTTATTCATCTCATTTCTGCATACACTTACCTTATGACAATACTTATTACACTTGAAACATTGACCGGTAAAAGATGGACCATTATAGTTCATCCTATTCCTGCACTGACTAGCTATATGGCCAAAATTATTGCAAACAAAAAAGTTATCATTGAATTTATGAGCATTATGCTGTCTTACCAAAGGCTTTCTTGAGTCGTTCTTCTGTTGTTGAGTCTTACAATTACTTTGACCAGATCCCGAGCATTCTTCTTTCTCATATCTGAGACCTTGAGTATCATTTGGATTGTTCTAACTGGCAAGTATCTCACCAAGCTTGGCTAAGCTGACCTAGAACTTCTCCTTGTACTCATTTACAACATCAAGATCATATCTAAGAAGAATAATCCATCTTTCAATATTTTCCTCTTGTTGCCTAGCATCTTCAAGGTCAAGCTTTAGTTGTCCATTCTCACTCTCAAGTCTGTAGCATTCTTCAGAATTTTCTTTCAAGGATTGAGTAAGCTTCTCCTCATTCTTCTTCCTTTCTTCAATCTCTTTTGTCAATCTCATCAAAATAGCTTCCATTTCTTTCTTTTCGACTGTATTGGCTCTAGCAAGTGTTGGCATTATGTGAACTAGTATGAGGACATAATGACATTGTGTGTTGTCATTGATGTCAATATAATGAAATAGAAGAGAACCGGTATAACACTGTGAACCAGAATTTGTGCCAAAGTGAAGTGGTGTGTTTGTTCAAGGTGAACTGGCATATGGTTATGGGAACGGGCACATGAAAGCTTTGTATGACTACCGGTTGGTAGTCTCAACTTCAAGGTTTCCGGTTGAAGTGCTTCAAGCCTATGTGGCTCAATCGATGACTTTGTGTGATGAGTTAGCATGGTAATGAAGAACAAATCATGTTGCCACATAAGCCTTGTGTGCATGAAGGATCTCGCATGAAGGAGATTTTCCAATCTATCTCATGAATGTGCGAAGTCTGTAAACAGTGATAACATGTGATGGGCTATCAACTGCCATGAAATCGGTGGAAAACAAACAATGGAGAATGTCTTGAGATTGGATCAAGATTGTTGCATTTAAGGTAGTGTGCTCAACGGTCAGGATTGAACCGTTTGAATTCCTTAACCTAATAGGTTTAGGGTTCAGGGTTTATGCTACCGACCTATTTGTTTTCCTATAAGGTTGATGTTGTGTTTATTTTTGAGTTTGTTGGCAAAAGTTGTGTGTGTGTATCCAAGAGAAGAGATACGTGATTCTTTCCAGACGAGAGGAAAGAAGTGATACCTATAGAGTGTAAGTGCAGAAGGTAAAGAGGAGCTAAAGCAGATCTACATTAGCATTGAGTGTTGTTGCCAGATCATTGAAATACCTATTGATCTCTAACCACCTCAATAGTTGGAAAATCCCTTAACAGGGTAGCTTTAACCGGCATTCTGTAAATCCTTTAATAGGGTGACTCAAAACCATTGAGTTCTTGAAATCCTCTAACAAGGTAACCTTTAACAGGGTCTAACCCTTAACCGGGTATTCTAGCCATCCCTTAACTAGGTGATCCCTAACAAGATTGGTTCCTAACAGAACCTATTGTATCATTCTTTAACCGGACAAGGCTCCTAACAGAGCAGACTTCTAAAGAGTTCAAAAACAAGCTTGTGGGTATTCATCCCCACTATGGTTTTTCCCAGTTGGGTTTCCATGTGAAAATTATGTGTGTCATATGTGATGTCTTCTTCATGTGATGCTATGTTGTTTTCTATCAAGCGGTGAATCATGTTGATCTAGTTGTTTATATGTATATCTTTGATGGTAGATTACCTATTCATGCATTAGGGTGAAATGGAAATAAAGTGTTAGATTGTATAAGAAGATAGGTATCAACTAGTTTATGCTTGTCTCAGTTATTCTGGGTTTTGCCGGTTGTACTCTGATTAAGGACCGATGTTACTATTTGTCTGTCAATGCACAATGTCTACTGACAAACCGGTTTAAGATTGTATTTTTGTCTATACTCATTCATCCCCCCCTCTTAGTACCGATTTGGTACTATCTGTTCATCATTGAGTTATCAATTGGTATCAGAGCGTCCTTCAGGTCCTCTATGTTATAGGCTTAATCATTGGAGGTGAAGATCCTAGTCTAATGATGAAGAGAGAAGGTCCAAAGTTTAATAGAGAAAACTTCAGTATATGGAAAGACAGAATGAAGATATACATCAGAAGCATGGGTGCTCAACACTTGAGCTATGTTGAGAATGCCTATATTGCTCCTACCAGTACTCTCACCAATGACCAAAAGAGAGAGATGCAGGAGAATGGGCAAGTCATGGAAGCCCTAATTAGTAGTTTATCCCACATTGAGTGTATTGATGTCCAAGATAAGGTAAATCCCAAAGAGATATGGGATACTCTTGAAAATATCTATGGTAGTGATGAGCATGTAAAACAAGCTAACAAAGAAAGCCTTAGAGGGAAGTTTGAAGACATGAGGATGGTTGAAGGTGAGACCATTCAATAGTATGGAATAAGAATCAAAACCGTTGTTGGAGATATCAAGAGTGCAGTTGGTAAAATGGAAGATTCCACTGTGGTAAGCAAAGTCCTAAGATCCTTATTACCAGTCTATGCAATAAGGGTTGCTGCTATTCAGGAGCTGAGATCAATAGACAAGACTAAGGTATCCCTAGACTCCATCATTGTGAAGTTAATGGCCTATGAGCTAAACAATTTTGATGGCAATGTTTGAAAGACTGAATCAACTTTCAAAGCTTTTGTTGTACCATCCAAAAAAGGAAAAGAAGCTAGCACTAGAGGTGAACCAAGACAGAGCAGAGAAATGGATGATGAGGAGATTCTAATGGCATTTGAAGCTCTTCTTGCCAGAAAACTTCCTAAGGGAATGAACAAATACAGAGGTAAGCTCCCTTTGAAATGCTTTTCTTGTAACTCGATAGGACATATTACTGTAAACTATCCTAATGGTGACAACAAGGACAAACCAGAGAAACTATTTTGTGGCAGTTGATGAAGGTGTCACAGATGAGGAATCAGAAGATGAAGAAAATGAAGATATTGTGTTTATTCCTATCAAGGAAGATGTGTCCGACAAGAAGGCTCTTGTCTCCCAATTTGATAATTCCAATGAGTGGATTATTGGCAGTGGATGTTCTCACCATATGACTGGTGACCGGAGCAAGTTTCTATCCTTGGAGGAGTATGATGGTGGTGTGGTTCTCTTTGGTAATGATGTACCATGCACGGTCAAAGGCAGAAGCTCCATCTCTCTAAATGGAAAGAGTAGTACTGACAATGTGTATTGGGTTGATGGTATCAGACACAACCTTCTGAGTGTTGCCCAGCTGAAAGAAAGTGGTCTCACTCTGGAATTCAAGAATGGAGTGTGTAGAATCAAAGGAAAGAATGGTGAATTGGTGGCCACCGACATGCAGACCAAAGGTAACCTATTTCAGCTGAATGCAAATATAAGTACATGTCTTATGGCTAAATTTGATGATAGTTGTATATGGAATAGGAGACTCTGCCATGTAAACTTTGATAACATTGTGAAGGCTACTAAGATCAAGGAAGTTAGAGGGTTGCCGGTTCTAAGAAAACTGGATAATACCCTGTGCAGAGAGTGTCAATTGGGAAAAATGTCTTCCTCAACCTTTAAAGGCAAACCTTTCACTGCTAACAATTTGCTTGATCTTGTGCATACTGATTTGTATGGTCCTATGAAAACTAGGAGTGTGTAGGGTGATAGGTACTTCATGATTCTCACTAATGACTGCTCAAGAATGATGTGGGTCACATTCTTGAAACATAAGTCTGAAGCTTTTGTAAAGTTCAAAGCTTTCAGAGCATTAGTAGAGAAGGAAAGAGGTAAAAGAATCAAGTGCCTGAGAACTGATCAAGGAGGGGAATTCACTTCTGGTGAATTCAACAAGTACTGTGAAGAACATGGCATCAAGAGACAATTGCCTGGCCCCCAGACTCCACAATAGAGTGGCCTAGTAGAGAGGAATAATAGGACTCTGGTTGTAGTAGCTAGAACTATGTTGATTCAAGGAAAGGTAGCCCACAGCTTTTGGAGAGAAGCCATGAGCACTGCAATCTACACAATGAGCCGGGTACTCATCAAGAAAGGTAAGGATAAAACTCCTTATGAATATTGGATTGGTAAGTCACCTATGTTTAGCTACTTTAGAGTGTTTGGTAGCAAATGTTACATCAAGAGGAATGAACACCAGAGCAAATTTGATGCGAAATGTGATGAGGGAATATTCCTAGGTTATTCCACCAAGAGCAAATCTCTCAAGTGTTTCAATAATAGGACTCAGAGAATCATGGAAAGCATCAATATAAGAGTTGATGAAACCTCTGAGAAAACTGAAGAAACTGGCAGTAAGCAAGTGGTAAATGAACCAGTTGTAACCTTCTGGGAACCGATTGTCTATCAACCAAGTACCAGTAATAGTGTTCCAAAACCAGTAGATGTAGATGCTGGTACTAATGGACATGAGGATGAAGAAGAAAAGAAAGAGGAATCTATCAAGACCATTCCTCGGTATGTCAAGCTGAATCATGATCCTAAGCAGATCATAGGAGATAAGGATGCAGGAATCCTTAAAAGAAGAAAGGTTAGAGAAAACTCATGTATGATCTCTGAATTTGAGCCTAAATCATTCAAAGAGGCACATAAAGATGAAGACTAGATCAAGGCAATGGAAGAGGAACTTGACCAGATAGAGAAAAATGGTACATGGTCTCTGGTACCCAGACCAGAGCATAAAAATGTCATTGGTACCAAATGGGTTTTCAGAAATAAGCTGAATGAGGATGGCATAGTGATTAGGAACAAAGCCAAACTGGTGTTCAAAGGATATGCCCAAGAAGAAGGAGATGAATATGGAGAAACCTTTGCTCCTGTAGCCAGATTGGAAGGAGTTCGTATGCTTCTTGCATATGCAGCTTTTAAAGGTTTAAAAGTATATCAAATGGATGTAAAATCTGCATTTCTAAATGGTGTACTTGAAGAGGAGGTGTATATAGAGCAACCAGATGGGTTTTCCCTATCTGAAGACAGTGACATGGTATGTAGGCTACATAAAGCCTGATATGGTCTAAAGCAGGCACCTAGAGCATGGTATGAACATCTGCATTCCCATCTTGTGAAGATTGGATTTGAGAGAACAAGTGAAGATAGCAATATCTACTTGAAGTCTCAAGGAGATCAAATCCTGATCTGTGAGGCATTGTTGATGACATTATCTTTGGTGGAGATGACAAGATGAGTCATGAGTTTGTAGATGAGATGAAGAAAGAGTTTGAGATGTCACTCATAGGGGAGATTAAGTTCTTCATTGGACTGCAAATCTAGCAGATGAAAGATGGAATTTTTATCACTCAGTCCAAGTATGTCAAAGAGGTGTTGAAGACCTTTGGCATGGAAGATAGAAAACCGGTTGGTACACCAATGGTGACCGATTGTAAACTATCGAAAGAGGATGACTCATCATTGGTTGATGAGAAGGAATACCGATCAATGATTGGTAAGTTGCATTATGTAGTGCATAGCAGACCAAATATTGCACATGCAGTTGGCATTACTGCAAGGTTCCAAAAAAGCCCAAGAGAATCACACTTGGTTGCAGTCAAGCAAATTCTTAGGTATCTGAAGGGAACTGTTGATTATGGATTGTGGTATCCATATAGAAAGGATTTCAACTTGAAAGTATACACAGATGTTGATTGGGTAGGTAATGTAGATGACCGGAAAAGCACAACTGGTAGTGCATTCTTTCTTGGTGGTAGACTAGTCTCATGGATGAGTAAGAAGCAGAGTTGTATCTCTCAGTCTACAATGGAAGCTGAGTATGTTGTAGCTTTCATGAATTGCACTCAGACAATTTGGATGAAGCATGTATTAAATGGCTTCAAAGTTCTTGTATCTAAATCGGTAAGTATATTTTGTGACAATACTAGTGCAATTAACATCTCCAAGAATCTGGTTTTACATTCTAGAACCAAGCACTTTGAGCTTAAGTATCATTTCTTGAGGGAAAAGGTTTAGAACAAAGAGATTGCAATAGAACATGTTTCCAATAAGGAGCAATTAGCAGACATATTCACCAAGCCACTCCCAAAGGCTACATTTATGTACTTAAGAGGTGAATTAAGGGTGTTGCCCCTTCAGGAGGTAAACTAAAGGCATATGCTCCACATCAGTGAGGTATTGCATAGTTAAATTTTTTTTGGATTGATGTGTTGAACAATACTACTCCTCAGGGGGAGTAGCATAATGGAACAGGAAAGCTTGTGCCTCCACTTTGGCATTGTTGTCAAAGGGGGAGAAAATGTGAAGCGGAGAAGATATCTGCAGAAATTGGGGGAGAAGATGTGAAGCGGAGAGATATCTTTGTATATTGCCATCAATGCCAAAGGGGGAGATTGTTGGCATTTTATGAACCGGTATGAGGACATAATCACATTGTGTGTTGTCATTGATGTCAATATGATGAAAGAGAAGAGAATCAATATAACACTATGAACTAACATTTGTGCCAAAGTGAAGCAGTGTGTTTGTTCAAGGTGAACTGGCATATGGTTATGGGGACCGACACATGGAAGCTTTGTATGACTACAGGCTGGTAGTCTCAACTTCAGGGTTTCTGGTTGAAATGCTTCAAGCCTATGTGGCTCAATCGCTGACTTTGTGTGATGAGTTAGAATGATAACAAAGAACAAATCATGTTGCCATGTAAGCCTTGTGTGCGTGAAGGATCTTGCATGAAGGAGATTGTTCCTATCTACCTCGGAAATGTGCGAAGTTTGTAAACATTGATAACCTGTGATGGGTTATCAGTCGCCATGAAATCGGTGGAAAATGAACGATGGAGAATGTCCTTAGATTGGATCAAGACTGTTGCATTTAATGCAATGTGCTCAACGGTCAGGATTGAATCGTTTGAATTTCTTAACCTGACAGGTTTAGGGTTTAGGGTTTATGCTATCGCCTTATCTTTTTCCCTATAAGGTCGATGTTTTGTTTCTTTTTGAGGTTGTTGGCAAAAGTTGTGTGTGTATCCAAGAGAAGAGATACGTGATTCTTGCCAGACCAGAGGAAAGAAATGATATCTATAGAGTGTAAGTGCAGAAGGTAAAGAGGAGCTAAAGCAGATCTGCATTGGCATTGAGTGATGTTACTAGATCATTGAAATACTTGTTGATCTCTAACCACCTCAATAGTTGGAAAATCCCTTAATAGGGTAGCTTTAACTGGCTTGTTGTAAATCCTTTAATAGGGTGATTAAAAACCATTGAGTTCTTGAAATCCTCTAACAAGGTAATCTTTAACAAGGTCTAACCCTTACTGGGTATTCTAGCCATCCCTTAACCAGGTGATCCCTCATAGGATCGGTTCCTAAAAGAACCTATTTTATTAGTCTTTAACTGGACAAGGCTCCTAACAGAGCGGACTTCTAAAGAGTTCAAAAACAAGCTTGTGGGTATTCATCCCCATCGTGGTTTTTCCTAGTTGGGTTTCCATGTGAAAATTATGTGTGTCATATGTGATGTCTTCTTCATGTGATGCTATGTTGTTTTCTATCAAGTGGTGAATCATGTTGATCTAGTTGTTTATATGTATATCTTGATGGTAGATTACCTATACATGCATTAGGGTGAAATGGAAATGAAGTTTTAGATTGTATGAGAAGATAAGTGTCAACCGGTTTATGCTTGTCTCAGTTATTCTGGGTTTTGTCGGTTGTACTCTGATTAAGGATCAGTGTTACTGTTTGTCTGTCAATGCACAATGTCTACTGACAAACTGGTTTAAGATTGTGTTTTTGTCTATACTGATTCAACCCCCCCCTCTCAATACCGGTTTGGTACTATCCGTTCATCATTGATTTATCAACAAGTTTGTCACATTCTTCTGTCTTCTCCTTCAATACTTCTTCATCAATTCTTTGACTTTCTTTCTACTTAAGTTAATCAACAAGTTCCTTTATTTTTTCTCTTGATTTTTTCAACTGATCTCTCAATGTTTCAATGTATTCTTCAGTATCTTTGAGATTTGGTTTCACTTACCAGTTCTCATCTTGTGCATGATCAAGATCTCCAAGAAAAACAACTAGCTACTTTCTAAGACTACCAGAATCCATTAATTCACCTTCTTGGATCCACCTCAAGATGTTAGGCTTCCTCTGAGGAACTAGAATATGATACCAATTGTTGGAATCAATGAACATTGAGAGGGGGGTGAATCAATGTTCTACAACTTCTAACTTTCTTAACCAATTCTACAAGAAATTTAATCCAAATGAATATGAGAGATAAGCATAGGCAAAACATGCTGGCAAGAGACACTATATTAATAATCAGTTTTTGTCATTGATGACAACTTGAGTTAGACATCCAATCCATAGGTCATAATTTATTCATATTGAAAGATTTATTGAGGTCCGGTAAGGTCTGGTGAGAAGAATAGGTTATCCGATAGAATGCACAGTGTTGTGGTTGGTAGTTCATTTGTGCTATGTAGTGTGTATTATGGATCTCAAAGAAGCATTGTGGTCATGTGCTATGCATTATTCCAGGTTTGTAGTGTTCGATGTTGTGAACTGAGTATGTTGGGAGAACTAATAGATGGTTTTCTGGTAGAACAATGTTTTGTGGAAGTAACATGTGAAGATTCATTGTACAAATTATACAGAGTGATTTTGATAGTTGTTTGTGTGTTCAAGGTTGTTAAGATAACATATGGAAAGTGTGTGGATAGTTTATTTTGCTCCGCTTTGTTCTTTTCGGATTGGATTAAGCCGACTCAGGTAACATGTTTCATTTGTGTGTTATATGGTTTTTTGGCTTACATTGATTTGATATAATGTGGTGTTGCGGATATAAGACCATTTGATATGAGAATTTGGTATGTTGATGGTGGTGTGAAAAATGTGTATGATTGTGTGCAGTTTCACATGCGCGGATGAAAGATTTAAGCTTAAGTATAATGTAAAATATCAAAATAGAGTAGAGTAGCAGAGTAGAGTACCAAAACTATACTCAGGAATTTTTTGATTTTATTAAATATTTCAAACCTTCTTGTAATCATTTGTAAACATTTTGTAAGGCAGTGAGCCTTCCGGGTTGTAGCCCTTATTTGTAATTGAGTAGTGAGCTCTTGGCAGTGTGCCTGAATGCATGTGCATTCCTCTTATGTAATATTATTATACTTCTAATAGAGTATATTAATATTGTGGGTTTGAATCCCACCATGGTTTTTCCCCTGACCCTCGAGTTTCCACATAAAAATCTTGGTGTTATGGTGTTGTTGATCCTTATTTTGTGTTGATGCACTTTACTTTTCTTCATTTGTACTAAGTGGTTGAAGGATCAGGTCAATAAAGGTAAAAATTGCAGAACATTGATTCACTCCCCCCTCTCAATGTTCATTGATTCTAACAATTGGTATCAGAGCCAAGTTCCTTGAAAGGAACCTAACAACTTGAGGGAGATCCGAGAAGGTATTTTAATGAATTTCAGGGGTCTTAGATAATAGTTACTTATTGCACTTGATAATCTAGATCAGTTCAAAGCCAAGGTCTAAGAATTTGAAAAAGACTTAAGGATGCTAAATTTTTTATTCAAACATTAAAGGTGCAACTAAGTAAGTCCAAGAAAAAGAGAAAAGATCTTGTTGATCAGCTCCAATAGAAAGAAAGTCAAGGAATTGATGAAGAAGCCTTGAAGGAAAAGACTGAAGAATGTGAGAGACTTGCTAGAGATAATGCAGTTCAGAAGAATAAAATGGAAGCCATTGTGATGAAAATGACAAGAGAGATTGAAGAAAGGAAGAAGAATGAAGGAAAATATTTCTCAATCCTTGAAAGACGAATCTGAAGAATGTTTCAGACTTCAAAATGAGAATGGATAGTTGATGAGTGACCTTCAAAATACTAGAGAACATGGGGAAGATCTTGGAAAAATTATCCTTCTCAAATATGATCCTAATGTTGCAAATGAGTACAAGGAGAAGATTTGGATCAGCTCAACCAGACTAGATCAGATGCCTATAAGATAGAAGAATCCTAATGATACACAAGGAATTGGATTTGAGAAGGGTGAAAGCTCCAAATCAACACAACAAAAGAACAACTCAAGAAATCCTTAGGTAAGGAAACCTAATGCTTATAAAATAAAAGGTAACTATTGTATTTACAATAAATTTGGTCATATGGCTAGTTAGTGCGGAAATAGGATGAACAATAATGGTTTACCTTTTACTGGTCAATGTTTTAGATGCAATAAGTATGGTCATAAGACAAATGTATGCAGAAGCATGATAAATAATTTTGAAAATAGGATAAATATCAGATGTTATGCATTTGGTAGGTTTGGACATGTTTCTAGTCAATACAGATCAAGAGAAAATTAGATGAACTTCACACCTATGCAAGGAAATGTTGTTTGTTATGCTTGTAATAAATCCGGTCACATTGCTAAGTATTGTAGAAACACACATATAAACAGGAGGGGTCCAAAAGACAAGAACAAGAATGTGAATGTAAATGAGAAGGGAAAATAAAATTTTGAAGACCTCAGAGATCAGATGAAGAAGACTTGGGTAAAGAAGAGTCATGATAATGCAAGAAATGGGTTTGCACTTGATTCTGATGTTGGAACCTCATCCAGTAACTAAGATAAGGCATCCGGCTTTAGGAGAAGTTTTCATGAAAATCTTTCAAACCCCTTGTTGGAAATCTATACCTAGTTCTGGTAGGTTGTAGAGATGTGTGTGATGATTACAAATTAATTTCTAGACATTTATGATTAGAGTTGATGATCAGTAGATGATCTTTAGGGAGAAATCTATGAATACAGGGCATCTAGAAGAATTAGGGTTACTTGTACATTTATTATACCTAAAATTTAGGTATGCAGAGGAGAAAAAACAAGTTATCCTTTAATTTCTCACTTTGCATCTGAAGGGGACAGCTGAAGACCGTAGTGAAGCAGAAATTCCAGAGATTCTAAGTGAAAAGAAGATTTGTTGAGTGATCTTGCATCCAGTTGGAAGGTATTTATCATTTGACACTTTTTTAATTTCAAGATTAAATTTTGGATATGGCATCTTCTAGTGTTATGACACTGTTTGTAGTAGATGTCATTGATAGGGCAAGGCCTAATTTCAAGAACAAACTTTATAAGTCAATGGAGGATGATTTGAGCGATGCATTTTCATTAGTCCCTTATGAAGTGTTACATGTGGAGGATATTAGGGATTGCATTGAGTGTAACATTTAAGAGCTCAGAAGTGCCCAAATGATGACACTATACACTCAACACATGATTGATGGGATGGGCAGCCTAAAACTTGAGTTTAAGTAGATCAAGGAGAAGGGTTTCACGCATTTCATAAACTTTCCAGTGTTTGATGAACTTGAGTGGATTTGATACATTCTAAGTAGAATGCATGATGAATTCTTGTGGCTTTAAAAAACCCACAAGATTAACAAGAATGAAATTAAGGCGGTAACATGTTCTAGCTTTGTTGGTGAGGTGCCTGCCTTGAGGAATATGAAGAACAAGATAGTAGCAGAGGCAAGCGACTCTCAATTTGATAAAAGGGAAATGAAAATCAATGATATTGTTCAGTATGATGTAATATTTGCATCGATGGTGATGGGATATAAGTTATATCACTCTATTCAGGATAATTTAGTATCCGGTATGGCTATGTATGCTGCTTATCAGATACTAAAGGAAGATAAGAAATATGATCTATGTGAAGTGCTCTAGAGTGAGGTATTGGGAAATTTGAAGAAGATCAAACTGTTAGATTCTATGAGAAGCAATAATTGAGCCAAGATTTGATGTCGTTCATAGATCACATGCAATTCCAAGCAATAGATGATCGAAGATCAAAATAGTTGAATGACAATAAATCTGATATCAGAAAAATAGAGACAAAGAAGAGAATTTGGAGAAGACTCTCACCAAGATATTATTGAACCTATGAAGGTGAGAGTATAGTGCTTATTATATATAAAAATAAAAGCATATGCATCCAATAGGTGCATTAACTCCCACTTCCATAAAAAAGTGGGAGGTTTTACCTACTACCCCATAAAAGGTGGGATGTTTTTACCTACCTAGTAAATGCAAAAACGTGTGGCATAACCTCCTTATAAGAAAACAAAAAAGGATTTATAAGAGGTGGCACATAAAGATGAAAAAGGGTGAGAAACCCAACTACCCCATAAGCCACTTAGGAAATGACAAAATAGTGGTTATGAGAGGTGGCACAACAAGCCAAAAGATGGTGTGTAACTCAATTACCCATGTGAGGTGGATAGTTACACATGTAGCTAAATTATTTCATCATGTATACTCATATAAACCACTCCTAATAACCTAAGCGAGTTTAATAATATGTGTAGGAAAAATAAATACCCTATAGCTTATGGAAAACAAAAAACCTGCATTAACACCCCCCCTAAGAATAGCTTAGCTGGGTGAAAAGATGGGTCCCAAAAAATGAGGCCATGTTAGGTACCCATGTACATAGATATCCCCCCCTCCCAAAAGAAGAAGCCCTCTCCATAAGAGAGAGAAATAATGAAGGAATAAGAAGCCCCTCCTGAAGTAGAAACCTTTTGTATCCCAAGCAAATATTGCAAATGAAGGAACTTGCTCTTAGTGAAGGCTTTTGTGAAGATATCTATAGTCTTCTCCCATGTAGAAGGTGCAAAACATATGATGTCTTTGAAATCTTCTTAGTGCTCTCCATGTTGACGCTGAAAGTTGTCATGATCAAACCAAGTGTTCTAGGCCACACTACTGGGAATGATAATCCAAAATATTCTAGAGACTAATGTAGAACATAATCCAAAGACAAATATACCTCCTCTAAACATATATATGTGTCTCCAAATGTTGTACAAAAGTACCCACACTAATTTCAAATTGTGGTGAATTATCACATGAAGAGTGATCAAGAGGATCCAAAGGTTCCTCCACAACAATTGAAGAAGAATCATCCTCATCAAAGAGAAGATGTATTGAATCAATAGTATCTCCCAGATCTTCATTATGAGACTCTATTAAAAATTTTGAAATTCCTATCAAGAAGTCATCCCACAACGAAATATCTGAAAGACTATGAATGTCCTACTACAAAGAATCACTAGAATCTTTTGAAGAAGCAACAAGTGTAGATCTATTATCAACAAACTGATCACCATAGGAGAATATTTCCATACAAGATGGGGCAATAGAAGTATAAAAATCTTCCACAAGAGAATGGTTATCTAGGGAAACATCACTTTGAGATGAAGATCCAATGTCTCCATACAACTATTGGATGATGGTCCAAAAAGTGAAAGGGCATGCAGTGTGCTCTATATGATGTAGAGTATCCTTAGAGATAGTAAGAAATATTAGTCCATAGACCATTTCATTATTCTTAAACCAAGCATTATTTTGTTCATAGTCATTTGGCTCAGGAACAAGTCCAAGGAGATAGGGTAGTAGATCCTTCTTAAGGCAGTGATTCTTTATCCATTTGTTCCAAGACAAATAGTTCTTTGAAGTTAGCTTAACAACAACAAGATGAAATTAGTTATCAAGAGACATGACTAACCCACCCATGATTGGAATTTTATCTTAGTTCACAATTACACAAAAGACATAAAGAGACACTACTCCTTTTCACTAGTCTCATAAATCACACTTGCCAAATATTACAAGGTTGGCACTTTATAATTAGTGCGTTCACAAGGCCTTTTATCATATTACAATGCTTTTAAGGCTCTAATGGCCAAAAATTGAAATTTACAATCCAAATAATTTGATATGAGATCTGAAAAAAATAGACTTATAGCTGCTCAATTCATCTCAATACATTTCGAACAACTATTCATTTTAAAAAAATAGAGTTGTTAGGTGAAAGATATGACCTATTGAAGAGAAAAAGAAGAAGTTGATTCAACCTCCAATATCTGATGGAAAAATTTATAATAATTTAATGAGACATGCAAGAATGTAAATTTCTCATTTCCATCTTTCCATTAAGTACTTGTTTAGAAAAATCTGACACCCGAGGCAAAAGTTATGCAACTTTTAAGAACGATTGCTAAATTTGCTAGCTAGAAAAATGACTTACTCCCTGTTCAAACTAGATTTATACAAAAAAAAAATCAATTTATGGGAACAACACCAAAAACACAAGAGTATTTTGATGCTGGGAAGAAAACCTAGAAATATTTTTATCTAAAAATGAGTGGAAGTTGGCATTCTAAAGCTGAAATTGAAACAACTCCAATAAAAAGATTTCACTCTAGTTTTTTTTAGTATGTCCTCCAAACTCTAATTTTGGTGAAGTAAAAGTCACTTTTGAGTTTCTTGAAATCCTTTTGGACACTTTATAAATGTTCAATAAGCTTCCAATATTACCAAATCACCCAGATCTCACAAGAACACATCTAAAACCATATTTAACTAGAAGATATAAAACCATATCTCACAAGAACACATAAAAATGCATCTCATAAACATGGTTATCCACATCATAATAAAATAAATGCAACCATCACAAAATATCATAAACAACTCATAATTCATATATTTGTATATACACAATAATCATCACTATATTAATGAAATTATCAATCATAATCATGAATAAACACATAGAATTCATTAAATCATATGTATTGCATATATGTGCATATTGTAAATTACTTTATAATGTATATCATTTATACATCATCCTTATCCAATTAGAGAAAAAAATGAATTTTGTCGGACCAAGAGATGGGTGGGTGCAAGAATTTGGGTCCCAATTCCGCGGAAGTATACGAGCAAACAAGTTTGCCGCTAGAAATGAGTGCCCATTTTTTAAGAAACGGACACCCATTTAGCTACGAGATCCTGACCCATAAAAATAAAATGGGTGCACATTTTGAATAATGGGTGCCCATTTAGGATGGGACCACCGTAGAGAAATAGGTGCATGATTTTTAGAAATGGGCACATGTTTCTAAAAATGGGTACCCATTTCTAAAAATGGGTACACGTTTTTCAAAACATGTACCCGTTTCTTAAAATGCTACAAATTTCAGAACAGGTGCCCATTGTTTGAATTTTAAATAACAGACGCCCGTTTCATAAAAGATGGAGTGGGAAACACACCTATGCCTCAGTTTTGGCTTTGGGTTAGGCTTGGTGCGACCAAGCTTATGCTTGGACCTCCAAACAAATGGCTAAGGCACTGGGATACCAGATTTCTGCCTTGTCGTAATTTTTTGAGGGTCTTCCTGATCGTGTTTTTTGATGAAACGAAAACCCATTAGAGTTCTTACTGTCTTGATTTAAAAAATGTAAATTTCATAGTGATATGATTATTTTTACTATTTTTGCATTATTTATTAATCAAAAGTGTTACCTAAATGTAAAATAGTAAGGTTCAGTAAAACTTTAAATAACTTTTTGTTGTTAGGGTTTTTGGAAAATAAATTATATGACATCAATCTACATACAATTCTTTTGAAGATTAAAAATAAAAAATAAAAAAATATGAAATTTTCATAAAATTATGGTGGTTGTAAACCAGATGTTTTGAAAATGTAATTTATAGTCAATTAAAAAATATATATTCATGAAAAAATAAGAAAAAATATTATCATCAATATTTGGTGTGTTAGGTATCTTTTCCCAGAAGGATTTGAAAATTTTTATTTATTTATGTCAAAATATGGTGGTCGTACACATGTCGTATGGTCCTGAAACAGGAATTCTGAAAATGTGGTTTTTAAACATGCCTACTAAAAAGCAATTTCTACCATGTGGGTATTGAAATTAATTACATATTTGAAAATTAGACTCTGAGCACTACATTTTCTATTACTGAAGTTTTTCAAGATTCAATCTCTAAGTGGGCCTCAAATTTTGACATCAATCAATAGAAAATTTGAATAATAGGAAAAACACTTCTACTTTTTGCCCAAAAGTGGGACTCAACTTCTTGCAGCCACCCAGATGTCTACATCAATTTGTTGTATATATCAATACGCATATCAGGATGCTAATCTCCATATAAACATTTTGTAACATGATGTGAACAATTTCTTTTCTATGTTTAAGAGTGCACATTTTATTACTAACAGCACCTTGGTTTTATTTGTTAAAAATATACATTTTTTTTAAAACACAAAAAATTCCAACAAGAATGCTTTTAGTAGAAACTAAACAAATTAGAGCTATACATAAGTTAAACTAAAAGTTTGGCTGAATACATAATCTGGTATGTCGAGAAGCCTGCACCCAATATTAATCCTTTGTTCAATCTACTTCTACCCATTCTACTTTTCTTGTACAGTTAGAGTTGGTCTAGTGGTGGAGAACTTGTGCTCTTGAAAGAGAAAGACATGTACAAATTGTTGGCATCATGGACTATAAAAGACCCTTTCCTTTCTTTTATGCAATAGATTGACATTAATGAGGGTTGACTATAAGATAAAATTAAATAATTTTTAGAATGATGAGGAGTGATATCCCTCTAGATAGAAAATTTTAATAAGGACGCTTCTCTTAAATTTATACTACCCATAGAGGTTCCCACAAACATCATTGGATTAACTTTCTGCCACATGCTATATTCAATGCATTGTGACGTGGTATCAATAGATTTGAGGGTGAGAGGAGATAGAAGTTTCTCACATGAAAAATGCATATTCATGATCTCTTCTTGGTTGGCTACCAAGTAGGATTCTAGGTCAGCTATCTCCTTCTACAATTCATGAACTGTTCTTGGACACCCATTTACAGGGTCCTCCATTTTGGCTTTGGCTTCATACACCAAACTATTCACTGCATCTCCTCTTTGCTCAGGTTTAATATCCTATACACATCAAAACCATGAAGTCCATTACCCCATTGTTGGATTGTGAAGTTTGGCTCTTCATTTCACCTTTGCATCTCTATCTCTTCATCTTCCATTGAATACTATTGTATATATATGAGGGTAAATCCCTATGCATGCAAGTTGCAATGTTAATAAAGATCTCTGCTCTTCTTTCTAGTGGATGTAGCCAAATTGGTGAGCCACATTAAATACTGTGTTTGTTTATTATTTGTGTGTTCCCAATTTGTCGTTCTAATTAACAATTGGTATTAGAGCGGTTACAAGATCCAGAGAGAGAAGGTTTTAAGGGGAGAAGATTCAGAATAATGCAGATAGTAGCCATGCTTAAGGCAGTGCTTCCATGTGTTATAAGTTGGTGGTTTCAGGGAATCTATGCTATCATGTTGTCTGAAGGTGAGGACTTGAGCTCACCACAATTCAGTTACATACAAGCTAAAAGTGGGAAATGGGTTTTCCAAGCATTTTTTTCTCTCATGTAGTGAATGAATTTGAGCCCATGACTATCCAAGTCGCTTTCTTGTATTATCCACATGCTATTGTGCTATATTCTTCCCAACTAACTAGTCTATCATGAAGTTTGTGTGAGCATGCTCATCAACATGTGCGGTTGATGTTTCTATTAGGTTACTATTCAAGAGAGCAAAGAGGAGGAAAATGCACCATATTGAAGGAGAACAGGTCCATATGAAAAATTGGGACCCACGAAAAGTGAAAAAAAAAGAGGGCTTTTGTTCATCCTCAAACAATTCATTTGACTTATTCAAAGGAGGATAGATAGGCAATGCAAGGAAGAAGACATTAAAAATTCATGATTTTTCTCCTAAGGCTTGAAATTAAGTGGGAGTTCCTAATGATAAATTCTGTAATCTTTTTGTGAAGCCACCTGGGTTAGTGGGAGTCAAAAAACCCTTTTTTTTTTCCTTAAAAGGCCACCTAAAAAGTGTGCAGAGATGGTAGACTTTAACCTCTCTAAGGAGTGTGTGGATTTTCTAGTCAAGAGATCTCTCAGCTCTCATGAGGTGAAAGAGTTGAAATCAGAAGATTTTCTCAGCAAACCCTTTATGTCTTTGATGTTACCATAAAGAGGATATCTTCAATGAGTAGAAAGTTTGTGAAGAAAATAAAGATGAAAAGACAGATGGAAGCTAAAGCATGTATCCAAATTAACCCTGGCATTTCCTATCAAACATGGATAGTTGTAATGTGGAGGAAGCTACTACCAATTCCATGAGTAGAGTGGTAGACTAAAATGTAGCTCCTTAAGAAGCATGCTTTATTTTTCCACAATGCGAATCGGATTCGCTAAGAGCCTTTGTAAAACTAGCACCTAAAGCCTTCTTCTGGAAGCCCTGGAATCTAGAAATTCCTTCATTTATTATCAGAGGATCACTATAGATTAATAATTAGAGCACATCAAGCTTAGTGCATGAGTTAACTACACTTAATTGTCATACATGGAAAATATGATTCTTGTCGATAATTTGTATACTGAGTGTCATCTTTATGGTTATGCTACCTCTAATATTCCATATAGCATGGGGTTTGTAAAGGCTAGGGCTTCCTCTCTTCATAGAAGTAATTTTTTTTTGTGAAAGAGGGGTGGCTGGAAGAAGTTGAGTCCCACTTTTGGGCAAAAAGTGGAAGTGTTGTCTCTGTTTTTCAAATTTTCTGTCGATTGATGTCAACATTTGATGCACTTGGAAATGGAATCTCAAAAAAATTTAGTAAAAGAAAATGTAGTGCTCAGAGTCTACTTTTCAAATATGTAATTTATTTTAATACCCACATGCTCGAAATCCCTTTTTATTATGCATGTTTAAAAACCATTTTTTCAAAATGCCTGTTTCAGGACCATACCACACATGTGTACGACAACCCATTTTTGATGCAAATAAATGAATATTTACAAATCCTTCAAGGAAATGATACCTAAGACACCAAATATTGATGAGAATATTTTTTCTTATTTTTTTATTGAATATTTTTTTTAATTAATTTTTAACTTACAATAAAGTATATTTTCAAAACATCGAGTGTACGACCACCATAATTTGATGAAAATTTCATATTTTTCAAATTGTTTTTTTTAATATTCAAAAGAATTGTATGTATATTGATTTCATATAATTTATTTTTCTAAAATCATAAAAACAAAAAAGTTATTAAAGTTTTAGTGAACCTTGGTAGTTTAGGTTTAGGTTCCACTTTTCATTAATAAATAATTCAAAAATAGTAAAAGTAATCTTATCACTATGAAATTTGCATTTCTGAAATTAGGATGCTGAAAAATCTAATGGGTTTTTGTTTCGTCAAAAAATTCAATCAGAAAGGCCCTCAAAAAATTAGACCAAGGTTGAAATCTAATGTCGTTTTACCTTAGTCATTTTTTTGGAGGTCCAAGCATAGGTTTGGTCCCACCAAGCCTATCCCGAAGCAAAAAACAAAGCTAAGGGTTGTTTCCCGCCCCTAATTTTAACAAATGAGTGCCCATTTTTTAAATTCAAAAAATAGGCACCTGTTTCGCTTTGTACTGTTGAAAGCGAAACAGGTGCCCATTCTTGAAAACGGGCACCTGTTTTTGAAAAAGATCCGTTGGGCTAGAATCTAGCCCACAAGCAAAATTCCCAATGATTGAATGATTTTTCAATCATTGCCTAACAGGTACGGTCTACAAAGAGAATGTTTTGATTAATCATTGTCTTTGTTTGTCTTATTGTCGATTTGGTAAGTAAATCTATTCGAATTCAAATTTTGGTGTAGCCATGGGATCAAATCAATGTAGGAAGAGGCAAAGAAAGGTTCTAACAACTGAGGAGATTGCAGCAAATAGGGAGAAGGAGGCAATGTGTCAACGAGAGAGAAGATCAAGAATGAGAGAAGGAGCTTCAAGTTCCACAATCATTTTAGAAGAGTAGAACATCAATGAGACCATAAATGCCGACGAAGGAAACACAATAGAACCATTTAATTTAGGTGCATCTTCTAATCCATTATTGGATACATGTATGTCTTCACAGCACTATGTTTTTTGTCATGAAAAAATTGGTGATTTAGTAGAAGCAGGTTACTTATTAAATGAAATTCTAATTAAAAATCAAACCCCAAATGAAATTAGAACTCAAGTTGAAACTGAAATTAAAATCCAAATTGAAACCCCAAATGAAACTACATCTCAGCTTGAAACTGAAATTGAAACCGAATTTGAAACTCCAAATGAAATTGAAAATCCACCTACAACGAAAACCAATAATATGTATGTAGACATGGAAACACCAATTGAAAATGAAACATGTTTGAATGATAATCAAATGAATGAAAATTTTGAAATTAAAAGTGATGTACTAGACAACCTTCTTGGCTTGGTTTCATGGAGACAGATTAGGACACATGCAAATACATTGTTTAGACATTTTTTTTATAATAAGAAAATTGGGTTTCAATGTCAATTAATGGTACAACTAATTAAAATCACTACAATGCAAAAAGTGATGAAGAAGTTAGGCTTTTATGTCAAACCCAAGAAGAAGGAAGAGTCTTTAAAACAAGTTGTATCGACTATTGCTAGTGCCTTTGATACAATTGGAAAGAAAAGTCATTCTAAAGATAAAAATACGGCATGATGGACAATAACAACAACTTTAGTAAGCCAAACAACTTATAATAAAAGAATGATGAGTAACATAAGTGGATATCTTAATATTCATTGCAAAACTTTGTCAAGAGCTATAGAAAGAAGAATTAATTTTGAAAGTGATCCAGCAAACAAATTGTGGACTTTTAGTGGTAGACTACCAAGGTCTGATATGAAACTTACTGGTGGAGTCAAAAATTTGATCAAAAAATTCTAGCACGATAATACGAGAGTATTACCTAATGTTAGAGATGTTCTTAAATAAAGAGTTGGGTCAAAAATTTGTGATCCACATCCAAAACACCTATTGGACATGACTCAAACTGAATTGCATAAAATTTTTTTGGATGATAAGGTGTTGACTATTAGCATTTGTCAAAGGTCTTTTAAAAAGTGTAAACCTTGGTATGTTCGAATTAACAAGGAAAGAGTCACATGTTGCAAAACTCATGTTCAATTTCGCTACAATTATGATGTATTTCGATATATACGTGTTACCATGCATAGTAATGGAATGTTCCAAGAATGTGGTATAAATATACCACCTAAAACTATAAAGGAGTTTATTTCAAGTTTGTTTTGCAACCCACTAAATGAACAAAATTTTCTTTTCAATGCATGTGTTTATGGTGTATGTGATATATGTGGCAATCTTGCATTGTTGGATGAATGTTTGTATGAAAATCTTTCAAATGATTTTGGACAACAATTAGTTGATGTTAAAAGATATAAAACTATTGAGTATCCATTGAAGGATGGAAAGGTTGGAAAATGATGTGACCTAATTACTGAAAAAGTTAGTGTTCATGCATTTATGAATGAATTCAAGAGTAACATCGCACCTAAATATGTTAAACACACTCAAAATGCTAAATGGCTCGATGGTCAGTTTTGAATATGTAAGGATACATTTCCTATTGGTAGTATACTTTTGGTTGTTGACTTTGCAGAGAACTACACACTTGCACCACAAGATGAGGTCCAATCACAATACTACAATTTAGTGCAAGTATCGATTTTTGTCCATATTGTCTATAGGCATGCACCAGATAGTACAAAAGAGGATCATAAAATTTTGAGAGAGTACCATTTCTATATGAGTGATAATAAATTACACTCATCTCAGTTTGTCTAGTTTTGCCTCAAGACCTTTTTTGAGAATTTGAGGGAGAGAGAAATTCAGATGACACAACATCTAATATAGTCTGATAATTGTACAGGGCAATTCAAGAATGCTAGAATGTTTTATTAGCTGAGTAGGATTCATAAGAAAACTAATATTGAGCACATGTGGAGTTTTTTTTAGGCTGGACATGAGAAAGGAGAACATGACGGTGCCGGTGCATGTGTTAAGAGAGCCCTTTGCAGAGAGCAACTCAAATTTGAGGAAAAGGCTAAATTTAAAAATGCAAGTGCAATTGTGGATTGGTGTAGTGCAAATTTATCCACTGGATCAAGTCAGAACTCTATAATTAGATGTTTCTTCTGGCTAGTTAAAGAGGAGAATATCCTTCCAAGTTATGACTGTGATACAATCAATGGGTCAGCTAGATGGAATTCATTTAAGAGTTCTAATTCTAACACTTGGACTATATGGACTAGAGAGCTTGCATGTTTTTGTCAATTTTGTGTTGCAGGTGAATGGGAAGAATGCAAGAATACGGAATGGGTTGAAGAATGGAAACACAAATCCTTAACACCTACTAAGACACAATATGAAGATGTTAGAAGAAATGAAGACCCCGATCATGCATTTGCATCAAAAGATTATGGTTGTGTTTCAGACCTCATACAACCTGGTAATTTAATTCAATTTATTGTTTATAACTTTAAGTTATATATTTTTATGTATTGTCATATAATTTATGATTTCATATTTGAATTATAAATTCTAACAAGTTTTATTTCTACATGTAGTTAAATTTGTTTTGTAGGACATGTGTATGCTGTTGTTGCACATGAGGATAATGATGAGCAAGTTGAATATTGGCTAGCTAGATGTGTAGAACCTAAGAAAAAGTTGATATGTGATCAAGTAGATGATGATGGTTTTCAATATCCAACTGGGTCTATTGTGGTAGTTGGTACATGGCTACACAAATACTTAATAAGAAGGAATGGCTTACCAGCCTATGAAGACTACCAATCAGAAAAGAAGATTATTCACTATTCTCATTTGGTGGTGGCAACAAACATCAAATTAGAAACATACAAAGGTAGACCTGCTAATAAGGTATTGTTGACACTTTCAGTAGAAGAGCATGAGGAAATCATAGACGCATTGCAGAAGAGAGAGGATGCAGATGGTACATTAGGTTGAATCAATTTTATATGCATGTAAGTTTGTGTTACTTGTGTGAACACTTTTATATTTAATCATGATAGTTGTTTTTCTTTGTCCCTTTAACATTGCATTTGTCTACATTTGATACAATTTTGGTTTAATAAACAACATTGTATTAGTTATCTTCTTCTTAATGTTATTTTGTGCACATTGTAATTGTGTTACAATTGAATTCTAATTTTTTATGATATATTTATTTTATCATAATCTCTTCATAGATTAATTGTAAGTTCAAAGATAGAATTATGTCTTAAATATGACAAATCTATATTTATCATTGTATGACAAATATATATTTATAGTGTGCCTTTTTATTTTAGTACCATGAAATCCATGCTTTTCATACCACTACTATCTGCACTAATAAACCATCAATACAATAGTAAAGTAGTGTGGTCAACTTAAGAGGAAAGTCGATACTATGTTTGTAGCTTCCTTTACTTATTTCAATGTAATTATTCCATATAGCAGGGCTTCCTTTACTTATTTCAAATCATTGAATAATGTTCTTCAAACCTTCCTAATAATTTGGTTAGCCTTAGTTCCATCAATCTATTGGATTCCTCTATGAGATTCATTTATAATTAATAATCCTTTTATAATTTTCATATCAAATTTATATGCATGTAAGTTTCTGTTACTTGTGTGAACTCTTTTAAATATTTAATCATGATAATTGTTTTTCTTTGTCCCTTTAACATTGTAGTTGTCTACATTTGATACAATTTTGGTTTCATAAACAACATTTTATTAATTATCTTATTCTTAATGTTATTTTATGCACATTGAATTATAAATTGTTGCATTATAAGATGATCAATCACAATGTTAAAATATAAAGTCATAAATAGATCACATAACAAGTTGTAAATAAAAAGTCCTATATACAATCACATAACAATTACTAATGACATAATAACAAGTCTTGAAAAAATAATAATAAGGAAATGGCATTAAAACAAGTCCAAATAACATAATAACAAAACAATGTATCACATATATAATCACTAGAGTGTGCCAAATCACATAACACAACCTGATATCACAATAGCAAGGAAATGACATAATAAAAAGTCCTATATATAATCACATAACAACAAGTCCTATATATAATCACATTATAACAAGTCCCAGGATAACATAACAAGTCCCAGGGTAACCACCATCTTGAATACCGCCCGTAACTGTACTCTAGAGTCCTTCAACTTCCAGATATGGGTGGTCAACAACATTACTAGCATGTAAAGTAAATAGAGGGAGTTGGAAAACAAGATTAATAAGTTGATTAAGGACTCTGGGAAAAAGAATGATGAGACGGAAACTAGTAAAGCTGAAGAGGAAATCGAGATGGAGGATTGGTTGGAAAAATATTTGATCAAAGGGGATCTCAAACACCTGGAGGATGTTATAAGAACCTTGAAAGAACAGATTGAAGAGGATAAAGACAACATCAACTCCTAGGTCACCCGTACCGAGAAGGCCCTAAAAAACTTCATGAACCATAGCCTCCAGGTCCTCAAAGTCTCATCACAAAACATGAATTCTTTGGTGGATCATCTGGAAAGGAAAAATCAGGAAAAGAATTTGGTTGTCATTGATGATATTCCAACTTCCAGCACCACCCACCAGACTCCCAGGCACAGAACAAGTTAGAACATTACTGGGATGGAGATCAATATGAAAAATAGCCAGCTAAGAGAGGAAAACAATGACTTGAGGGAAGTGGCCAAGGTGATGATGCTCTTGGTTAAAAATGTTGAGGAATCTATTAAAGTTTTCAATTAATTTGTAATGTTGGGTTTGGAGCCAACTTCTTGTTGGCTTCTTGCTGTCTTTTTCTTAGCTGCTGGTTTTTGTGCTGGTGTTTTGCAGTTGTTTTGTGTCATCTATTTAATGCTTATCTTTCGAATTGTAATAGGGTTTTGGGTCCCCTAAAATGTGTTTTTACTTAATCAAAAACAAGTGTCATCATAAAAAGTCCACAATACAATAACATGACATGATCTAAAATATACAATCTAAGAACTCGCATGCATCTCATCTGCAGTCCTCTTCAGTCCACGTGAAGGTGGCTGAGATGAATCATCCTACTGCACGTGGTCCTGAGATGCACCATCCTGTGTCTATGCAGTCTTAGTGTCTCCACCCTCCTGTGCAGTATCAGTGACTCCACCCTCCTGTGCAGTATCAGTGTCTGCACCCTCCTGTACATTATTAAAAGATTCTACATGAGAAGAAGATTTCACATGAGAAGAAGTTACTTGCATAATTCACTTATAAAGTAATTAAATACTAAAAAAATAAAAATAAATTACCATACGACCGTGCTCTACAATGCCCTCACTAGTACGTGGAGGTCCACTATCATGAACAAGAAAAGTGGTCGTAGTCAAGTCTTGCAAAAAAAAACATTGTACGTCAATTTTGATAATCCCTATAAAAGTCAGGTACACAGTATAAACAAATTAATTTTTTTTTTTCTAATCATCACCTCAAATGATAATGTCGATGGTTGCATCTGGCTCAATCCCATAGCCATACCAATACTGGTAGTGGTATCGACCTGAACAACATATATAAAGCATGAATCAAACTTGTATATATACATAAATTATAAAGTATATATATATATAGACCACAAGATTATCACAAAAAAGCATACATGTGATGCAGGCAAAATAACTGATGGTTGAAGGCATACATGTGATGTGCCATCAAACAATCTAGAAGCCTACAATTGCAAAAAATAACGAACACGAATCAAAGTTGTACATAAACTAGTAAGCATGTAAACACTTCAAATTAATGGATGAAAAACATACTAGTGGTATATGAGGCTGGGCCTTAGTGGTCCATGGGTCAGGTGAAGAACTACCCACCTCAGTGCTACATGAAGCACCGTACAAAATTGAAAAAACATATCATATACATCATTACATTAAAAAAATTATTGTTTATTTTAAATGTACATATCAATACAATGTATCTAGATGAAAGTGCATACTGTAAATGGGGCACCAACATCTCTAGGTATTGAGGTAACATGTTGTCAGTTCCTCAATGATGTGGTATGATCCATCCTCTGTTCAAAAAAAAATGACTCATGTTATGGTTCATATGTGTATATATAAGGAATTTGATATTGCACTGTAAATTATAAAAATAAATTTGTACCTCTGTAGGCTGATCATCGTTTGCCCATAGGAGATCAACATATGAAGAGACGACATCAGCATGTGCAGCCTCCTCGACATCATCATAACCACTATGGGAAGCATCAACATCATCAAAATCACTATCTCCTACATGGGCAGCCTCACTCTGTGGACCCCTACATACTTCCCCATAGCTCGTGCAAACATGTGCTAAGCTGGGGGCAGCCCTCACCTCCCACAACTGCCGTACCAAATTGCCCGATAGGGCACTCAATGAACCTAGAGAAGAATCCACTGCTCAATGATGGGCAGGTGCTGGAACAACTGGTGATGGAAGAGGAGCCAATGGATCATCACACACATAGTTTCTAACCCTGTCGCTCAATTTTCCTCCTAGCCTATCCTGGGGCATGCCTCTCCCAACCCCCTGAAATGATCTAATATCAAATTAATTGGGATTTTTTCCCAATTCAAATTCAGCCCATAATTTCTTCAAAAAATACATCGGGACCTCATGATTGGAGTGTAGACCATCCACCACCGCTCCCAAAAGTGGCTAGCAATGCCCGAGTGCCTACACCATCGAATAGAGATCCATGGCTTCTTCGGATCTATCTCTTCACCCATCTTAGGGGTCACAAAATATTTTTTCAAATCCATTTTTGTTATTTTTAATTCATTGACTTGTTTGTATGTGAGGCCATCAGCGTAAAATGCACGCAATCCCTCATGCCAACTATGACAGCTATCTAGCTTTCTATCTAATGTCTGCATAGACTATACAATGCCTTGCATACAATCTGCAAGGCATAACAACTAAGGAGGTGGATGAGGCTCACACCTACTAGTATGAATATCTCTAATCAAAGCATCAATATTTTTCCTAATTGTCTGTCTCAACTGATTGGGTGGAGGTGGAGGTGGAGGTGGAGGTGGAGGTGGAGGTGGTACTAAACCTAATAGCTCATCTATCTCAAACACATCCATCATGTGAAAATAATCTGCATATATATAAACATGAAACTTTACAATTACAATTACAAACATGAAAATTTACAAACTTGAAAATTTACAAATACAATTATAAATGTGAAAATTTACAATTACAAACTATTTAATTTACATTTCACCTTCCAAAAAAACTTATAATTAAATATAATTTAGCAACTTAAATATAAAAAAAGGAAACTCACATAGATCTATAATATTATTAATAGGTGGGTAATAATAAGCATCATTTAAGAAATATTATCCACTTAAATCAAAGTATAAGAGAAATTCTACAAAATAAAACATCATAATGCCCATGCAACTCAAACAATACTTTTTAACATCTAAAGATGAATTAGGATAAGTTCCATCAAAATCATAAAAATAATCATAAGTTAAAGTCATAAGTTATATCTATGAACTTGTCAATAAATGTACTACTTTGTTGTGTTCTTTTCTAGAATCATTGGATGATTTAGTGATCGCAACTAGTAGTACTACACTAAGTTGAAGCTTGAATAAATAGTAGGTTCTCTACTCTTGGAGAAGTTAAAACAAAAACAAAAACTATATTTTTTATATTCAATTTTATATTGGAATTTTCTTGTTCAATGTCGCAACCCACAAAATGTGATTCCAATATTGATCTATATTTGATTCTTATTTTTATTAAATCTGCCACTAGTGTGATTTATTGTCCTCTTAACTTAAATCAAGCTATGTAAATTTAAAGCCTTGTAACTTTTGATAGAGAGCATATTTTTTCACGCTTCATGTGGCATTGAAAAGGTGGTTCATAAATCTTCATAGATCACACAATTATTTTCTAGAATATTCACTCATATTTTATATTTTATTTTTTGTGATTTCACATTCTAGTCATTTACTTGGACATCTTGGCACTTGAAAATGACTGTCTTACATGAGATGAATTTGTTTGATATGTTTTATATGTATTGATTTTATTGATCTTTTAAGTTTTTATTTGAGGAGGTATCATAGGTTTCTCTATTCATCCTTTTGTGGTAAAATTAGAAAGGGATAACTATGATTCTTTTGTAAAATGGTATCTTGATAAGTTTTAGGTGGTGTAATCATTTTCCGTTTATGTATGGAGTCATACCTAAACTAGAAACACTAGAAATTATATAATCTTGGTGTAACATCATTGACCATGTAGGAGTGATTTGATCTAGTATCAAGATCATGATTTTATGTGTATTGCATTGGATATTGATTTCCCCCACACACTTTGGAATAGACTTTAGGAGATCCATGGAGACCCACATATCTCTCCATTCCTAGAGGATCCTATTGTAGATTGTTTCATTCCCTTTGTAGATGAAGGTCACATACCCTTCGATGGTGATACTTAAGAGGAAATGTATTATATCATATTAAATAATTTATTTACTTAAGATCAACTTTTATTTACATATTAAATAATTTTCAAAATATATTTTAATTATGTACATCAATTATATCAATTAGAATAAACATTTGGTAATTTGAAATACAAGCAATTATCATAAAAAATTTCGAATCAATTCATTCTAAATGTAAAATGATACATACACATATAAATATATAATTAGTTTTTTAATTTAATATATTCTTGGCAAAATAAATTTATATAGATGTGTAAATTTTTAAGTAATTTAGTGGGGTTTATAATGAAACTTGTCCAAGAAAATTTGTCATATATTAGAATAAGATATTTTATCTTACCATATAAATTAAGGATCATGACTCACAAGATTGCTATATATCTATGTGTTGTAAACAAAATATGTAAAATATGTACTAATAAAAAACATGTTTCTTTATAAAAGAAAAGATATGGACAATTTCCTATAAGATACAAATGGAAAAACAATACATAACTCATCTACCCTATATAGACACCACCCTCAACTCTCTCTTCTTGTTGGTTCTTATTTTACTATTTCAATTAATGCTTTCACATAATATAATACATTCACTTCCAACACACACTCTACTATTTTCATGTGCATTTTGCAAACCAACCAACACTTTACTAATATTGCTACAATAAGATTGCAATACCTCAAACTCTTGATGTACACCTTCTATTTATACTTTCTTGCTTTCCATTTGAGGCAAGTAGGTCACTAAGTCCAATCCTTTCAAGAAATCAACAAACATTTCTTAGACAACCCTACCTTGATTCTCCCTTAACAATTTTCATGTCCATAGTTAAAAGGAGTCTTAAGATCCATTTTCATAAGCCTACATTAATAATGAACATAATTAGGTTGAAGAAAAACCCCTCTTAGATAAATTTTTTTGTGATGTTACCTACCTCCGTACTTGTCTCTTCTAGTGAAACTTTCATGAATCCTAGAGTTTATTTTGATTTATAAATAAATATTTGGTTAAACCTTTTGTAAAATAAATTATTATAGGGTATTTGATCCTTTCCTTTCTCTATGTTTATTATACTTATCATCCAATCCAATGAAAAAATACACTCTCCTATAATCAAAAAAACTAAATTTAACTCTAAAAGCTCCAATTAAAAACTAAATATATGTTCCATTTGATACAACACTGCTAGGAAAAACACTGATCACTAAGCACCATTTAATACCATAAACACCAATAACACTCCTTCAAATGTTATAGCACCACCTTTATAAAGTTAATTGGTGCAGGAGCACCCTTCCAAACTCTTTCTCTTTCTTGTTTTGTTGGTGTTTTGCTTCTTATGAAGCCATTGTACATGAATAAGAGCTATGATCTCATCTGTGCTAGACAAGGTCCTAGTTAGGGTCCTAGTGGAGATCTTAGGGGTCATGAGTCAAGATTGTGTTTTTCTTGAAAATGAAGGGTATGTGTGTCCTTGAAGTGTTTAGGGGTCCTTTCTAACATGGTGGTGTCCTTAGGTTGGCCCATTGTGGGTCTAGGAGTCATAAAAAGCAACATTGGAAAAGTTGCTCAAAAGTTGCATGACAACTTTTCTGTGTGCCCAAACTAGGGTTTTTCACTCTAACCTAAAGAACTTGACATCATGGTGGAAAAGTTGCATGACAACTTTTAAAAGTTGCATGACAACTTTTAAAAGTTGTCATGCAACTTTTCCACCATGATGTCAAGTTCTTTAGGTTAGAGTGGAAAACCCTAGTTTGGGCACACAGACCAAGGTATAGGTAGTATAAGTACTGGAAAACCCTAAATGAAAGGGTTGGATGTCAGACTTTGTACGGCCCTAGCAAAGAGATCAGATTGAGACTGTAAAACTGTTACCAGTCAGTTTGAATGAAGAAAACAAGCAAGTTAATGGATTGAGAAACGTCTGAATTTGTGTGGAATGTTTGTCATGGTGTAAATAATTTCATTTCAAGCAATTAGTTTAGGTTTTTACTTGCAGATTGAGTGTGTGTAAATAGTTTGTAAACTGTCTTCTTACTGTCCAATTTTGGACAGGATTGTGTAAATGAAGTCTTAACTCCATTCCCCATTGTGGAACCACCATGAAACCATGGGGAATGGATGTGAAGAACCTGTACTATAGTCCCAAGCAAGTAGGGCCCTTAAAAATGCAGGAAAGCCAAGAAAAGACCTACTCCTAGGCGAGACTAGATAGTGCCCGATTAGGAGAGGTTGAATTGCAGAGGTCTTGGAGAGCAAGGTTGGATAGAGGAGAGTACATCCTTTGGAGAAGGTGTAGAGGAGAATTAGAAGCATCATTGGTGTGAAGGAGGAGCCTCCACCAATCCAAACAAGGTGGCTAACATACAAAACCTTCACTGTGACCCAAGCAGACTACAAAACCCTCACAAAACCCTTAAAAACCCCAAAATTCACCCTAGGCACTGTACGGCCACTTGGAGGCCCAAAACCTAGAAAATCCTTGAGCCCTTGCCAATTGAATGGCACTCCATTTTGGGAGTTAGGGTTGTTTGTGCATCATTTTTGAGAGGGAGCCCTAGAAGACTGGTTAGGAGGCCTAATTGGTCCTAATCCTTGTAGCCCTATTTTGTAAGCAAAAACACAAGATAGTGAAATCGGTAGAAAGGATGAAGGTAGCAACTTCTTGGGAGCACATGGAGGGATGTAAAACATGGTTTGAGAATTGATTTAACCTTGCTAAGACCTTGGAAAGTGTGAAGCAAACCTTAGCCTTTATTAGCCATAGTAAGGGGTTTGAGTCTCATGAGTAGGTGAGACCTTAGGAGCAGCAAAGCAACTCATTGGTGGGTGGATTGGGAAAGGTCAGGGGATTCCTCAAGCAAAGGAAGTCCTAGAGACCCTAGGGTGTGAGGGGAACACCAAGTGATCCAGGAAAGGATCCAAGAGCATAGACTAGGCTAGTCTATCCCAAACCCCATCCCATCAGATTGGAATCAGAGCAAGTTAAAGACTTGTTGGAATGTGTATGTCTCTATATATTGGTTAATCAGTAGGGGAGAGAATAATGGTTACTAATGCAGAGCTGGCTAGAGAGGTAGAAGAACATAAGGAGAAGAATAGACTCCTTGAAGCAGCAATGAGTGAGATAAGGGATAAACTGTAGGAAGTGGTGGATCAGAGGACACATGAACCTTGGGATGAAGACACCAAGGGTAAAGGCAAGAGAACTATAAACATAGATGACATAATCCCTGAACCTGATCCCTTGTTCAATGAAGAACCTTTTGTGAAGGCTATTAAAGATTTGAACACCAAATATTTTGAAGGATTGCCACTTTTCAGTGGAAGAATGGACATCAACACCATTATGAAATGGATTGAGGGCATGGAAAACCACTTTGAGTGTGAAGGAGTGACAGAGGTGCAAAAGGTTAAAGTTGCCAAATCAAGAATGAGGGGAGCAACTTTGACATGGTGGAAGTACCTACAAGAAGAAAGGGTTAGAATGGGGAAGCTACCTATTGCAAATTGGAAAGCCATGGTGAGTAAGATTAAGGAGAACTACTTACCAGAGGATTATGAAGTCCAACTTCATAAGAAGAGACAAGGATTGAAGCAGAAGGATCTTGATGTAACCTCCTACACCGAAGAGTTTCAAAAACTTTGTCTTAGATCAAAGGTTCAAGAAGATGAATCTATTAAGGTGGCTAGGTATCTAAGCAGCCTAAAGTGGAACATACAAGAGGAGATAAGCCTATGGACTCCTACCATTGTTCAGAAATGCCATCAGCTTGCTATCAAGGTATAAGAGAGGAACAAAAGGAAAGGAGACTCCAATAACAGGGGTAGAGGCATTGGTAGAGACCAAGTGAATCACCGAGGTGGTTACCAAAGCAAGACAAATGAGCCAAGAAACCAAGGAGAAGCCAAGTTGACTGAGCATGGTAGTGAAACCAATCTCAGAGGAGGACATTCTAGAGGAAGAGGTGCACAACATGGTCCAAATAGGGGTAGAGGTACTGGTAGAGGTAACTCCTATTTTGCAACTATGAAGTGTTACAATTGTGGACAATTGGGACACCCAACATATAGATGCCCTAACAAGCCTATCTCATCAAACAGTGGAAAGAGGGTTGCTTGTGCACAAGAAGACTCTTCAAGCAGCAAGACATGAGATGTGGACCAAATTAAATCAGAAGTTGGGGAAAATCTGATGTTCAATAGGATTTTGATCAGACACCCGGTTAAGGAGGAACCCAAACATAGGAGAGCATTGTTTAGGGTGAGATGCAAAGTTCTTGGTAAAGTGTGCAAGGTGATAGTTGATACAGGCTCAACTGACAATATCATCTCAGAAGAGGTAGTGAGGAAGTTGAAACTCACAAGAATACCCCACACCAATCCTTACAAAGTGACTTGGTTGAACAAAAGACAGAGTGTGCTAGTCAATGAGTAGACTTGGGTAGAGTTTTCTATTGGAGGATAAAAGGACAAAATCCTTTGTGATGTGTTGCCTATGGATGCATGTCACTTTTTGCTAGGAAGACCTTCACAATTTGACAAGAAGGTGATTTATGATGGAGAGGAGAACTCCATATCATTCAAGAAGGACAGCAAGACTTTCAAGATTCAGTCTTTCACAAAGGATGAAGAGGGCACTTCAAAAACACCTAGTGTTTTAATGGCTACTGGTAAAAAGTTCCTAAATTTGCTACATGAGGAGGAGATAGTGAAGTGTGCCATCTTTGTGAAGCCAAGTGAGAAAGCAAACAAGTTGCAGGCAGAAGTACCCAAGGAGGTAAAGCAAATGTTGCAAGAGTATAAGGACATAGTGAGTGATGGAGCACCTACAACACTCCCACCAAGAAGGTCCATAAGTCATCAAATAGACTTTGTTCCTGGTGCATCCTTACCTAACAAGGCTGCATATAAGCTCACACCTTATCAGAATAAGGAAGTAGCAAGGCAAGTGCAGGAGTTATTAGAACAAGGACTGATTAAGAAGAGCATCAGCCCATGTGCAGTCTTGGTAGTGCTAGCATCAAAAAAAGGAGGTAAGTGGAGACTATGCACTGACTCGAGAGAAATTAATAGGATTACCATAAGGTATAGGTTTCCTACTCCTAGAATAGAGGATCTAATGTATTGTTTAGGAGGGGCTATGTATTTTACCAAGCTTGACCTTAAAAGTGGTTATCACCAGATAAGAATTAAGGAGGGTGATGAGTGGAAGACCGCTTTTAAAACCACAGATGGATTGTATGAGTGGCTTGTGATGCCATTTGGGCTTACTAATGCTCCAAGCACATTCATGAGGTTGATGAATGAAGTGTTGAAGGGTTTCACAGGTAGATTTGTGGTAGTGTACCTAGATGACATTCTCATCTATAGCAGAACCAAGGAAGAGCACCTTAAGCATTTGAGGTTAGTTTTAGAAAGGTTGTATGAGGAGAAGCTATCCATCAACCTTGAGAAGTGTGACTTCTTCAAGCAAGAGCTAGTTTACCTAGGATTTGTGGTGTCTAAGGGAACCTTGAAGATGGATCCAAGCAAAGTGGAGGCAATCTTGAATTGGCCTGTACCTAAAATAGGGACTGAAGTTAGAAGTGTAGCATCGTAAATTGTACGCACTTGCTAGGGTGGTACAATTTCAGACCTAGTTTAGCACCCGCCTTGGCGCATTTTGCATTTTGCATTGCATTTCCCCTTTAGCACTTAATTAATTAAATTAATTAGGTCTAAGGTCCTATTTTATCATCTCCCATATCATAAAGTTGGGCCCTTTCATTAAAGTGTGCCCCTTTCATTTTATTCTTCCAATACATCATTTAATCAAAAACCCTAATTAGGTCCTATTTTGAACTTGGGGGCTTGATTTCGGGGGTCAAAACATCTCGAAATCACCTGTAACTTCGGGATTCTCTCTAAAATCATCATATCTGACGGCCCTGAAAATTTGGTGAAAAGTTGTCGGGACCATGGCGCCCGTGCAACATGGTCCCGGACATTTTTCCCGAAATTTTGGGAGCATGATCCAATCATAAAATAAAGCTTAACCCCAAGAAATTGGCGGGACATTCAATCTCTAGGTCGGCCAAAATACGAATTTACAACCTAGGGTTTCATACATAAGAGCTCTCTTTCTTCATTGGAAAGGATCCGATTTTGATTTTCAAGGGCCTCATATGCAGCGAAAGAGCAGATCTTTGAAGACTTCAACAACATTCAACATCCATCTATCAAGTATTCATCAATTTCATTCATTCACTTAGGGCTTGGAAGACATTGAAGAGCAATAGGAGATTACCGACTGAAGATTGGCTTGTACTCCTCCCTTGAGGGTTGGGTATGATTTCATGTTGTTTTCATGTCTTTGCATAAGCTTCAATATATCCTTTATTCATGCTTTAGATCACTTTGCATCTTGATTTAGAGCATTTACATTATCATTTACAAGCAATTAGGGTTTACTTTCTAGGTTGCTCTAGTTCGCTTTCTTGCATTTTGGACCTTGCACACACACTAGGTCTGCACACACAATACATTTTACAAAACAACTTGGCTATTCGTGGAGGTGGAAATCACCGAAGCGGGGGTTTGACTAAGGCAAAACCCTATATAGCCGCCCAAACACCTTTTCAGATATAAGTGCAGGTTTCGGGACTTGGACGACGCCGCAGGTTGCAGATCCGGGAGAAGTAGACTGAGACCGACCTTCCCACCAAATTTCAGAGAAAAAGACCAGGACAGGGGCGTGGGGCGCCCTGGTCCTGCCAGGACAGGGGCGCTGGGCGCCCTAGTCCCTTCTAGGTGCCCTGGTCCCTACTGGGCGCCCTGGTCCCTGGGACAAGGGCGCTGGGCGCCCTGGTCCGACAGCATTTTCAGCATTTTTGACAGCTTTTTCCAAAGTGCAAAAACAGCAGTTTCCGGAGCAGTTTCAGGGGCAGAATCAGGACAGTGGCACCCGCGCCCTCATCCTGAACATTTTCAGTCAGATTTTAACTCCGGGTACGCATTTTCATTCTTATTTCATCCTTGTATTTATAGCTTTCCATTGTTTAAGTTCAATTCTGCAATCTTGTCATTAGTTCCTACTTGCATTTTGAGGTTAGGGATTTAACTTGCATCATTTGATCTTCCAATTTCAACAAAGGAATAGAAATCCTAATAGATATCCCGTGGCTCTCTCTTTCACAAAAAGAAGTAGCCAATTGTGCGATATCTCTAGGCTCTTTCGTATTCCGTAATGTGTGTCAAAAGGTAGGATTAGGGCATGTTAACCTAGTCTCGCTTTTTCCCTTACACAAGAAGTTTCCATGGATTAGCTCAATACTATAGGAAATTTGTGAGGAATTTTAGTTGTATATGTGCACCAGTCCTTGACACCATAAAAGGAGGCCTTAAAACTAATTTTTAATGGACTGAGCAGGTAGACAAAGCATTTCAATTGTTGAAACAGGAAGTAGCCACAAAACCTATCCTTATCCTACCTACATTTGATAAGCTATTCACTTTGGAGTGTGATGCAAGTGGAGTTGCAGTAGGTGGTGTGTTGAGTCAAGAGGGAAGACCTATGGCATTTTTCAGTGAGAAGCTTAATGAAAAAAAGAAGAAGTACTCAGCCTATGACCTAGAGTTGTATGCATTAGTGCAGTCTCTAAAGAAATGGAGGCATTACCTACTTCCAAAAGAATTCATAGTGTTCATAGACAATCAGGCATTGAGTTACATAAACACTCAAGAGAAGCTAAGCAATAGGCATCTGAAATGGATGGAATACCTCGAATCCTTCACCTTCACCATCAAGCATAAGAAGGGGCAGCTTAATAAGGTGGCAGATGCATTGAGCAAGAAGTTGTTGACAGTTCAAGAATTACAGTTGCAGAGCATAGGAATAGAAGGTTTCAAAGACCTCTATGAAGGAGATGAAGATTTCTCAACAACTTACAAGGTTTGCAAAGAGTTTGAGAACCATTTCCATGGTGAGTATGTAGATTACACTCTCCAAAATGGTCTCTTGTTCAAGGGTAACCAGTTGTGTGTACCTAAAGGATCCATGAGGGAGAACCTCATCGAAGAAAAGCATAATGGCAGTTTGAGTGGACACTTTGGGATTAACAAAACCTTGGATTTAGTATAGAGGTACTACTATTGGCCAAAGTTGCCAAGGGATGTGAAAAGATATGTAGAATAGTGTGGTGTATTCCAAAGAGCCAAAGGTGGATCAAGCAATGTCGGTTTATATCAACCATTACCGGTCCCTAATAGACCTTGCGAATGCATAAGCATGGACTTTGTAGTAGGACTCCCCAAGACAAAAATAAGTATGGACAACATCTATGTGGTAGTAGATAGATTTTCCAAGATGAGTCATTTTATCCCATGTAAGACTACACATGATGCAAGCTATGTTGCACATCTCTTCTTCAAAGAGATTGTTAGGATTCATGGACTCTCTTTAAGCATTGTTTTAGATAGGGACAACAAATTCATGGGTCATTTTTGGCAAACATTATGGAGGAGACTAGGAACCAACTTGTCATTTAGCTCAGCTTACCATCCACAAACAGATGGTCAAACTAAAGTCATCAATAGGGTGTTAGGTAACTTGTTGAGGTGTTTAACTAAGGAATATGGCTAGACATGGGACCTAATAATTTCTCAAGCAAAGTATGCATACAATGACAGTGTGAATAGAACCACCGGTAGAAGTCCTTTTGAGGTTGTATATGGAAGACATCCAAGAGGAGTATGTGAGTTGAGAGACCTTGGTAGTTTGGAAATGAAGAGTGGGCAAGTAGAAGACTTCACTCAAACCATCAAGGAAGTTCAGGAGCAATTTAAGAAGGCCATCCTTGAATCCACTCAAAAACTGAAAGCCAAAGTGGATGAGAAAAGGAGAGAAGTTTAGTTTAAGGTGGGTGACTATGTGATGGTCCATTTGAGTAAAGCTAGGATGCAAGGAGGTAAGCCTACCAAACTACAGATGAGAAGGGTAGGACCTTGTAGAATCCTATCGCAATATGGTAAGAATGCCTACAAAGTTGACCTGCCTTCAGATTTAGCTATATCACTAGTCTTTAATGTAGCTGACCTGATCATGTACAAGGGTGAGATAGCAGGGCAGACTGAGAACCAAGCCAAGGTACTATAGGACCTTGATGTTAATGTTTTACCACAGGTGAAGAAGCCTAAAGAAGAGGAGATCTTGGAATCAATATTGAAGAAGTCAACTAGACACTAGGTCTACATGGAGCACTTAGTGAAGTGGGCAGATCAACTAGTATATGAAGCCACATGGGTGGAGGAGAGAAAATTCAAGGCACTTGGAATAAACCCAACTCTCATCTCTTCTTCTATTTCTTAAGTTATGTGCAGAGGGGGAGTATGGTGCAGGAGAACCCTTCCAAACTCTTTCTCTTTCTTGTTTTGTTGGTGTTTTGCTTCTTATGAAGCCATTGTACATGAATAAGAGCTATGAGCTCATGTGTGCTAGACTAGGTCCTAGTTAGGGTCCTAGTGGAGATCTTAGGGGTCATGAGTCAAGATTGTGTTTTTCTTGAAAATGGAGGGTATGTGTGTCCTTGAAGTGTTTAGGGGTCCTTTCTAACATGGTGGTGTCCTTAGGTTGGCCCATTGTGGGTCTAGGAGTCATAAAAAGCAACATTGGAAAAGTTGCTCAAAAGTTGCATGACAACTTTTAAAAGTTGTCAAGCAACTTTTCCACCATGATGTCAAGTTCTTTAGGTTAGCATGGAAAACCCTAGTTTGGGCACATAGACCGAGGTATAGGTAGTATAAGAATTGGAAAACCCTAAATGAAAGGGTTGGATGTCAGATTTTGTACGGCCCTAGCAAAGAGATCAGACTGAGACTGTAAAACTGTTACCAGTCAGTTTGAATGAAGAAAAGAAGCAAGTTAATGGATTGAGAAATGTCTAAATTTGTGTGGAATGTTTGTCATGGTGTAAATAATTTCATTTCAAGCAATTAGTTTAGGTTTTTACTTACAGATTGAGTGTGTGTATAAATAGTTTGTAAACTGTCTTCTTACTATCCAGTTTTGGATAGGATTCTGTAAATGAAGTCTCAACTCCATTCCCTGTTGTGGAACCACCATGAAACCATGGGGAATGAATGTGAAGACCTTGTACTATAGTCCCAAGCAAGAAGGGCCCTTAAAAATCCAGGAAGCCAAGAAAAGACCTACTCCTAGGCGAGACTGGATGATGCCCGGTTAGGAGAGGTTGAATTGCGGAGGTCTTAGAGAGCAAGGTTGGACGGAGGAGAGTACATCCTTTGGAGGAGGTGTAGAGGAGTTTTAGAAGCATCATTAGTGTGATGGAGGATCCTCCACCAATCCAAACAAGGTGGCTAACACATAAAACCTTTACTGTGACCCAGGCAGACCAGAAAACCCTCACAAAACCCTTAAAAACCCCAAAATTCGCCCTAGGAACTGTACGACCACTTGGAGGCCCAAAACCTAGAAAATCCTTGAGCACTTGCCAATTGAATGGCAGTCCATTTTGGGAGTTAGGGTTGTTTGTGCATCATTTTTGAGAGGTAGAAGGCCGGTTAGGAGGCCTAATTGGTCCTAATCCTTGTAGCCCTGTTTTGTAAGCAGAAACACAAAACAGTGAAATCGATAGAAAGGATGAAGGTAGAAACTTCTTGGGAGCACATGGAGGGATGTAAAACATGGTTTGAGACCTGATTTAACCTTGCTAAGACCTTGGAAAGTGTGAAGCAAACCTTAGCCCTTATTAGCCATAGTAAGGGGTTTGAGTCTCATGAGTAGGTGAAACCTTAGGAGTAGCAAAGCAACTCATTGGTGGGTGGATTGGACTAGGTCAGGGGATTCCTCAAGAAAAGGAAGTCCTAGAGACCCTAGGGTGTGAGGGGAAGACCAAGTGATATAGGAAAGGATCCAAGAGCATAGACTAGGCTAGTCTATCCCAAACCCCATCCCATCATTAATCCATTAAATTAGCATTCTACAAAATGAACACTAATCTAATGAAATTAAAACCATTTATTTGAAACTTATAATTCTCCTTAATAGAATCCTTATCAAACCTCAATTATAGTTAAGGAACATTAATCTATGGTGTCCAACTCAATTGCTTAGGACATGAAAACGTTAAAATTTGTGACACTAAATATAGCCACCATTACGAATGCTTAAGGTGGTTGATAACATACATGTTACTCTAAATGTTTTCTTGAGCTAGGAATCATGGTATATTGCCACTATTGAATCTTAATCCAATGTTGTATTGACCAAGTAATCAACCAAGATAGTCAAATTTCTCCTAGGACTTGTTCGTTTTTTTCTATTTAGGGTTTAGTGTTCTTTTTTTCTATTTAGGGGTTAGTGTTCATTTTTCTGTTCAGGGTTTGTTGTCTATTTTTTCTGTCTAATGTTTATTGTTCATTTATGTTTTTGTTTTTTTGTTTTTTTCCTACGGTTTAAATACTATTCATGTCTTTTATTTTTTTCCTACGGTTTTTACTATTCATGTTTTTTGCAATATTTGAAAACTAAAAACTATTTTAAACATGAAATAAAATAAAATAAAAGATGATTTTCAAACTTTCAAACATAAAAATTAAAAAATAACAATACATTAACATTTTTTAATGAAAAACAATAAAAATAAATAAAATAGAATATAAAAAATAAAACTAAATACATGGAAGGAGGTAAAAATGGTCTAGGGGGTTAGCTAGGGTGAAAAAAAAAGGTACCCATGCTCCTCAGAAATGCCTACCCATTTTCTAAATAGTGAAAATGATGGAAAATAGTTTTAAAAAGAAAATACATTTAAAAATTGGCGCCCATGTTTTTTCAAATTGGGTGCTTGATTTGAAAGAAATGGGTGCACGTTTAGCTTTGGGCACCCATTGCTAAACGGGCGCCAGTTTCTTTATGGCTCGGGCACCCGAAGCTAAATGGGTGACCGATTTGTAAAAATTGGGCACCCATTTCTAGTGGGCTCATTTTCCAACCTGCTCACTTTCGTGGGATTGGGACCCAACTTTGTGCGTTTACCCAGAGGCATGTTTGTCTTGTAGGCAGAGGTGTAATCTGTTGGCTGTATAGACAAGGGAATAGAGCAAAGAAGGGTGTGGAGACAGTGAGGCAAAAATGCTCAGTGCAACACATATTGTAATAGAATGCACAAAGAATAAATTAAGAGAAGCATCGTAGTCATTGTTGGTTATGTCAATAGACAACTGGGAGCTCCTCAAAGCCTATGGGCTATGAAATTTTTTCCTGTATCCTAATTGCGATGGCAAATGTAAGATTTTCAGAGATGGTAAATTTGACAGTGACAAGGTGCTCGCAATTGTAATTTTAACTACTGAGTGTGATGTTGCTGGTATCATTTTACAGATTTTGTTTATGATGTCTATGAATCTGACTATGCATTGTGGATTGGAAAATCTAATTGTGGATCTACTGTTTGAGGCTTTAAGTCTACATATTATCTAAATGGATAATTAGGGTGTCTTTGCTAGATTTGTAGGATCCTTATCATATTACCATGAATAGTTCAGTGTCACACTGCAGTGGGAGTTTTTATTTTGGTAGTGAGTTTTTGTCAAGAGGTGGTTATCTTCATGTGATTGAAGATGTTGATTCTTAGATGCCATGGTAGGCTCTTGATTCTAGATTAGAGCATTGGCATGATATAGGTTTTCTTGCCAGGTTATGCTTATTGGAGCATGTAGTCTTCATTTGTGAAGATGTAAGATCAAGTTGTCATGTTGTGTTCCCAGGTAATGCAGACGTGTAGTGGGAGTTTTGACAATGGTCTTTTTAGTGCTCTTAGTATCGAGTACATTGGTGGACTGACCATAGAGGTGCTTTTGAAAACTAAGAGGCTTGGGTGAGGCTGGAGTTCTCTTGGAAATAGAGAACATTTGTTGAGACGGTATCTCTCTAGAGGTTTCAGCAAGAAGACCGAAGAGCCTACACCTAGTGATGGATGCAACTTCATTCTAGACCTAGAGGAGATTGTTCTTGGAGAGAGTCATTGGGACTTGGTGTATCCTGGAGGAGCATTTTTAGTCCCCACTCTTAGTCTACTCGGTAGATTTATCTCCTGGTAGGATATGTTTGAGATGGTTCCTAATTTTGGAATGATATTGAGTTTGATCTTCCTTGATTATGGGGACTTACATCCATGTTGGTTGGGTGTTGTTAATGCTTTCATTTGGGGAGGTAAATGAGATCATACTTGGCACAACTGAGCACTTGGTCGTATTGGTAGAAGGATGAGATATGGTTTGCATGGATGTTTCTTTCTAGAGTTTTTGAAGTCATCTATTGTTGTTGGAATTTATTGTTTTTAAAGAGCAATATGTTGTTTTCATGAGGACTTGGAGGATGTCAAGTGAGATTTTGTAGCAAGTTGGTTGCAGGTTGTAGATCATTGTGATTTGATTATTGCCACACCTTTTTATGTTTGTGCTGATTGCTAGACTTGAGTTAGTTGGTTAACATTGCTCATGCAACATGTGGACTGCTATATAAGTGTCTTCTAGGTTTTTGCACATCAGTTTTTGGTGTGTTTTGCTGGAAGATGAGATTACATAGAATTGTTGTATGGGCTAGATATGTTGGCATGATTTTATTGATATTGTATGGTTAGCTGGATATGATTAACAATTAGTTGTAGTTGCTATTCCAGCTATGGTGATTGATTCTTAGCCTACTTATTACCATGGAATTGGTAATTATGATTGGATATTGGTTGAGAATGGAAAGCAGGGGATCTACTTCAAGTGGGAGGTTGTTAAGATGTGAAGTCGCACCATGAGTCAAACTTCAAGTGGGAGATTGTTGGATTGTGAAGTCCGACTCTTCATTTCATATTCCAATCTCTGTCTCTTGTTGAAGACTATTGTATATATATGAGGATAAATCCCTATGCATGTAAGCTGCAATATTAATAAAGATCTCTGCTCCGCTTTCTGATAAATATAGCCAAATTGATAAACCACGTTAAATACTGTGTTTGTGTATTACTTGTGTGTTCTCAATTTGTCTTTTGAATTAACACCCACTAATTCAAAATTAGATCGCCATACTCTTTCTTTTAATTCTATAGAAAACAATAAATTTGAACAACAGCATCCAAAATAGTACGTTTCACAGACATAAACATTCTCTAAGATTTCTTTCACTGAAATATAATAGGCTGCAGAAGGATAAATCTCTACCATTCATGGTATTATTAAAAATAAACGTTGTTGCGAAAGAATTCAGCAGTAGAGAATTTAGAATTATTGAAAGTGATTCCATCAGATATTTGAAAAACACAGAAATTGCGTGTAGTTACGTTACTTTGAGCATTCTGACAATATTGTTTATTGTCGAAAGGAAAATGAGGAGCCAGCAAACACTCAGCTGAGCATTTTTTTGGGCCATCCTTCCTTTCGGTATGCCCGTCGATCGTGTGAGTTGTATTTATAAGAAATGCAAGGAAGACTTTCGTGACATAGAGTTTGGTCTAGAGCGCGTAACTACAGGTAGGGTGTTTTCTCACGTTTTTCTGTCATTGTCCTTCACACTTCTGTTTGAAATGGAGGACTAACCCAACAAAAACAAGCAGCGAAAAAATAACACTGTCGTAGAACAATTGCATCCCTTGATCAATCCATCAAAACATCACAAACATAATAACAGATATTGTATTGAAATTTAAAAAATAAAAGTAATTTATTTATATTTGTTTTTTTTAATTTCATTTTAATTTATCCTGTATACAATATCCAAAACCAAACACTACTCTAGTTGTATTTTATTTTTTAATAAACAACTTATGCATGTTCAGTTTAATGTCTCTACCTAGTAATTAGCACTTTTTCTAAGCATAGAATTTCTTACATTCTAAAGTTATGCGTCTACTCTAAACAATGTAGCCATTTTTGCCCTAACAATCCATCTTTTTTATTCGCTTGTTATTATAATTGTTATGTCTTTTATGAAATTTTTATAGGTATTCAATATTTGGGTCCATTAAAATTGTTCCCTTCAAATTTTCTTGTATGATTATTTACTTTTTATACAAGAATTAAATTATCTTCTAGTTTTGTATCATTTTCATGCCAATGTTGTTCATTAATTTTCCTCAATAATCTTTTTCTTATGCTTTGAGATCAACACCTTTTTTCTTGGGGTTAGAATCCTCATTTTCTACCATTTCTTTCTTATTTTTAAATCCCATTACTTAACACTTGGAAATATTATTATTTGGTTGAAAAATTTGCTTTTTTTTTCTTTTTTTTTTTTTTCTGTATATCAACCCACTCTTTGTAGATACCCCCTTCTCCTTTCCTTTCCTTGTTGTTTGAGACAACATGAATTTAAATATTATTTTCGTTGCCACCTATCACTGTTTTCCCTAGGCTTGTCACTTTCTCAACATGGTTTCTTATGTTGAGAGTATGGGTGGTGATTTGATTCAGATTGAACCTGACGAATGTTCTGAGTTTAAGAATAATAAGGAGTTATCAAGCAAGGTGACTAAAGCTAATCTGGACAATTATATGGAAGGAATGACTTGCCATTGACACTAAGCTCTCTACTACTTTCGTTCAGGCCTAGGACAATGAGAATGTGAAGATTGGTAGTAATGTCTTTGTGATTTGGCAGAGAATATTGTGAAAGTGACTAGGCTGGCCCTTGATGGTGTGTCCTTTCCCAAAAATCCCAAAGGGAACTATAAAGATGACTTTGAGTTTTTCTTTCAACTTGGAGTAAGAGTGTCCATGCTTCATAGTGGATAGAATAGGGAGGACCTCCTTTGAATTTGGAAAGAAGTGGCCCTATTGATTATGCATTACTTCACCTTGGACGAGAGAAAAAGAAGGTTACATTCGCAGGTCTTTCCCATGTTAAATCATCTTTGGCATGGGATAATACTAAACTTTCTTTTCTAGATGATGTCTTCTTTGTCTCAGTCAATTTCCAAAGTCATTGAAAAGGGTAAACCTCCTCTCCATCAGGGTCCCACTCATAGAATGTATAATTTTAATCTAATTTTATCCCCCCTTTGGTGTGGTCCCCTCTATTACGATTGGGTTTGCCTATGACCCCAATGTGCTTCTTGATCTTATTGTTAACCTCTCTAATTTTAGAGTACATGTTATGCCTCTCTCAAGTTTTAAAATTCCCACTAGAGAAAACCATTCTTGTATGGCCAAATTTAAGGCCATTGCTACCACTAAAAATGATCAGGAGGGGGGTGTCCAATCTGAAATTCAATAGAATGTTGTTAGTGAAATTGCTCACAATTCAAATTCTAAGTCTATTTCCTTGGAGGACATGGATTACTTAGATACTTTAGGTTTGGATTGGTCCCCTGTTAAAATTGGTGGTAACCCTAGCCCTCCATAAACCCTCCCATAAATTGGATTGGCTATTGAGAAGATTAATAGGCTGGAGGTGGCAACTGAAGTTGAGGCCAGAGCCAACATGTGGGTGGATGATTTGGACGAGGATAGGGTGTGAAAAATGGCTAATGATCTGGCTGGCATTAGGGGACATTGGCAAATGGTGGGTGAAAATATTGATGATATGGACTCCAAGATCAAAATGGTAGGTAGGAAGCTTGAGCTGGAAGAGGTCAGGAAAGCTTAGGAGGCCCTTAAAATGCAAACTATAGAGGTTTATTTTTCTTGCAGAAGTGTGGCAAGTAAGAACAGTGCCTCCCTTAAGGCTATTCATGAGGAGATGTAAAGTAAAAGGGCAAAGAAAAGAAGACACGTAGATTCTTTGGCCACAGGATTTGACCCCATTGCTTCGTTCATCAAGGACACCCCTAACTCAGTGTTGGTCTCCTCTAGATCAGGTATTGGTTCAATTGAAAAAGTCTCCTTCTCTAATTAAGCTCTTATTTTTTGAGAAGATTGGTAGGGAAAAGGGTACCCCCATGTAGTAGCCATCACTCTGTGTCTGTGTTGGGTGGTTGTTTCATGTTTTTGGTGTTTCTGGATTTTCTTTGTTTGTTGGTCTTCTAGTTTTAGTGTGAGCTCTCTATTCGCCCTGTTGGGTTTTTGTTGTGCTTTAGTTAGGGGTTCTTTTACTTGTTGCACATCCCTTATGTGCTCTTGGTGTCAGTTTATAGATATGTAATGGTGCAAGCTTATCCCGCTTTTATTAATCAAAACCCACTCTTTGTAGATTAAAAAATCAACATTTCTAAGCATTAATTTTTTAGTACTTATCCAACCAATCACCTTAGCTACGATTTTCTATCCTTCTAGCTTTTCATTTTCATTTTAATCAATTCATTAGAACTTTAATGAATTATTTTATATATTTCTTACTTAATTTTGTAGGTTTTCACCTTTTGTCTAAACATTTTATTAACATCTTCTTAACTATATTTGTAGGTATTCCATATTATCGATTGCACTATTCATCACTTGCCTTGTATATATATCACCTACAATATTTATTATCTATGCCATCTATTGCATTTTGACATTTTTCTCCTTGATAGTATCCACAATTTTTCACCTTCATAGTTTTTTAGGTAGTATCCTTTTTATATCACCTACCTTAAATAGCCATATAGGTTTTAAATTGTCACCTCTACTATTCCACTAGCTCAATTTTATTGTCACCTACCCATTATACTTTTAACTTTTCATATTTTTTATTTTAAGTTTTATAGTTGTTTATACTATCCAAGGCATTTAGAGAAAATTGTTATCAACTGCATTACAACATTTTTCTTATCAAGTGCATATTTTTTACATTAGAGTAATTGTACATTCAAATTAGTGGGAATATTATCTTTTGTGATTTATCTTTGAGATTTTTTTGGAGATTATGCTCTCCACTCACATAGAAAGGTGATCTTGGAAATCAATAAATCCATATTTTTTATCATTTCAAATTTATAGCACATCCCATGTAAAATAGGTTTATATTCTATTCCTTTACATCATAAGAAAATTTTGGGTGACAAAAATACTTATTTATACTTTTCCGTTAACATGTCTTCCTAGTTATCTCATTTCCTAGGGGTATGACCTAAACCAAAGATATAAAAATGAGGAAGAATAAAAGTTGTACCATAAAAGTGTTATCACCATGTCTAGCATAATTATATTATCCTAGTCAATTGAGGCTTATGGGGATATATTTTCATTAGATAAAAAATGGGAGAGGCCCAAACCATTACATAACCATAGAAGTGAAATATAAACCAAGGGTCTAACAAGGAGTGAGAGAATCCAACCGAAAAATAGCTATCAAAAGAAAAAAAAAACTAGCTAATTGAAAAAACTAATTTGAGTAGAAATTTAGACTAAGAACTAGAATAACAATAGATGAAGAGAGACCAAAAGTACCCACCAAAGCCATGAACCAATGGCCTACTTGGGGGTGGGGGTGGTTCAATTTTCCAATCCTTAGCAATTTGAACTTCCTTGACAAAGACAACTTACTATTAGAACCTTTTTTCCAAATAACGTAGTAGTAGACTTTGGCATAGCCTTCTCCCTTAAAGAAGTTAGCTTCATCACAAAGGTCAAAGACAACTCAATCTGGAACCTCTTCATCTCCTTCCTTATATTAAATTCATCCTTAATAGCCTGAAGAAAGGTTGAATTCATCCTAGTCATTTCCTCATTTAGAGTTTTCATATCATCTAACCTCCGTTTGACAATATTTTGGTTACCCTGTATCTCCTCAATACCTCTGGCCATCTCATTCCTAGTATCCTTTTGATTCACCTTTTCATTGAGATCCTTAATTTCATCTTCCATAACTTCCCACATTTCCAATCTATTCACCAAATCATTGGCTACCACCCAAAATCTTTGGTATTTTTTATCCATCACCTAGCTAGATGCTCTAGTGTCTGCCTTGGCCAGAGCCTCCAACCTATTGATGTTTTTTCTTGGCTACATTGATTTGAGCAAGAGGATAATGGAAAATGGCTTCCTATATGTTATTCTCTTCACAAATCTCATTCACCTTCTCTACAAGCATCTATAAGTCCCATTTTCATTAGGAATTGATAGGGGTGGGGAGGGGAGGGGAGGGGAGACTGACAAGGGTGTGAAAGGGATGACATGATTCTCTTTAGGATCACATAGAGTCCATTTCACATTAGTGGACCTAGAAGATTTAGTGCCCTTGAAAGAAGGTGCCTTAGAATCCAACACATTAGACATATAGACTTCAGGGGGTTGGGTTATTAACTAGTTTTTAGTAGACTATTTAGGATTAATATGGGTAGGAGTTCTTTTTTGAAAGTTGTAGTATTGTGAGTACCCTTTCAAAGTAGGTTTTCTAATAATTTGACAACTAGGATGGTATTATAAGGAGGGCCAGAGGGATCTATGGAAGGTCTACAAGTAGGGTTCAAGGCCATATGTAAATCATACAATCTCAAGATAAGCCCCCAGTGAAGGGGAAGAATAGTTTTAACTTTAGCAACAATAACTAACTAAGAAATTGTTGAGAAAATTCAATCAGGAAAGCTCATGTCTGTTGAAACTACCTTGGAGATGAGCCACCTTCTCTCCTAACTTGATGAACCTTATAATATCATCTTTGTAGTTCCCTTTTGGTTTCTTAGAGAATGTAACACCTTCCATACTAAGGATAATCATGACTATAATGGAATCCATAGAAACTATGAAAACAACACCACCAATTTTCATTTCACCCTCATTTCATGAATCTACAAATTATTATTGGAGGGTATAGTAAAACCCTTCATGCCCTTGATGTATGATACCAAATTACCTATCATGAGATTTTTTTTTTCTTAAATTTGTCACAATTATCCAGTTTGGTTTGAATAAAGTCACCACCCTTAATTAAGCCATCCATGGGGAAACCAATAACAGTGACTAGGAGAGGAATTGGAATACCATCTTTGGGGAAATGTCAACTACATCAAATATAGCGGAAAATGTTTCTTTCATCCAAAATAAAAAAAAACCACTCCAAAACAATAAATGGTTGAAGTACGAAATGACCCAAATGATAATCCAAAAGGTGATCTTTAGATTTTTATGCATAATTAGGCTTAGTGTCTGCGTGTATTGTGGCATGGATATCTTTTGTGAAATCATTTTGGGCCATCCAAATTTTGAGCATATTAGAGAAGGGGCCAAGATTCACCAACCTATCTACAATCTCATTCCTTTCTCTAACGGTATATTTGATTTTGACGTGGCCAATTGTAGAGATGACACTATGCCATTTGGTAATGAGATCCTTAGTTCTCCACCTAGATGTGGAAATCACTTGAAATATCATGATTTCATTTTTAGACTCACCTTTGATAATGATGTTTGGGTAACCTATGTTCTTGGCAATAGTTAATCCATAATATGTTGTCTCAATTTCCACAAAGTTATAGATTTTGATGCCTAGGTTAACCACGTAAGCCACCATCATCTTGCTAGTTGGATCTATAGTGACTCCACCCCTACCCATCTGACCTGGGTTTCCTTTAAATTATTTGTCAAAGTTGAATTTGAACCGAGTAGTGTCAAGATGATTCTTATGGGGATATATTGAATTAAAATGTGTTAGGCCTTTTCCACATAATTTTAGATGGGATTTGATTCGTAGAGTTTTGCCTCACATAATTTTTTTAATTATAAAGAATATCCTCTACTAATCTTGTAAATATTATTATAGGAAATTTTACTCTTCTCCTTTTTTGGGTGCATTGATAATTAGTTAGTTCCAAGAAGTTACTCATTCCATGCTTATAATTTCTCAAGATAGTGCTTAATAATGGAAATATTGTGACCTTCATTGTTAACAATGTGAATATGATGGCATGAACTTCACTTTCCTTATGCATCCTTCACTTAATCAATAGTATATTGGTGAGCCCATATAAATTTACACTCTTCCTACTTGAATGATTTTTGGTTTTGAATGTGACTAGTTTGTTGCTTACCTAAAGATAGTTAAAAAAAATCTACCAAAATTCTAAAACAAATATTTTATACCTTTTTGTGTGTTTGAACTTCTTTTTTAATTTGAATCTTAGACCACCCAACAATTCATAATCAAATTATATATCAGACAACATTTGAAGAAAAAATAATAGTCATTGCTATAGGTCCTTTCTCCACCCATTTTGTAGACATGAAAACCTTGTCCAAAATACATCTACCCTAAACCAAAGCTTATCTCTAAAACTTCAAATCATATTTCAACCATAAAATCATTCATACCTCTTCAGTTCATAAACCAAAACATTAAAATAAATAAATAAATAGACCAAATTAAAAAAGTCTTAATTAGATCCATAACATAATCAACCTTCAAATATAATTTCTTAGTATTGCTCCCTAACAAAAAATTATCCATAAATAAATTCAAATGCGAATGTAAGACAAATTTTCCAATCTCAAACTACAATTAAAATTCCAAAATATAACCATACTCTATCCACCTTCATCTAAAAGTAATATCCATAATCAAGACAAAATACCTTAGATAAAAATAATTCCTAGAATCAACTTTCTTAGGATCCTAACCTATAGCCCGTATGCTAATCTTATCTAACCTTTTCTTAAGAGTTTAACCTATCCTAGGTATAAGATATTAATAAATTTAAATAATATTAAAGTTTGTAACTCTTCATTATCCACTTTGAAGCCTATTTTATAATATCTAGTCAATCAAACATAGAAAAAAAAGTCTTCATCACCATCCATTGATCAATTTGTTTACCGAAAATTAGACTTTCAAATAAACATTGTTGTTATTTTCTTGGAAATAAATGTATAACAAAAAAAAAAATATAGTAGACCACTTTGAGAGGGTGACATTAGATAATTAGATACTGATATATAAATTTAATAATATATGATATGATGATATAGGAGAAATTTATTATCCTTATTTATAGTCCTAATTATGTACAAACATACCCCTTCAATCAAAATGAGAGTGATTGGTGTGTTAACTAATATTTATGTTATGGTTAAGCATCCCACATGTATTTATTCATTTTATAATTGGTAATATATCATGTTAGGATAATAATAATTCCTTCCCTTATAGAAAAGAGTTTCCTTCAAAGCTTAGCAATTCTAAAAGTAATTGTATACACTTTATTATTGCATGTTTTGTCATGTGTTGAAAAACTCTGCCACTTGATTAGGAATTTTGAGGTGGTTCTATTTTCCAATTGGATTTTGGAAATTTCATGAAGTCATTATATGAATTTTTAAGAATATTTGTTCTATAATAATAGTAATAAATAGGTCTAGAGGCTTGGGAATTGCTTGACTCTTTTCATAATTTTCGTATTTTCCATTCCAACAGAGAGGGGAGTAAGTTGGTGGATTACCCTACAAATATAGGTGCAAATCTTGCATTTGGTCAAGCATTTTTCAAACATGAGGAGTTGGTGAGGGTTACAAAGTGGGTAGAGGATTTTACAGAGATCTTATAATTTAAGAAAAAAAATTTCTTTTTTTTCAATCTTTCCATTGTAGGAGGCTACCTCAGGTCATCATTAGCTTGCATCACTGCTATGGAAAGGCAATGTGGTCTGGTTAGTACTGAACTACATCATCATTCGCCCAGTGGCTCATGTGAAACTCATCTCTTCGCTCATGTAAAAGGCATCTTTAAATATTGTGTGTTATGTGGGGAATATGTGGAGAACTCACAATTGTTTGTAGGGATATGAAATCTTGGGAATTTATGTTTTCAAGTTGCAAATTCCTTTCATCTCTTGCAAACATCATCTTTTCTCAGCTCACTCCATGTCCTACATGTGAATGGCACTTCCTTCTATGCCAACTTCACATTCTGCTACAAATGGTTTTTTGAATGATGATTATACCTCTTTGTACATGTGACTTTGATATTAAGTTCCCCACCTTGTTTTATCTCCCTCAAATCATTTATCGTTTTCTACCTAGGTTGAGTTTTGCAGACTATAGTGGTTATTCAATATATTCAGACATGACAACTTCAACAAGCTCAAATTACAACTACATGATCAAATTACATATCAGGTGTTGATAAATTCTAGTCTCGAGCTCATTTTCATCTATAAACTTATTGATGATCTTCAATTTCAAGAACACTTTCATGGAGGATGCAATTAGGGAGGTAATGGGTGATCATGTCCTCTCTCATTTGTCTCCTCTTTTTATGTTTACCTCTTATTTTATATCTACTTTTATTTCAAACTATTTTGATTTATTTCAAGACAAAGGAGCCTTGTCAAATATTTATTATTATATATATGAATTTTGTACATACAATTTCACTACTAATCATGCTTTTCAGATGGTTGTAAGAGGATATGATTACTTCAAGGGTCAGGTAGACATTAGAGGTATATTTTACAAAGATGATCTAAAAAGGAGATCAAAATTTGCATCAATGAATGATGCTTTGAAAGTTGCAATTAAAGATAACAATGAATAGACTTTGGGTAGGGCTTTATATGTATTTGCAAATAATATTGGGCCATTCCAAATAGAACCCATTCAAAATAGGTTCAAGGCTCTCTCTCTCTCCTCATTAATCATGAGGGATTTTGTAATTCTTCAATCTCAAACAAGGTAAGACCTCTCACTTCCATAGCTTGATTGAGAATACTGTTAGGAAATAATGCTTTAAACCCACATACAAATAATCCATTTCCTACATAACCCATGCAAGGAAAGCATGTATACAAGCTAACAAAATCACCATCATGTGAAGATCAAAGTAGACAAATCACAGGATAACACAACATATATCCTAGGAAAACCCTCATGAGGGAAAAGCCCAGCCTCCAAAAGTATCAATACTCCATCATATTATTTATCCATAAAGAAACATAGATTTACAATGAATACCTCTGAATCATCAAGCCCTCCAATGCATTCCCATGTGTCCAAGCATGAATCCGCACATGCCATGCCATGCGTGAAATGCAAACCTTCAAAGGACTCAATACAATGATAGCCCAAAACCACCAGCCAACCTTAACCACTAAACATGTGCTTGCTTATATAAACAAAATCTCACACAAAAACAACTAGTGGTAAAGTAAAACCATATTCCAAAAAACCACGTGCTAATTGCCCTTGACCCCACATTTAATATTGGGTACTAATTTTTCTCTTTTTAAATATCTTTCCCCAATATTAAATAAATACAATATAATAATCTCAATGTTACAATACAACTCATCAAGTAGTCTCAAGAATATTCCCAAGGAATCGCTACATGTTACACATCCATGTGCAACATCACATAATAAATAAAATATTACAATTATAGCATTATTTTTTTATTACGGGAAAAATAGGTTTTGAAGGGATCCCAAAACCCTTTACAAAAGATCCTTAAAAGATAAAAGCAGTAAGAAACATGAAAAGACATACTGCCAATAAACCAGCACAGTTTTGGGCAAAAATCAACATAAAAGCCCAACAAAACCAACAACATCCAACCAAAACAGAAAAAAGACAAAAGACAAATTACTTAATGTTTTTTAGGGCATTAGCCAAATTTCTGCTAATTCCTTGCAAATCTTTAATATTATCCCTAACCTTAGGGATATCCTTGGAAGAGGCCACATAATCTTTTTTTATGCTCGCCCTTGTTCTTTTTTCCACACCACCAGGAGCACTTTCCACTATCCCTACCTCAATAGCATCCTCATCAATATCTAGGTCCACAACAGGTTTGGAGGTGCTAGAACCATCAAGGAACTTGGTAATTTCCTCTAAATTCTTAGTCACAAAAGTAAGGATATCCGGAATCATTACCAAAAAGTTTTTCATAGCTGTTTTTCCTTCCTCCAGTTTACTAATCTGAGCTTCCAGCTTATCCACTTTTTCCTCCATACCCTTTTTCCACTGCTCCTAGTTCATTTCATCTTTCTTTCCTTTCTCTTCCTGTTGCTTACCAATTTTTTCCTGATTCTTGATTCCTTCATAAACCCACCTATCAAAACCCATTAGAGCCTTAGACTAGTTTTTGAGTTTATCCAGAATCATCCCCTCTCTTGCTTTATCCTGATCCTTACTCGAATTCTCCTTGTCCTTCTCCTGCTCAATTTTTGTTTCCCTTTCCTCATTAATCTTATTGCCCCGCTCCTCCATTGGTTGGCTGTTAACATTACCTATACTCACACTATGGGTAGGACTATTCTGATCAGAAATATCCTCAGGTCCTCCTTCCTCTTCCCCCACTTCCTCTTCTTTCCAGCTCTCCTCTCCTTCGGACTCATCAGTCTCCATCTCGCTTCCATCTTTTCCAATGTCCTTTGAATCAATCTTTGTATCTTTTTGATTACCCTTGTCCTCTTGAATTTTCTCCACAGTGGCTTTTTTGCCCTTTTTTCTCTATGTCAACTCATCCTTGCTAGGCCCATCTTCCTCCATCCACCTCTTTCCTTTTCCCGGTGACACTGACAATGTCTTGTTTTCCAGGATAGCCAGAATCTTGCAATGCTCATAAAAGAGCAAAATAAGGCTACGATGAAGCACAAATGAAGAAGGGTTCTTGCTATGCTTATTCAAAGACCACGATAGAGGCCTAAAGAGGTAATAGGGTAGAGAAATCCTCTATTCATGTCTAAAATGATTTAAAAGCACAAAATGGTATGTGTGGACCCTGGTAAAATGACCCTCCATAGTAATATATTCCATAATTACATTAAGTACACATCCCCAGATTTTCTTAATATTGGAAGCATCATAATACACCCCCCCCTCGTGGCTTTTCCTAGTTTTGCTCTCTCCTTCTCTTTATGTGGAAAAAGATTAACTACATTATTAGACACTTTCAGGTCTCTAAAGAAGTTAAGACCAGAATGGGGCATACCTTTGACCATCGCAATGAGGTCCGCATCCATCTTAAACCTAACACCATGAATTTTGAAGGAGCCATTAATCCAGTTTTCAGTAACTTTGGTGACCGCTAGGTTAACTCTGCCTTTATCATAGTCAACCAACTTTTTCATGAAATTCGTCATGAATCCTTTCTCCAGCTTTGTCCAAACCTTAGGCATCTCATGCCATCTTGAAATATTATCAGGTTCCTCTCTTTTTAGATCCCCCCCATTTTAGATTTCGTTTTACAATTTCTCTTCTTCTACAACTTCATAGCTTTCTTTCAAATGACACTCAATTTTTTGAAAATGCATACCCACAAAGTGTGCGGAAAATTAATATTCTTGATTAGGCTGCTGTTGGCATATGTACAGAGCATGCTGACATGATGATATTGTATGTTGTCATTGATGTCAATATGCTAAAGTATGAACCGGTATGTTATAGCAAGCAAACTAGCAAGAGAACTGGTATGATATTGTGAACTGGTATATGTGAGAACCAGTATGATGATGTAAACTGGTATATGTGAAAAAGTGAAGTAGTATGTTTGTTCAAGGTGAACCGGTATGTTGGAATGAGAACTGATATATGGAAGATTTTTATCGGGGTTTCATTTGGCATGACTACCAGTTGGTAGTCTCAACTTCAAGGTTTCTAGTTGATGCATTGCCTATGTGATTCAACTAATGACATCTTGTCATGAGTTAGAATTGTAATGAAGACCAGATAGTGTTGCCACATCAACCTTGTGCGCATGAAGGATTTCCTTGAGGATCTTGCATAGAGATTGATCCTATCTACCTCAGGAATGTGCAAAGTCTCTGTAAACAGTGGAGAGTGCATGATGGGTTATCAGCTTCCTGAAGCGGCAAAGAATGAACGTTGGAGAATGTCTTGAGATCCATTCAAGACTGCTGTATTCAATGCAGTATGATTAACAGTCAGGATTGAACCGATTGAATTGTTAAACTTAAATGTTTAGGGTTTAGGGTTTATGCTACTGACCTATCTGTTTTCTATAATATTATTGATGTTTTTCATTTTGAAGTTGTTGGCAAATGTTATGTATGTATCCAAGTGAAGAGATACTTGATTCTTGCCACACTGGAGAAGTGTGTTGATACTTGTAGAGTGTGATTGCATAAGAGAAGGAGCTAAAGTGGATCTGCATTGGCATTGAGTGTTGTTATCAGATCAGTGTATTACCTGTTGACTTCTAACCATTTCAGTAGTCGGAAAATCCCTTAACCGGGTATCTTTAATAGGCTTTTGTGTAAATCCTTTAACAGGGTGACTCAATTCAATGAGTTTTTCAAATCCTCTTGCAAGGTAACCTTTAATAGGGTTCTAACCTTTAACCAGGTATTTAGCCATCCCTTAACTGGGTGATACCTAGAAGGATCAGTTCCTAGCAGAACCTATTGTAAAGTCTTTAATGAGACTAGGCTCCTAACAGAGTGAACTGCAAAAGAGTTCAAAGAACAGCTTGTGGGTATTCATCCCCACCGTGGTTTTTCCTAGCTGGGTTTCCACGTGAAAAACTTGTGTGTCATGTGTGATGCTTTTCATGTGATGCTTTAATATTTTCTGTTAAGTGGTAAAGCATGTTGAACAGGTAGTCATTATATTTCTAATGATATATTACCTATTTATGCATAAGGGTGAAGTGGAAATGAGATATTATATTGTCTAGAGATTTAAGTCTTTGCCAGTTTATACTATTCATACTCTCACTATGTGTAACTGGTAGTGCCCTGATTTAGACCGATGTTACGGTTTACTAGTTAAGTGCAGTCTTTGCAATCAAACTGGTTGAGGGAAAGTTTTTGTTTCTACTAATTCACCCCCCCCTCTCAATACTTCGGAAATTACGCCAAGGTTCGCTAGACCATCTGCGACAACATTTTTTTCTCTAAAGGCATGTTCAATGATAATAGATTTAAAGCTAGAAATAATTTCTCTAGCTTTAAAAATAATATTTTCTATAGTCCATGAAGGCTCAATTTCTCCCTTAAGGCATTTAATAATGTTAAGTGAGTCTCCCTCCAACCATAAATTATCATGATTAAGATTTTTAGCTATAATCAAAGTATTCAAAGCCACCGATGCTTCAGCATACTGACTAGTTTGGTTACCCAAAGGGCTAGCAACAGCCACAAGGAAACTTCTAGCAAAATTCCTGACAATGCCCCTATAACCAGCTTTCCCCATGATCCCCTTAGTAGCCCCATAAAAGCTGGCCTTAATCCATCCCTGAGAAGGAAAGCACCAGATAAAACCATCCTTACCCTTATCCTTACTGATTTTGTTATTGGAGAGGTTTCATGTTTCATTAAAGTCTTCTTTAGTAGCTAGACCATTATCAGTTCCATTTAAACATTCAAAGATCCCTCTATAAATTTTATCCACCACCACTTCAGGGTTCGCACTTTTATCCCTAAAAATCCTGTTGTTTCGCTCCTTCCAGATGTTCCATATGACATTAGGGAGAGTAAATTTCCAAAGCTCAACATTCTTAGAATTGGAACTAGGGCAATACCATTGCTGCCAAAACTCTTCCAAAGAGTTTGGGAAAACCCAGCTCAACTTCCACCAACTAAAAATAATATTTCAGATTTCCTGACTGAAAATACACTGGTAGAGGATATGACAAGCAGACTCCTCCTCCCTGCAACAAAGAGAACACCTGTTAGGAAAAATAAATCCATGCTTATGGAGATTACCAAGAGTTAGCACCTTATTTTGGATAAAAATCCAAAAGAAGATGTTAATTTTGGGCGTCAACTTCGTTATCCGCACTTTAGGCCACAAAGGGATCTCTTACGGAGCTTTGTTGTGGATAGACACCGCTAAAGACACATAATATTTTCCATCCAAAGGTTCCCTCCTAATTAAACAATCCTTAGAATTGTCCATAAAAATTATAGAAGAAAGCAAAATCTCTAGAAATTTTAATCCCGGACAAAGTTGGCTGAACTCAATCCACTTCCCATTTCTCTAGTAGTCTCTAACAAATACTCCATATCTACTTTTGAACTAGTCTTTCCATTCCTTAAGGATGGGGATTTCCTCCAACGGTTTATCCATAGGCCATCTGTCCTCACAGAATCTAATAATTCTCCCATTCCCTAATTTCCACTTTGTTCCAGCTACTGCCCAAGCTTTAGCCATTTGAACTGCATTCCAAATTGCAAATCCTTCCACAAAAAAAGAATTTTCCATAAATTCTTCCTCAGATGGTTGCATGTAAAGGTATTTCTTTTTCCAAATTAAATTTCATTCTCTTTCCTCCCCTTTCATTCTCCAAATTTGTTTACCTAGCAAGGCATTATTCATAGTTATAATGTTCTTTAACCCCAATCCCCCAAAAGCCTTAGGAGTACAAATATTATTCCATGCAATAAGAGGAATTCTATTTTTATCTTCCACTCTCGACCATAAGATTTTTTTTTTAATTCTTTCAACTGCCTCCGCAAACTTTTTGGGGATTTTGAACAGACTAAGGGCATAAATATGCAAATTTTGAAGGATAGCTTTAAGCAACGTCACCTTATCCGCTTGGCTAAGGAGGGCTCCTTTCCATCCAACTAGTTTGGAATTGAATCTATCAACTAGCTTCATCCAGAATTTCTCTAAAGGCTTTAAGCAAAATTATAGCATTATTATGCAAGGTGTACAATACCTTATTTCTGAACAAATATATCAGTGTCATTGTCAATTGGGTGGGCAAATTGCCAATGGTAATTCCAATTAGGTTTGAGATGTCGAGTAGACAAATGAGTTGGATACAAAGAGGGATAGAGTATCAATTACGGAGTAAGGAACTTGTTTTTTGTACATGATCTATCATGTTCTATTAAATTTATATAGTTATGACAGTTTATGTACAATATATTATATTTTGGGTTGGGCTTATATAGTTATATTTTTAGCTATTTTGGTTGTCTCTCTTCTTTGCTTAGATTAAGGTTTATTTTGTGGATGGTTTTTTGTATATATATATAATCTTAATGAAATAAACAATCATAATCATGTACATCATAAATCATCAATAAACACAGAAATTCATAAAATCGTATATATCTCATATTTGTACATAAGAAAATTATTTTATAATATATATCAATTTATACATCATCCTCATTTGAACTTTATGAAACAAAGAGATATATGTATATCACAATCCTCATCTCTCCTATCAACATTTCATAATGGTGTAAACAATAGCTTTTGTATGTTTAAGTATGAACATTTTATTACTAACAGCAGCTTGGTTTTATTTGTTACCAATATACATTTGTTTTGAAATCACACAGCTTGGTTTTACATGTTAAAAATATACATTTGTTTTTAAAAGACAAAAATTTCACTTAGAATGCTTTTAGTAGTCTAAGAGAATTAGATTACAAATAAGTTAAACTAAAAGTTTGGCTTAATACATAATCTGGTGTGTCGAGAAGCGTGCACCCAATATTTATCCTTTGTTAAGTCTGCTTCTACCAAGGATGCAATAGATTCATATTAATGAGAGAAGGTTCACACCTAATACGCCTTCATCTTAGTGTGTTATTGGTTTAACACTCTCTCAAATGACAACTTTTTATTGGATTAATCAGAAGTCTAACCTAAGATCTTTCATCGACTTACTGAACCATTTCCAAATACAATAGAAAAATCAAAAACAAATATTCTATTTGAATATATATATTTGATCAGAAAGTTATTCAACTATCTAACAAAATATATTAAAGTTAAATTCTTATGCCAATATACTCTTTATGGTACAAACATATGCAAAAAAATCAGGCAATTTAAGATAGAAATTGACTGTAAGATAAAATTAAACAGTCTTCTGAACAGTGAGGAGTGATATCCGTCCAGATAGCAAATTGCTATCTATTAAATTTAGACCGCCCATAGAGGTTCCCACAACATCATTGGATCCACCTCGTCACACATGCTATATTCAATTTGTTGTGACGTGGTATCAACAGATTCAACGGTGAGAGGAGATAGAAGCTTCTCGCATGCAAAATGCATATTCATGATCTCTTCTTGCTTGGCTGCCAACTGTGATTCCAGCTCAGCTATCTGCTTCTGCAGTTGATGAATTGTTCTTGCACACCCATTTACTGGGTCCTCCATTCTGGCTTTGGCTTCATACACCAAACTATTCACTGCATCTTGTCTTTGCTCAGGTTTAATATCCTATACATATCAAAACCATGAATTCCATTACCCCACTAATTCTAAATTAGAACGCCATACTCTTTCATTTAATTCTATAGAAAAAAATAAATTTGAACAACAGCATCCAAAATAGTACGTTTCACAGATATAAACTTTCTCTAAAATTCCTTTACTGGAATAGAATGGTCTGCGAAGGCATAAATCTCTACTCTTTATGGTATTATAAAAAATAAACATTATTGCAACGAAATTCAGTTGCAGAGAGTTTAGAAATATTGAAAACGATTCCATCAGATATCTGAAAGACATAGAAATTAGGTACAGTAACCTTACTTTGAGCATTTTCACGACATTGTTGAATCCGTACACTTTCTGCACAATCAAATACCTCTGCATATCATCGGAAGGGAATTGAGGAGCCAGCAAACATTCATCTGAGCATTTTTTGCGTTGTGATCGACAAGCTGCGCAGGCTTTTGGGGCCATCCTTCCTTTCGTCATGACCGTCGATCATGTGAGTTGTATTTATAAGAAATTGAAGGAAGACTTTCCTGACATAGAGTTAGGTCTATAGCGCGTAACTATAGCTATGGTGTTTTCTCACGTTTTTCTCTCATTGTCCTTCACACTTCTGCTTGAAATGAAGGACTGACCCAACAGAAACAAAGAGCGAAAAAATAATACTGTCTTCGAAAAATCCAAATCAAAAAGCGAATGTCAGTCTCCATAAAAGTAGATCTAATCTTATCTAGTCTTAATCAAAAACAGTAGATCCCTTAAAAAGATTACGACTCATTCAGTGTACTGCATTTATGAGCCAGATACAGCCTTTCACAGCACTGAGATTTGGAAATGAAAAGCTTAAACATGTAAATCGTTGCGTCGTGATGATTTAGGTTTCTCTCTATTTTTCGTATATCATCACGTCTGCTTTCATAGTGTCATATCTTCTTCAAATAATTAAACATGCATATGTTCATAATTCAAAATGATAAATAAAATTACTTTTGGAATAGACTGTTTTTATCATTTATAGAAAATGATAGTACTTATATAAAAAAGAGATGGATATAAAATCACACTTTTAGATGGTCAACGATTCCATCATAAAAACATAAAAGAGAAATCAATAAATAACAGCACCAATAATAGAAGGGGAAAAAGATGGATTGATCATTCCTAGTTACCTATAAATGATCGTTTAGTTTTAAAAAAATATGGCTAATAATAATATTGACCTCTAATTATTCATTGCATTGACCTCGTTGCCTTTTGTTAACTCAAATCAATTTGTAATATGGGGATTTTTAGTTCAACGTGCAAATTATCTTGCATGTGAAAAGAATAAACAACATGAGCGTTGCGTTTTTTTTTGTCAATGCTGATGTATACAAGGGAGGACTCTTGGAATTTTAATTTGTAAAAAAAATTAATGATAAAAAATTGAAGTTAGAAGACTAAGATTGCATATACTCGTACATATGTGAGTAGGTGCAATCTTATTTTTTAAATTATTAAACATTGAGATCATATCAATATTTGGCCCATCTAGATCTATCAATTATTGATTCTTTAAATAAAGCCTTGGGAGGTATTTTTTAAGAAAAGTCCATCGATTCTATTATTTAATTGTTTGTTTTAGAGCAATCGCATCCCTTAATCAATCCATCAAAGTGTCACAAGCATACTAACAAATATTGTATTGAAAGTTAAAAAATAGTAGCAATTTATTAGTTCCTGCTTATGGAAGGATACTAATGCATTCATTGCATCCAACTTTTTAATTAAATCAACCAATCATTTTAAAGATTTAAAAATTTTGAGCAACAATTCTATAGTCTATAATTACATTTTTTATTCAATAATTTAAAATTTGTCATTTATCTTTCTCTCTATTGGTTCATGTTGAGAATAGTCATTGCAAAAATCATTTTTTTTTTTTTTTTATTTTGTCATTTCAATCAATGACTTGAATGACATATAAAATATTTTATAAATCATCATAAAAGTACATTGTTGACTTTAACATTATGTTGTCTCCTTCGATGACATTTGTGACATCATTCTTATCTATCCAATTAAACATACAATTTTAAAATTCTTACACACTATCTCATTTATAAAATTCCTACCTACTTAATGTATTGTCTATGTATCAATTATCATACCTTTTTTTTTTAACCATTGATTATATTTAATATTTTGATTTTTTTTCAATACTTTGTTATTTTTATGTTTCCATTATTTGTATAATAGACAATACATTATTATTGCACAAAAAAAATATTTACAAATAAATCCAATCCATGTATAATAACCCTAATTAATAACAATTTTTAACTAATTAAAGTTAATCTACTTTAATGATTATTTTTATGTCGAAGATTTTTCATATATCGAATCAATGAGCTATTTATTGAAATACATGATTGTGAATTGTAAATAAGGGTGCAATATGCTACAAATAATCGATCATGTATGCTTTTTGATTTTAATGTGACTACTTGCACCCAATTATGAACCTGATAAGCCATGTGACTAATATCGAGCATTGAAAAAGAGCAGTTAGCTAAATGATTAACGATGTACATAAATGCTCTATGTTTCCACTAATCTAATTACAATAGCCGACTACCCTACCTAACAATAACTACTATAACACTTATAGGTAGGAACTTGATGCATTGCATCCCTTGTTTATATTTGCTTCTTTAATTTTCATTTTATTTTATCTTGTATACAATACCCAAAATAAAACAATAATCTGGTTGTATTTTTTTTTTTTTTTTTAATTATGCATTTTTAGTTTAATTACCCCACCTAGTAATTAGCACTTTTGCTGAGCATGTAATTTCTTACATTCTAAAGTGATGCATCCACTCTACACAATGTAGCCATTTTGTCCTAACAATCCATCTTTTTTATTCACTTGTTACTTTTTAAGTCTTTTTTGAACTTTTTATATGATTTTCATTATTTAGGTC